>NW_028288538.1:11925591-12526182 GCF_059628265.1 Tinamus guttatus
TTCCTCACCGGCAGACACATCTCCAACTAGTCCTTTTATTCTACTCAAACTAACAGCACACTGTCCTAAGCATCACGCAGCCATAAAGCTAGCATTTCCATATGAAGGTCAGAAACAGGCAGAAGAGATAACACTTATTATACTCTTCTTCCTTCTTTCCACTGTAAAATTATTCCCTCTTAGCCAGTATCAGAGGAGAAAGAAGTAGCATCACATTTAAATGTCCTACTTAGAGGGATCTGAATCGAGGCTAGCGTGGGTTTTCCCAAGAGGATTGCTTACCATCGTGCTTGGTACCCTCTGACATATCTCTGAATGGTGATGGCAGCCTTCCTCATACGCAGGTACTTCTTCCGCATCAGCCAGCCTCGGATGGTCTTTTGGATGCGGATACAGGCAGCTCTCAACTTATCTGCCCTTATTTTTTCTAGATAGGCTACCTGGCCAGCCCGGAAAAATATTTTTGTCTTGCCAAACTGGTACTTATCCTTGTCCTATTTTCAGAGGTAAAAAGACGATCAGTTATAGGATTAAAGGTTAGTGGATTTATTAAAAAAAAAAAAAAGTCTAAACAAAAGTACAGTTAGTAAAGAGGTAAAATGATGTGTAATATTTCAACTAAATCTAGACTTAAATTAGTTAGTGGAGGAAAGTATTTAATTCTACCATTTTCTCTGTATGACTCTCTTAAATAAATAAGGCTACATGTAGGGCCTTAGGGAATAAAACATGAGGATATACAAGAGCACCACGAAGTTTGTAAGAGACTTTGAGAGTAAGGAAAGTGAGCAAGTGGCCCAGGGGATGAAAGTAATTTAAAAATAATGAACATTTGCAATTTATCTCCACCTCTTCTCCTCTGCATGGTCCATCTTCAACCATACTACACTGTATAAGGGACACAGCTGAGGCTTCAAACATGTATTTATCATTTACTGCACTAAGACAAGGCAGGTAGGAAATGGTGAGAGGGCTACAAGATTGAAAGAGTTTGACTTTAATATAGGAGTTCAGGAGAGTGAAAGACCCAAACACATATACCCAGACAGAAGCAGTTCCACATTAGAAAGCTTCCAAAAAGCCTTCAGAGTTAATACACTCTGCTGCTAATCAAGGCAACTTCCACCCTCAACACACATTTAAAATCTCCATCTTACTTTCCTCTGAAACACTGGTATATCAAACTACATTCCCTATACAGCACTACTGGAGCTACACACCAAAGAGCTACTTTATTTTATTATAGTAAGAATTGCTTTTCCTTAGGAGGAGCCAAGCCCTACAGCTTCAAAAGATCAATGAACAACTAGTACAGCATTTAGAAAACCTATGACTTCTTGTGCTAACATTGGATGATTGGTAGTTTTATAAAATACTAAAACTGTATAATTATTTACAAGCTGGTAGGGGGAAGCTCTCTTTAACCCTTCAGATTCTAAAGATTATTTAAGCACTGAGTTTAGTACCAAAATGAGTTTCTCCAGGACATTTTTACATGTCTGTTTTCTGTCACTAAGGACATCTTTCTGCTTCATCAGAACACGGTAACGACTGAAGAACTCTTGGTATGTCCACCTGCACCAAAACACAGAGTCAGGGTCAGCCCAAACAGTGAAAACCTCTCTCAACATCAATAGGTGCTGCTGAATGTCATCTAGAAAAAAGCAAAATATACCTTGAAGGGAAGCCAGCTGCGCTGATTCGGATGGTTTCCAGGACGCCGCAAGCCCGAAGCTGCTGTACCGCCCGTTTTTCATCAAATCTATTTAAGAATAAAGAGAGCTCATCAACATATTTTTGAGGAAAGCTCTAGGCAATTTAATATATAAAAAGATAAGGAATAAGAATATGCAGAAACAGATTCCAGTCAAAGAATGCAAATGTCAAGTGAACTCTAGGAGTGCAAACTATCAGTCAAGCTCAAAACAGGAAGCAATGAAGCTGCAGATACTTTTACTCCTACATCATAACGAAAAAAATACTCCTCCAGAAGCACTTTTCCTTCTGTTCAATCCAAAAAAAAAAAAATCTCCCATCTAAGCACATGTAGACACACAGTAAATAGATAACAACAGAAATAAGACATGCCATGTCATTCCTGAGTGAGCAATGGCCAGCAGAGCTGTGATCCTCCAAGCACTTGGGCCATTCTCCCACTCAGAGTCAGGCCTACATGAACCACACACGACCCAACTTACGTGAATGGAAACTTGAAGTCATTTGGCTTAATACATCGCACGTAGTGGGGAGTTGTAGCATTGAGGGTCTCCATCAGCAGATGGAGCGAGTTTCGAAACTTTATGAAGAAGAAAAAGGAAATATTATCAGGGAACAACATGAATGAGGTGTTCATGTTTGAAATAATTTCAGAAAGGGGATCTCTTGATACTTGCTTATTTGTCATAGTGATTGTGGTAGTAAACACAGCACCAACTTTTTTTTTTGTGGCAATAGGTATTACAGTTTTAGATACCATCTTTAAGCAAACTGTGTTATAGTGAGACTTCTAAATGTTAACCTCTATGAAAGTAAAACTACCCTACAGGCATGTGATAAATTATAAAAAAATACATGATAGATAGATGAAGCTATTTTCAGCTTATGACCATCTCATTTACTTTACCCTAATCTTTGTCTAATCCACCTGATCATGTTAAAACCTCACAGCAAATTAAATAGCTCTTTAAGTAATTTTTAAATCAAATTTTAAGTTAGGAAAGCATTTAAAAAAAAAAAAAAGAAAAAAGAATTCCTTTAGCCCCACTGACCCCAGTGTCACACTTCCAGGGGCAAGGAGTTACACTTCCAAACTCACCTGATGTCCCACAGTTTTCTTATGTTCCTTGCTGGTTTGACCCGGCCTGGTCTTCGCTGGCTTTACAACAGTCCGAGACAACGGCACCCGGCCCGAAGGGGCTGCAGACGTGGGACTGAGGACCTTCTCCTCCTCCTGGAATAACTCCGGTAGCAGCTTAAACTGGGGTAACAGCAGGAAAAAAGATGATAGCTAAGAGCCCAGCAAGTGATTCCACCCTTTTCTATTTAAGATATTAGAATCCAAGCTCAGGTTCTATAAGCAGTGTTTTCTCCTATCCCATGTGGGAAAATGGGAACAAGTGCAAAAAGCATTTAAGCTTTAAGTGTAGCAAGTTTACTAGTAATGTAATACTAGGATTTTCATGGTTTTGATCAGTGATTCTCCTTCTGAATGTAGAATTCTGATTTGCTTCCATCTGAAATTATTAGATACTGAGAGCAGTTTTGTAAGCGCCAATTGCAATTATATATAGTTATTTTGATGTTAGGAGGACACAAAATGATCCTCTCCTATTTCAGTGATGCACAGGACTCCTTGCAGTTGAGAAATTTTCTAAGTCGGGACACTGAATAATCCAACAGGCAAAGAATATTCCTGCTTTATCACTCTAAAATGAAATAATCAACTTAAAAGTTGAGAAAGAAAAAAAAGAAAAATCTTCCCAATTATCACCCAGGGCTTCTGGTTTTTAACTATAAACAGCTACAAAATGCACCCACGTATAATAGCCACTTTGAAGTAACTTGTAACTACAAATAATACCATCAGGCCTTTCAACTGACAAATTTATCCCTTCAGAAACGTTATAGGTATAAGAAAGCTCAAGCTTCTCTACCTGTCTCTACCTGTCAATGAACAATCTTCTATCTAGCATCTGTGCATTTTCTCCCAAGAGACTCCCAAGAGCATTCAATTTTCAGTACTAGAAAGCGCTTGGGGTAAGTACAGCCTAAAAAATAACAGTAATAATAATAAAGGTTTTGCCTTATAAAACTTGGTGAACATGCATAATGTGAAACATGCTGTGCAAGAAAATGTTTGTGCTCAGTGGTTGTACCAGATGGACTAGGCAAAAGGCACCAAACACTCCTCAGTAGCTCTAGCACAGCACTCCAACAGAATATCATGACTGTGAACACCACAAAGATATCTTAAATCCTTTAACTATAAGAGGAGTATCACAGCTCAGCCTTATCTGATCTGAGTCTGCTAGATTAGGAACATGGTCACCTCAGATTATCTCTTTAACTGACGGAAGAATGACATCTCCAGAGGGCGATTTAGCCCATCTGCTTCCACTGATTCAACGCAGAGCTGAGGATGACGAGGCCACCAGCACCTCAGTGGCGCCCCGCAGCCAGCCGGAGCGAACGTGTGCTCAGCCTTCCTTGCTACTCTGCCAAGTCTCTCCATCGCACAGGTAAACTCACTTAAATCCAAATATGCTTTGCCTCCAAAGAAACTGCTGATGCTCTAACACGAGAGGGTGCAGGGAGGGTGTCCCTCAGTGCCTGGATTGCTGATGGATCAGATCATCTCAGGAAGCAAGTACATAAGTCTCATTCCCTCTTCCACTCTAGGGAATGTCTGCCTGTAAAAACGGGCAAGTGCCTTTCAAAGTCACCATTTTCAAAGACACTGCCTCGGTTATTGGGTACAGAAGATGCCCTGCATACGGCAGTGTATCCCCTCATCAGCAGAGGTCTACAGCTGCACAGCACTGTTGAGAAGATCCACACTGTCCGGGGTGTTTCTGTTTTGTTTCTTTTTTTACCGTCCCGTCAGTTTTCTTGGTTTCACAGAACACTAGCAATGTTCAAGGAGGGAGGAAACACTGATCAAAGGGCAGATAATTCACATGGTACAAAATAAGCATTTTCTCCCTGTGAATTTTTCAGGTGACTTAACCGACAGGCTGACAACATAACCTAACAGATCATTTATCTAACAGATCATTTATCATTTATCATACAGAACTATATCACGAAGATTTCTACAGCATGCCAGTAGCAGGCAAAAAAGCCAATAACTATCATATTACTTTCATGACAACATGCATGGAAACGGAAATAGTTCCAACAGACCCTGTGGGTGGATTGATAGAGGAAATCAGCATATACAGCTGAACACTACAGAGCCTGCCAAGAGGAGCACGCGCGTCATGCACCGCGCAGAGCAACGCAACGTTCTAGCTATGTGCTCATGTCCCTAGAAGCAACACTGTGCATGAACAGGATGACAAGTGATGCATTCTATTTAGAATTACCTTCTGTTGAATTTGTACAGCAGACCCAGAAGAAAGCAACAAAACAAATTAAAAAACAGAAATATTCTCCTACTATAATTACTAACAAAGACAGTCTCCTGAAAAATACAAATGAAACATTCTCCTTTTGAAAAATGTATTTCATTCACAAATGATTTTTTTCCTGTGGAAAACATTGATTTTGGTAAAATTTCCATAGAGGAAAAACATGTTTCTTAACGCTCAGACTGAACAGGCTCAACCCACTGACCTGCCCAAGCTTTGCTACGCTCTTACGGGAGCTGGGTGTCCCTCCTGCTTTGGCAGAGCGCTGTGTGCCCCGCTCCCCGCGCTCTGCAGTACAGCGCGGGTGACACCGCCGCGTCCCACACACACGGCTGGCTGCGGCTCAAAACAGCTCAGCGCTTCCCAGTGCAAACCTTGCTGAAGTTTTCTTTATACTACATGTTTTGACCATTTAACTCCTTATATCTGCTGAGAATATGTGCAGGGGAAAAAAAATGTTGAATTTCCTGATAGAAGAGTAAATGCACTGCCCTGATAATTGCATATAGTCTGTCCTTGACACCAAGCTTCCTGGGACAGTAGAGCTAGTTATTCCCAACAGCCATGATAAAGCAATGTTGAGTTAATTGCCTTCACATTTCAGAAGAGCGCAATTAGCATTTCTGCCATAAAGTAGGCAATTGCCACTGAGCACCAGTTTTTTAATATTCCTTCATCTAATATTTTTCAATTCAGATGTATCTACTCATAAATATCAAAATGATATTGGTTCACCATCCCTATAGATTTCCTTCCTCTCTTATTTTTTTCCACCTGGAACAGAATTTTTATTTTCTATTCAACTGTCAGGCCAAAATCAGGAAGCTTCTACTTTCAGATTAAAACATCATCATCAACAAATCAAGGTCTTAGCTAGTAAGTCTTCCTTCACTCCTACTGTGCATAAGGAGCTTATTACACCTTTACAAAAAATATAGTCAAGTTTTATGGAAAGCTAAAAAAAAAAAAAAAAAAAAAGGAAAATTTTTTTGAATTTTGATCCACTGAAATCTGTGGCTAAACATAGCCTCATCTTACAAGGAGGAAAATCATGCTACAGGACCTTCTAAATTTGTAGCATAATCAAATAAAACATGAACTATGCTTATTTTCAGGTGATCTGACACTGAGGCAAAATTTTCCTAGAGTTCTGAAAAATTTCATACTAAAAATGACCCTGAACTGAGGACTTCTTAATAGGAAAAGGAAATAAAAATCCTTATACTAACCTTGCTTGATTTTAGGACCTTAATTTGTTCTTCATAAACTGTGTCCTTATTCTTTTCCAAAAAGCCTTCGCATTGATATTCCACCTGAAAATAATCATTTTACAAAAGCAAGCATTAGAAGTAGTTAATATGAATGTTTTGTAAGAATTCACCAGTGGTAGGGCTCACTTTTAAAACAGGTAATTCCTGTGGATGTTGAAAATATCAGTCTTCCAATGTGTCTAAATTAAATACAGATTTTGCTCAAAGAAACTGCATTTCAGGAAAGCATGAAAACATATAGAAATGAGCAATCCTACTGCAATGCTACTGCAGCTGAAGTGCGTTCTAGAGGGATGCACAAGTCACTGGTTACCGTGGCGCTTTGTCGGGCGTCTCCACTCTGAAGTTCCCAGGGCAGCAAAACCACATGAAACCCAAAAGCAGCTCAGAAGAAAGTTACTCATGTCACCAGCTGAGATACAACAAGTAAATATGTCTGCAATTTATTATGAAAATGTTTTATATGTGCTATTTTTTTCCAGGATTAAAAAATAAAAAGATTGAATGTTGTAACAATGCACAATCTTCTTTTACAGGGCCATGGATTCTCCTGGACCAAAGAACAGCCAGGTCTTTGAATGAGAACCTGACAGATCACTGTTTTAACTGGAGGCTGCACAAAATAGAAAATCTATTGCCAAAAAACTATACCTGAGAATGTTAATTAGCATAAATATTCCAATGCTTGCCAAATGTCTCATACACTAACTGTTTGAAGGAGGATCTTGAATCAGAAGTGCAGACTACCAACTTCAAGAACAGACCCTCTGATCAATTTTGTTCTTTCAGAGCAGATAGATGGGAGCCGGCAGCAGCTCCCTCTCAATCCTGCCATTTAACAGTGCTCACACAGTGACACTGTTGTGGAAACTGCCAAAAAAAAAAAAAAAAAAAGTAACAAACATATCCTAAGGGGAAAAATAATAATAAAAGGTAGAGGACCTGTCCAGGGTCTATCCACAACTGCACTCCTGCCCTGCTGCTTTGGGTACCGCGGACGGCTGGCACTGACGGCGGTTGACGCAGGGCCACCAGAGGGCAGCAGGATTTCTGTTACTGACACAAGGACAAGATGGACAAGACGGGCACAGAGTTTACTAACCTGCCTGCAACAGCTTCGTTTTTCCTTCTCAGTGTCTGTGTGCACTCTTGTAAGCATAGGTGAAAGGGTGTATCACTCAGCAGAGATACTGCACAAGAGTTTAGAGCTCTGCTGATACCTGCTCACAGCTACTTTTAGCTTTTCTTGGACCACATTCCTCAGAGCAGTCATAGGAAAGCCCTATTTTCAAACACTGAAGTTTAGCCTATTTAACAAGATATTAAATTCTAATTATGTCCTTCTTATTCTCCCATTCAGCAAAGAAAAGAGAATTCCTGAGTCTAACAAGAACATTTCTGTAACTGTTTACTTTCCTTAAGGAAACATTAGAAGCAGGATCTCCCTTCTAGCTGCAAATTCAAGGACTTGGAGGAAATAAAGCCGAGACAAATAACAGCTGCCGATTCTATAAATTGGAGCTATAGATAAAAATTGCAGGATATTTCTAAGCACTGAACAAACTTCTTGTGGCAAATCTGACAAAATTCTCAGACAGCTGCTTTGTTCAATAAAATATTACCTTGAGTTAATTTTAACTTTAGTCTGAAGAGTTGTTCAGTCTGTGCACATGGTCCCAGTCTAACAAAACATGCACTGCACTGAACTACTTGTCTTTCAGCTCACTAGAAATGACTGTTCACTTAGCAGCTGAGGTAAAGTGTGGAAAAAGTACATATTGCTCCCGTGATAAGAAGGGTGTGTGAGCCTCTTTCTTGTTTGCACATTAAAACGGTGACAATAAAGAGGAATTTTGTTCTTGCTCTTTAGCAAAAAAATGCAGTGAGGTGTATGGTTTTCTATCAGATGTAGTGCAACTGAAGTTTGTACAATTATGTTGTAACTTGCAAATACACGAAGCTGTTACGTTTTGAAGGAAGGATGGCGAGTGCATAGAGCATGTGATAGGAGTCAGGAGCTCGTTTGGGTTCTGCTGCCAGGTCAACTTCATTCTTCTGTTCTGGTAAGTGACAGGCACAGCCACAAACAGAGGTGGTAACCTCTGGCACAGCTACCCCTGGAAGCGTATGTCGGTCTGCAGTCTGAGCTCTGTATCTTCTATCTCGTCTGCAGACAGGTGTTACCAGTGTTCAAAGTGTTTCCAGGCATAAGTTTCATTCTGAGTCAAGAGGTAGTCCAGTCTGCTACCTGCCTGAAAGAGCCACTTATTTCAACCTTCCCATTTGCCCCCCGCCCCTGCCAGTCTTAGTAATCTGAACTTTGGAAAAGAAGTACCAAAATAATTTTTAAAAATCCTTACCTTGTCAGCAAAGTGCTGGATGATAAAAGCCTTATTTGACAAACGTGGTTTTTCAAAAAGGGCACATTTATTCAAGTGAGTATTGTATAGTTTTTGGGCCCAAGTGTCATCTGAGCCTTTTGGCATCTACATAAAAGAACACAAAACACAATTTAAAATTTCCTGAAAAATATTCCATAGTGGAAGAAAAGAGGAAGACGATACTTGTGTTTTGCTTTAAAACTCCATCTCCGCTTCAACTCTAGTGATTTCCAGTACCGAGTAACCAGTTATTCACACACTTAAGGCCTGCTTAAGTGTAGTGTCTCCTACAGACCCCACAATACTCAGAGCTGTCTCCTTCTTCATGACTCTCCATGCTGCTTAGAAGTTATTGAAACACCAAGAGGAGGGAGAAGAAGAAAGAAGGTAGAACATAGACATAAAATATATAGCACATATGATGCTAATAATGCTTTCTGTGTCAACACATGTAAAAGCAAGGACCCAGGAGGTCTATTATCTGAAGTGGTGCAGTTCTGACCCACAGCACTTTAGCAGGCCAGAACCATCATTAGAAATTTGGTGATGCTGTCACACACGCAGAAAAACAAGGTGAGATGGTGAATTAGACACCACACACCATACAATGAAGAAACAGTGCCAACTATATGGCTTACATAAAGTAATCTAAGATAAAAAAACAGAAGGTGAGACTTCAAGCAAGAGATGACCTTAGGAAGAATTTGAGAGATGAAGATTCCATTTGTTACGCTCAAGGTCAAAGTTGCCATAGTCAAAATAGACGTTGATCAGAGACCTAAGAGCCACAGATACTAAGATGGAGAGGGAAAAAACCCCACAAAAACAAAACCCACAAAAAAACACATGAGTAAGACTACTCTTGTAATTGCAACTCTAAATTTCAAAATTATTTCAACAGCAGAAGGTCAAAATAATGGTTATGTGCTGATGACTCTTCTCTGTTAGGTTCCAGAAACGGGATGTCTCATGACTTCTTTCAGGCTGCAACACACACCTTACACTCCTCATCTAGGAGATCCAGAATTCCCATTTTGGCCTCTATGAGGTTAATGCAAGGCTGATTGTCATAGAAATCAATCAAGGTCCATGGTATTTGTTCTTTCATATATTCTTCCTGTTCCAACTTAAAGACATGCTACAGGACAAAAAAAGAGAAGAGTTTTTTTTGTGAAATAATACTCAGGAAAAAAAAAACACATAGAACTCTCTCTTGAATTCTTCTCAGCACATTAATCCAGGCTATCATGTGACACACAAGTTCAATGAATAAACCCTTTGGCAATTAAGTGCATGAAAGATCAATTAGCTTTGTTTTACTGACATAAAAACAACAGACTAAATTAGAGCATTCTTCAGTATTCTCTGAAAAGAATGGTTATTTTTTCTTATCTTATATATATATATAACATATATCCCCACAATTACTACAAGCTGCTATTATTTAAAATATGCAACCCAGAAAAAGCCTCAAATACAGGAATAGCAATTTATAAAATTGTATGTAGCACACTTGTGATTTCACTATATATACTTCAGTGTTTTCTTGTAAAAGAGCAGAGTTCCATTTCCTCTCAAATGATAACTGTTTTTTTCTGAGATGATATATTGCATAAAAATATACTCCAGCAAAAATCTGAAAGAATGACTTTGACCATCAGCACAAGAAGTTTTTTAAACAACACTTTGGGAAAATTGTGTCTGGTACAAAGAACAATAAAACGAAATTGGGTTTTTTTGGTAAAAAAAATCACAAAAAACCTGCCCATCTTTAATGAAATATGTAGAGGAGATAAAATGAAACTTCGGAAAAAAATGAATAGCAAGAAAAAAATATTAAACAAGCAAATTATGGTCTTAATAGCACATTTTTTTTTAACAAAAGACTGCTGAGCCCAGTTATTTTAAACTATGCTTTATTTCCATTTAAATTTTAATATATACTAGCTGTTATATCTTAATAAAGACCAACATAGTTTCTGATATCATTTAGGGGATCAACACAAACACTTCTTCTTAGAACAGGGGTACTTAATTAGCCTTTTAATTCAATGTGGAAGTCGATAAACACTCTGTACCTGTAGCTCTCCAGCACACATCAGTGAGATTGCAGAAAGTTATCCTGACAAAGCAGTTTATCCCCTTTGTTTCATTAGCTTAACACAATCCTTTCCAAAATAGCATTCCCTGAAAGTGGGACTCATCCCACATGCTAGTCACTTAACAGCTGCCTTACATGCTAAGCTAATTCCTGACAGAAAAGTAAATGATAAAATTTTATAGGCAAATCATATCCAAGCTATCTAAATCCTAAAAAAAAAAAAAAACCATAAAACTATATCCTTACAGTAAGGAAAATAGCAATTATGCATTAAAAAATGTCTTTAGATATTTGGCTTGCATCTTTTTAATCTTCCTTCCCCCAGTAGTAAAAGCCTCCACAGAGAGACAAAGTGCTGGATAAGGGAGAGAGGCAGGAGTGAGGGGTCAGCACCCCAGACCGTGGTTCTCCGGGAGCCCCAGCTGGTCCAGGAGGGCTAGTGACAGCCCTCTCCTAAACAGCCCTCAGCCTCCGCACTGGTAGCGGGGATCAGTCACAGGGGAACACGTCGAGAGAGCAGAGCTTTGGCAGCTGACTAGGAAATCAAAGTACATACAAAACACAAGGCCCTTTGCCCTCTGCCTTGTGAACTGAGTGCTGAGAGCAACGACTTGAGACAGGGGAGAACACGGGCACAGAGATCAGCACTGAAGTGAACCCTGACAACGGTCACAGTGACTGAGCTTTTGCTGCAGAGCTGAGAAATCTCAGAAAATCCTTAAAATTACCAGTTATGAAATCTGGCTCATGGAATTGAAACCGTCTGTAGGGCTATAAATATAGAAAGCACTTTTTGGAGCTGGAAAGCTCAGCTCCAGTTCCGACAAACAGCTTACTTCCCATCAGGTATATCTGCTGCTGGGATTAACAGTTTTTTGGGGTGATCCAATTCTGCAAATATGCACCACTATTGAGATGCATTTGTAAATATAGTTCAAAGCTATTTCAGTTCTGCAGTGGAGCCAAGCAACAGAACTGGCATAAATAACTTGGTTCTTCATTCCACAGGTAAGATACATATTAACAACATCACTAAGCCTGAGGAGAGAGAGAAAAGGAATTGTGTCTCTCTGAAGGAGGGAGAAGAGATGTCTCTTACTGCATGACAGTAATCAACTTTAAGAGGTGGCTGTAAACCCTCACAAAATAAAGCCAGTTGCACCAGCAGAGGAAAACGAATGTGGCAGATTTCCAGCAGTGTATTTCTGCTCACTGCTGTCAGTGAAGAGGTTCTCACTGGAGGTTATAAAGATACAACTAACTCCAAATGCATCCACATAGTACTCTCATTGACAGGCAATCTCAGGGTCTTAATTGCAAAGCACTGCTTCTGTCTTATAATTGCTACAGTGATCAGAATTTCAAATAGTCCCAGAGTAGCAGTTAGTCATAAAATCTATTTCTAGGAGATAGTCAATCTTCCCCATTCTCCCAAAGCCCACAGACAGGACAGCTGGTTAATAGACTGCAGGAATTCATCTTAGCCACTGGGGACTCAATTAGCAGAATGGACTTTGGTGAGAGGACAGAGAAAAGGAAATGCCAGTAATTTCCTACTTACCATATTGAACTGTTGCTGCAGTTTTTCATTGGCATAGTTGATACAGAACTGCTCAAAGCTGTTGATCTCGAATGTCTCAAATCTAAAAAATGCAGATATTCAAAATTACTAGTGCTGTGGAGGAAAAAAAAAAAAAAAAGACCCTATAATTTTAAATTTCTTCTCTCCAAATTCATTAAGTTATCCTAGGGATACCAGGAAATGAAACAGACAGGGAAATGCAGTACAAGGGCAATTCAGAGTTGCTCCCTCTTCTGTCTGCTGGAGGAGAGGAGGAACACAGAGGGATGGGTGCTTCTTGATGCATGTTAATTACCTTTGCCTTCTCTGAAACTGCACCCCTGGGGGAACTCTCAGATTACAATTCTATTGTAATATTCCCCAGTGCAATACATAGAGCAAAAAAAAAAAAAAAATCCAATTATAAATGTCAAACCTGAAACCCAAGACAGAGATCTTGTATTCATGTCAAAATAAACACCTACTTCTTTAAACTGGAATAAGTAGCTGCTAATGTTTTTGGTTTAATCCACACAACACTACATGATAATGACACTCTGCAGTGAGATAATTATATAATGGAATAAAGACTCACCCATAAATGTCCAACACTCCAATGAACGAATGCTGTTTTACAGCAGAATGCAGGGCTTTGTTCACGTGATCTACAATCCAGTTAAAAAGATTAGCATAGATATGTTTGGCAAGTGCATCTCTGGCATTGATGGCATGAAGTTTAGAAATGGGTTTGATGTAGGTTTCAGTGGCAGTGGCGAGCTTCCGATGGCAAAGCCAGTGGGCCATCTCTTCGTACTCCACACCCATGAGGTCACAGAAGATGGTGAGGGGTTCATGTTTGGGCTAATAAAAACAAATTTGTTAGGTCTTGAAACAGCGCTACCAAAAGCACATACGAAATCACGCAATCAGAAGAACTGCCTGCCAGAAGTGATCTAATGTTAAGCAGCAGCTGCATACTTTATTAGCTCTTCTTCCCTCAAAATGTAACAAGTTCCCTACCCACTTATCACATTTACATCGCTTGAGTAAATACCTGAATCACAGTTTCCCCAAAAGGCATTTACTATATTTGTGTTCACCAAAAAGCCCCACACAAGGCACCCACGAGCTTCCCAGAAATGAATCATCTAACTTTGCAAGGACAGGCTTTGTATTTTGAATTCTGATAACCACTTTGTTTCAGTTTTGAGTAAAGAAAATGGAGAGATGACAAGGGCAAGACAGCAGTTGTGTGCTGAGGACAGCATGGAATTAAACGCCCGAGCAACCCTCTCATCTACTCACATACATCCATGGCTGGGATCTACACATAATGGGCCATCACAGACCAAGTTAAGAATGAAGAGGTATGGAAAGGCTTTAGCATTCTGGCCTCATAAATTAATATATCGACAGACCAGGCAGCTGCATCAGCTGCAGCCTGAGGACTTGTCTCAGCTCCACAAGCTGCTACTGCAGATACTTGAGAAAGCAACCTTCAAACGCTATTAATGTATGGAGAGAGAAAGATGAAGGCTCAATGGTCCATTCAGTAACTTTCAGGGAAAGGTAAAATGAGAAACTGGTCATTTGGAAGTCCAAGAAAGAATAACAAAAGGAAAATAAGCCATATGCCTTTTTTTAACTCTTATCTCCACAATATGAGCTCCAGTAAAAAGCTTTGGTCCTCACTGACACTGTTTTTCAGGGACTTCCCATTTCCCATTGTTGACCTCCAGAGAGATAAGAAAGGTCTGATAAAACCATGACACACTTAAAAGTTACACGAACCACTGCTTTTTGGTATATCCTATACTCTCCTCTAGATACCTCAGAGAGCTTTGAGAAATGTCTGATTTGAAATTATTTAACATAAAATAACTGCAAACCACTTACCACAGGCAGAGAAACTATGCAGGAATATAAATATCTACACACCTGTCCAGCACTTCAAAGCTAATCTGCCTCGGAGAGTTTTCTAGGACAGACCAATTAGAATTCTGGACAGAAATTAAGAGAGCCACAATTATAATATGGAGAGTCTATGAAAGGGATCTAAACTGGAAGAAGCTGAATCCATCTGCAAAGAAAACAGTGAAAATGCTACCAGATTAGAGTCACATTGCTTGTGTTTTCCCATTGTTACTCTTTCTTTTGCCAGAAGTCCCTGCTCCTACGACTGAACAGAAAAGGGAACTGTCACAGTAGAAACCAGGCCCTTGAGCTCAGTTATACTCACAGGAATAGTGCAGCTGTCAGCATCCCGAGATGCAAATTCCACGTTTCCAAGGTGAAGGATACCAGCAAGGATTCGAAAAATTCCCATCTGGTAGGAATCACTGATCCCTGAAAGAGGATTAATAAAATGTTTTGAGTCTTCACTGAGAGAAATAAAGAACCAAGAGCTGCAGCTGATGAAAAATATTATTAGAAAGAGAGAGAAAAATCACAGAATCACAGAATGGTTGAGGTTGGAAGAGACCTCTAGAGATCATCTAGTCCAATCCCCCGCTCAAGCAGGGACACCTGGAGCATGTGGCACAGGGTGGCATTCAAGAGGGTTTTGAAGATCTCCAAATCCCTCTTCACCCTCACCCTACTCCCACTCAGTAGATATTCAGGGGAATACCTGGCAAGGCCACTTACGGTTTGACTTTGTGTGCCTTCTACATACGAAAATACTGCTTAAGACAAATGTTACAAATATCTAAAACAACTCAAACATAATTAAAACAAGAAAAATCAAAACAGCAGCACTTGGGAGTGGGCCTACATGCTTTGTTTCCTTTCTGAGATAAACTGATGGAATTCCATAAACTGATGGAATGAGAGAGCTGAATGGAGAAAGATGCACTGAAAAGCAGTGGGAGGAGAACAAGAGGGAGTAGAGAGGGAGGTGAAGGCACCGGGGTAGGGCCCTGCTCACAGGGAAACCATGTTTAGACAGACCCTGAGGACAGACATCTGGATGGTAGTGACAGAAATGACCTTGCTACCAAGCAGGGACAGCAACAACTCTCAAATACTGCAGGAGAAGATCTAAAAAAAGGACCAAGTTTTCCTTCTGAATGCATAACTCACAATAATTCTATCTCTTTTCAATAATCTTTCAGGAAAATATAGAAAAATTTGGCGGAAATGTAAAGCAAATTAAGGGCATTTCTCTGTAACCTCCAAGACTTTCAACAATCTAAGCGATTCTGATCACTTTATCACTCCTAACCTGCCTTTTTAACCTGAGTTTACCCTTGGGCCTACTACCCCTGTTTACCCTCAGGCCTACTGCCCCTGTTACTACATAATTTTATTTTTAAAACACTTACTAACACATTTCAATCACGAGCGAATGTTTCATTGTAAATCTGGTTGGAACAGTTTAAAGAGTCCACTTCTTATATGTGATTAACAGACCCTGTGGGAATCCTCAGCCATTTCAGTGCAAACTCAGATAACTTGGTCAACTGAAGTGGAATAATTTGTACCAACACTTGCTTTGAACTGAAACTGAACTGGAGCATTCAGACAATCAGTTCCCGCGATCTCCAACCAATATGCAGTTAGCTGCATCACATGCGAGTGTTTTCCTCCTTTCCTTCAAAAGGATTTTAATGGTAATGTATAGAAACACTTTTATTGGTATCAAAAATTACCTTGACAAAGGTAAAGGAAACAACAAAAGTGGGAGGTCTAACCAATTAGAGGAGTTGTCCAACACAGAAAAAACAGTACTAACAAAGAAGCTATACGGTAGAAAGGTCTGCCATCACAAAATTAAATAATCAGTGAATAGTGTAATGTTACTTGAAAGGAAGAAACTAAACAGGAAAAAGAGAAACGAACAGAGAGAAATGAACAGAGAAACAAGGAATGTCAAGAGGAATTGTACTGGGTTAGTTTAGTCTAGGCCAGTGGAAACTAAAAAAAAAAAAAAAAAAAAAAAAGGAAGCTGATATATCCAATTACTAGTAATGGCATGGTGATTACTTATTCTCCGCATCAACTTAAGTTGTTAACAACCATAAGAAAGAAACAGTCTCTTTTAGCAAAGAAAAATTAGGTTGGATATCAACAAAGCACTTTCTAAACACATTCAGATCATCTGGATGCTTTTAAAGACAACTGTCAGTGAGGAGTTAGGTATAATTAATGTTATATCGGCTCAGTGGAATGCACTTGAGCTCTTGAGCCCTTTCCAGCCCTACTTTCATATTATTCTGACACCTGATGCCCTGGCTTGCTAGTGCTCTATTGAATTTAAACATTAAAAGATTACCATCTCTAGGAAAGAACAACCCTCATTTGAAAGTGAACAGGGGCACAGAAAAAGTGATTTGAAAACAATTTCACTGAATAGGCTGGAAAATTAATTCCAAATTCAACAGTTACCTTTGCTATCAATTAAATACTCATGTAAACTAGTTAAACACTATTTGTGTCTCAAACATAAGATCTTTCAGGTTGAGAACTGCACCTTTCTCTCTTCACCAGTCACCTGAAATGAATTCAGAATTCCCACTGTCCCTGAGGAGCAGTGCTGAATTACCACTCTTCAGCTGAGCACAGAACGGGGATCAAAAAGCACAAGGAGCAATGATGATGAACCTGTCCTTCCACAGGGAAACAGCTGATCCTGTCAACACAGCTAGATGCACTTTGCATGGACTGAAATTACATACCACAACAGACATTTTAGCTATATTATCAATCCCACAACAAACCTGGCATGTCCGATAGAAGCAATCACACTGTCAATGCTTCTACAGTTGTAAAACTCTTCACAGGCTGGTCTGGAAGGGCCTTGACACTCTATACGGCTGATGCGACATGTGCCCACGATCAAGACGATCGGCATCAGCATGAAGGCAACACAGAGAGCCCCGATGATCATGGAAGGGAGTAACAGGGCATAATCATTCGTTAGACTCTCTGCCCAGACCACTGCAGATATATTTTGCAGTTTGTGAAAAAATTGTCACCAGTGTGCATTTTTGCAAAGAATTTGAAAGTGCTTCTTGGCTCCACTTCTATTAACTTTTTAGAGCCAGATGCAAAAAGATCCATTAAAAAAATGAACTATTTAATTTGCTGTTTGGAAGTGCTTTCTCAGTGACTCTTACCGTTGTATAAATTACACAAGAGGGAACCCTGCATTTATTTATGCTCATATAATGCACCCTACTTCTGCTCCAGATATCCAATTCAACTGCAATTTAAAAACCTTTCAAATGCAACAACAACTTGGTCCCAAAGTTATTCAAATTCTCCTGTTTCTTAAGCAAAGCAGAGTATGAAGAAAAGCAACACAAACAACACTGAAAACACTTGTTAGGACATCAAATTTGGGATGTGATGATGATGTTTAACAGGTTACCTAGCAAAGTGCAGGCCTGCCTGGTGTTTACCATTTCCTTAGCATCATCAATACCATCAATCACTGGGCTTCCACCTTGCTTCGTATAGTGAAAGTAATTTGCATTACCTGTAATACAAAAAAAAAAAAAATCTCTTACACGCACAAATGTAGAAATTCACCTCATTGCAAGCGCATCTGTGTAAACCTGTATAATGATTAAGTGGCAGAATCCATAGCTTGAAATATCTCAGTGTATTTTTAACTCTGACTCATAGGATCCTACCTATTCTGAAGATTTTTTTTTCTAGATTTAACAATGCAGAGAATTACTCCTAAAGCTGTTTACTGTGATAGACCCTTAAGAACATTCTCTACCCAACCATGTTTCACACTTCCACACCTATGGAATAATCACATGGAAATAATTATTCTGCAAGCCAAGGAGTAAATGCAGAGATGAGAGTAACAATACTTTGTGAGTATATGGCAGACACTATTATCTATTATACATTACTGCATTAAAATTTGCCCTTTTTTAACCTATTTTGCACCTGATTTCTTTTTGTCTCTAATTTATGATCTCAACAGTTTAGCTGGATGATTATCAATTCCATCTGAGAAGACCTGATTGGAGAACTGAGAGCACCACATGACTCTGGGAATAACACTGGGCATCACTGCAAGAGCTTTAATTCTTCTGGATATTGGGTAAAGGGAACATTTCCTATGGGTTTGGTTGTCATTCTTTCAGCTGCATTAACCACCTCTTTTTCTGCTAATCTACCAGGGTTTCAAGAAAGCTAAAAGAGGAGTCTGCTACATGACTTCCTTAGTTACAGTTACATCAGTTCCTTTCTTTCCTGTGTCAGCAGACGTCAATCCTAAATGTGCCTAGATGGTATAAAAGAGCAGGGAAATATGTAAAAATCAGAACAAGTATTTCAGAAATCAGCATTCATATATTGTGCAGTTTTTCCACTGAGCAATTAGCTTTTAAAGGCATACAGAAAAGCATTGAATTTTCTATTAAATTAAATTGAAATAAAACTGATAGGAGCACTGCCTGTCCCAAAGTCATCAAAATGCCTTTGCTTTGGAGCGTCAGTTCCTCTAAAATGAGAAGTACTTACCAAAACACCAGCATTTAAAAAAAAATAAAATAAAAATAAAAAAAATCACTCATCCAACTTGTGATTACCAGGCTACCAGAGACGGTAAAATAATTATTGGTAGCAGCACAAATAAAGGTGTGCAGATGCAAAATACTCTATCAACTTTTCAGTTGCTCACACCAGAAATGTCCAATTTTTCTGACAGTTGAAGCCTCAGAAAAAAGAGTTTTAGAGGACCAAGAGAAAAGAATTCTACCCTTTTCACAGGAATAGGACACCATAATCCAGTACACAGTTAATCTTAAGGATTACAATTACAGTGTAATGGTAGTGCATGTTGACATATCAAATCTATTACCTTTGGTTTATTTACAAACCAGAATGTTTGAAATCTTTTGTTTTAGTTATTTTCAATATATTTTAGTGTATGAAGGTTAAAAAGTTATAATTTAAAAGCCAGCAATTCTTCTTTTAGTTCTATGGCTCGGAAAGCTTGGAGATAATACTTTGTACATACCGATTACACAATACAGTGAATGTGAATTTTATACCTAATCGTAGAGTTTTAAATTCAGGTAATGCTGCAGAGGCACAGAGCTGGTAGAAGATGTGGTAATTTCTCTCCTCTTCTGCCTTTAAAAAGAAATGAATTGATTGCATTTTACAATGTAAGATGTACCAGAAACATCCATTTCCTTCTTGATCAATTTAATCCATTTTCAATGGCAAGAGGCATGCAGACTAATTAAAAAAATGCACAATTTTGCTTTTCAGAATTGTGACTACTATTAAATATAGATCTGGATTCTATAGTTGGATGAAATGATCATATTTAAAAGCTTTTCAGTTTCCAAAAATAACTAATCATTTGCCTCAGCATTTATAGTAAGCCAGAAAAGGGAATATCTTTTTTGCCAAGACAAAACTGGGATTTTAAAATGCAGGACAGGCATAATACAAAAAGGATAAGCTTCATAATTAACACTGTAAGTCTGAATTTAAATACTCTTAAGTGTCATAATTTAAAAACAAGCAAGGCTCTTTCAGTTGAATAATACACAAAAAATATCTCTGTAACAGCCCTATACAGTGTCCCTCATTATTATACCTGTTGGCGCTCCAATCTACGGTTAAGTCCATTTTTACTAATCTCTAAACCATAGGGTAGTCAAATATAGGGATGAAGCATAGGAGACAAAATGTTGTTGATTAAGCAAGTTCAAGGAAATCACATATTCTTATTTATGCAAAAAACGGCAGTTAAGAGTGATTTGTAATTATTGTGATAGCAGTGGGTTTTAACAGGAGATTTAAAGGAAGCTAAGACAGCAGCTTTAGAAACCACAACAGAGAGCTCCTTTCTGGTCGATGTGAAGCCCTATTCTATAACACTATGGTATGCACAACTCTTATCAGTATTGCGCCAAAGTTATTTCATGTTTAAATGCACAGCCTTTTTATAGAGATTTTTACAACCATGAATAATTCCGACTTGTTTTTCCTTCTTCCCTCCACTCCCCACACGAACAATACCACAAATAATACATTATCACAATCTCAGGAGAGATACTTAGTACCGCCAGGCAGTAAGTCTTTCAGCATAGTTGCACAAAAATATACAGTAGGAAGATTGTGCCAGTATTACCTGAAATACCACTCTTGATTTTTCCAAGAGGTAAGTTCTCATGTTAGCACCAATAATTCGGTATCTCTTATCAAAACCAATTTCAATGTATTTCCCAAAGCGACTACTGTTGTCATTCCTTGTGGTTTTGGCATTTCCAATAGACTGAGAAAAAAGAATCATGTAGTGGTTAAATAACTTCTAGAAATGGTAATACTTGCCTATTCATCTACATGGCTCATAAGCACTAAATAATATTCATTTTTTCCTGTTTTCAAAACAATCAAGTATATAGTCCTGAGAGGCCAAGGGTAAATGATGGCTCCTGCTTGAGGATGACCTGGACTCCTTGCAACTTAAAGCACCTCACTGCTTTTAGAGGTCCCACCACCATGGACAGCAGACTAGAAACAAGTAAACCTTGAGAAAAGCAAATTACAACACACTGAACTTCAAAGGAAAGCATTTTCTCTTCCTAAAGAGGCTTATACATTAGTCATTGCATTGCAGTTCAGCTTCCAAAAAATCCTAAAGATTCAAAAAGAATGCCATTCCAAGTAATTCAGACAGCACCCTGCCCTTTCTAATATGCCAGTGCATGTAAATTATTAAATATCTAGCTCTAAAGTGTACCAGAACCAAAAAATGCTGAGCTGCAGCTATGTTTTGTTTTTCTTGTTTGAGTACCCATCCTATAGGGACTCTGTTCTGAAATGAAGTTTGAGAAAAACAAGTGAGGCCAAATAGCAATGCTGAAATATCAGTGTTTTGGATATGCAAAAGTCCGGGGAACTCAGTGAGCACTAGCAAGGTACTGTGTAGTAAGCTGGAATTAGATTTTCTGAGCACTCCATTACAGTAATAGCACATATACCTGGCCAAGCAGATGTCAAAGTGGTTATCAGGTGAGCAGTTGCTATAAAGCTTGTAAGCACAAATTGCATCTTTGCAGTTCTAAGAATATGGAATTCTTTCATAGGGAACATATTCAATTTGCATTCAGATGTGTGAAAGCTATTGGTACTGTGATACATTTTCTTGCAGGTAGCAATGTAATATTATAAGAAAGAAAGAAATCAATTATTACTTTGAAAGGGCCTATTCCAAAGTAGTAAGCTTGCATGTATTTAAAAAAAAAAAAAAAAAAAAAAAGTTTAAGGCATTGTAAGGATTGCTTACCAGAGTAAATATAATAAGCTTTACAATTTGTATAGCTATACAGCGTGATAAAAAATTAAATACATGAGGTAGTATATAAATACATGCTTTAAGACTTTGACTGTTCCTGTATTTGCAGAAGGAAAATTGGACACTATTGCATACCATTGCATACAGATGCAAAACATCTACCAAGACATTAATTGTCCTGAGCATTTTGTTTAGAATAAGCACTATGTGCACCTTTACAGAACTGAGCTATTTCTCAAAAGGAGTTCCCCCAAGACTGCTTCTCTGTGGCAAATCATTTTTCAATATAGTTCCTCAATTTCAGCTGCAACTTGAATGTGCATATGTAGGCAAGAACACGAACCATAGCTAACAAAGCAATTCAGATGAGCTTGAGAAGTGCTTTGGGCTTGGCCATGAGATCTGAATTAAAATGTCTCCACAGCTTCCTGGAGAAAAAGGGATCCTGAAGCAACAGGGAGCTGTACATGGTTATCTCAGTCAGGTCAACGGCTCTGGGCCTTGATTACAGTAAGTTACACAAAGGTCTCTCTGGAATTGTAACATTACATTCTAAATAATTATTGCAAAGTTACGTCTGCTGTCCTTTTTTTTTTTTTCCCCCTCTGAAGCAAGTTGTGTGCAGCCTGTACAACTCTGCTTCCCCAATCTATCTTCCCCAATCACATTTCCTAAAACTGAACATTTGCTTTACTCAACATCTCTCTTCCCCGCAAAATATAATCTACTCACCCTGCATTGCGTAAGGTGGTTTCAGGCAATATAGAATCCTGTTTTAATTCTGTTTTGAACGTTACACACAAAAACATTTTTCTGCACATTTACTCTGTCAACAGTCTTGGAACTACCAGAGTTACAAGGCTGAATAGATTTAAAGTAGCATTCATATAAGAATTACTTTACTATGTGAAATACATTAACAGCTCTAAAAATATTACCTCATCTCTTCTCTCAAACTTTCATCAAATTCTACACAATGCAATGCGCAAAGGACTTCTTGGATAGTCGATGAAAACAATAAAGTTTTAAAATCATATTAAGTCTAGAGCTTAAAATTTAAGGATTATTCTCTTTATTGAATGCTTGTGCTGGTTCCAGAATAGTAATTGCAAATTAAGTTTGATTAACAAGTTAATGCACTAGCTCTCTTACCTCCATTATGGGGTTGGAAGCCAAGACTTTCTCCTCAACATTGGCTTCACTGGCAGACCCACTGACTGTGGCGAAGTATCTCATGGCATACTTGGCAGAGACCGTCTTTCCTGCTCCAGATTCTCCACTTACAATGATTGACTGATTCCGCTCATCTCTGAAACACAGAGACCTGTTAATGACCAGCTGCTCTCTGAGGAAGACTTATTCCGTGTGTCCCCAACTTGGCAGTAACCCTTCTATCATAAATGTTAGCAATACAGGTAACAAATGCACATGGTTGAAACCAGGCTGTTAGTGATCAAGCTTCCTGAACAGCTAATTGGACTCCCTGTGACCATGGCAGAATTGATCTGCCATCGCAGTTCAACTAGTCATTAAGTTTGCTCTAAAGAACCTGCCTACATTAAATTAAATTACCTGTTAGCACTATAACACTACATACTTCTGTAGCTACTTCTAGCCAGCATCTTTGGTATAGTGCTCCACTAAGTTATCAGTGCTCATTAGTAAAGACCATTAATGTCATCTTACAGATAGGGAAATCAACAGCAGAGTCAGCAACAGCAAACTTTCATCCTTCTGATCTAATCATCTGCTTTTGCCAGAATTGCTCTTAAATCTGAAAAATTCAAGCAGTACTATTCAGAGAGGATCCTTTTGTTGTAAATGAACTTATATTCACTTAAAAAGGAAAATCTCCTTTTGAGATCACAATATTTTCCTCTCCTCCCAGAGTCCTATCCATAATCCCCAGACATACAACTAGTAAACAGACTACAAAGTAAGAACAATGGAAAGCAGCATTTATGTATCCTCTTTTGAAGTAAAAAACATACGTATTTTAAGTATTTTATAGTTTCAAAGCAACAAAAAAGTTAAATGAATGATATTTCAAAATACTTCTATGAGTTGGGCAAGTTTTAGTCTATCTTAAACATTGAAAAAATGAAAAAAATAAGAAGATTTACAGAGCTGGGACTAAAACATAAAAAGTGTGTCATGTCCCAAACCAGGCTGCATTTATTGTTCAATAATTCTGAATGAAAGCCAAGGGATGTACATGTTCAGGCACATATATACAGTCTGCACAGCCTCCAAATGCCTACTGAGCCACCAGTAAATGCTATGCAGCCGAGACTGGATGAAGAGATATGCATTAAAAGCTTTGGGGGATTTCTAGAGCCTAAAGGACTTCCAGGAGATTTGGCATTCTATTAGTGAAACTTTCAAAGAGGATGATGATGAAATTATGAAGCTAAATGACAGATCACATTGTTACTCTCAAAATGGAGGCTATCTTCTAAAATTTCCCCAAGCCTCAAGAAAAGCACCTAACTTCAGCATCTGTTCCATATTGCACAAAGATGTAGGATCAAAGCTAAAGGCAGCCACTGGTTATATCACATATCTCTGGGAGAGGCAAGGTATCATGCATTTAACCAAATGAAGCCATTGATTAAAGCTAGTTTTCCACTTTTTGGCATAGAAAATTAATTAAAACGGCTGGATGTTGCCTTAAATTTAGTAGGAAAGTGTTAAGAAGATCAAAGCAACCTCAATTTGTGTTCTCAACTTCCAGTTCACACATATGGGTAGGTGTGAATGACTACAGCACAGCTCACACATTCACATGCATCAAGCTGTCAGTCTCAGTAGGAAGAAAGCTGTAGGAAAGCAACACTATTCAGCTTGATACTAGGTAACATATAGTCCACTTGCACTGCCAGAAATGCTGTCCTTGTTCCCAGGAAAATGAATTTCCTCTTAAACCTCTTAAAATATCTCCTTTATAAAGGCAATCAAGCCTCTATCACATCCTCCTGAGTGAGGGCAGAGCTCTGTGTGACAGCCTGCAGTAAAGATGAAGAATCTGCAGCTGGAGCATAACCCTTCCCTCATTCCTCATTCACTCCTCGCAGACGTTGATCTGCGGCAGATTCACATGCACGAGGGAAAACGTGTAGCTCTGCATAGCAGGAGGTGGCATGAGTTATAGTGATGCTCAGGTTGGAAATACAAGTGGAATGACATGAAAGAAGTCCAGCCCAAAGCTTGACATTTAGGCTCAAACGCAATAACTGGCAAAGGACTGTTTTCCTCCCATACAGGCAGTCCCTGCAATGAGTCACAAGCAGAGGACTATTTCTTCACAGGACAGGCAGCTTTTATTCCTCTGTTGCTCTTTTATATAGGAAACAAACAAACAAAAAACTCAGCATTGTAAAATATTAAACTTACAGTCTGATTGCAAGATCTGCCTAACACAAAACACTGGCAATGACATGACCAGCTTTTCATTTCTGGATCACCAGCTTTGTTGCATGTATCAAATATCATGAAATATATGAAGACTCATGAAGCTCAAGCCCTATGAAATATGTCCTCTGGTGATTTATCTTATTTTTAGCCTAGTTCCCAAAGTGCAGAGGGCTTTCACACAGCAAAGTAACACAGCCTCGATACTAAAGACTCTAAATCTGCCAGCAGGCTGCTAACTGCTGCCAGGATCGGCACATCAAATAAGCGTCTTGCTCTTATTATCACATCCCTAAAGGACGGTCTCCAAAAGCTGATGGAATATCACACGGCTTCCGCCCACTCTTCCAGCTACAAAGCGTGAAGGAGCATATACAGACAAGAATAGAATTTAATGTACAGTGTTTATTATTGCTATTCCAGGGAACCTTCCAAAAGTGAGTGACTTTTACAGTGTCTTCTGAAACAATTTTGAAATAGATTCTTCATGTTACTGTTTTTAGCAGAAAGCTGGTTAAAACGCACTAAATACTCAGTGAACCAAACAAGTTTCAGTAATCCTCCCACCCTCCTGTTTCTGAAGAGACAGAGTGATCCATTATTATCTTTATACAAAATAAGGGTTTCATTTGAGAAAAACAATTCAGACACACACACCTGTCTTGCTGCCCACCCAAGCTTTCCTATACCAAATTGTCAATCACTGCCCATCTCTCCCTTTACTCATCTAACAGAGCTCCAATGGAGGTACCTGATAACATGACAGACTTGGTAATAAAATCTGCTTCAAAGTTTCCATGAGGCCTTTAACATTTCAATTCAGTCACGCACTGATAAATGCAATACTAAATAACGTGCATGACTCTTCCCTCCTTTCACAATGACATTACACTTTTAAAAGAAGATGAGAAAATTAGCAGAAACCAAATGGTATTAGCTCAAACCAAGTCAGATGCAAGATCATCCAGCACATGTGCATGAACATGCAAACCACACACTATTTTTGTCTGCCATGTGGGCAGCCACCTTCTCAAGAATTTAGAAACAGTAAGAAACTGAGTCTCTGCAGAGTGCTACAGAGAAGGGAGCACCATATTCTCAAGGACAGTAATGAAAAAATGAGAAGCAAATGATTTCTCTTAAGAATACTGTTGCAAGTTATGCCTGGAGCTTGGTCATTTTCCCTCCCCAGTGTCATAAGATAGGAAGATTTACTCTTCTCCTGTCCACTCGTTCATAGTTGGTAACAAGGGATCCATTATCAGATTTCTGTTTATATACCTTCTATAAAATTGCCTAGAGAAGACTTGGCTGGCACAACGAGACTGTGTGTGGGCTGAAAAAGTTGCTGCCATCTCTTCTGCAATGAATATTTGTGCTGGCAAAAGCTACGACAGCCAGGAGACACAAAGGCCTCTCTCAGTGTCCGCGCTCAGAGCCCTCCTGCACTGTCCCCCAGAGCTCAATTCACGCTCAGAATGACTCTTGTCTTTACAAGTACATTAGTCCATTGTTTTGCTTTAACACACTGCAGCACCATTCTCTAGCACGTTATTCTTTCTGTCTTCTTGGCAGAGAGAGAGAGGAACACAGCATGATGTCCAAGATCCCGCTTGACATTTGGAGAAGCAGAGAGTAGAGCTAACATCCAGAACACAAAAGCAGCAAAGGATGAGCCATTACAGTCACAACGCTTGAAAAGACCTGGCAGATGACCAACACGCATTGAGATACTACAACAGACAGCGAGATATTATTCTACAAAGAAGCAGGGTGAGGTAGTCTTTCCAGGCAACGGTGACAGTGCTGCACAGGGCTTCTTCCATCACTAAACCTCAAGGAAACAGTGTCCCATTAATTTGGAAAGAAAATAACAACTAAAATAAAACTAAAATACACTAAATGATATCCACAAGGTGGTGAGAATGCATTTTAAAAGGTTTGGTATAAACAATGATCAGTCTAAAATATAACCATTATTTATGCTAAATGAATTACATGTAATCAGGCCATACTAAAAAAAAATAAAATAAAATGAAAACAGTGTTGTGCTTTGTTCCTTCCTGTGGCTGAAACTCTGGATATATTGCTTCATCTGTTCTGTTAGACTCAAGGCTCTAAAGAAAGCAATATCAAATAGATGCACGTAAGTGCACGTACACACACACACATATACATAATGGCCCGGGAAAACAAAGAGAGAGAATATAGCAGTATTGACATCAATATCCATGTTCATACCAACCCATACTTACCAAAGCTACCAGCATCACCACCTGGCAGTATCTTACAAAAACATGAATTTAAAACATTTTGTTATGGACTTTTTAATCTTTGCCTGTGATGAACTACTTGAAAGTTTAGCAGCCTCAGTGTCACACAGCATGGATGAGATTGACACATGGACTCAGAGGGAAACCTCCTTGGCACAAAACACAGACTAAATAACACAGTGATCTTGATGAGAAGAGCAGTAGACTTTACTCTGCCTTTGATCCTGAATAATCTATGTTTGTTAACCTCAGGGACAGTGCAGAGGTGCTCTTCTTTTTCAGGAAGCTTCTTGTCAGGATGGTTACTCTAGTGCTGAAAGGTTTAATTAAATCTACTGCCATTTTTTTAAGGAATTTGCAACTGTTTCTTGTTTTCATTTAGAATAACACCTTTAGGTTATGACTAAGGGCACCATCCCCACAGCATACGGCAGTTTCAATTCTCCCTTAAACAAAAACAGCATAAATCACTGCTAAAGGCCGGATCCTTCAACCCAGACCTCATACTGCTTCAGTACAAGGCCAAGATCATAATAAACAGCTTTTACTTAACCTTTTTACTTAATGACAGCCTGGCCTACATTATCTCACTGTGGCTCCTTTACTGCAGTTCTGTGGTAATGAAGTAAACTTAGGGCTTTTAATTGCTTTGCATTTTCAAAACAGTGGATTTTGAATGATCAAAGAACATTAAAAACTAACTTGACACAAAATCTCAAGGGAGGAACGTGTGACTCGGGCAACACTTGGGATAGATTCTGTTTTTAACATACATAGGTAGCTACCATTAACAATAATGCATGTCATGTTCATCAGAGACAGAGGAAGAACTTAAATTTGCTTTCTCAATGTTATGTCATTCTACAGCGGAGCTGCAGCAGCACAGAAAACAATCCAAGAGAGTAACTTTTAAAAAGCTATGACATTAATGAAAACTCAGGTAGGAGCCGTTCTGAAATGGCAGCATATTTGACATCTTGCTGTATTTCCATTAGCTGCAGCCACACTGAGCCCCCTAGCATCAAACAGGGACGGACACAAACGGAGCTTGAGTGGTTCCCCCCACGCTCCACATTGGTGGATGGAATTTCAGTGTGGTGTTTGCAGCCGACCCGAGTAAATGGCACCAGCAAGGCAAAGAGAATTCTGAACCATGAAAGCATCCCGTGTTCTGAAATGAACCTTTCAACAGCCCAGTAGTGTATCTGTGACCAGATGTGACCAAAATGGCCTGGGGTATCCAGAGTCAGAACATTCACACATCTTTATATCTGTATCAACAGGATAACTTAACAAATCAACCTACCGGAGAGCACTTTTCTCCTGTGAGGCTCCCATAGCAAACACAGGAGCACAGAAAGTAATATCAATTTTTTTTGGTTCATATGAGCATGTTTTTGCAATGCACTATAAAATAAAAGCAGTGTCTAAGACCTAAGTATCATTACATATGTTTCGTCAGTTTTCCCAAATATTTTGCAGAGCTATAGGCAGTTATTAATGTTAGGAGAATATAGAAATAGATCTAATATTATACTGTTTCCACACACCTTAAATGAAGCAGAAATGAAAGCACTTTGAAGCTTCCTAGTACTATGAAAGACTAACAGAGTTATGGCTTTCTTTACCATTTGATATTTTTCCACGTAATCTTAGATCACCAAGCTAACTCATAGGCATGCCCCCAGCAACTCAGTGTAATCCCTCTTGGATTTAATATTTTTACTATTTACTTAGTATTTAACTAATCTTCAAATTTTAACCGATAAAAATCGCAGTATTTTAGACTGACAACTAGTTTAACAGGAGAAACAATCTATGGATACTTAACACATCTATAGGACTGATTTTATTGACATGAGCAACTCAGAAGTCCTGATGGGAAGTATTTCACTGACTGCTTTCTGGCCTATGTTAAATCAAAAGTTCTCTTTGAAATAGTTTCCCATAGAAAAGATTTTTAGCTCCATTCTTGAGAAATCCATCAGCTTTCATCAGATATCAATATGAAATTAAGATCTCTCATATTCAACATTTTGTGACCTTCACAGAAAACTGCTTGTTTAACTTAAGTTGTCTAGGAAAGAATATACCATTCCCAACGGGCCAGGCAGGGATGGCTAAAGGAACTACCTTCATCAAAGGAATGGGGATTTTTCAACAGAAGATTTACAGTAAACAAATGTAGGGAAGAAGAGTAAAGCATGGGAGAGATATCAAAGAGAGAAGTGTAAAACCAAGAGACACAAGATGTAATAAGGTTTTGCACATCATTTCTGAAGTCTCACGAAGTAGGTCTGACTTAGCATTTCCTAAAAACATCAGTGACTGCGAACTTGAAACCAGAGTATATCCATATTTTCTACTATAGCTAGATTTTAATGCAGCTCTACTTATTCAGGTGGATTATGAATAACACTCCAGGCAGGCAGAGTTCTTTTCCTCGCAGTCTGAAGCCCTTTCCAGGCTGCTCTTCTCCCAAAAGCTGTTCTCCAAACTTTTATTCACAGGTACAGTACCTGCACCCGGGTCTGTGTTAAGAGACACTTGCACCCCTCTGACCTGCGCAGCCGCACGGAGCTCCTGCCCACCCTGGGTCCCACAGCCTGCTGGGTCCCACGCTCAGCCCTGTTCTGGTTTGGGGTGTTGTCTCTACTGCTATAGTTACTTGATTTTCTGAAAGACCAGCATTGCTTTTTGCACAGAACACGAGACAAAAGTTTGCAATAAAATCCACCCGCTTAGGAAGGCTTACTGCAACTCAGTGCAGCACATTCAGCTTCGCCTTTGCCCAAGAACAGTGTTCTGGGACTGCAAACAAGGCCGGACATGTTCAGCAGCATCTGCGCAGTGCACAGGCCTTTGAAATGCAGCCCAGGATGTGCAGCACCTGTTAGAAGCCATTATGAAAGCTGGCAACTCTACAAGCCCAGGGTTTGCTTTTAAAGTTTACTGTTCAGTAAATAAAAAAAAGAATTCACTAAGTGATTTTGCTCTCGCCCTCAGACCAAAGGAGAAAGCACCAGACTGGGAGAGGTGCTGATTCCAGGTTGGGTGAGCCTTCCCTTGATGGATCACACCGAATGCAGGAGGCAGAATTTTGCCCTTCATTAACCTAACCTTCTGAAGAAACTATTTTAATCACACAATTTTTCGCAGCTCTAAATAATTTCCATTATCCCCTGGCTTCTGGATTTGGCTCTCTGGCCTCCTTGGTATAAAAAGGCACTCTGGTCTTGTCTGCTCACTTTCCAACTGCTGCCTGCGTTGACATGCAGCAAACATCTTTCCACTCTCCTTCCGTAGCCTGCTATGCCCTTCCCCTTGGAGACCACCCTGCTCCAGAGACGTCTCCCACATCCCGTCACCACTGATTATTGCTGGGCCAACGCTCTACTTCCACCTATACTCCCTTTTCTCTCATTTTGAAATAGTTTCCTTCTTCCAGTCCTCCTGTCTGTGCTGAGAGCTGCCCTCCCCACACTTGGGCCCAACTCCTCCATCACCCGGAGCCCCTCCATCCCTCGGGCACAGCGAGGAAACCGAGGACTCGCTCGGACCAGCTCATCCCACACTTGGGCCTGGCACAGCAAGCACCCCATCTGCCTCCAAGGGCCGTTGCCTGGATCAACAAGCTACATCTAATAAAACATCCAGATTACTCAAAATGCTAGGTAAGCACTGAGAATTTTTATTAGAGATTGAAGGGTTTTGAAGCATTCTCTGGCAATGCGATACAAAATTTATATATATATACACATATACATGCACACACTTTTCTTGGAGCCTATGCCCTAGAAACCAGTTTCATTTCTTCCAAAGAACAAAGCAGCTTCATTTCCCAGTATATCCATCTGCATACTGTGTACTCCTCAACTTACTTTGACTATCTGGATCTAACATGCTGTGACTTGAAACACCCTGGTCTTTACAGAAGCTATGTGTTAACAATTCATATTCAACTGCAACCTGAGTCATAGCAATTGGTCCTGACTAATCGGTAATTTTTTTTCTAAAATCATTCATTTAATAGGCATGAAACTATGTCCTTTTACTGCATTTCTAAGTACATTTCTTGTTTAAATATTGTTTAAACTTTCTGTCATAACAACATCTCTCAACGACATCTTCTTTTGCTACTGGAGAACACATCAGAGACCTGGGGCTGGAAGCTAAAAGCCAAGAATAACTCTAAGGTAGCACAGAAATGGCCACAGCATCATCTCTGCCTCAGTTTTTTGTCTTATAAAAACGAGAATATTTAGACTGGCATTACAAGAGAGACTTTCGTGAATGCTTGTAAGGTCTTTGGAAAGCCAGAAGCCTTCTGTAAATGCAGACATTATTATGCAATGGATGTTACCTGGCACAGAGTTCCCTTAGATTTTGCATGACTCCATGCGTATCGGGTTCATTTTCATACAGGGAAAATCCTGAGGAGAATATCACCATAAAACTAAACTGCAACTCTATCAATCACATAGCCTACTCGTACACTTACTACATCAAGGTGATACGATCAAATAATTAGACACTGAAGAGGGACTTCCAAGATGGAAGATGGAATAATGATACTGTTCTCTGTGAATAACCCTGAGATCTGCTCAAAGTGCCACACAAAGATGAAATATAAGTTTTATAACCGAATTCACCTGAGGTGGGTTCAGTTACAAACTCAACTACTCCAAAAGACCTCACATTCTTAAACATCCTACGGCTCTGTCCAACAACTGTTCACTGTAAACACTGGAATACTCTCAAAACCAGCAGATGTATTTTTTTAAAATGAACAAATCACAACAATTGCCATTTTAATTGTATCCAAGAAACACAGATCTTGACTGTAAAAATGCCAAAAGCTGAAAAGATAATGAATTCACTGTCACTTCTCTCGACACATACAAATGGAGAAAACTGAGGTCAGCACATGCCGCAAAATCATGACAGATTACACTCGAGGGGAGCACAGAGATGAGCCAGCACTACCAAACTGGTTTATCTAGGGATTAGCCAGAGGTCACTCCTGCAACAGTTTACTAAAGCTTATTGCTTAGCTACCACCAGGACACCTTGCATGAACTCTAGCTTTCCATTAAGACCAGGCTTAACCCTTCTGCTGCCAAAAAATAACCACTGCTCAAACAAGCAGGATCTTGATGTTACGTCAACTTGATTCTCATATCTGGTCTCTTGTACTTATAAAACTATAGAAAAGGCACACAAAAGCTGGAGGGTTTCTTCCTTATTCACAAAATCTGCTTTCTCCAGAAAGGATGATTTCCCTTTCCACTCCAATTTTAAAAACAGAATCCCCAAAAGAGCTACCTGTCTGCAAGATCTGAAAAGCCATATGTCAAAGGCGGCTGCTGTATGTTTGAACAAGGTCCACCACAGCAGGCTCCCATTTCACACATAAATAGAGATGCATGACAAGTAGTTAATCATCCCTCTCTCAACTTTTGGCAGGGGAGAACAGCTTATGCATTTATGAAGCGCTTGGAGGCAAAGAAGTTGCTGATCAAATGTGCATTTTTATATGAGGACATCATCTCGGGAGGCTTGTGATGACTGGAGACTGTCAGTCAAGGTGCTTTCAAAACACCTACTCACAGCTCACCAACTTTCCTTTTTTTAAAAAAGGTGATATACAAAATCTTTATACAGTTGAGAGCCAAGAGAAACATGTCACAAATCTCAACAGACAGGCACCACCTGCTTATTAAAAATAATTTAATTAAAAAGATACACATTAATGTGGAATAAATCATGTTTTGTCCAAACAGAAAAAGCTAAATTTTGGAGACTGACTTGAGCATGGCTTTCCATTCTGGAATTTGCTGAGTTTTATAAGGACTTCATCAGAATGTAATCTGTTTCCAGACATTATTTTCAACTTGCATTTTGCCAGACAATTTTACTCATTAATAGAAGGCAATGGCCAAGTTAGTTTACTAAGCTGAAAAGCACTGGCTGGCTGCATCTGTCATCAACCACGGTAAAAATGAAAAAAAACAGACCACTGAAATATTGATTTAAAAAATAGGTTATCTTAAATACTGCAATATATTCTCACCATATAGCAAAAGTGGTCCCATGTATGAGTTAGAATTACCAGCTTCCCAACAGTATTAAAGAAGTTCTAAGTCTGCTTATAAGCTTGTTCAAATTAATCGAATTATTTATGAAAAATACCTCCACGTACCCACACCCTGACTACATACAATCCAAAATGAATGAATAGAAACTGAAACAAGAGATTCACAATAAAGGCAAGTCCACCCAGTCTCATATAAACTCACATGTTTGGCAGTAAGAACTACTTACACGGAGTCTTAAACAGTCTCAAAGAATCCTCAGTGTCACCACATTGTATTTTAAACTGACCAGAGACTGGGCTCTGGTGGATTCTGAGATGTGTTTTGTTCACACATTTCTCACCGCCCTCCTTCAGAGAGTGGGATCTGCTCACAAGCAAGAACAGTGATCGCTTTCCTCTCCCCTAAATCTAGCAGATTGTGTATCTGTGAGAAGATAAGTCTGAAGAGAGGTCCCAGCCCTTTCCAGAAGCATAGCTGTGCTAAAGCTGTTTTTACAGAGCCACAGCAGCCCCCAAAATACGAGGCATGAAACCTCAGCGGCAGAAGGGGAGCTCTGTACCACTTGTCTTCTTCCAAGGGGAGGATCCCACCAGGGAGCTCCCACTTCCTCCGTGGTGTCACACCTCTCATGAATCACCTCCCTGCCTGCATGGGAGGAAGGGAGATGCCCTGAAACCTTTTGGCACCCACTCTGGAGAATCATGCAACCCATCCCAATCAAAGTAACTCTCTCTCTATAAGGATTTTGGGTATACAATCCAAAATCTAATACAATCTAAGTGCAACTGTAAAATTAGTTCATTGATTACTGGTGCTTTTTTGGAGTATAGCAAAGGAAAGGTGGGGAAGATTCAGCTTTCAGTCTGTACAGAGAAACTAGAGGAGAAAGGGAAAGAGAAAAGGAAAATGACTAAATACCAGGAGGAAGCCTCTCACTTACAGCAGGGGCAGTGTTGAAGCTGGTAAGAACAAATTCTAAATCATTACAGTACAAAATATCAAGAAGACATAAGAAGTACTTACAGGTGCCTAACAAAGCTTTACAGATAGGCAAGCTCATGACTGTTTAGTTCAGTTATCACTTAAACATGGAGTTAGGAAAGATTTGAGACAATAGAAAAATAAATCTTACCAAGTATGTTCACATAAGTAGATTATTGCTATAAGTATAGCTACTATATGAATATTTAATACAATTACCAAAGCTTTAATGAAATCGTCTCAGACATAATCTGATTTTCACTTTTAAATACCCAACTATTTAACTATATGCCTGTGCATTCTTTTTCTTTTAACTTTATTGCTCAAGAGTAAAAGGTGAATCTCAAATGTAGAAAGTATCACTGATGTTAAACGGAAGAAAAAATGGCTAAGGAGTTGGGAACAGCAATGGAAGACATGGCCCCATAAGCAGACTCAGGAAGCCTGAATGACAGAAAAAAAACTAAAAACAAACACTCGCAAAACAGAGACAGGGAGAAAAGGAAATAAGCATTAGGAATATACATGAATAATGAAATTGTTACTTCAGTGTTGAGGAATTGTGTGCTCAGATTTCATTCTGCACTTAGGAAATGCAGTCATCTATTCATAAAATAATAACAAATCCTTTATAACATTGTCAACACACAAGAGAATATTTTATTAAGGTTAAGGGATTATTTGAGATCATTTCTATGCTTTATTAATTTCTCATCATTTAAAAATAAACTTTTATCACGTCTTATTTGCAACTATTCAGGAAAGCAGAATTGCTGGAGGGAGCACCTGGAGTTGCAGAGGTAGCAATTAATGCAAAAAGGGAAAACCACAGCAGAAACTTCAGTCAGAATCACAGCCCTCCGAGCGCTCCTCTGCCGTCCCAGGAGGAAAGAGGAGTGAACACAGCTGTAGCCACAGCAAGCGCCCCCGACACATCAGCTATTAGCAAGTTAACAAAACCCAGGCAATCCAGCGTGGGGGAATTTCAGTGCAGGGAAGAGATCAGCCTCTTCCAAACAGCAGCCAAGGCAGCCTGTGCACCAAGGTCCCTCTCCAACCTCCTCTTGGCTAGGAGTTTCTGGGGATCTGAATTACATTCCTCATAGAACAACAGGTTGCTGTGCCTCAGGTGTAAAATTGGACCAATAAATTCCTATTTCAGAGTAGTTAGGAGGACTTGATTAATAGTACCTGTAAAATAACTGTGACCTAAATTGAGGAGCCACAATGCAGATATTACTCTCATGATATATTGTTTTACCTTTATAATCTCATACCAAACTGTAGGTCTTTTACCTTGGCAGAAGGCAGCTAAGGGAAATATTCAACATCTGCCATACAAGAATGCAGGTGTAGAATATTTTTTAAACAGCAGCTGTTTTGCAACTGCCCTAATTTAGGAAATATTGCAACGTTCTTTTGAAATGCCCTATGCGGGTATGGAGTATTTTATTCATTCCTTTTACTCTCATATGAATTCTTAAATGAACAGATAGCTAATTTTAAAGATGAATACTTTTTCTATTCAATCCATCTTCCTTTTGCCTCCCTCTCCTGCAGTACAGTTTGAGGACCTTCACAATTACTTCAGAGATCAGGGAGCCTTTTCCTTGACTTACTGGATCAAGGGGTACTGCCAACAAAGAAAAGTCCATCAGCAACTTCGAACTGAACAGTGAGGCTATTAGAAACCATTCTGTCAACCAAAGATCATATGGCAACCCAAAAGGCTAATCCCAGGAATAAAATGGAAAATGGTTCAGCTGGCATGTTCTTGGACTGAAGGGGAAGAACAGTTCTTAGAAGCACCCTGCTTGGGCGATGAGTTCACTTTCATACAATGCTAAGAAAAAAAATAATTATTTCCTATGCAGTCCTCACAATGTCCTTAGAGGACTGTAATCATAGATACCTGTCCTGTTTTCAGGCAATCCCTAGGCAACCTGTCCTTCGTCCCTCATAATTAGAGGGGATCAAAGGCAAAGGCAAATCCCATCACTGTTTCCTTACTGGCATCACTAGGAGACTACAATAGTAGGGGCATTTACAAGCTATGTAATTGCTTTCTTTTGCCAATACTTAATACAAATTTAACACAGTTAATCTGGCATTTTTTCCTTTAAAAAGCTGTGATGATTGGAAAGTACCTCCATATTTTGCTAATCAAATTAAAAACACATAATCCTATAAAGCACTCGACTAATTTTGGACTTAAATTTTGAAGAAATCAGTGAGGTCCCTACTGTCACCTGTCTGCAGACATAGTCTTTATGGTGTTCACTATATTTTACTGTTTGCAGGCATCCTATCCTCTCGTCAAAATTACTGAAACACTGAATAACAGACAGATTGTAAAAGATTTCACAAGTTGTAAACAAAATGTCAGCTGGTCAGAAACTTTTAATCTTAAATTTTTTAGAAAAGGTACAAACCCAAGACTTGTGTTCTACTAACCTGGCCATCTGTTTATATGCTTCTTCAGCCACTGCGAAGATATGCGGATCCATATCCCCCATATTTTGGCCACTGTAGGCATTGATGATATCTTCGCCATAGATAGGCAGTTGTTCATAAGGATTTATGGCCACTAAGACAATACCTAGAAACCAAATCAAACAGAAAATGTTATTAACAGTTGTCTTAAAATGGATTTAATAGCGACTAAACTACCTTTTGTGCCTTCTAAAAACACTAGCTATAAAAAAACAAGGACCTGACATTAGCTTCAACAGATATTTAACCTGGCCTCAAATACGCATACAAAAACTGCAAGAAAAGTTTACTTGTACATTATTATTGGAAACACACCAGGGAATTTTGTTTCCATCTCTCTCTTCTGGAGCAAGCATGCATAAAGCAATATAAGAGGGGCGGGGGGGAAGCAACTCTAATTTTAACTGTGGCCATTTTTTAAATGGATTTTCTTCTCACACACATATTTCAGTACCTGAAAGTGACACACAGCTGCAAGTGGCTGCATGATGACTGTATGAGAGCACTATAACCACCTTCTTGCACCAACTGGTTGCTGATGAACACGCACCACAAACCTTTCCATAGCTCACACACACGGTCACACACACATTTGCTTCCTGAACGTGGTTCCCAGCCCTGTCTTCTATGCAGACCCCAGAGTTATGATTTCTGTTTAGGACATTTTCCATGCAAAAGTGGAGAGAAGGGAAGTGAAAGCAACTATAACCGGGCTCTGCTGCTGTGAGTATCTTCCATTTTGTAAATCCCACTATTAATTTATAAATAAAGCACAAGCCACAGCAAAAACATTAAACAGCAACAGAATATATTTCAAGAAAAGATCTAAGAGACCTTGATCTATTTGCACAAATAGACTGCACATCATATGTGCACACATATCTAACTAGGCTCAGTGTTTTTCCATCAGCCATGATTTCACTGAAATGACTCAGGGATGCCAGTTAAAAGTGTCTGTAAAAATTATGCCAAGTTCAAATGCTTTAATGATGAGCCAAAAAATGGAGGGAATTGGGAAGGGGGAATAAAGGACCTCAGTACTAGCAGACTTGTGGAACGATTTGGGTGTCAGTTTTGAGCATCTACGCTTTGAAATTACAGTATATGAAAAGGTAAGTTTTCTTCAAGGAATATTGCAGGGTCCATGCACTGACAAGGAAGCCACGTGGCACTGTGGAGACAGTCAGCAGCGGGTTAGACTGGGACGGCTGAACGGACGTTTTTCCCTGCCTGCTCAATTCCCCATCTACTGCGGGCGGCAGTGCAGCCAGCCAGGGAACCACCAAACCAGCCAACCAGACCAGACCGAACCAGGACAAAATCATGCTAATACCTGTAACTGAAGCACAAAGATGGAGCAGTAGATGCAAAGGATCAGGTTTGGGTGCTATAAGAAAACTAGGTGGGACAGCAAAATCAGTCTGGATTGCCTGAGGGGATACAAACAAGGACAAATATATGCTGGCAATACTTGGCAGAGGGCAGTGCCTGGACATGTCCATGGCATGGCGGCCTCTTCTGTACAACCAAACACACCCACAGAAACTGCAACACAGCTAGAGCGTGACTAATTCCACAGGGAAAGGCCTGGGGACAAAGCTAGGTCTCTTCAGAGCAGCGCAGGGGCCTCTGCCGCTTGTTTGCTCCTACGCTCGCTCTGCTCCCAGCTTGTACTGTGTCCTGGAGGCAGCAGGTGGAAGCTATGGATCTCAGACACCTCCACACCCGGGCACCAGCTCCTCAGAGCTCCAAAGGAGAGCAGGGCACGGCACCACGCAGCCAAGGAGAGAAGCTATCCCAGGGCTGCTGGGGTGCTCAATGGGATGTGAGGAAAATTGTCTGGCATTAAGAAAAAGCCTGAGAAGCACTCTTGGATCCCGATGGTCCTTGGGGGATTTGTCAACATTTGGAAATACACAGGAGAAACGCTCGCTCACTCCTCTTCAACACACTCCAGAAGCACAGACAGCCACATGGCCTTGGGGAGTTTACAGGACTCGGAGCACTGAACAAGAACCATGTTCCAATTCCTAATACCACCAATAAAGCAAGCTAAACAAAATGACAGTGTTATCTGTTCTTAACCCAAGGTGGCCTGACGGCTCCACAAGAGAAGGAATTAAAAGGTTTCTAAGGTAAAAACCTTCGGTGGAGAGGAAGCAACAAATAACTTCAGATGAAGACTAAGCAAGTGACTTGAAAAGTGAATGGCCACAGCCAAGGCATCACATTTCTAAAAGATAACATATTGCAATTATTTAATTTATTCTGTAAGATACGGTATATTTACCTACATCCCAAGTTAATATATCCTCACCATAATATATTCCTCCATGCACTGATTAGTATCAAACTTCCCCTTTGACCACCTGGAACCCCCAGGCTACTTAATCCACACGTTTCTACTAAATCCAGCATGCATTTCTGAGAATTCTCCATTGAGTCCTGTTTGGAAGCAAAGAGGTTCGTCCAGCTCTACATTCCCAGCTTTCTGGCAAATCACTGAACTCCAGAAATAGTTAAAGGCCTTCCAGCCATTTGGCTGTATAAGATCAGCTAAACCGCCAACAACAGAAGCACTAGGAAAACCAGGAAAACAACATGCTTTCCAAAACACAGCAAAACAAAACTAGCAGGCAACACATTCCTTTCGAAAGCCTCTCAAACGATGCTAAACATCCACATTTGCAAGCCAACCAAGCACAAACCAGGCAGGCTGTCTTACGGGCCCGGCACAGTGGCGCTAAGGTCAGTAGAGACTGTTGCTTGGGAAGCCAGAGGACATATAGCACAGGGCCCTTCACAAGAATGTCCCAACAGGGCCTGTCATTAAAATACTGTAAGTTAAAAGCACACATATTAGTGATCAACTTCCATCCCCACCATCTATGTTACTCTCCATAAAGATACTCTATGGTATAAAAAGAGGGCACTTACCACAATAGGTATAAATTAGTTTAGAGTCTATAAATCGAACTTTGAGGTTGTGTAAAACAGCAGGTTCATGGAGATAACTCAGTGCTGTGAGGTCATTTTCACCAACAAGTATGTCAGGGTTTCGCAAGGGAGGGAGTTCCTTGGTCTTTGGATCTAGGCAATATTCTAAGTCCTGAAAAACAAATGGATACGTATGTTGAAAAAAAATGTGGTTTTTAATGTTTTCTCATTCAGCCCGCCCAACCTTTCTTCCTCAGCAAAATATTGTCAAATTATAAAGACACAATACACAATCTAAATTAACAACTGATTTGACTTAGCATTGCTTCCTCCAAAAATATTGTTAAAATTTTCCCCAAAAGGATTTTCTATTTTTACAACATGCAACCATACTATCATATTTTTTAAAACTATTAAACAAATATTTTGCTACCAAAATTTATTCTTAAATAAACTGAAAGATATCATGAATCTATTTTTTCACATTATTTTCTTCTCGAGCAGAACAAAGTTTCATCAGTTAGCTTCATATGCAGAAGATTTGAGAATACTGGCAGAGCACAAACACAAACACATAAAACAAAAATAATGCACAGATGAAAATTTATGCAGCCGTAAATTTATCTCTACTGTAGATGATTTGCTTGCATCTGTCCATAGACCTAACGCTACTTCAGTTTAGCTTTTCTTGGTCCAACACAATATGATTTAAGTGCCAAACACTGCTATTACATCTACCACATGCAACATCCAAGTGTATAAGACCACCACATGTGTGGTGGCGGGAAATAAACTTGTCACACTGTAAAGGCTATACTCAACTTGTACTGTAAGTGACATGACAGACTCAAAGACTGAAATTATTCAAGGAAAATATTTTATTTAGAAAGTATTTCTATATCTAATCTGTTAATTTCTACTTCATTACTATATATATATACACCTATACTATATATCACTGCATAAAAACGGGATCCAAGCTGCTCAGTGGTAAGAATTAACAATAAAATGACCCATTGCAGTATATCTTTTTTTTCTGTGAAGATCTAAGCGATCACCATCATTACACATTGAAATCTAAAAATTTCAATGGCATATGTAAAAATTAATAGGCTTTCACTATAAGTATGTGAGCTTTTCTGTAGAGATATCATTATTTCTTTATACAGTATGCAGTACTGTTAATCCTTGTCCCAGTTTATCTTTATTAATCTTCTGACTGTTATGCTTCACTCAGAAGTCATAGTTCTTTTTCTGCAACACTACTGCCCTAGCAGCACACTGGAATATCTAACCAGGGTTACAGCTTTAACAGCATAAACAGAAAAAGATGGTCCAAATAAACACGAGGAGCAGCTGGATAAAAGCAACAAAGAATAGTAGTTTGAAAAATCAGATAAAATTGATTTTTTCAAACAAACAGAAAAATTTGTTACACACACAAAAATACTGCTCAAAATTTGTCAGCAAGAATAATTGCACTTACATAAATATATTTTGACAACGCAGCTTTCTGTGTTAGATACACCAGGCTCCAGCTGAGAGCAAGAACAACCAGTTTGCAAATACCGTGGAGACCTACCTTGCCCTCTTCAAGTCGAAGCTGGAGAACTTTATCTCCAGGTTTATAATCCTTGAGAAGTTCTGCTGACTTCCAGACCTCCTCTGGATCAGGGATCCAAACCCTGGCATACTGCAGAATGAAGACAAGAGCAAAAGTTTAAATTACTTCTTAGTTAGAAACATAGTTAAATCTTCAATATATATGACACCAAAACCTTTCTTTTAAAGATGCATTTGTGTAACAGCTCAGCCTTTAAAGAAGAGAGAGAATTTATTAGAATGTCTGAGGGGACTAAGTTGCTCTATTGATTGATAAAAGTCTACATTATTTCCTATTCAGAAAGAAAAAAGTATTTTGCATGCAAAATAAAGTTCCATGAGATACACTGAATGCTGAAAATCTGCAAAGAAAGATGTTTTCAGAAAGATAGAAAATTCATCTAAAAGAAATAAAGTGACTCTTCTGAGACTTATTTCAACTGAACAGGTTTTAGGTGTATTTGCAATAATGTAAAATAAAATGCTGCTGCAATGTTAAGAGATTGCTTAGGCATATCTGTGTTAATTCAGACAAAGCTACCTGATCTTAAGTACTGAGAGCTCTTTTCTTGGTATATGCAAAATACAGGGAAAGTTTAGAAAGGATTATCTTCAGAAGGAACAAAACAAAACAAAACCTTGTTTAAAAGGCCTCCAAATAATAGAAAAATTCATAAATCCAGTTAAGGATCATTTTCATCCAAACCAAAGGCCCGGGCGTGATGACTGTCTTTAGGAAATTTTACATGGGTGCCAAACTCAAGAGACTGCCTGCCTGTTTTCTCCGATATTGAATCATGGAAATGTCACGAGGAAGGCTGCAGGCTCATGGGGACACCCTCCTGCTGCTGCGAATGGCCTGAGCTAGCCTCAGTAACAGTGTTGAGATAAAGCCCTGGGATACCAAAGGGGGAAAAATAAAATAAAATAAAATAAAGCATACGGGAACTGTCCATGATTAATAAATAAGGTGTTTAGAATACTTGAAATGGTTCTGAATATTGAAATGCTTGTTAACAGAATGAAAAGGTTATTTATCATTTTAAAACAGAAGCAGTCACATGTTTTAAGACATGAAGTATGAGCTAAGGGAACCAGACTATTTCAGATATTCGTACAATTCAGCTGCATTACGGCAGATCCACCATTGCACTTAGAAAAGCAATTTTGGTAACACAGAACACATACACTACATGTTTGAAAACCAAAAAGAATAGCCATGTTTTAAAGTGAGCGAAGCCAGCTATCACGGTTATCTCATGTTAAAAGAATCAATTCAAAGTGAACGCAAACTGTGCTGGTTACTTGCGCCGCTGCACGTATGTGAGAACATCTTTACAGCAGCGCTAGGCGAAGGTGAAGGCACTTCCAACGCAGCAGAGCTTCTGAGCTGATGCTCTGCAGAGCCCGGAGCTTGCCCCACGCCCAGGGTCTCTGGGAGCAAAGCAGCCCCTGGCTTCACAGATGCCGTCATGTTGCAAAACCTCCTCGAACACGAGCCCCAGTTAAAAAAGGGCAGAGAACCGGCCTTTGGACAGGAGAGGCTGGTATTTTCCTTGTCTCTAGCTAGGGGCCTGGAGCCCAAGTTGGAGAGGAGGCCTCCTGCGCTGCCCGCGAGGTCCTTGCGCCTTGACTCGCACTCCAGCAACCAAGTAACGGTGGTTCCTGCCATCCCCACACTCTGCAAACCACCTAAAAACTGTGTGTGCCTGGGTTGTGGGGTATATAAAGAACAGTACATAAAAGATACAATGTACAACACCACAGGGTTGGCATTTTTGCATAGAATTAAGGTTATTCTTTCAGCCAACATCCAGATAAGTGCTCAGCTAAGACTTGTGTAGATTTCTGGCCTTCAGCAAAATCAAGAAAAATGCTACATGCTTTGTAAGGCATCCAGAAGTGACTGTAGAGGCAACTTAAGTTAAAATAAAGCTGAAAACACATTCTGGCTAACCAGAGTTCATTAAACACTTGTTGAACTGTGCACAAAATATGGAGTTAGGAAAATCTCATGTTTTATTCTTATTTTTGCCACTTTTTTTTTTTTTTGGCTCAGTTAAGCCAACAATTCCCTAACCAATGTGTCTGACTGATAAAAGACTGATAAAAGAACTACGATGACAAACATGAATAGTGATAGATTTTATGTGGATTATATTTCTTAAAAGGACACCAAAGAAAATAACTACCAGGCCATAAAAAAATCATTCGCTCCTAAAAATGGTGATTCTAAACCTGCACAGTGTGTATTTGCTTCACTTAATGGTGAGTAAATAGAAGTTTCTCTAAGCCGTATGGCAATGAATCACTGAAATTGGTATCCACAAACTGTTTCAAAATAACCAGAAAGGATTTGTCAAAGCATGGCATTTGAAGGCAGAGAAAACTAGGTATTTGGTCATTCAGTTTAATCACCTATCTTACACAACTTATTTTCGTATAACATGTTCTGTCTCAACAAATGCTGAAGCTTTTTTCCTCTTTTCTTCTTAGTAACCTGTTTTTCTAACCACTTCAATGACTAACTTGTTTCTATTATTTTTTTTTGAAGGGGATTGGGGTTTTTTTATTATTATTTTATTTTTTTGAAGACAAACCTTTGGATTGCCTTCTTGCACGGTAGGAAACAACAGCACAGGTCTACCAAATACAACTTCTTTGGGAAGGAAGCTGGCAAGTGTTTAGGAGCACGCAGCACCGGAGGAAACGCTCCGCCTGGTTTGCATTTGCCAGCGAGAGTCAGAGCAGGGCTGCAATTACACAAGCTGGAGAGTACCCAGGGCACCAGATTAACATTTCTAACTCTTGCAATAAATAAATAAATAAATAAAGCCTACAACATTTTTAATTATCCTGCTTTAATATCTCATTTGAAATTTGAAATATTGTAAATCCAGGCTGAGTGCCAGTGGCAGCAGCCGAGTTCAAGAGCACAGCTCCTGGCGGAGGTTTTCGTTTCTCCCCGCTCCAGTTTGCTCCCTTGTCTTCCAGGGGGACGGTTGGTCCTACCCCTGGAGTGGCAGCATTCAGCGCGAGCACCGCTGCAGCCTATTACACATTTCAGGTATCATCTAAGTCTACCATAGGGGCGTCCCATCGACAAGGCTAAATTAAGCATAGCCAAAACAAGGATTGCAAGAAACTTTCAGGAACTAAAAGGAAGTACAAAATAAATGAAAAGCTAAAATGATCAGAAGCAAAATGACCTAAAATGTACCTGGAATTACTGTAAACTTCATAAAACATTTTGTTTCCCTCAACTGAAGTGCTTCCACCACAAATACCTCACGTTTCTGTGCCTAGTCTTTCTTACCAGATGATTATGCCAACCCTCACCATGTATTTTATATGATAAACTTTCATTTCTGTAGTAAATATGCTTTTCGTTAAGCTTTAGTAGATTCATGCATATTGTTATTAATACAGAAATGCAATAGTACTTTTGGGGTACATGCCCTCGTTACTACTCCCTGAAAGGTAAAAATAATGATGAATTATTTGAAAAAAGAACAATTCAGAAAACAATACTTCAACATGGGTCGTTGCAATTCATGCAGCAATGTATATAAATGTAAGGGATATCAGTAAAAATTCAGCAGAGCAGCTGGAAAATTAGGTGCCAAAGACACGGTTTAGTTACTTAAATAATTTAGGTACTGATGTTTCTCCAGTAAAATCTTTGAAGGGAGATTTTCAACCGATAAATCACTGTCAACACTGGAGACCAGACTGAAACACAAACATGGGGAATAAAATGCACGAGATGACAATAATCTATCTAAAAAAAAAAAAGTTCAAAAGGATTAACAGCTCATTAGCTACCAAGAACCTTGGAATAGTCTTGAACCACTGTATATGCAGCACATTTACAATGCCCGATTCGGATGTTTAGGGAGTTAGGAGTCTCTTGTCTCTACTTCACTTTCCAAAATCAGGCTGGATAGACATGACAGAATCTTGCTTTGTTCAAGGAGAATTTGCAGAACTTCTTTAAACTAAAAATCAAAATTCTGGCAGGAACTGTGCCAGATGCTTAGATTAGCATCTTTGTGTTAAACTATCAGACACCTCTGAAAACAGATTGCATCACATCTCTCCCAGGACTTTTTGTTTTGTTTTATTAACTTCTCAGTTAAATCTGTAGCTTCACATCATTAATATTTCTGACAAGATACTACTTCTCTCTCAGCCTAAGAATTAACAGAAAGCACTGTAAAGGTAAATACAAAAGATGATAAATGCTTTTAAATATTGCTTTTGCAAGCAAGTTAGCAAGCCAGTCTCCACAACACAAAGTTTTGCCAAAAAAAAAAGGGCAGCAGCACTGTAAGACACAAGCTCTGTTCACTGTACGTGGAAACGTTGCACAGCTGCTCCTAAGTGCATGATCCAAGCCAGCATGAAATAGGCACCTTTAATTTATTCAGCTGAAACTGTTCATTTTCCACTGCCTTTCCACTGCAGAAGGGAGGAGAGCAGCTCGCCATAGAAACTGGGTAACTAGAGCTGAGTGTTTCACACAACAACCTTGCAGATACCGAAGGCGTCCGCGGAGCGCCGGGCTGCAGCTCTGCACCTCCAGCACCGTCGCTACCCGGGCTCCAAACCCTGCCAGAAAACTAACTGGTAAAAAGGACAGGTGGGAGGAAAGAGAAGGATGCTGCTAATCACCAGGACTGAGTCATTGCAGAGCATTTGCACCTTGCTAATTTAGCAGAATTAAATCAGATTTTCATGGCATCTTTTACATAAGCAGTTGATATTAAAATCCTACAGCTCTACAGGTTCTAGAGTGGACAGGTGAAGCTAGTGACCTTACAGAAAACTGCATTTTCACTGTCAGAAAAAGGACAACGTCCTGAAGAAGGGGAACACTTAGTTTTTTTCTTGGGAAATACCTTTTATTAGTATGTTTATTATTCAACTCCTCCTTATTTACTAACATACAAAATGAAGATTACGACAACATTAAAATAAGACTAAAATACGTTAAGCTTTTAGAGACACTGAATTATGTATCAGTCTTGTACAAAGAGAAGATTTTAGCCTAAAACACCACTGAAATTTAACAAGAATTACAGCAAGAACTACTGAAATTGCACCTGACCACGGCCAGGGAATTTACTCTTCTCAGTAGTAGATTAATGCAAACTTTTAACTACCATGGAGGGGCGGGGGGAGAGTAAAAAGAAGTAGCAAAAATAAAGAATTCTTGACAGGTGAGATAATAGTGAGATTTACTCAAGGAAAGGCAGTGAATCAGAATATGATTCACTTAAACTCTGATACCGTCCATGCCATCACAAGCTTGCCAACACAAGCAAAAGTGCCCCTTTCGCTTTACATTTCGGTAATTTACTCCCAACTAGGTAAAGACAGATCAGTTGCTCCAAGAAATCTTCCATAAGGTGAGCAGTGGTGTTCAGAATGAATGTACAGGGCGCACAGATGAGACAGGCTTGTACCAGGAGGAGAACAGAAATAATGAAATGCTTAAGAACAGCTTCATTTTGAAGCCTGATTTCTTGCCTAGACTCTCTCAGAGAGCCTTAAAAAATCAACGTAAACAAAACGTCACCTCCAAACTCACACGGAAGTATGGAATCGCTGTACTTTCCTCAAGGAATGGTAACTTGGGTTGCTAAACTGATGTAACTAATGATACCTCTATGATGACTGCAAAATTGTTCAAGGCAGAAGAATAAGGACAGGAAAAAGTTTTCATTTTCCCTAGTGTGTCAGAAGGCTAGCGGTACTACCAGAATTCCACACAAGAAAATATAATAAGAAATTGCAGTATTCTTCTCATACCTCATGATTTCATCTTAGATCACATGGAAAAAAAAAATCAGCAGACTATAGTAATTATCTATTAAATGAGACCACATGACTCACAAAGCTTCTCTGCAAGATCTTAACCTCTTGAAGCCCTAATTGACAGTGCTGACAGACAGGAACGAGAAATCCAAGTGGTGCAGTGCTCACATCAGCACTGCAAGAGCTTTCTACTTCTATTGCATAACCAGAATTACTGCAGAAAGAGACAGAACCAGTTGGCTCGCTCTTCTCATATGCACTGAAAGAGTTCAGGGGAGTGCTATTAAAACAAAACAAACAAACAAAAAAAAATCAGAAATAAAAAAGGAATTCGATGCCTAAAAGCTGTCCCCAGTTTCTCAGCAAGCTCTACCCACACATGTAAACTCGCACTACTTTTAGCTTAGCAGAGATGACTAATTTAGAGACAGCCTCCAAAATCAAGTCTTTCAGGCATTATTCATGTAAAGTATTTATGATAGGCCCTTTCCCCTCTTTCAAGAATGACCTTATTTTGAGTGCAATAAAGGAAAGTTTGTTACTACCTGAATCAAAGATATACTGCCAGTTTTGACAGCATCAGCTAAAGCTGATAGCTAGAACAGCATTAACTAATGAAATTCAGAACCCAAATTCAACTAAAATCCATCAGGGAAACTGGAAAGAGAGAACATCACTGCTGCTAACTGAGTACGGTCTCCTGGAGAAACCAACCTGCATTCTTAAGTTTGGAAAAAGAAAACTCTTGATGTCAGTGAGCTGCAATTACCAGGGAAACTACAAACTTCTCAAAACTCAAACAGAGCAAAACTGTTGAACTTGCATCATCTATGAAAAATGCTAACATATTAGAAAGAGATTTCCTGAGCTGTATCATTTCTTGGAATTGTTCTTAAAACAGAAGCTGATGCTATTGGAAGGGTCTGCTCTCCGCTTCATATCAAGCTTGCTTCACACTGCCACCCCCATGGATGATGACACTACGATTAAGACAGAAAAGCTTCACATTTTATATCCATAGAACAAGCAGATGCCCAGGCAGTAAGGCTGAACCTGACCACCCTATATACCATACACAGTGATTGTGGTAACAACTAACACAAGGAGGAGGTTCATTTCTTCACTGCTGAAGCCAACAAACCTGCAGCCAGTCCTAAGATCTGGAGGTCTCAAGGAAGTCCCGTATTTCTTTTCACAAAGTGTTCCTGAGGGCTGCAATTTCAAAAGACAGGCAAGACTTTACCACCCTTCTGTAGAAGTGCCAAGTAACTAGGAAGAATCGGTAAGCAGCCAAAGGCGGCGTTTCCGTAACAAGCAGGCTGCACACTCTGTAACAACTCGTCTAAATTCTCATTAGGACGAGGGAAATGGTACAATAAATTTTGCAAAAGAATCAAAACAAAAATTATTGGCTTTCTCAAATGCAGTAGCTTTCCTTATCCCGGCCTTGGCACAACACACCACTAGATCTGAAATGTATTTCCTTCTTGTTGCTCAGCAACAGCCATTTGTACCTCTCGTGCGCAGTTTAAGGCCTGACATTTACAGTATCAATTTAGAGACATTCATATCATGATATATAGTGGGGAGAACATCCATGACGTGATAAACGCTAATTATCTGAACAATAATCTCACATAATTTGTTGCTCTAATAGAAAGATTAAGAGCCCTATTTGCTAACATAAATCTTCTACTCATAGGAACAGAAATTTCACTTCCTGGTTCCCCCAATTTTTCAACCATTCTTAAGAACTGCACTTCCCTGGAATTGCTGAACTCTGCAGATATGGTGTCCAGTATGTAACCATCTTTCTTTAGTACCTAAACTGCACTTTGCATTTTTGAAGGGTTAAAAACAAGCAAACAAAAAACAAAACAAAAAAGAGGGGCAAGGGGGGCAAAAGAGGGAATTAAATCGAATACTTCTGTCTGCCCTTCTGCAGTTCACATCCTAGCTGCGCAGGAGAACAGTCTTTCCACGCTGTAATACGTCTTAATTGCCTTAAAGCTAGATAACCATCATTGCTCCTCTCTTTCTGCCCTCACATAGTGCTTAGCTCTGATAATAACTAAGAAAAGAAGTTCCTAGACATTACTGGACTCCATTGCTACGTCCTTCAAAACCAGGAAGTTGAGAGAATCAGATGGTCACGTTTCATTTGTACCTTACTGCACAGCGTGCTTGTAACTTTTAGTATCCACTGGGCCCTACCCGTTCATATAATCAAGGACAGCTATTCTGGTAAATTCGGTGGTCTGAAAACTCCAATTCTGACCAGCAGCTTCTTCAACTAGTAGTAATGCAAAGCATTTTAAATCCAACTTCAACAGAGTTGATTTATAAAAATATGCAAGAATCTTTGAGCTGGAATGACTCGAAGATTCCCTCAGCTACAGAAATAATTTCACTGATGTCTTGAAATATCCTTAGAAATGACTATAAAATTCACTGAGCTTCGTATATTAGTATAATCTTTAACAGTTACATAAGGAAAAACAACAACGTAAAAACAAAGAACAAGCAGTGGGAAAACATGATACCTGGGAGGAACGTGGACACAGAGGAGAGTCCTTTGGGCCTGCAGGAAAGTCCTCAGGGGGGCTGTTAATGGGCACAACGAGTCAATCGGGACACTCCGAGCGGGAGCCGCAACACCCACAAAACCTCCCAAACACTTCAATCCCTTGGACAGGCCTCGGGGATCTCTCAGTGCTGGTAAGTGGCAAACATATAGATAGAACTAAAGCGGAGCAGCAATGCTACTAAAAGCTGAAGAAACTACTATAAATACTACCTGAAACTTCACCGTAATTCCATAATTAAGCAGTGCTTGCAGAGACAAGACCCGGGATTTCTCTTTTCAAACTCTCTCAGCAAGGAAAAATGAAGCACCAAAAAGCACATGGCAGTTCCCATGCGCACACAATTAAAAGTGAAAACTAACAGGAAAGTATTAAGCAGCAAACCCACAAAACGCATAAATACAAGAGGTCTCTGAAAGGGGAAGTTGGATGTTCATTTTTAATCTCACGGTCACTCTAAAGGGTTTTAAAGACCCAGTGTATCAAGTGGTGGGGCTGGCAGTTTGGCTGAACCATCCTCCAGGCGCAAGCAGCATGGCAGGTTCTCACAAACCCGCTCCAGGTGCCTGCAGCCGACTGAGCCGAGAGGGACGGTGCCGGTCCTGGCTCTACATCCCTCTCGGCTCGGTCGGGCCTGTGGTCAGCAGACGTCGGGGAAACTTTTTAAGAACAAGGGGAAGAAGGGCCAATGATTCAGACAGCAAAGCACCTCGGTGCCAACACGTAAGCACGCAGCGCAGCCCCCCGCGCACCGCACACCCGCTCACTCCAGAACGCGCTTGTTTGGAATCCAGAGATTTGAGTTACACTTAGATTTCACTGCCTCGTTTGCAATAGTTGAGCCTAACAGACTCTGACACCTGCCACTGTACAAAGGCAGCAGCTCTGTGCTGACAGGAGTATGGAAGTGGCTTCCTCGCCGTTGGACTGAGGTTTTAGACCCATAACTGGTCATTGATTTTGCAGAAAGGATGTTTTACAGAGGAAGCATGAGACGTAATGCAAAAGGAACTGAAGTGTGGGAAACTTTATTTTTCAGCCATTCCATTTCCCTCTTTAGCTGCAGTGCAGAGCTCCTTAAATGCTTATACACTGCGGTACAGGAAAAAGGGTGCCAGGAACAGTGTTCGGTGACAGTGCCGCCTTCAGCACCGACCTACGGCACAAGACATCAGGCAGCATCTACCGCGACGCTGCCTTTCTTTCTCTCTCCCCCCCTTTTTTTTTTATGTGTGTGTGTGCAAATCTAGGTCAAAGTGTCTGCAGCACTCAAGGTCAAGCATATAAGATGCTGCACTCTGAACTACTCACAAGGAAACTACTTGAATCACAGCACACTAAAAAAAAATCTACTGAATTTCAATATCTACTGTATAAATATCTGTTACATTTGAATTCTGGAGAGCCCAAAGCATTCTCCTTCCTAAACACTTTTACAAAGCATTCTTTGTGTTCAAGGCCTGGCCACTTGTAACAACAATAACAGCTCCTAGGTTGCGCGCCAAACATGTCTTTGGCACAAAGTACAATCAAAATGTGGGTGAACTATTGGCATCCTATAGAGAATTACTACACTGCAACTCACAGCTATCTTTAGCCATTGAGACAAAGCCAATTTTGTCCACCACCCTACACTTACAACAAACTTGACCTTATTTTAAAGAAAAGATGCAAAACCCAATCACAAGATCGATATCCATGCTACCACATGCAACTTAGGTTATGAAAAAATAATTCTTTAAAAACTGAAATTATTACCAGCCTTCTGATTGAAACCCAGAGAAAATGATTGCCCTGGAAAACGACACACCGGGTGTGACATCAGAGTCAGAAAACCTAGTGTTTTAAGTTAAACTATCAAATTTAACCAAAGAAGACTTACTTCCAGGTTGGTTTTGGTCTGAATTTGATAAAAAAACAGGTTTTGCAAGGAGTTAAAATTTGGGAAGTGTTTTAAAATTGCAAATGCTTTCTCTTTAAAATCATCATTCTCCATATTTTCTACTGACTATACTTGACCTTCTCTTTAAAAATGTCATATAGAAAGCATTAGATGTGACTTATAATTAGTCATTATTAAATCATACAAAATTTTAGCTATCAAAACTTTAACCCTCTGATCTGCTAGGTGCAGTTACATCTGCCAGGTTCTACTTTTTTCTTTTTTTTTTTTCCCCACAGATCCCTTTTCACACTTCGTATGAAACCATTCTCCAAACATAGGAGTAGTTTTCACTCAACTCCCACTGTTTAAATTCTTTATTATGTGATATTTACCATTTATGTTATGTAGCTTGTGATTCTACTTGCATACACTAGAAAAGCACTAGATATCTAAGGGAAGTCACATGCAATATTCCTTTGATATATAATGAATTTGACCACATGATGTTTTTCACAGGGCTTAATTACGGTGGTATTATCAATTACATAATATAAACTGCCACACAAAGATTAGTACAGACACTAGCCTGACCTATATGTTAAAAAAATAAGACAACCACAGCATTCTCTGTGAGTTAAATGCACACAGCTCCCATTCCCAGCAGCCACAGTGAGTCTGTGTACAGAAGATAAATGAGTTATCAGTGCATCCTCTCTGCTCTTGCCTTCCATGTGTCTCACATATTCCTCAAACAACCACTAAACTTCAGAAAAATCTGCGGAACAACCATCCAGTTAAACTCCAGCACCTCTATATTAACGCTGCGGTGTTAATTCAGAATATTTCTCAAGTAATAAGCATACTGTAAAGTAAATTAAGCATTAAAAAAACAGTGTTTAAATGTGTGGAGCAATAATGATTTCTAGACCTGTCAAAGAAACAAACATGATTCAGAAAGGTCTTCACAGAAGATGGCAATTACAGCTAGATCAAAAGCACAAATATTTTGGTCACCACTTGAGACACAAAGACATAATTAAAGTTCTGAATAAGTCCATTAAAAGTAGTGAAGAGGAGAGCACAACCGTGATGCCTTCCCCAGGCTGAGCCATAGCAGCCTATTCCGAGTTGCGACACGCATGAGGTTTAGCGCTGGCTCGTATCCACACAAAGAGGCACAGTATAATGCGTCTCAGTCCACGCCATCAAAACAGAGAATTACTCGATGTTGATTTCAAAAAGAATTTAATTACAAGTCTACCTTAAGATACCTTCCAAACCATCCAACCTGAAAAACATGTTACGAGACCTAATATTGCTCCACGCAATATGCAGAGCGACCCAAGTTTTACTTGGGGGAAGAAGCAGCTCAGTAGACTTGAATGCAGCTGGTTGTTCATCTTCAGTTCACAGAAACAGGAAGTATCTGCTTGTGTGCGAGTGTTACTGCCTTAGCACAGAGCCATCTGCATTGCTGCCATGAGATTATTTGGCTTATCTAGCGCTCACTAAGACAGGAAGAGAAAATGAAGGGCTGCATTGATCAGACAGATGTACTGAACCGCACTGTGTCACAGCTTTAGAGGCTGAAACAAGAAGTTATTGAGGAAAAGCTGCGGAGCCAGAACTGATCACCCACTGCGCAGAGGCGATGCAAAGCTAAATTATCTGTATCCATGAAGCATCTGGAGGGTGGACAATTGCCGAATTATTTGTTAAAGGTAATTTTAAAAGTTAAAAATAATGCAAAGATGTTTGCTATAAATGTGGTAAGACTACAAAAATATACTTAGGAGAGTACAAAGTAGAAATTGAGTCCTAACTATGTTTCTACTTAGTCCTAGCTCAGAGAAAAGTCACCTTCAAGGTAAAATAATCTGTTCGATGTTATACAAATCCGAAATTAATGTCTGCAAATCACTGCACTACAAGTGAGAATAATTATTTCTGTTAGAATGATACAGAAGCACCACGTATTGATAATTCTGTCATCGAAACTGGGCTTTTACTGACTTTGCTTGTTTTCACCTGGGGAAACTAGTTTTACTTGGCCGATCCAGGACATAACTTTGTGGTCAAGTTTGAATCAGACACCTTACTAGAATAGTATAACAGCAACCTAAACTAAGTGAAGCACGTCTGATGAAGCTATATTGACTGTATTCAGCCTCATTCACCACTTTCTCCGTGGGAGATTAACCATGAGTCTATACGTAAGGAAATGGAACACGCTGCTGAGCTCCAAGTTAAGACCAGCAGGCAGAGCTGCATCTCCCAGACCCTCCCAGGTGCTCGGGGAAAGGTGCAGGAGCAGAGCAGGGTTAGTGGCCAGGGTTTACACCGAGAAATCCCAGACAACCTCAGCGGAGAAGGACTTTGCTTGGCCGCCCGTGCTGCCAGCAGCCAGAGCCTGCGCTCCGCAGGGATCACACGTACGCGCTGCCGGCGCAGCAACACCGAGCGCATCACAGCATGCGGGCTAGCCAGCCTTAGTAGTAGTGAAGTTCATATCTGGATTTTCGTGAGAAATTATCAAAAATGCATCTGTCTTGGAGACAGCAGCAAAATTAAAACTCTTCATGCTAGTTGCTATATTTAACCTCAGCTATTTTCTCTACAACTGTTACATACTATTTGCAGAATGTTTGCACTGCCTCTGCATTTTATCTATTATCATCATAAAAAGTGCATCCTGATATCATGTTATGCAAATGCATCTTATCAAACAAAAATTTCTAGGTGAAACAATGAAATTATCATCTGGTATGTCTAAAACAATCTTGTTTATCTATCTCCGGATCATAAGCAAGAACTGTATCTTCTTTAAACCTTCATTAGTAAAGAGACAAAATCGAAGCTATCATATATTTGGTTCAAAAGCCTTCAACTACAAAACAAAGAAAATAAACATACACTACTTACTTTAACATACATATAGTCTAAACCATCTACTTCCATCCCGTATCTCTTGCAATACAGATTTCCAGGACCTTCAGAGTCAGCCAATATTTGCTTTTCAGGCAAAACAGCCTTAATCTACACGGAAAATACTCCCATGCTACTTGTACCATGTACACTAACTCATAAGGCAACTTGAGAATATCTCTCTGGTTTCCTCAGCAAAACAACTGAGGTCATCTGCTTTAAAGATATGTATGAATAACCCATGGAGTCTGCAGAGGGTAACGTGTGACAAGCCATGGTGGAGCCATGAATTCCCTCATTGTTAAACTGACCCACAATATTTCTCTAGCTCTACAAAGAGCGAGAGTGTTTTCCTATAAATCACCAAGCAATTGCAAAATTCTGTTGTCTTGTGATAATCAAATGGAAGAACTCAAAGACACTGCTAGCAATTCCAGCAAGAATTAATGATCTGCCAAAGTCATTAAAAAAAAGACCATATGGGCATGAAAAGCTCTCAAATAACAAGTGTCTGTCTGTCTATATTTAGAACTGTCATGCTAGAAACAGGCAGTTTCCATCTAACTTCCCAGCTTTTGAAACTTCCCATGGCAAGTCATAATTCGTATCTTGTTTCTGCATTAGGTGCAGTAAACATAGAATGAGAGCTCTTCAAAGCGATGCTGCTTTACCCTTTGCATTTAATTTTAAAAGCAAGACTTTCACCAGACCAAAGCGTTAGGCAGCTAGGAAGAGCCTGCCCTCGACCACTTCCACTAGCTCCTCCATTTCCAACACACTTCAGGAAGATTTTACCATCAAAGTTTTAGTGCATTTTAGCAAGCATTAATCAGGTCTTGCGCTAACTCCAAAACATCCACAGAGAAAGCTCCCGTGAAGCAGTTTGCCCGTACTTGTGCAGCACGTTAACCAGGCGACGGGAGCAACCTCCGCTCCGGCCCCAGTTTAATACCTACACTGCTCCCTCACAGCTTGCACATCAGCACGGTCCTTTGGCACTCACTCCTGCTCCTGTGGTGTTACCTATGTATCTTCTTTTCTCTTAACACTTTAAGAAGCTTTACCCCAGCCTCCAGTACTGCTAGACTGTTATTGTTCATGCAGAGATCTGTGACGAGACTTGTTATTGTCTCAGACCAGCAGTCCAAAGAAGTTAAATCCATGTCACTAAGGTAAACAGATGGTGGAAAGAGCAGGTCAGATCTCCACTTTCATAAATAATACATTTTCATCTTCTTCAGAATTTGCATTAGAATTTGCAGATACTCACACTAAAAGGTGGGTTGATATCTGAAATCCACACAAATCCAACAGGAGACAAATCTTCAGACTTTATTAACTGCACTTTATGTTCGCCGGTACGTTACAGCTGCTTGATGCCCCCCAGGAATCGACACGAACTTACACTCTCTCCCTCTTTTTCTTTCTCCTTTTTCTGGCAGAAAAAGACTAGGTTGTAACCCACATGGCTGGGAAGAGAAAGACACCAGAATCCCCAGTATCATCAGCTCAGAAACGTTAGTGCTTTTTGCACTTGCATGCTGCTGGGGAGTTGGGCTCACCCATCGCACGCAGCATCTCGTGCCAGGGGCTGCCTGGAGCGTACGGAGGGAGCGGTTACGGCTACGAGGGCATGAGTCCAACCATCACCTCCCCGGGACGGCACACCACCCGGGAGGCAAAAGCCACTCCTGAAAATACGCTCTTGCCACGGAGTATTGAAACGCCAGTCTAAGCAGACAGGCCCTCCCTAACTGCAACACTGCATAGGCACAGCTTAACACAAAGAGCTTGTCAAGGAAACATCCCAAGGATATGTTTTCACTTGTTTTCCTGCACAAATTATTCTGGGCAGGTGTATGACAGCAAAATTATTTCTCTGCAATAAGAGGAAATAGAAAATCAAAGCCCCAATTTTGCAGATTTACATGCTTGATTTCAAAGCATAAAATTAAGCAATAGGATTATTCATAATGAATAAAGATAAATCTTTACGGGATCAGGGTTAAGTAAAGCCAAATAATACCAAGTGCAGGGAGGAAATGATGCAGTCACTGCAAAGCATAACGCAGAACTCAGCACTGGCATGGGCATGAAAGTGCTGCTGCTCTATCATTAAAGCCACTAAGAGCATTGCTATTAGCCTTGGCAAATATGGTCTTAGCAACCCAATCACACAACACTCCATCCTGGATGCAGCTTAAAATTAAGCCAACACAAGGAAAAAATTATTGTACAAAGAGCCTTTGAATCCAACATGGTTTGAAGTCACACTCTCTGTTTTTCATTACCGCTAGGTAATGATTTATTTTTGTGCCTACTGAATTTCCACTTTTTATTTGAAAGTTTCAAGTCCAACTTAAACCAATCACACCCTTGGGAGGATCAACCCCCAGGCAAAAACATACATTGGCTATGATGTATCATAAAGAGGGTTATGGTCTAGGACAATAACTTAAACAAAAAGACTTAGACTAATAAAAGCAGAAAAAGCCAAAAAAAAAAAAACCCACAAACATGAAGAAAATTTCCAAGAATCAGGAGTTTATTCTGACTCCCAAAATATCTCTTCTACAACAAGGACCACCTGGATACCAAGTGAACACATCCAATTCTCTCTTCTTTTCATCAGCGCAGGAGAGGAGGGCAGAGGTGCATCGCTGGAGTAGTTTGTTTCTACTCTATCGGAGCAGAAACAAGAGTCTGGTCCAAGTGTCTTGTTTCTTGGCACCGGGCCCGACTGAACCAACACTCACTATCAGAGCGAGCGAGACAGCCAGAGCAGTAAATGCCACTCGCTGCGCGCGAGCCCGGGACACGCTCGGAGACAGCACAAGCTCCGCGCGCACATGCACCCGAGCGGGACGCCCGTGGGAGCCAGGCGGGAGCGCGGAGGCCCTACAAAACGGTTCTCACAACTTTTGTTGACGTTCTGGGTTTTCAAACAAGGACATCCCTTTAAAACATTAAATGGCCGGCCGCAGGGACTAACCCGGCTAGTCAGAAACGCAGCCGTCTTCAGGCAGCGTTAACGCCGCAGCCGCCTCTTTGCCAGCCGTGCACTGTATTTCCCCTGCAGCAGAAACGACATCTGCATTTGACTTCTTGCCCTTTTTTTTAATCCTATTAAAAATAGATCATCCAGAAACACATCTTGTGATACCCAACATTTCTGTGACTTGCTCAAAAATAAAAATTCTTTCACTAATCCTACAGAGATTAAACAATGGGTTTCATTAAACACTGGGAGAAATTACTCTGTTATTGGAACACATGGAAAGGATTAGACTTCCCAAGGCTCCATAAGAAGATTCTAAGAACCAGGTAAGTCTGCCTGAGCTGTCACCATCCCTTTCAGTTTAACCTGGAGCTGGGCTCCTTGCACACATTACCTGACACAGTAGGACTTTGACAGAATCTAATCATTTATTTATCTAAAGAAATAGCAATAATTCATCATCTAAGCCATCTGGTGCATATTTAAAATTAGTGCAGCAGAAACAGAAAATAACTTGTACTAGCTCAATATATACAGACTGCAAAGATTTCTGACGATGGTTTGTGGGGGTTTCCCACATAATCCATTAATGCTATTAGCGATTAATGTTTTAAGTGATACACAAATAATTAGACAAAGAGTAGTCATTAGCAATTAGAGCCTCATAATTATTTCTTTCATGTAAGAAAGAAACTTCATCTATCTTTGAAGACTTGGTATTCAGCAAGAGAAAAAAAAAAAAAAACAAAAACCACACAATTCTGAGTGTCCAGCTATTCCTTCTTTTCCCCAAGAAGCCGCTCCGGTGATGCTGCGCTCCCCGCTCCCCGCAGGCCGGCACTCTGCGCCCTCCAAGCTCCCCGAGTTGCTCGCTGCCTCGCAGGCCGAGCCACCCTGCCCGGGGCGGCCCCGTTTCCTGCTCTAGCACAGTCCGGTTCCTAGACAGCTTTGCAGCAGAACGGCCTCAGATTCACACTGTCATTAACTTTGACAATAACAATCACATTTTCACTTAACAGGAATAATAAATTATTGACAAATCACGGAATTGCTAATAGAAATCTAAGGGCTTTTTTTTCCAGTTTCTTAAATTGCTGTGATTGGCATCCAGTGACAGGATTTTTTTTTTTTTGCTCAGACGAATAATAAAATAACAAGCTTAGGTTAAACCAAGTATCATCAGACAGCGGCACAATGCCACACGCAGCACCCTCGGTTTGCAGAGGGCAGCAGTGACATTGCTGCACACACTGGAGTCGTCACTCACAGAATTCCCATCACTTTCACTCAAACAATTCAGCAGACCCTGAAAGCAGACAAGTAACCCAGATATCCCCTTCTTTTACATGGGATTTTTAGAAGACCAGAAAGAGGGACTGTCATGAAGCATGCTATAAATGTTCATTATCACTTAGAGCTGTAATAGCTTAGTAGTGTGTTTAACATCTCCCTGCTCCGAGCGGCACCGATCCTGCTCGGAGCCAAGGGGGATGCTCTGCCCCGCTCCTCCCCACTGGTGCAGCTCACGCCTCAATCCGCACATGGAAACAAGCGATTCCCACCGCTACGCAACTGGGCAGTACGGAAGAACAAAGCACTTCTCTGCTGGGACAACTGGCTACTGATTAATTCATTAAAAATTTGTATATCACAGGCAACAGCTTGAAGTAGCAGTATAGATTATATAGAAGACAGCATTTTTCTTTCCCCAAGAAAAAATAGTCTAAAAAGCACAGAAATTTGGGAATATTGCCATCTTTTCTCTGTTGGTCTGTTTTCTGGTATTCTTCTCTCTCCTTCTCAGTATACACCAGGAGTTTGCCCTGGTCAGAGGCTGTGCTTGGCCACCGCGTGGGGCGGTCCCGCACATCACCCTCCTGCTTTGAGAGCGGGCGCCCAAAGCTGCCGGGCGCTTCCTGCCTGGAACGGCTGCTCTCGGCACTGCCCTCCGACACTTCCCTAAAGCAGAAACCCTCAAACCGAAGCATTTCAAGCAGAGTGGCAGAACTGAAGGTCAGCTCCCAAGTACAGCTTACACAGTGAATTTCTGCAATGAAAATTGTCCAGCGTTGCCTTTTACCATCAAAAGGAGTATTTCCATCTACTTTAACTGAAATTGGATTAGTCCTGAAGATAGGAGCAAGCTAGATGGAGAGAGCTGCCCCAAATTCAAGAGATATTGGACGGGGGGGGAATGTAGCGGCAAAGATATAAATAAATACGTTGGACACAACTGTACAAAATTCACAAAGAAATCCCAAGAGGACAATGCAAAATACTGTGGCAAACACAGCACTGAACATAATTCTAGCAGAAGCAAAGAAAACCAAGGCGGGGGCAGGGAGTAGGGATGAAGGGGCTGATGCAGAGCATCTCACCTGCTTTGTGAACGCAGGTAACAAGAACTTCTGCTGGGGTTTGTATTTCCACAAACCTGAAATTTGTGACCCTGCAGTCCAACAGTGACGTTAGCTGCTCTGCCAGCAAAGATAAGGGAAATGTGTTCAGGTCTGGGCAAAGCATCCTCACTTGTCCTGAATTTCAGAGGAAAGCAGATTACATTCGGCACAAGCGGATGCACAGTCTGGCTCATCCTTACTGCTTTTTATGGGTCAGCACAAGTACAAAAGTGTCTGTGCTGGCCCACAGTTACTGAAATACAATCGATTACTTGTACGTGCCACGGGCGGGGGCTACTGTTACTTACAAGACATGTAGAGATTCTACTTAATTTCTTTTCAAAGCCAGAGAATCAAAACTTTCAAAAAAATACAGTAGGATTACTGATCTGTCACGGAGGGATTTCCAGCTGGACAAGTAAAATTGCAGCTCACAAGGACAGTGTATTTTTAAGAAAAAGGCCTGTGATGCAATCATGGAAAAGCTTTAGACTGCTGCACCTGAGAGGTGAAGCTAATGCTCCCAAGTAGAGGCTGTATCTGAAACCCCAGTGGGTGCAGGGATACGGAGCACAGCACAGCGCGAGCCCGTCGTTCACAACTAGCTCGTGAACGTTCTTGCTCCAGAACCCTTCCGCTCACCCACATCCAAACTTCCCCATTAACTAACACCGGTGCACGACAGCAAGGCTGTCTAGGTGCTCATCAAGCTTAAACTATGAATAAAAGTAATGGGACTTTCACAAGAGTGACATGACTTCTAGAAAAACACATGTAGCACATTTTTGACAAAAACTAATATATCTGGGGAAAATGATGGCTCCTGTGTACTGTTCCCAGGTATCAGACGTGTGGTTGGGACAGAAGGTGCTGTTTTCACTCTGGCATGCAGCGAAGCCCCGCTTGAAGGCTCTCCCGCGGCCGCTAACAACCCTGGCATGCTGCAGGTACAGCAAAGCCCTCCAGCTCTGCAAACAACAGTCTGAAATGAAAAGTCTCTCACTTTCTCAGATAATATTTAAAGAGCCATCTTCTTGCACCGCTGGCATTCTAGTTGTTTACGCATTTTTATCAGCTTTTAAAAAGAGTAATTCATTCAACCACAGCTATCTGTTCAACTTAGGCAAGAAGGATCATGGACTGAGAGCACAAGAGGGGCAAACCAGCTCTTTCACATACTTATTTTCAGAACACGCACTGGAACAACTGAAATGATGTGCTACGTACTCATACCCTGCCTTGTTTGCCAACAAAACAAGTCAATATCACATGTTAAGCGTGCATTTTAAGTTGGATGCTCTGCTACTTTAAAGAGCTGTCCTGAATGACAACCCTGAATGTGCCTGCCAATATAAAAAAGATATGAAAGTCACTCTTTCTGTGCCTACATATGGTTTTAAAGAGGACAAGAATAGTGTGTGTGAGAGCAAAGCACAGAAACAATCTTGATGATCTTAGTCATCCAGTAAGTCCCCTATTGCAGCACTATTCCCTGCGTTTTGCTTTTCTGTTTGGTCTTTTTTTCACCTTTTCCCCTCCAAGGTTAAATGTTGGATTTACATTAGGTATCTGATTGAAGATGCTTGTTGTTGCTATTTGCTAGGCAAGAAACTGAACTCGATTAAAGAGCAGGATGGTTTTACCTGGGGACAAGCAGGCAGAGAGGGGAAGGATGCAGAGCCAGTTTCCCCCTACGCCCCTCAGCTTTTCACTGTAATGTAGCACCAAGCAACAGGACACCCACGTTTCTGGGGCAGTCTTTGACTACAGGATTTAACCATCCAAGAAAGTGAATTCAAACTACAAGAGGGATTTAACTAGAGGAAAAAAAAAAAAAAAAGGCATCTCCATTTAACCCTTATACGGTAGACATTTTATAGACATTTTAATCCCATAATGAGAACATCCACAGAGGTGAATCAAGAATAATTTTCCAGAATAACTCCTTGCATAGACAAGTTCCACTGGGTGCTTGGGAACAACTCTACTCCACCACTGCCCATTTGACCAGAGTGCTAATTTTCATGCCTTTTGCAAGTATACTTAATACAGACACCAGGCTGAAAGACGTAAAGATGCATCATATCCACCAGAGTGTTTAGCTTTCTTTAGGGCATGCAGGTACCTATCTCACCTGCCTGCACTGCCGCTCCCGCACAAACAGACCGTTCAGACGTGGTGCCCGGCGAGCGGGCTGCCCCATCCGACCTGCACGCCCACCAGCTCCTTGGATGCGCTCCCAAGCAGGGTGGGCAACTCATGCCAAGACAAACAGGCCGTTTCCTTTCCCTTTCTGTCTCAGACAAAGGGCTGGAGCGGGGATGGTTTCGGGGCGTTCCACGCAGCGGCTCCCTGACCTGCCTTCCCATAAAGCGGCCTTTGGCTTTGCAGCCCTATGGAAGGCGCCTTCAGTCTGGAGGTGCCCGCATGGCATCGCGTGGCCCCAACGGCCCCTGCTGCCCTCAGCACCCTGTGGTCGGACACCCTTTTAACATATTTCACGCTAGAACTAGACAGAGGAATAAAAACAACACAGTGCTAACACATATAGCGACCATTCCCTCAGCTCCAATCTGCAGGCTTTTGCATCAGAAACGAGGGTAGGGCAAAAACCTCTTCCAGGTTCGAGCTGATGAAGCAGCAAAACACAAGACCAGAAAATTCTCCCTTTGAGAGCCCGAGCGCGGCCGGGCCAGGCGCCGCGCGGCTGCAGGAGGCGCCGGCTCCCGGGCAGCGCAGCCCCCGCCTCGCTGGCGGCCGCTGATGCTTCTGGAAGCGGCGCCGCAAGAAGCCGCGGCCCCGCTCCCGGCGCGGCGGCTCCGCGCGTTGCGTAAGGGCGAGCGGGCGCGGAAGGCGGCGCGGACGGTGCCGGGTCGGAGCTGCGGGCCGGGGGCGGCAGCGGCGCCCCCCGAGCCGCCGCCCCCCGCCCGGCCCAGCAAGGGGCCCGGCCGCGCCGGTGGCGCCGCGTCCCCCGCCCCGTCCCCGGCCCTACCTTCGTGTACAGCTCGGAGGCCGCCATGGCGCCGGGCGGGTCCCCGCGGCGGCGGGGGACGGGCGGGCGGCGGGGGATGCTCAGGCGGCGGCGCGGGCGCGGCGCGCCATGTTGCGGCTACCTGGCGGGCTGCGGGGCCGCCGCCGCCGCGCTCGGTGCATTGTGGGAAGGCGCGGAGGGGCGCGGAGCGGCCCGCGCGGCGCAACGCGGCTCCGCGCAACGCGGCCCCGCCCGCGCCCCGGGGCGGAACGGGCGGGGGAGGGCGGCGCGGAGCCCCCGCGGCGGCCGCACCTGGCAGCCCCGCGCTGGACACGCTGCCCCGCGGCCCCGCGCAGCGCCCTGGACTCGCCCCCGGCTGTGGCCAGCGCCGCCCCGGGTCCCCTCTGTCACCCCCCACCGCCATCTCCCCTTTCTCCCTTTAACTCGCAGCATCCCCCCGCTCCAGCTGCTCACAGCGGGGTCATGTACGTGAATCCCGCGTGTCTCACTTAAGCTGAGAAGGGCAAAGCTGACGAGAAGGATTCCCCTAGATAAGCAAGGGATGGGGAAATGCCCATCTTTGAGAAGTTCCATCTCCCCCTCCCGAGCAGGAAAAGCAGAACCCTATTCAGGGGGCCACAGGATGAGCTCCTTCGCCCTCTGAACCGTTACCTGAGCTCCACGGCACGCGGCGAGGTCGCTGTGACAGGGGAGCCGAAGCTGCTCCTGCCTCAGGAGCAGTTTGCCTCTTCCCTTGGGAATTCAGCCTGTGGGTCACACGCAAAGTGGTCCAGGGTACAAAACAAGATCAAAACAGGCAGGTGATCCCTGCCACACTCTCCTTCAAAGTGCCTTGATTCCTCAAGCAGTTGCTCTGAGCAAAAATTTAACTGTTTAAATAGCAGCTCTGTATTTAGCTGGTGGCATCTGGGCAACCACAGAAAGGTGCAGCTAAAACTAGTAAATACACACACAAATCTGTTTTACAGATAAACAGAGCCACAAAAGAAGTGGGCTCAAGATTACACATCAACTCAGAGAGAGACAGAAATAAAAGTAAGCTCCCTTGGCTCCCCTGCACCAAAAATCACCCCCAAGAAACACCATCATCACTAGCTGTGCTTTACTGCTGCTGTCTGAAAGGTAAGAGATTGAGAAGGGAGGAAAGAGAAATGAAAAGCATGAAAAATAACTGCAATGAAAATATGGAGCCCTACTGAGAGATGTTCATATTCACTCCCAATACAAGATCACAGGTAAAAAAAAATGGAGCTGAAAAATTCCGAGAAGTGGTTTTAAAACAATCGGCTGTGCTGGGAGAGTTCAGAAAGTTGAAACCAGTTAATGAGAACTAAATTAAAAGAATACCTTCCTTCCCATATTTTGCCAGTATGTCCAGGATTATCATCCAACATTACTGTCACTGTCCCACGCTGCCATCAAGAGAACAAACAGGAGACTTGCTGCCAGTCCAAAGAGAACAATTCCTACTGATTGATGCCCATGCCAGGGCAAGAAGCTTGTACAGCTATTTGTACACACGCCATGTAAAACAGAACTGCAGTACAAAGCTACCAGTCACCTTTTGTATGTAACAGAAAAGAACAGAAAGAGAGAGGAATAGTGATTTGGGGCTTAAGATTGTGATTATCTCCTTTTAATAGATTGATGTATGAATCTGGATGTCTGGACCACAAAAAAAAAAATCTATTTTAATTCCTAGAAGGGAACCAAATATTCCCTCATGTGTCTTGCTTCATATCTGGTATCCTATATCCCTTCTTTAGGATGCCACCTATCCCAAATTCACAGTGCTCATTTCAGGAGTTCAGCTGGACTGTGGATTACTGTATCAGCCATTCACAGCTGGGGCTCAGGAGCCAAATGTAATTACAAGCGCCAGCAAAAATAGACAGCCTAGTCCAAAATACGCTATGATTTGACACAATTTGCATAACCCAGGATTTCAAATCTGTCATTAAGGACAGGAATCGGGGGCAATGAAAGTTGTAGAGAAGCAACTTGTTCTTAACATATCTAGCCTGACTACTTAGCTATTACTTTAACATGCATCTCCTGCTTCAAACACTTGCTGGCAAAATCTTAAAGATGCCCTCATCTCATACCTTGCACAGCATGTTTTCAGAAAGATCACGTATGGCATTTGATTTAAGAACATATATCCAAAGTGTTCTAGCTATGAATAAACTGCTCCCGTAACTAACACAGATTATATACACAATTCTATACTGAATTTCAATCCCATAAAAAGTAGAAAAACTTATCTTTCCAGAAACTAAGATGAGGTTATACAACTTTCTTCAGAAGCAACAACAAAGCATGGGCCATGTCTCTGCTTACAAACATGCTTCATTTTTACCCATGGTGTGTTCAACTGTGGTGTAAAAAATTTCCCTCAATGAGGACTACATCCTCGATTGCTGTCATGCTGCACCACAGCTCAGTTCTCTGCTGATCAAATGAAAAAGGAAATCATTAGAGGCATAGAAATAATGCACACTGATAACATAACAAACATGGTATCGTTTATATGATATAGCGGATGGACCCAAGCACTCCCTCAGAAAAGCCCTCCTATACAACAGTAACCAGAGGTTTGATTCCAAGCTTCCAGTGGACAGTGGCAGAAGCCAGCACAAAGCTAACTCAGGAATTCATAGGCTGAAGTCCTTACCCTCTCCTTTCCTGTATCCTCATGCTGTGAGCATTAGGCCTATAACTTTTAGCTGTAGGAAAAACTGTGTTGCTTTCAGCCACTACTGATTAAACAGTTAGAAATCAGTTAAGAGTTCTGAAATGTAACACAGGGAAATCAAATACTGCATACATATTCTCCAGATAAAATCTGTGATTTATTTTATTTTTGTGGATTTTCAGAAGAGTGGTTTTAAATGCCATGACAATTCTTAATGGCATTCTTAATTCCCAAGTACCCCCTAGTACCCTCATCCTACTAGGATGATTTTTGTAGAACATCAATTTCCTTTCATTATAATAGCAGAAATTCTTAAAAGTATAAAAATATATATCAGCTGAAATCAGACTTGGATGGTTAGAATAACCTACAGCTCCCCTTTCTTGCATCTAAGCAAGACTGCACTTTTAGCACTAGAATTCAGCTCCAAGAAAATGTTCATAAAATTCCAATCCAGTTTCTCAAGGGAAACTCCTTGAATTGAGGCTGAACCGAGTCTCTACAAATTCAAGCTACCCTGCAATGCACCAGAAGTGTCAGAGGATATTTATTCCATAATATTGTCATGGGAAGTTGACATCATCTAAGCACATTTCTAAGTAAAAGCTACAATAAAGTATTGTAGGTGAACTAAAACCACCAACATGAATCTTCTATTAAATTAAGACAAAATTGGGTAACGAGAAGTATCTTATATTCCTATCTTAAACCACAGTCAAATAAGCATCTATCTGAAAGCAGTGGAGGCTTTGGCAATGTTTTTCACATAGACATATGTCTGTTTAGACATAACTAAACAGACTTCTGTACCTGCTATACATATGCAAAGTATCTATAAATAAAAATAGATCAAGCAGCATCTTCATGGCAACACATACCCTGAGAAAGACAGGGACAATTCAGTCACCTTTAAACTAAAGCTTGTCTGCCTCTGTGCAAGTATTTCAGAAGCATTTTCAAGAGAAATATTTAATGGAAATAAACAATTTGAATACATACAGAACTTTCAGGATATCACATTACTCTGGATATATATTTGTGTGTATATATATATATACACACATATATATGTGTGTATATACACACATATAAAATATATATTTTATATGTGTGTATATACACACATATATATGTGTGTATATATATATATACACACAAATATATATTTTATATGTGTGTATATACACACATATATATTTTATATATATATAAAACCCCCCGTCAAGATCCTGATTTCTTGGAAAATGTCATATTCAGGTCAATGTAATCTAGAGCAATGCAAACTTCTACAAGCCAAGTTAATTTCCCGAAACTCCCCCTCACTCTGTATAAGGGACTAAAACAATCCTCTGTTACGGAGTTTTCAAACAATAAGCTTTAATTGCCTTATTAGAAAAATAAGCACTGAAATATATATAAATGTGATTACATTAAAGTAATTCTGTAGTCTAATGTACTACAAACCAAAGCCCAGTCATATTTTTCATGATACAGAGTAACAAGATTTGGGTTTTAGAAATTATCAATAAGGAATAAGGAGGTATGCAGAATCATTTGGGAAACCACAGTAAAGACGAGACAAATTTGCACATTGCAATAAAAACTAAGTAGATCAATTTATTCTGTATACTATACAATGTGTATGTTTGTAAAGAACAATTGACATTTTCATCACTGTAACATCTTGACTGGGTGTAAATATGTCCACAAAATGTACTCCTGTGGGCTTTACACAAACACTGCCCTACTACATAAAGAACAATGAGAGGGAAGCCTTTGGTGCTACAGATTTGGGACATATCTCTGAAGTTGTAATTAATCCACTTGTAACTATCTCAAATAAAATGTCGGTGCTATCAACTATTATTAGCCTACATGAGTACTACTCTAATAACTAAACACTCTCTTTAAAGGCAAGATATGAAAGGGGCTGCCAGACTACAGTGTGGACAGGTTTTCTTTGAAAAAGGTCATTATCAAATGGTAAAACTCATATAATACATTATGTACATAAGTTTGGATAGCTGAGTTATCTTGCTGGAGTAAGCTGAAAGTAAGCATCATTTTGCAGTCAAGTTTGATTTACTGTTAAGTGATTACTGGACTTAAGTTTTCAACAGTGTATAGTGTTCAAATAGCTATGCCTGCTGTTGAGGTCTGTCAGACGTGAAGGCTCATAACCAGTCGCTGACCTAGTTAGAAATACAGTACTCCAAAGATACACTTCACATGGATAAGATACTTGCAGCTGAACCTCCTTAAGAACTGCAAGCACTGAGTGAATATCCAAAGAGCTTGTGTTGTCCCAGCAGCAGGACAAGCGGAGGTGTAGGAGAACAAATGGAATGTTCAAATTTGAATGGCTGTTTTTAAACCTTCCTAAACATCAAGGAAACTTACCCTATGTGAACTACAGGATAGTGGCACCAGACAACACACAGCAAGTCATCTTCAATTGTTCAAAATTTGTTTCAATCCCAGTCCCATAATTGTTTCAATTTTCATTTATACATACAAAAATAAAGAGGGATTTTCACATTAGGACAAACATCTATAAAAAGCAGTTTACTTCAATAAACTCACTTTCCTTGCTATTCTGGTTTACATTTAACTTACTAAATTCTTTTTCCAGCCTAACTTCTTACCTAAAGAAACCAAGCAAATCTGTTTCTTCAGCCTGTTCCTGTGAAAAAAATTACAAATTCATTAAAATGCTAAAGGGTTGGGGGAAGGAGGAGGAACAGGAGGGTTTCTCTCAAGCCTGCCCTTAATTACTATACAGGGTGAAAGACTAAAGATAAGGTTAGCAATTTGGAATTCTCTGAACTGAGAAGACTATAGAGGTTATATAGACACTGATAGACTTTGCTCATGCTCTGATCAAACTGAGACCAAATTTCGATTATTCGTTTTCCTGATCATTTTGTGATGCTTAAGTTTGCATTTAGAAGAGAACACTGCAGAAAATATCAGCCAGCATTGCCCTTAGCTAGCAAATATTTATCCTGCAAGAGCTTTCTGAACATGTCAATAAAAAGCACATCATTTGAAAAACATGTACCCTTCATTAAAAACATTCTCTCTCATAATGCCTTTTTTTTTTTTTTTTTTTTTTGAAGAAACTGTATCAGGACATTTCTTTTAAAGGAAAAAAGGGATTCAGTAGGCTGATCTTCTTTAAAGAGCTTATGCTCCCATAAAATATCAAGGCTATGATTACGTACATTAAAATCGATTACATTATAGATCACTAATACATCTGATTTCATGAACAAGCGTGCTCTTAAACACATCAAGTTACCTGCCTAATACCAGCTGTATTTTGGCAATCTAGTACTTATGACCTGCATCATGCAGATGATCTGAAGTTTGCTCCCATTTACTGACATGAAAAAACTGCCTATTCCTCCATAGGTCACTATATAAACACTAATTCCATTTTTTACGTCGCCCAAACCAGTAAGCAATTGTTGTATAACAGAGAGACAAAGAGTTAGACTACTTCCACTTTAGGAGTTCAAGAAAAAAAATATTAAAGGGGTACACACACTCACTTCTAGAAATCTAAGAGTCAAAGACAATAGAATATCAAACCTTAGCAAGCTTAGACTTGGGGTCTGCCACACAGGAAACTCTCAAGCACAATCCATTTAACCATCTTTCCCATCATCACACAATGCATTTCAGCTATGAAAGCTTTAAGAGATACTGAACAGAATGGATACCTGTGTTCAAATATAGGTAAAAATTTTGAATTAAAGTTGAATGTGGCCTGTTGTTACTAAACAAAATAGACAGCTGCAAAAGCACGTGGCTGAGTCAAGTGTAAATGCGTTTCACAAATTTCAGGTTTATAGTTTTTACTTTCAGTAGCAAGATTCTGGGCTCTTAGTTTCAGGTACTCTGAAAGATACAGAATCACTTGTGCTTTGATTGGCACATTGTCTGCTTTTTAAAATGTAAAATTAATAGACATTTGCAAAAGGTTGTGCAAAACTATTGTATTTACAAGAATGGCACAAGAGTGAATTCAACAGTCTATGCACATGCACACTTCATTCACATCTTTAACAAAAGTGTCTCCTAAGCTATGGAACTGAAGAGAATACCAGCTTCAACAGGCAGTTGTCAATAAGCACTAGATTCACAAGAGTTACACCAGAATGGGCAAATATTGCCCAAGTAAAAACTCTATTGTTAAAGCTGAAACAGGTTTAAGGCCGTTCAAGAGCAGGAACAAAATTCAATCAGAGCCCTGTCTTTGTTTTTATACATGCTTCACCTTCTAGCAACTTGTGGTCTAAACCTCTACTTTGGACAACAAACCCAAGCACAGAAGAAAAAAAACAACACAACTGGAGGTTATATTAAATACAAATATGCTGTAATTAAGGTGAAATAACAAAAGCAGAAACATTAAAAGTTGTAAAACTTGCCATGTCACTTGCTGGAACCAGTCCTACACTAGGAAATGGGCAATATGTACATTTTCAAGTAGATTACATTGCTCTAACCAAACTTGTCCTTTTAATCAGTGCATTGTTCTCAACTAGTCCAAATACTACACATTTTACTTCTTAACAGTACTCCCTTACAATAGCAGCACATGCTATCGCTACCTGCAAAGCTGTCAGTCTCATGACTTAGTGTAAGAAAAAAAAAGACAAAAGGAAGGCGGGGGGGACGGGGGTGAGGGTGAGAATTAACTATTAAGGAGAAATAAAAGGAATGAGAATATTCATGCAGTTCAGCTCTTCTAGTCAGCCAGCCAGCTTGCTAGCAACAAGAGAAGGTTTCCGCTGCGGGAGATCCTGTGGAGTAGGAATATGGTCACCAGTGACTTCTGTCTTGTCAGGAGCTGCAGTCGGCAGTTGCTTATTCTTCATCTTTGCTTTAGCCATGTTGTAATCACCAGAATCGAAGTACTTTTGCTAGAAGACAAAATTATACATATTTTAAAGCCTGAAGTGTTACTAGATATACACACTGGTATATACATACTTAAATAGATTCTTTAAAACTTACTTATTAAAACTTTTTGATTTGGTATTGATTGTTGATCAAAAAATCGTATCAAAACTATCAGGCATGCATAGATGAACTCTGAACATTAATGTATATGTGGAACCTTAACCATATTCTTACTATCTAAAAAAATGCAAGCATTATTTTTGCCTTGGTGTTCACAAAAGCATTGCACACATCTTCAGTCCTTGAGGTTTGTAAAATTTGTTGCAGCAAGCAAATTTTGCCAGACAGAATAACCAAACAACATACAAACTAAAGCTGGAGAATCAAGTCTGCTCTACCATACCAATTAAAAGCAGTGTGTGTGAATGAAATTCTTACCCCAACTCCATGTTGCTTCTGGACATAAAATACTAATTTAGGATCTAAAGAGTACATTAAGTTTGAATTTTGCTTTAGATTCATTTTATAAAAAGATCTTTAAACATAAGCATTCTTATCTATTTTATTTCTGTAAGCTTTTATTAGCATTAACCTTTATAGTCCTCCATCTGTTTGCTGTCACATCCCTCAAAGCACTAAATTAAAGACAAATGACAAAGATATTAAAGACAAATGACCTATAATTATTTGTGTTAAGATTAGGTATCATCCGAGTCATGCATGACATCTTCAACTGATGACTGACACACTTCAAAGAAATGGTTATATTTTGCTTATATCTTGCTCAGAGGCCTATCACAAAGGTAGTTTCAACGTGTACCTTTGCACAGATTACCAAATGAAGCCCAAAATTAGATTCACTAGCAAGTGCTGTTTACCATGCACAATCATCTCTGAAGAGAACACTCCCTAGGAAAGTTTACAGAGGTAAGCAAGCCTAGCTAAGTCAGCTGAACAGCAGTCATTATGCTTAAGTGTTTCCAGAGCACACATTATCACCACTCCTTCATTTTGTTTTACTACTACCTGTAAAATGTTCAGCAGCAGAAGTTGAAGAGAAGTAATTTGAACACCTGAAATAACAGGCCTGTAACCAAGGATGTAAAAGGATGTTTATTCAGGGCTCCTGAAAAAGGCATTCAGCCTTTACTTACAAATCAGCATATCTGTCTTTCCCAAGCAGCCAGTTCACCAGACCCACGAACTTTCATTGGCAAATCTTCCAATTCAATCCCTTTGATGGTGTAATCCTTTATACATCACAATATTCTGGTACTGTATCTGTAGACAGGCCTGGAAATAGGCTTTTGTATTTTGTGCTTCAAGACTGAAGCAATGAAAAGGAACCTCTATACAGGAACTAAATAATAACAAATTGTTCAACTTTTAGATGCTCTACTGCTTTCAACTGATATGTATTTCTATGCAAAGAATTTGAATGCTTTCTGCAGAAGCACAGCATCCATTCTTATCTATTATTATAGAGTAAACAAACTAATGATATATGCACCTAATTAAACAGGCAGAGTGTGCTCCAGTTGTCAAATACAAAAGGATCTGAAAATGTAAGTTTAAAAAAATGTCTAAAATATACCTTTCACACATTAAAATATCAGCCCGTTTCCTCCTTTAGCTCATTTCTACATTTTCTATTATACTCTAGCTCCTCATGGATGGCCTGTATTTGATCATCCTACTCAAGCAGACTCTAAATTTGCATAGAAGTCTTGGCTTCATAAAAGACTTAAAAGCTCACTCACTACCCAAACTCTACTGCAAAATGCAGTAATTCAGGCAGGTCAAAATACACCAGAGGCCTAATCACCAAATAAAGGTAATTCCTCCTTTAAAACACTGAACACAAAAATAGTAAGAGACATGGCACGGTAGAAAAGTATTACCACCACATCATGAGTGGAAAACTGAAAGAAGCAGATTATGAATCAGAATCCACAACCTTTTGTCATCCTTCAACCTTTTGTCATCCTTCATCTCAGTAGCAGAATCCCAAACCCAGAACCAAATAAGATGACCTTCTCTGGATCAAAATACTAAAACCAAAATGGCATCCAAGCACTCAAATTTGAAAATATGGGCTGCAACATCTTTTCTATAAATGGTACTATTTTGAAGATGAAGCTGTTGTAGAGATTATTATTATCAATTTTTTTCCACATTTGTACTGCACAGAAAGCTCTAGCAATTGCTCTGTGGACAAAAACACCCACTGATTTTGCAGTGCTGTCTTCCCAAATCATCAGCACCATAAACACCTACCATGATCCTTCTGCGCCTACACACATGTATGAGGCAGCTAAGGTCTCACTTCGGTTGCCTTTGACCACGTAACAGTCCAACTCATAGAAGAAGCCACCTAAATCTCCTCCTACCTGACCGTTCCCAGCAGCCATTAACTATGCTGTGTATGCTCTAACTTAGGAGAAGGCATGTCCAAAAGCCACAAACAGTAATCAATTCCCAGGAGATGTTATCAAAGAGCATAAAACCAGATCACCACTGAATAACAGTTGGTTCATGAAGGATTTATACCTGTAATTACTGTGTGCACTCAAAGAGCCTAAACAATAGTAAATAAAACAAAACCATTCTTGTCCTCACCTCCACCCCCCTCCCAAAAAAAGAGCAAAAGTAATGAAAGCCCCAAAAGCTGTGATAGTGTTTTTTAGCAAGAACAGAGGTCACTAATATGCCTGAAATGCACAACGTAATCACTTTATGAGTAAGCAGCAACAATCAGTTAAATGACTTTTTACTGTAGGCTAGGGTTCATATCTAGAACTACAATGCCATTCTCAGTCTACTGATGTAAGATGGTGCTTGGTGTAAGATCAGCTCCAAGCTCTCATGCACTAGAAACATGGATGATATAGAAGAATGGCCATGAGTTTTGGCAATGTCACAATGGGTAAGATAAGATCAGTACAGAACAAGGGTGAGCTTCTGACCTATAATGTTTGCTATAAACATGTATATATATATATATAGTCTATCACAGCAGCAGTGACCAAGCTCTAAAGCTTAATTTTCTTCTTAAAGGTGCAGTTAAGTCATTGATGCTGTAAGCATTTACGGGCCAAGGGGACAGTTATTTTGTGGTAGTGATGTTTTAACAGGTCTCTTCCTTGTGCTTTTCCACGAAAAGTTTCAACTTCTTAGCAGTTTTAGTCATGTGAAGGTCTGCTGAGTGAAAAAGAATCACAGATATGGGAGTTTTGGAATTTCTTGTCTATATTCTATGGACAACAAAGAACTCACTCCTTTCTGAAGCCTCTTTCTCAAGAAGTCTGAGCCTCCTGGCTTCTGGCCCAGATGAGGATATCTTGCTTTCAATTTTGCTTCTTCAGCTTTTTCTGGGCTGATCACCTTATCCTCCATTTCCTGAAACACAATTAATAATAAGTTAAATATAACAGAATACACTATTGTCAGAACACCTTCACAAGCAACCCACCAACGTACTGATTTACACTAGCATCTGACTGTATCCATTATTTGACATTTTCACATTCTCTCAAGAACTGCAAGTTCAGCTTCCCACCATACCTAAATACTTTCCCTGAACATGTTCAAAAATAACCAGCACAATTCACTTTTACATAAAAGCAGTATATATCAAAATCAAGTTATGCTATTCAATTTCAACAGCAAAATATTCTTGAGACAAAAGATAGGGCTTCACTAGATTCAAATAAATACTGAAAGCTGGGCAAGAGACCCAATACTTTATCCACCTACCTCTGCTTCTTCATAAGTAGCAGAGACAAATTAGTACTTGCATGCTTGAAAATCTATTTTTTATGACAGTGCTGTAACTGTGACGCACTGATGCACACCACGAAACAGTACTGAAATACCTCAGTCCCAAAAATATACTTGCTATCATGTTAATGACAGAAATACTGTAGTTCTTTATATTGGCCTTTTATCATCCTAAATTATCACAATAGATAGCCCATTTATGCAGAATAAAATACTTATTCTGAGTGCAGTGTAAAACGAAGATGCTCGAAGTAATGAAGATATTCAGCAAAAGATGTGACTTGTACATTCAAGACTTCCACGCTGACCTCTGTATGGTCCAGTTCACATAGTAATTTGACATGTACAGCAGAATTTTTTCTACTAGATCATTTCTAAAATACCTTCAATTTAAAATTATTTTTTCACTACCTTCCTGTATCCAGCGAGCATAATTTTTTTGCATGCCAACCATGGTTTGGGGAAAAAAATATATTTATTTGAACTGGCTGCTGTAGGTCTTGAAATATAATTTCCATCTGAAGTCACAGGAAGACTTAGGAAAAGAATTGTCAGTGAAATGAGGAGAGCCCACTATTCATCCATGACTAAAGATCCATATTCTTTCTAGAGATGCATCGGGAGCCCTTTCACACCGACACCATCCTTTCTTTGCGTCAGCCTGCACGGCTACACGTATTCCACATGAACAGGTTACAGAAACTAATTCAGTTGAGAAACAACCATCTATATATATTCCTTTTTCCTACTAGCTGTGACTCAGTGGATCAGCCTCCCCAGTCTGGTTCACCAAGCAGCTACACGAAAGTGCAGGTCAGCACAGTGGCAGGGAGAACAGAGGAACGAAGCAGGTGGTGGCTCCTTCAGCCAGGACTACCAAAGACTGCAGCCATGACACCAGCTGAGCACAACCAACAACGCTCTCCTACATCTCTTGTAAAAGCTCGAAGATACATAATATGCAACATCTTTCTGTTGCGTGCTCCATAAGCAAAGGATATGGTGAATCCCAACAGTCTTAAAATAAAAAGAACAGTCCAGTTGCTCCAATAGTGCAAGACCTCACAAAGAACTTCTCACAAATGAGCGTGGATCTGAATTAACAGCTCCGCAATAGAAGGACAATAATCTTTGTAGTGACTGCAGAGAAGCTTCTATGAGGGCTGAAACCAAGACAATAATCCACATAGTGATTTCAGAGAAACTTCTTTGAGGAAAAGAACTAACACTTCTCAGATACAGATGAAAACATAGCTAGGCAGTACAAAGATACATAAAATTCACCTGACATACTATGGAATACTGTTTTTTTTAAAAAAAACTATATATCGCACCAATCAAAACCACAGTTTTTGTGTGTTATAAAAATTGTTTCCTAAGAGTTGCTCCTCCTGTCGTGCTTTCCTATCAACACCGACTCCCACATTTTCTCCAACAGTATCCTTTCAGCTAAACACATTTCCAAGATCTAATGTCAGGCTATTCATCACTGAACCAACAGAGCATTTAAGGGAACATGACTTATCAATGTTAACCAATAAAAGAGAATTTAAGAACACAGGGCCTACAACAAATAGCTTGCATAAGTATGTATTTATGGTGCCTCAGAGGAGATACTTATGCAAATTATCAGGGTCGACATATCCCAGAACTGAAAGAAAACACACACACAGAGCTGTCCACCCATGTGGCTCAACTGGACACAGGCTTGATTGAGAAAATTAAGACTGCAAAACTTGGAGTGACAAACAGAACTAGTGGATGGTAGCTTTAAAGAGAAGACAACAGTTCTTCATATAATGAACAGTTCAGCTACAGAACTCCTTGCCAGAGTATAGAGCATATGCCAAGAACTCAGATGGATTCCAAAAGCAGCTGGATGTGCTCCTTCCCAGCTCAGGAGGTTTTTAAGCCATTGACTGCTGAGCCTCAGGACAGTATTCCAGGGAGGATCACTGCATGCTTCCCTAACCTTATATTCTTACACAGGCTGGGCTGTATCCAGTAGTCTTGAAGGTGCATCACTGGTCCAAACCCACACTGAACTCAAGCCAATAAGGCTGTTCTTACATTTTTCCTTTGAGTTATAGAAAGAACCAAGTGATTAACCACCAATGGAAAAAGAATCAAAATACACCATATTCTTTCTTCTAGTAAATGATATTTTTTGTGGGGCAGTTGTCTACAGGAATTTCTACACAGCTTATAAATCAGCTTACATCACTAAAGAACAGCCAGTAGTTAGATAAATCACTGAACAGTAGCTCTTGCTTTTTAATCTTTAGAGAAGCACTGAACACAAGAGGCTTCATATCTGCTGGACAACGGGACCGCATGGTTAAAAAAGAACCACCGGCCTTTTCAAACTGTGGTATGAAGAGCTCACTCTCTTTGACAAAAGAATCAGTCAGAACGGGAAGTAAAATGGGAAAACAGGACTACAGCAACACCATAATCCTTCAGTCGACAGCTATGGCAAAAGTCTGTCCAGAAACAAGAGGCACCATTTTTAACAGCTTCCTGAAAAATAAGATCTAAAGCAAAAAAAAAAAAAAAAAAAAAAAAAAAAAAACTGAATCAACCAAGCACATTTTCCATGACCTAAAGGTTTCTTTGTTGTTATTGTTCAAACTCACCCTCCCCATATCCTTAGTTTTCACCCTGGAAACACTGTTTTTACAACAAGTTCGTAAATATATATCGCTCTCCTGTTTAACATCTTTTTCATCTATCTAATATATATTCTTTCTTTTTAGACCACATTGGAGCATTTCACAGTAAAAGGTCTGATCGTTAAGCCACTTTCTAGCCAAAGTTCTTTTAGGGGCTCAATCTTTCCCAAGCATACACGTAAACAGTGCAAAACAAGGTGATTTAAACAAGTGCTTCAGAGCTAAGCATTTGTTAAGCCAATACTCAGCTTTGTCTAACTCGCCATAAACATTTTCAGTACAGCTTAGTACTGCAATGCCATAACACAACCTTGTAATACTGATATTACAGTATCCTTACAGAATATAGTTTTAGAGAAAACAATTATATTTGTTTTTTTTTTTCATTTCATTTGGCTTGAATCAGTAACCAGACTAAAACTGAAGTAGAAAAATTGGCAAGGGAGACATATCACATATAATCAGGGAATTTTCAAAATACAGCATTAAAGCACTACATTTGAAGACTTCATACTGCAAGTTAGTTGGCAAAATGAGCCCAGGTCACCTGACTTCATGAGAACACACTAGAAGGCATCACAATAAACTTGCTACCACATGTTTTACTACTCTCTTATTACAAAGCTATTCCGGGACTGCTGCCACAGATTTATTTTTATGTGCTTTGAATAGAAACACTATCCTTTCAATAGTCTACCTAAGCGTGAAAGCAGATCCGAGCTGCAGGACACACAATTTTAGCAGCATGAACAATACCTCACCAGCTGTAGAAGGCCGGACCCAACTACCGCACTTAGGACAGTATCATTCTGTACTGCTCGAAATCACTCCTATTTGTGCAGCATATTCACGTTACAGACTGTAAATTATTAAACAAAACCTTAAATAGGTGAGACAGAACAAGCTTTTCCTTTTACGGTCCTTAAGAGCAGCGCCTGCGTTTCATAACTTCTTCCTATCAGGAATAGCTGTAGAAATTGCAGCCGAGTCTGTGCAATAATGACGAAACTCGGAAACCGAAGGACTCTCTAAAGTCGCAGGCGGCACAAGGAAGCTGCTACCTGCACACAGCGCCTGGGGCCCCACATCCCACGTAAGCGCCCCTCAAGACTGCTCGCTACAGCCATGATCTAACAGCGCCTTTAAACTTCGCAGTTGTTCCTTCTAGAAGCCACGCCGAAGTAAAACGAGCCACAGCAGCGCAGATGCGCTCGGGATATTTTTCCACCCTGTCAGATTGCACTAAAAAATAAAATTAATGAAAATAACGAAACAAAAGCAGCGGCGGTTTACCCAGCTGCTTATCGGGGTCTACACCGCGGCGGCGGCGGCGAGCGGCTTCCCCCGAGGACGCGGAGGGCGGCGGAGCGGGGGCCGCCTCGCTTCGCCCCTCCCGCTCGCGGGCCCCGCGGCGGCGCCAGCCTCGCCCTTTCCCGGAGAACGCCCGGGGGGCGCGCGGCGCCGCTGCCGCCGCTCCAAGGGGGCGACCGGGGCCCGGAGCGCGGCGCGGGGGCGACCAGGCCGGGCGGCGCCGCCCCGAGCGGCCCCGGGGGCAGGCGCGGCCACCGGGCCCGGCGCCCCCCGCGGAGGGGCCGCCCTGGCACCCACCTTCTGCTCCTCGGCCGAGGCGGGCTCGGGGCTCTCGGCAGACATGGCGCCGCAGCAGCGACCGCGGCGCGCTCAGGGCTCGCGGAGACGCGCGACCGCCGCTCGTGCCGCTCGCGCCGCCGCCTCCCGCACAAGATGGCCGCCGCTCTCGGGACGGCAAGCCGGCGGGACCACACTTCCTCCGCACGCAGCCTCCCCCGCGGCACCGCCGCACTGCCGCGGCGCGGGCGGGAAGGGCTTCCGCCTGCTCGCCCCCGCTCCCACCGCCCCTCTGGCGTCACGTCCGGCCTCCCCGCGGGCATGCTGGGAGCTGTAGTCCGCCGGGGAGGGCGCAGGCCCACGCGTGCTCCCGGCTACCGGGCTCTGAATGCGGGGGCTGTGCGAACAGGAGCTCTTATCTCCCTTCACTTAATGTATGTTGAATTTAATGAAACATTCCCTCCTGCCAGCATGCCTCTCCGTAGCATCCTGTACTCTCTCCTCCATCTTTTGTATCTTTACCTCCTTCCTGCAGTTTTGACCTTCCAGCCTCCCTGGGAGCGTTCCGCACGCGGGACCCTGTGGCTGGGGATGGACACGCGTTCCCCACCGGCAGCCCCCGCGCAGCCGGCAGGACGAGCACGGGCAGCTCTTGGGCGCACGAGGCCCGAGGGAAGAGCGAGGCGCCTCGGCGGGAGCGCCCGAGTCCGCACGGAGCCAGTCCAAGATGGCCCTATGGTTCAACACTCACATGCAGCCCTCCAAAGCAGGTGGATGAAGCTCTTCACTGGTGTATATTTCTGCTGCTAAATTAATTCATCCAGGGAGGAGGATTTTGTGATAATGGGGAGCTTACTATGTATGCTTACTCATAAAGGGATACAGCAGGACAGATTACAAGGGAAATTCTTAGAATGCACCAGAGTCAACTTTATGTTTTTTTTCCTACTGTTAGGAAAAAAAAAAAAAAATGTCCTACATTTGCTCCTAGCCCTTGCTGTTCTTCCAGCAAGGAACTGTGATAATATAAAAAGACAACAACTCTGTAGCAACAAGAAAACCAGAAAATTCATGCACCTCATAAATTTTGAAATGAAATAGAAAAACAAAACAGTGGCAGCAACAAAAATGCAACCTCGGCAATCTTTTATCTCTTGGGAAATTAATCTGGGGGGAAAATGTAGCTTAAAGAAGTTAGCATTTCCTTAATAAAATGATAGTAAAAGGGTAAACTTTTCAATGCAGAGGAAAGATAGGAATTGTATGAATAAAGTAGCAAAAGAAAATCTCGTGTTCTTCAGTAACCTCCAAGACATGAAAGTCACATAGAGAAAATAGGTCAAGTAATGGAGGACGTATATCAAAAGCAGCACAAAGCACAAAAAGATGGCGTATGGATTCAGAAAAGCCTGAGCAAAGAAATGAGATCCAACCAGTAAGGGACACGATGGCAGCATTCTACACAATATATTAAGAAGGCGCTTCAAGATTTTTATTTATTTACTTACTATCTAGAGCAGAAGATGATTAAAAGAGTAATTCAAAGAAGGTAAGGTGGCATTTTTTTTCCTCAATTTGGTGTAATCATAGCATAACAAACTATTAAAGAATATAAACTCAGGCTAGAATAAGGAAAGCTGAGGTTACAGAGTACTCACATTAAATTATTTTTCCCCAGTCTGATATTTTGAACACAGATGAAAAATAACCCTTGAGTACTTAGGGAACTGGCTGAACAAATTTCAGACCCATTAGTAGCCATCTATATAGGAACGTATAAACAATTAATGAGGTTCCAGAAGACTGATAGTTTGTCCATTCCTCAAATTTCTTTCAAGGGGAATAAAGGGAGGACAGAACACAAACAGGAATTTATAGTTAAGCTATCTAATCAACTAAAGCAAGTACTCAAAAAAAATTGAGTAACAGAAACCATGCATTTGTAATTAAGGGTAGGTATTTCAAGCAATCATATTCCTTCAATGCAAAGGTAAGAGAAGTGAGAAGTGGTGCATGAAGTTCAAGTTCCAGAATCCACCTGGCATTAACAAAACTGCTAATACTTCCACATGTAAACCAGGGAAGCAAAATGAGGTGGAACTTCAGTGCAGTGGGTGCAAATTTTCTCAGAAATAGCACTCAATTGTTCAAAGAGGAATGCCATATTTTTGGCATTTTCCCAGAAAGCTTCCCACGGCCAATATTATCCACCAGTTTCCTAGATAATCCAAATAATGTACTATAATCCTTTTTATTATTATAAACAGATTACTTAGAGGTGGAAGAAGCTGCTAGAAAAAAAATGTATATCAGAATAATCCAGAAAACCAGACATAAAATCTTAGGTAGTGGGAGAATGAAATTCAATAATGACACACGCAATACAGCTACTGATTTGGAGTGACTAGGTAATCTCTGTTATAGTGGAAAACGAGATGCATATAAGTTGACAATCATCTATTACTTAAAAAAAAAAAAAGTATTATAATGAGATGGGTGAATTGGAATTTCATCCATAAAACATATCCACCTCAGGGGCTTAGGTGAGCATAACCGTTGCACCTCAGCTGGCACTGCATGCTGCACTGCACTGCACGAGAGCCCCTGCCCACACAAAGGGCACGAAGGCAGAAGGATGGGGGATAGGCAATAAAAACGTCTATGAGAAAAGACTGAATGAACAATCTGGGGTTGTCGTGCATATAGAAAACAAGGGAATTAAATTGTTTTGTTTATTTGTGAATAGGACAAGCAGTTTGGCTCCAATTGCAGCAAGTTTTAGTGGGATGCTGCAAACAGCTTTCTAGAGGCAAGCACAGTTGAACACTAGAGAAGATTACCTGGAGTTTCCAGCACTGGAGCCCCTTATACACCACTCAGGAACATTTGTCAGAATGAATTTTACATGGTTGAGCCCATTGACCTCTTGAAAACTAGTCGAACCTCATTTGTTAACCCATGCTGTGGAAATTAGATGGAATTCAGTTCATTTTTTATGAACACAAAACACTTACCAGGAAGTGTCCTTAGTGAAAAGTGTTAATTCAGATCAAGGTATAAATGAAAAGTGACTTAAACTTGTGTACAGATCCCCTACAATTATTTTCATTCTAGGCATCCACAATGGGACGGGTATAGTTTACCTAATTAAGTTACGACATTACATGTAGTGACCGCATCTCCAAAATTCTGTATTACCTAAGCTGCAGCTTTCTGTACCAACCGCAGTTTGAATATACAGTATCACAGCTGCAAGATACTTGATAAGTATCACCTGGAAAGTCTGGTCTCCCCTACTTTCCCTGTCTGCCTTCCTGGAGATCTCATGATGCACTGACTCAACTAGAAGCAGTTTTCAATATACAACATGGCCATTTAGTCTTTCTCCAAAGTCTTCATCAGATAAGGATGTTATATTCCCATATATGAACATCTCCTTTTATATTGCTGACACTATGAAAATCCAGTGTAAAAATATATATAACCCAAGATAAGACAGTGAGAAACTCTGAGATCTTTGGGAAATACAGTCAAACTGAAGCTGTTCATTGCTACAGATAGATCCCAAATACACTAAAATATTCCTGCTTTTCCCCCCACCACCCCTACTCAGCCACACAGTTTAAGACTTGGCACAACCTTTTTATCTGACTGTTGTTTTAGGAATCACCTATGTATTGGAAAGTGTTTATATGTCCAATGTAGCATTTCCAGGAAAAGTTTCAAGCCACCTAGTGGCCTAAATGCCACTTGTTACAAACATTTCAGATTACATGAAGATCCTCCATATCTAAAAATAAAACAGAAAGTACAAGTTTCATAGATTTTGCATATATTTAAGATATAAATACTAATTTGTTTGCACAGTACATCCTTTAACACAATCTCAGAAATCAAAAATGGGGGAGGGAATTTTCTGTGAAACATTCAAACTGTTAACAGAAGGAATATTCAAGTGTCTCTTTATGACAGAAAGAAATTGAGGGAGGAAAATACGAATCTGTGATCTGAATTCAGAATAAATCAACATTCTGCACTATGGTTGCAAGTGCTATTAGATCTGTATGTGAGAAAGAGGAGAATATTACAGACAGAAAAGAAGAAAGCCAAATGCTTGCATAGTATGAAATGTTATGGAAGTTCAACTGTTGTCCCCATTTTCAATAAGTTAAATGAATATCACTTAAAACATCACACAGATTAAAGACATCTGTATATATTTCAGATTTCAATATTAATGCCAAAAATACATAGTATGATTTTTACATAGGATTTATGCTACATTAGAACACTAAAGACAAACATCACTTGAGTATTAAATGAAACATTAAATATTAAATAACTGAAAAATAAAATAAAAAGTGTAAACACTAAACTAAGTTGGGAATTTGCTATTGCAACACATCCAATGAAGTGGTTTAAACAGTACAAAAAGATTAGATTTAAGTATTTGCTTCCAGTCTACTTGGAATACACAAAGCTCATTCCAGAAACCTTTACAAAACTGGTCCAGGATCACAGCAGAACCTTGCTTCTCTTGCGCGCTACTTCTCATTCCTTTACAGATTTAACTTTATACTGCCCTCTATACCAATCTTTGCCTTTAAGGAGTAATCAACAGTAAAATGAATACTTTAGTTTGCCGTTATTTGCTAACATCTTGGTGAAAACTGAGGATTTGTTGGAGATTCAGTGTAAGATTTGAGTTCATATGCAGCGCCGCTATCAACTTCCATGGATTTCCGAGAGAACAGGAGCCTTACATCTCTATGGAGGTAGATCTTTCCAGATTTAGAACTCTGGAACCTGAAAAACATTTATCTGTATTATAAAACAGACACATAGAAAGAGACTCCTCTTTAAATACTACTAATTAGCACTAGATGAATCCATTTAAGAAGGTCAGAAAGCATCTGAACATGAGAACAAAAAAAAAAATCCCGCAAAATAGAGATTTCTGACAGACGATGTCATAGGCATAGTATCAACACACAAATACAGGAAAGTTTGAAAACACAAATAACAGATGAGCCAGAAAGCTGCCGTTGATGGCAGAGAAAAGAAACTTTAAGTGATAAACATTATTGGAGAAATGACATATACAAGCACAAAAACACTATACTTTGTACAGGCTGCCAAAATACACTATGAACATCGTAAGCTACGGAAAAAAGATATAGCAGACAAACCATAAAATAAATGTGACAAGACCTTTCTTTTGCAAGTGGAAGAGACTCATCAGTACAAGAGTAAATAAAAACTCATTATGACTATTATATGAATTCTAGATTATAAAATGCTGACAGATCAAAAAAATCAAAAAGCAACTAATAAATGAGCAGTAACAGGTGCCGTAGCTTCCACCTATAAATGTGTCATGAGTCACAACAGGAAAATATTCAAACGAAGTTTCTCAACACCCTGAAGAATCACTACTTCAAACAACTAGTTTCAAGTTTACCCCCAATCTAGTCTTCAGTAGCATTTAGTTAATGAAAAAATGCCACTGCTTAGCTGTTAAGCAACTGCAATTATAGCCCAATTATGCTCCATACTGGCAATATGCCTGTAATTAACACCATCTACTTTTAAAGGTTGAAAAATGGTGAGGGTAGATTAACTAGTTAACTGCCTATGTATTTTTTTGCAGATTTAATTACAATGCAAAAATCATTGCTTGATAGTTGAAAATGTTTCCCCCCAAAACGCATTTTCAAGACACTACTTAAACTGCAAGCACAACTTTTGATTTTGGTTCAGTAAAGAAAGCTTGGCTGTCAATGCAGGCTACGCTTGCTACCTCAATACTGTAGCTGTGAGTACAAATACCACCTAATAGCCTATCAAACAATTTCTCAAACACACAAAAATGTGTATGTAAAAACTGCACAGGCAATAAATCTGACTCTTTGTTTTGGTGTTTAGGAAAATCTCACTGGCAATGTTAAGTTCCAGACCTATGCAAGCATTTTTGCTGAATTACCACTTGAAAAAAGGCTTTCATAATGTGAGTGCTGACAGTGGTAATTAAGGCCTCACAAGCAGATGCTACCAAAATGCAGCTTACTGTTTGTGACTTCATTTGTTTTTTTAGCAAAATTCCAAACTAAGGTATTTCTTTTCAAAAACTACAGCAATGATAAACAAAAATCCACTTGCTTGAAGTAACCACAAAATCCTTAATAGTTTTTTATTTTTACACAGGAGTTTTCAGTAAAATTGTTTTGAAGAAACTCTGCCACTTTTAAAAATGAAAATTGTTAAAAATATAATTTTTGTATGTGAATAATAGGCTACCAAAAATGTATTAACTCTCTCAATTAAAATCAATCTTTAATAATGATAATACTAGAGAGAGAGCAGAATCTTCTGTAAAGTCTGAAGTTCTGTTCAATAACCCTCAGACAGATCAGCTTAAATTACTAGAATATTTCAAGCAGTTCTAGACTTTTCTGTTTAATCAGAATTGAAATGAAAAGACCCACTGCATGGGTTCATCTCTGAAGCAAAAATGTCAGCATAGCCTGAAGATTCTCACTTTTCAGGCTAAGCATTTAAGCATCCTAATCATGATACAGCTGGTTTTTCAGTCAGAAACAGGTACATTTTGAATTATATTTTACACATCAGAAATCCCTAAGTTGATCCCTACTGGAGGCCTGAATGTACTAAATGTAGAGGTATTTTAGGTATTTTAAAACTAAAAGCAGCAGAGCTGCTGCATTTGTATCTCACAACAGGTATCACAAATAGGAAGCTCATAAAAGAAGACTTGTTATCCACCATAAAAGGTGATGGAAAAGAAAGTAGGTTTGCCTTGCAACACAACTAAGTATTATGTCTCTCTAAAATGTACCTCTATAAACTACATTAAAGTACAGAAAGCAGAAACTAAGAGGGAACAGAAGTCTAACACATCATGTCTGTAAGTCAGGCACAGTTGGCCACAATTTTCCCCGCTCTACAGCTGATACCAGTCAGCAGTTCTTTGCACTATTACATGCAAATCAATATTACATGCAAATAGAGCCCTTTATTTGGGCTGCACATTCTTTTTCAGAATTGATTCTCTCAAGAAAAATTTTGGAAGCCAGTTAAGTGATAGGCAGCAAATCAGTGCATCCTAAAAGCTTGAAGTTGAATCTAGACTAAAATTCAGAATGAAAACACAGTTCAACAGCCTAATCATAGTGCTATTTTCACACTCTAGTAAATGAAAGCACCCTTTTTATGACTGTCTAGATTTATTTAATGGGGTATCTTGGTCTGAAATTACTGACATAGACAAAGTTGTGTTTGCAAAGCCTGCTTCGTAGAAGTGAATGCCATTAAACAGGAAAATAATAACCACTGAAAGCAATTCTACAACTAGTTAAGGGAAAATTGGAAAGCTAAAAACATTTAATTTCTTCTCCTTCCTAGTTTTAGGATATCAACTGTTGTCAGGCTTTAAAGTGGTGCAATCAAATCATTATGTCTGCATTTATGTGGTCTGTTTACTACAATAATGCTGGCAAAAGTCTGCAAACTGCAGAAGAACTAAGTGTATCAATCATTTCTCATTTGTTTCAAATTGCAGTCTCCAAAGCATCCAAATACTCCTAACACAGTGTTTGGTTTCTGGCAGCACTTGTAAATCATTTAAGGAAGATTGTCATAATGTATTATAAAGGACTTATATTGCATCACGAAACAGATAATTTACATTTTTACCACTAAGCATTGCATTTTTAGGAGTCACTACTTTTCTCTTTAGAGCACATTCTGCTGCACAGGAAACATGCTATGGCACTGGCCACCATCTCTGCACTGATCCTTAATTTTGGCTTTTTCCCATACAACATTCACTCCTTCCTGTGACCCCCCAAAAAGCACACTGATCCAGTCAAAACTACATTTCTCTTGGTAAGAAATGAAGCAAGCTATACAAAAACTTCAGTGACAGAAGAGGACTTTATATTTTAACTTTGTTCCTCCTCAGCAGGGTCCAAATTATTTATTAACATGCCTTTCTCTACTATCCAGCTGGACGTCTAAGTCAAAAGCATTCTTTGTTAAAAATAAGCCTGTATAGAAAGAGGCTGTTTGGCAAAGAAGAGGAAAGAGTGGTGCTTGGATTATTCCACCTCGCTCTGAGGAGCTTACCTCAGATGTATGAGGTAGCGTAGGAGCCTTTCTTCAGTCTGTGGAGTATTTTCATTATTGACAGTTCTCTTGATTTCTCGTCTCACAGGAACAGAAAACGTTCTTTGCCGTAGGAATGTTTGATGATTAGCTGGCATTTCTCTCAAGTCATAGATCACTACAAACATCTTCACCACAGTTTTGTTAGGGTTAAATAAGGTCTGAAAAGACAAACAGTTTAGAGTACAACAGTCTTTAGTTTGCAAACTAAAAAAAAAGTCACCTACCAAAATAGTCAAAATTTCCAGACTGTCCCAGACTGCTCCATAGAGAAGTATTTACATAAAAAATGTACTAAAGATTTTTAACTGTTCAGCTATTACCAATTCTCATTAAAAAAAAAAAAAAAACCACTAATCATTATCTAATTTAAAACACTAGAATATGACTACTACTACTTGCTCGTACAGATTCCCATTTCAGTTTTTTTCTTCGATCAGCTTTTTGTCCATATTATTGTCTAGACACACAATAGGTGTACAGGAATCACGATGGCTTGGCTTCACATTTGAACACACTTTGCTTTTGTATATGAAATTAGCAGTTTGCAGTTTTGAACTGGATTCTTTAAAGAACTAGAGTATTGATTTCAAGAATTACTGTATTTTACTTCCTGATTTGAGTAGATGTTTTAAAATTATTTCTAACTGCTATAAATTACATAAAGCTGAATGTTTAATAAGAAAGTTGCGTATAGAAGAATTTCAGAATTTGGATGGTGACCTACTTCATTACTTCTTCAAAGCTATTCTGTCACCAACTACTAACTTGAATGTTCAACAAGTGATTTTTCAGCTTCCTCATGGTACAGATGTTTTCACGTTTAGAGCTATTTTTGTCCCACAAATTCCACGCAGATTTATACTTTGAAAAACTAGAATACCACAGTACCTACAGAGATTCACATTTCCAATGCTTCATGCCCCTCTGTAATAAACAATCTAATTTACTGTGCCTGAATTCCTTGATATTAGTGGTTTTAATGCACTCAAATCTACCAAGTACCTACCACTTGTATTGTTCCTGAAGGCGGTACCCGATAACCCCTTTTACCAAGGGACTCTAAAGTAATAACACCCTAAAAAAAAAGCAAAACTTTAGTTCAAGTCAGGATATTAACAAATGAAAATACTCTTAATTGTGTAATTATACTTATTCTAAAAACAATAAATAGATACATTGGCAGATCATTAAAAACTGTGCAAGGAGGGGAACATTCTCCTCTTGAAACAATATCCAAGTTTCCGCATCTTCAGACTCGTAGTCTGGCAGACACAGCGAAATAAGGCTTTCTTCTTAAAATGAAACATTTGTACCTTTCTTCCCATTTTCAGATGGCCTTTAATTGCACCAATTATACTCCAAACCTTGCAGAACTTAATTTCTACTTTTCGAAGGCTGCAGACGCACCTGAACTTCCATCGTAATTCAACACTTGGCAGTACCGTAATTCACTCCTGCACCGTCCGGGACATATCGGACACCTGACTCGCCCACGTACCATGAACCGGGCACCTCGCTCTGCCCTGGCACTGCTCGGCAGAGCACACGCTTGATTTACTGCAGTGCACAACTGAAGAGGACATGCAAAAAACTCCCCCAAGCCCAGAGCACAGAAACGAGCTATACAAACAGAAACAATGTTTCTGATGATGGAGGCACTATATAAATGTTATATTAATCCTATAAGACTCAACCATAATAGCATGTTTACAGCATGTGGAAAAGAATGAAACAATGACATCCAGCTAGTAAAATAAGCAATGCTACTTTAACCGTTTATGGAACAAATTACTTCAGGACCTGGAAGAACATGTGAAAAGCTGGAAAGATTAAAGCAAAGAATAGATATTTCTTTTACAAGATTAAACTGTATTAACCAAACTTAATTTTTGCAAAGACATTTAATTTGATTTTCTAGACACTTTCAAAAGTAGATGGTCAAAAATATGGTAATGTGCCTTGGATTCTAAATATCAAGATGATAGTATGTCAATACTTCACTTGCATGTTTAAACAGACCATTTACCATATCAGACACAGACACACATACTAAAACCTCTCTTAAAATTAGATCTGTCACCCATGACATGACTGAATAGGAACTTAAAACAAGTCTATTTGACTGATTCAATGTTGGCATACAACACATCTTTTCGTTTCTTGCAAGGGAGCACTTTAGGCATCCACCAAAAAAAAAAAATATCATTACAGAAAAGCAGAACAGGCTTAATACATGAATATTAACAACACAAGTACTGTGTCACTATTAAACATCAGCAAACTAAACAGCTGGTGAGAATGATTTGTCTCACACTAATTCAGATAGCATTTGCTTAGAAAGAAAGGGTTAAACAACTTTTGAGTTGCAGCTCTCTCCATCAGCAGTTGTAAAGACCTAAACCTAAACCACTCACTGGCTGTCAGTGACAGCCTGGCATCAGCAGGATATAGACAAAGTTAAGCACACCTATTGCCTCACTGCCTATTTTAGGTAAGTTGGATAAAAGGACACAGCAGGGCCTGATCCCTCAAGTGTGGAGGGAGACAAATATGTTCACTATCCCAAGATGAGAGCTGGATGGCGGAGCAGAGAAACAGGAGAAGGAATAATAGTTTGGGAAAGGGAACAGAGGGAGGAGGATGAGAAGTCCAATTGAAGGCAGCTGAAAATACCCCAAACCCCTCCAAAGCACCACTTCCTGAACTCCATACTCACCTAGCTCTTGTTCTTCATGTCCATCCGTCAGAATTTAATTCCCCGCACTCTGAAGCCAACTCTGTCTCCAAGTAAAACTTGGGGGGTTTGCAGCCTCAAAGGATGAAGGTAAAAATATCCTTATTCTTGATTTTCACTGCCCTCAATTTTACCAGTTTTGCTGAGAAACTCTGAACTACCTTGGGATTGTTTGCATATGTTAATAAGCTGAGTATAAAACACCTGTGCAAAAACTAGGGTTATGTACTTTAATACAATAATTAAACTTAAATTAGAAAAGTTCACCTCAGTTAGAAAAGTTCACCCGTCTACAAGCTGTCATCAGGTTTGTTCCAGCCTAGTCTTCCAGGAAAAAAAGTGACTATTATATTTGGCCCTCAAATGCTACTTTGAACGCTACTGGGATTGAAAAGAGGAAAAATAAATTCAACCATAAAATTACCATGTAAGGAGAGGGTGCATTATCATCTGAAACGCTGTAGAATGACACTTCAACTGGAAGAGTCATATGAGTAGGACAAAAGACTCCACTTGCTCCCACTTCCGCTGTGAAACCATCAACAACACCTAGTGGGTCTAAGCGGAAATTCAAGACAGACTCCTGGAAAATGAAAACGTACACAGTTTAGGTTGGGAGTGACTCACATAATCTAACAAAACTAAACAGCAAATAAGCACTTCATGTAAGAACTTGAATCTTACAGACTCAAGAAGTTTATTTTACAGAAACTAAAACAAGTTTTATTGAATTCTGTTATGAACATCAAAATCAGACAGGAATTATCCACATTAATGCACTTTAAAAGGCAGAACAGAAGAATAATAAAATACCACAAGACTTATAGAGAATATGCAGTACCTCAAAGTTTCCCAGAAGGCTAAGACTTGTTACTGGTGGAGCACTAGAACTCAGAAATGGTTTCCCATGGCTGTCTGGATCACTGTCTCTGTTTATACATTGTTGAGGGCTATTTAAAAAGAAGACAGAATAAAGTACAAACACAATCTGCTTTTGTTTTCTGGGCATACACAGCTCTCGAATGCCACAGTAACCTCCCATCCACGCAGCAGGCTCTCAGATATAAGGAGATTTCAGCATTCATCTCAAAAGAGCAGGGAGATTAGCCATCCCCAGCCTGTGCTGGAGCCACCTAAGCATTTTTTCACTGCTGACAACATAAAGCAGACAAATTCTGCTTGGCCAGCTGAGACTCTGAAATGACTTCATGTTGGAGAGAAATAAAATAACCAGTGTGGACATTTGTTTTCATATTTGATTTTTATGACAATTTAAAAAGATAGAAACCATACCAAAAAAGATTATCTATTTTTGTTGCACACTGTCGGATGGTGATGTAGATTTAATGGATGTAAAAAAAAAAAAAAAAAAAAAAAAAAAAAAAGAAAAAAAGAAAGAAATACAGATCACTAAGGAAAATATGTCAAACTAATGTGCCATTGGGGCGGGGGGGGGCTAAACTCTAGTGTCTGCCCAATTGCAGCAAAATTTAAAAGTAATTATTTGAAAATAAGGATTATTTTGAAAAGCACCCCATGTTCTGTCTCTGTTAACTTGCTTTATTGCTGCATACAACTATGCATACACATTTTATCTCTAAAAAAATTCTCAAAGTTTCTCATAATTAAAATGTACCTTCTTGCAGACAAACACTTCAACCGTAGCAATGATGAGTCCAGATCAAAGCATCCAGACTGTGTTTTTCTTTGAGGAACCTCAAGAAGAAAAGAGCACATTAACTTGAACATATCTCTATCGAAGGCACTAGTCTCAATTTGGCAAGAATTTTAATGGCATTACAAAATTACAAAAGCAAGGCAGAAAAGTAATTTTAATTAATTTTTACATATTCTGAACTTAATGAAGAAAATTCTTGGATTATTTAACATCAGTACTGTAAATTCTAATTACGAGGGACTACTTACAAACACTAAAACTGAAATCTGCTCAACAGACAGTAAACAGTTAGAAGTTTAGAAGAATACAAAATTTGAACAACAAATACTAATTCTACTCCCCAAAATCAGTCTCATCCATTTAAGAAACTGTACATCTCTTTGGGATGACACAGAATATTAAATATAAGTTGTATCAATTTCTATCAGAAACCTCCAAAAACATGACACGCTTTACAAATGCACCAAATAATAAAATACTTATGTTGGTTACTGAATATCAGTTGCTACTTCTGCATTCTTAATTGGGACTGCCTTTTGTTCCAGAAGTCCCAAATAACATACCAAAAACTGTTCTTTCCCCAGGTGTGGCCATCTTGTCATAGCAGTTTTATATTACCTTATCAGTCAATTACAACTCCGATTACTGAAGAATATACCTTACAAACGGTTTATAGAAACAAAAAGCTTTAGAATATCAGGCCGGCAAGTATTAATAACTCTGTTTTAAATGATAATATATGATAGCTCATACTTAAAACATCAAGCTTCAAAACCCTCTCATGCTCTAAAACAACACCAAAGCATTTTTGCTATAGAACTTCCTAATATCAACTTTTGTTATTCATCAGCAACTAGCTCTCTAATATTTTAATTCCTACAATTATCATTCAACTTCGTTTGAGCATTGACTCTCAAATTTCTACTAGCAAGAGTATTCATTCTATGATACTAAAAGCAAATATAAACAATTCACCCAAATATTTGATCAAATTTTCTTAATACGCAGGTATTAAAAGAGTAAAATATTTTCTTTCTCATTTAAAAGTTAATTTCAGTAACTGCTTACAGGACTTGAAAGTAGAGGCAATCCAGTTCTGGGATGAAAAGCCTTTGTCGAAGTCCCATCCAAGGATCGAAAATTGTGTTTCCGACATGTATTTGTGTTTCTGAGAGATGGTGTTTTCTGTGAGCAAAACAAATTTACTTAATGGGACATTTCAAGGGCCTATCAGGCTAATACCTGGCTTGCTTTAGCAGAAAAGAAAGACTTCTGAACCAGATGAATCCGCATCACATTTAATAAAATATTCTGAAGAAGTCTCCTTTTGACTCTGTGTACAATTACTCAAGATTGTTCACTTTTTAATCACCACATACCACATGCAGACAGTGGTATATTTATAAAGAGCAGGATGTCTAATTACCTCTGGAAACTGTCATTAATAATGCAATTACAGGAAGTAGAATGAGACAATGTGCTTCTAAGCGTTAAACATATAATTAGGAATGCGTGCATACAGATTGCTACAGGGACAAACTTCACTTCAACCTCAAAACAGACAACAGTGCCACGCTGTCAGACAAAAACTTCCTCTTTACACTGGTTCTTAGCAGATCCTGAATACACTCACAAGTTATCTAATAGCAGCCAATGCATTTACCACTTTCGGTCATGTATTTACCTGCACATCTGGGTTCTTTAGCCGTTCGCACTTTGCTAAGCAGTCTTCTATAGATTTCTTCTGACAACTACTTTGGAAATCAAGGCCTACTGGGTCTTCATTCTCATCATGTGTAGTTTTTGTTTTATCCTGTTTGTTTCTGCTTTTGAAACTATCATGGTCTTTATTTAAATAATTTTCAATACTAATAAGTTGAGTATTTTGCTCATAAATATTTGATTTTTTTGAGTCTCTGTCTAAACATTTGAGTTCATTTTTGTGCAAAAAGTCAGATGCCTGCATCACAGTTGCTTTTTTTGTACCTTCAAGTATTCTGCATTTATCTATCTGTAAATTGTTAAAACTGTCCGTGTTGCTGTTTTCACTAACGACTGCTCTTTCTTTAAGTTTATTTGTGCAAATCTGTTCATCAATGCTGCAGAAATTCGAACATTGTTTAATTCTACTGGTTATTTGGTCTTTCTGTGCATAAACAGAATGTATCATTTCCAATTTATCTGGCAATTCAGATTTATTTTCTTTAACACAAGATGATGATGCATGCATGTTAATAAACGAATGAGAAGTTTTATTTGAAGTCTGATGAAATGCATTTTGGACAGCTTCACTAGGTTTTTCTAAAAGCAATTTTCTTCTTGCTTGGAGTTTCTGAGAAGCCTTCAACTCACCATCAAGTCTAGAAGGACTAACAGGAGTATCAAGTGTTTTCAGCCTTGATTTACTGTTATCTTCTATCAAAGAAAAATCGGTTTTAGCAAAAGAAACAGATGACTTTTCCTTGCCTTTCTTCAGCAAATTTTCATCTTCGTATGTACTTCGGAAAATTTTTGGAGAAACTGGGCTAGTTTCCTGTACTTTGAATGGATGCCCAGCAAGATGAGAAGTAGCTGGATCACAATGAATGAGGTGCTGGGCAATCCTTGCTATCACTTCTTGCCGCTCCTGAAGCAGGGAATCTATCAAAGGATTGCCCTCTCCTACAGCCTGACGGCCACAGTGGCTCACTGGAATATGAGGATCAACCAGCGTCATCTCCGGTATTGCTCTGGTTTTGCCTTCACCATCATCTGGTATTGCATTATCTAAGTTGGCCACAGGAACAGAGGAGGTTTCCTTGCCTTTCCTTGGCAAGTTCTCATCTTCGTAAGTACTCCGAAAAGCTTTTGATGCAGCCGAAGTGGTTTCATGTAGGCTGAATGGATGTCCATTAACTTGAGAAGTAGTTGGATCACAGTGAATCAAGTGCTGAGCAATTCTTGCTATGACTTCTTGTCGCTCCTGAAGTAAAGAGCCTATCAGAGGATTGGTTTCTCCTGTGGACTGACGAGAACACTGACTATTTGAAACACGGGAATCAACCAAGGAAAAGGATTTAAAAGTTCTCACAGATGTTTCATGAGCTTGTATCTTGCCGTCTCCCGTAGCATTATAGCACTGAACTTTAGACTGTGATGCTCCAAAGTCAGATCCAAGACCAATAGGTGGATAAAGTTTTAAATTTCTGATAGACGTAGTAAATTCTGGTGACTTTTTTACATTAAGCAGGCCCTCGGGTGTCATTGCCCACGTTTGTTTCCCGCACGCGCGCTGCAAACTAGACGTACTGCATTGTTCTACTGCAACGGAATCACTGCGCTGATGTAATTTGTGCTCTTGCATCCTCTTCTCATAAAAACTTAGGTTGGTGTGAATACTACATGTCAAAACCGGGTAGTTAGATTGTCTAGGCAAGGACTGGACGCTGACTTTCAAGGCCACATTGTGAGAAACATTAGGAACAGGAAATATGTGTTCAGTTGGTGTCTGGGAGAATGTCCATTGCAGGTCTACATCTGCAGCACTTACTCTGAAACAACAGAAGGGTGCTTTTACAAAAATATCTAAATAAAAAGTCTTTATCAATCTACTTCATACCACCAAATTCTAAGACAAAGCATTAAAGACACCAGCAACTCTCATACTTTGCAAAGTAAATGAACTACATATAACCATCAGAACATGCAGCCCAACAACATACATCTTCTAAAAGCAAACAGGAAAACAGGTGGAAAAAAATAAGACAAGCTGCAAAAAACCTGAAGACAGTAAACATTTTTTTCTGTCTCAGACCTACCTGTACAGAATGTTACGAGGAACAGCACCGTGTGAAACACTTAGCCAAGCGCTTAACTGAGAGAAGAAAACGAAGGACCGAACAGCCAGTAAAAGGGTCTTCTCTTCAATAAATCGATCTCCACTTCTAAAATACATCAGAAGAAACAAGTAGATGTCGGTAAAAATATTCACAGAGAATTAAATCTAATAAGATCAAACATTCTTTCATGACAGGATCTGATGCTGTCCTTGTTTCTTTTTCTACTTGCCTCCTCAGTTTTGACTGATAAATAGCCATTTTCTTAGATCAATCGAAATGGTGAGGAACCAATTTAAAAACACTAACAAGCTAGTTTAAGAAGTTCAAAATGGTGAGATTCTTGCAACCATCAAGTAATCACAATATCCAACTTACTGTCGAGGAACTGGTTCCAAAATCCACCTTTCTAACAACAACGCATCTTGTTTGATTGCAGGATCATTTAAATCATTCCCCTCAGTGTTAGGCCCTTCATCACTATAGCAACAGTCTGGAAGTAGCATCACTTCTACCATGATTGGAATATTGTTTTTCCACAGTAGCATAACCTCAGATCTGGTTCGCCTAGCTTGACGGCACTGAGGGAAAGAAAACATGTCAACACATGCAAGCCATAAAATTACTAGCTAGATTCAAGTCTATTTTTAAAAATATGTCTTGAAGATTTGGAAAAGGGAAAGGGTCAAATCTTGTAGACAATGTTTTACCAAATCACAGATAAGATCCAGGGGATACCAAATGATAAATAATTAACAAATCCATTATGGTTGCAATTTGGGCAACTTCTGTGCAGACTAAGAATTAATATAAAACATTTCCCCAGTCATCACCCTTTTCTGCTTGAACAGCAACTTAAATTCCCACAGCGCTTAGAATCTTTTCCTTGATGCTGGACACTCCAACCTTACTCCAAAACACTTGACTTGAATTTGATCATATTTCTGATTTTGGATATAAACTTTCAATTACTGAACTTTTCAAGACTACCTAGAAAAGCAAAAAGTGTTAAGACAGCCTACACTTAAAAAAAAAAAAAAAAGAAAGAAAAAAAAAGGACTAAGTATAGTGCTTGAAATTTTGCATAATAAAGATTCAAATGGGTACTGTATTTAGACAGTCTTACAGAAGTTTATATTCAAGGATAAAAGTCTTAATGATCTCTCATTTTAAGGAGATCTATTATTAGTACTGTAGTGAGCTACATACTTGTTTAAACACAGAAATGACAAAGTAATTGTTATTCAGTGCTTAACCGTGAGTTTGCTAGGGAGTTTCTCAGCTGATCTTAATCACGATAGCAGGGAGGTACTCCATGTTACTTATAATAATACAGATATCATCATCATACCTGAGCCAGTTTGTCGCTGCATTCATGCTTAGATGTTGGTGGCTGACTTGATTGTGCTGGAGGGCAATGAAAACCCTCCGTTCTACCCTTTATAGAATGTTCGGGTGTTCGACCTTCAGTGATCAGCAAGGCCAAGGAGACCAGGAACTCCTCAGCTTCGTATTCGAAGTATTCATCTAAAGTATCTGTCATTTCAAAAAGACAAAAAAATAATGACCTATGCCATATAACAATGCTGCATAACAAGTAATTAACTGTTGGCTGTCTCTACATTTCATTTTAATTTATACTTGAAACACTGACTAGGTAAAATGGATGCTCGTATCAGATGACTGCACTCTACAGGACTCAAATTATTCTACCATCATAATATTTATCTTTGTTAATTTCATACAAGAAGACAAAGTTTGAAACACTCTAATGAAAACACCCCATGTCGTATCTGCTCAACTACACAACTTCGGTGCTGTTAATAAATAATTGTTTGTGGTGTTAACCACAGCTGAATTCCAGCTTAAAAAAAAAAAAAAAAAAAAAAAAAGAAAGGAAAGAAAATGCGTGGATTTTAGTGGAGGAAGGCTAATGGCAGCATGACTTGACATCATTAATGTCATGTGACAGAAATAAAGAGAAGTCACAATACATAACATAAGGCATTTAAAACTGAATAGGAAAAAAATAGAAGAGTTACTTATACAAGGAAAAGTGGGACACAATGTTCTTTAGGATTTGTATTGTGAATTCCTCCTGCTCAGAGCAGCGGTTACTTAAGAGAGCTTCATTTTTAGTTAACATTACCAGTGTTCACAGAGAAAAGGTTCACGAGGAACATACAGACTATCCACTGTTCTGTACAATGTTCCGTGCTAACTAGTGCAAAGAATTAAAACTCAACAAGTCTCAGTAGAGAAGCAGCAGCTGGCCTGGCTCTCTGCTGATTGCCCCAACACACTCCATTCCAGCAGGATACAACTCTCCCCTTGCCCTGTGGCACTTTGGAGAGTCTCCTGCTCCCTTGTCATGAGGATGTCACACACCATTCACACAGATCCCTGCGTAACCAGATCATATCAGGCCTTCTGTGCTTGCATATATTGAAGTATCAAAATGATTTAGTTACTCAAGAGTTTTTAAAAAAAAAAAAAAAAAAAAAAAACTTCCCTTCCTATAAAGCTAAATATATTCAAAGTGTCCTGTAAAAGCAGTGAAGAAAAGGAGGTAGATGAAAGCCTGGCAGGGAAGCTTTATCTCTGTGTCGTTATGCTTCAGTGGAACGAAAACACAGAACCTCCTCATAACTGTAGCTTAAGTTTCCTATGTTATCCATCACAATAGAAGTACCAATAGGCACAGAATTAATTTCTATTCATGGCTATTTTGATTACCATGCATAAAACACCTTTCCACTCAGAAGATTTTTTTGTCTACATTCCATAGAACCACACCATTTAACAAACATGGTAAGAGACAGACTTGAGAGATCTATGTACAAAGCAAGGATGCATTCAACAAAAATTCCAATTAAGCGTGCAATTATCTGCTTATGCAAGTTGTAAAGTGTGCAAAACCAGCATTTGCACGTACCTACTTGCCTAGCCCAGGCTTGCACATCCTGGCCCCCAGGCCTGCTAGACTATTTGGAGAGCTGCGTGAGGTTAAGCACCAAAGTGAGCCTACTATCAGAAGGCTCAGTTTGCTATACAGGAGCCTACATCTTTACGCATTTTTCCCCCCACATTCTTAGCTGGGGGGATCCTAAGGAACACACATTTCCTAAAGGCAGGTGCCGGAGATGAGAGCAGGGCTCGGGACGCTCACGCGGAGCAGGCACGCGACCTGAGTGACCTACGCGCTCCTGCCGGCGGCAGGAAGGGGTTATAACCCAACCTCCTTCCCATGCATCACCGCGCCCACCGCACGTGCGCGGCCCACATGACGCTTGGGAACACCGCTGCACAGCCCAGGCCTCTGACCGCTGCCGCCTGCCGCACCGCCCCGGCCCCATGGGGCCTTTGGGGCACAGCAGCCCCCTCCCAGGGCCCTTCCCACAGGGGCAGGACGGACTGGCCTGTCTGCAGCGCTGCCCACGGAGCAGCGAGGGGCACGAGGCCTCCGAGAGCAGCCAGCTGCTGCCAAGCACCTCATCTGGCCACGGGCTGCAGGAGAGCCGGGGCAGGCCACGGCAGGGATGAATTACCCTGGAGGGCCCCATATGGCACATGAACTATATGTTAAATCATCTGGCACGAGTTAAAATGGCCATTCGTCTGACAGATGACAGAAAATTACCAATAAAGCGTGCCTGAAAGATTAAAGGAACAGTAAATAACAAAGAGGACACGCCACCTGTGTAGCCATACGAGTCACCTACAAAATTAGGCACCTGCATTATATATATTTTTTCCAGCTAAAAGGCTGGTCAACAATAGGGAAGACATAATTGTAGAATAGGGAAATAAGAGGTGAAAAAACTCAGAAAATGATTTAGATACTACAACTGACAAAAATAATGTGCAGTATTATCCTGCTGCCAATACAAGCATCATGCTCATCCTTGAGTGTCCAAAGGTCAGGGCTGCTTTAATAAAGGAAGTCACACTGGCAAAGATCACTATTGAAATACTTGGACTCTGATGTAGGACTTGAAAAAATCTAGGAAGCGTTCAGCAAGAGTTACAAGAATTTAAACAAGAATTGCCTCAGGATTATCAGACTATGCAGAAGGGGAAAGGAGACACTCACCTTTAGAAAGTGTTTTAGAAATTCTGTTTAGTTAAAATATGAAAAAAAAACCAACCTCCAGTTTTCAAGAAAAAGGTAAAGAGCTTTGATCAAGATCTGCAAGTGCTTACGCAAACAGATCATATCTAAGGCAAACATTTTCTTACTGCAACAGAAAAGTGCAGATTAAGAGGTGATACCTGAGAATTTACACTAGAAAAGAAAGCAAATGGCAAGCAACAGTAAAACAGACATGACCTTTACCTAACATCAACTTACAACACAAAGCTATCTTTTATACAAGGAATCTATATTTGATCAGAAGCTTTTGGCCTTGACATAAATTAATAAATGCAATCTACTACCTGAGTGGTTATGTATAGCTAGTTAGGTTCAATTAAAAGAAGAAAGGGGAGAAAAGGAAAGCCAAAGAGAGAGAGAGAGAGAGAGAGAGAAGATTCTGTCTCTTTGCATTACAAATACTACAAAATTTATATTGCATGCTTGAAATATTCATCTTTTTCACAGGTATTCTGTACCAAAAACTGACTTCATGAACTTCATGGATGAGCAGCATCCAAATAATGAGTAAGGAAAGTAAAAAAAAAAAAAATCATTACTTAAGATACAGAATGCATAAGTGATAGTAATTTTTAGAAACAGTTAAAATTTGTTTAAAGTTTAACTTGCAAACACTGCCTAACCTTCTGTATAGATCATCCCTTATGCTCTATTTTTATTGTATAAATCTTAAGGTTAGCATTAAGGGAAGCATTATTTCAAAAGTAAACAACTTCTCATCTCAAAGATGGAAAAGAAGATTCAAACAGTTGGAAATACATATTTGTATTGGCTGCAGTTAAAAATATTATGTCATTTCAAAATTAAAACGGCATCCCAGTTTGAGAAACACTAAGTATTAAACTAGAAAATACTACTGCTTTCCTAACAGCATTACGAAGACAGGGACAACAACTTAAAATTATGTCAATGTAACAAGCATAACATTTGATTTTTTATTATTATTATTTTTAAAGTACAAAAAGCAATCAGTACTAAGAAATAGGTTTTTATATAAGGTTCATGTTCACTTTTTTTTTTTTTTTTTTGCTCCACTTGATGTGTATAATATATAGCAACCTTTAGGTTTTTATAGAGGAAAATATTGTTAAGTACTGAGAAGTCTGGCAATTGTTCCTAAGACACAACAGACAAAATAGGCAGATGATGCAAGTTGAAGTCATTGAGGACAAGGGTGGGAAGACATTTATAGACACAGCAAACTCAGTGTTTAGTTAGAAAGAAAAGTCTGTTAGCCTGTGTGTGTGCTGTAATAATTTGCTTTTGTGTATGAGTCGACCATGTTTAAGGCACCCATCGTATACTGTGCATAAAATAATACTATAATCTGACTAAACACATATGATTATTACTCTTTTTCAACTGAACATGCAAGTATATAAAACTAAAATATATATATTCCAGCAACAGGATGTATAGAAACTACAGTAATTACTATCTTCATTCAATAAATTGAAAGTAATGATTATTGACCAACTGATTACAAGAGGTAGAGGCAGATGATAAAATATTTTAAGAGGGAGAAACTATGATTTAGTTTCATTACCTTACTATTCCAAAAAGTAAGTTAAAGGTAGTTCTAGTTTTAAAAACTATGGCAAGGATTGAAGAAACTACAATAAAGAAACAAAGCACAATGTAAACATTTGACTAACAGCTTCTCTTTTGGAATTAGAAACATCTATAGACGCTCCAGTTCACTAATCCCATGTTGTGCTTCACTTCAAAGAAAGTTGCCCTTGTACCTCAGGAATTCCTGATTTTCTAAATGAACAGTCACGTTGTGTCTGCATCTTACAAACCTGTAATTATATCTGAAGTCACACAGTTCAAAAGCCTTACAGGATGAAGAACTGAAGCACAACTTAAGCTATCAAGAGCCAAAGTTATGAGCTATACTCCTTCACTCAAGAAACTAGCTATTAGTTAAGTTTACTTGTAATCAAGCAAATGTAACGCACTTTTCACCATAGCTTCTTCACCATAGTTTAGGAGCAATCACCATAGCTTAGGAGTAATTCCTACATGGATTTTGCTCACACTGACCCTTGTCTTGGATTGCCAGACATTCGTAACCTTGGGAACCATGATAACCATTATGAAAATGTCGGCCGAAGTCCATTACCTCATCCTACTCTTACCGACCTCTTATACTTTTTAGGGTATTGAACTGAACCACTACCCATCACAACAGTCCAGCTGCTGGCAGGACATGATGACAGAGGAGTACTTAATTAGGGCTGATACATATCTGCTATTGTTAGAAGAAAACTAATTATAAGCTAAAAAAAGTGTGGGACCTACTTAGCTCTGCGTAGCAGAATCAGAAGAAATTCAAATTAAAGCAGTTCATAATTAGAAAAACAGAATGAAACACAATCTGATGAGAAAAAAAGAAAAAGACACAGCTACACGGCAACCAATGAAGTTAGTCAACAGGAATCAGTCAACACAGTTTCTATATTCAGCTCCAGACTGCAACACCGCAGCAACCTCCCCCCACCTGTATCTCACAATATCCAAACTACTCTTGAGTCCATTTTATAGTAAATAAACTTATCAAAAAGGCTAGAAAAAATGCAACTTAAATAATGAATTTTATTAAAACTTCTTCAGAGTCAAATGGCTGAATAAGTACAAACAAACAAACAAAAAAATCTGGGTGAGGAAAATGTGTTTCCTTCACTGAAAGCTTAGGCTGAGAAGAGACGGGGAGGCTGCGGAGGCGACGCGGGCGGCCCGGGCGCCTCCCGCCGTGCCCAGGCCCAGCACAGGGCTCGCCCCGGCAGGACTCTCCTTCCAACTGCAGCTTTCTATTTTTGCCTAGCGACATCACTGCGACCTGTTTTTTTTCCTCTTTTTTTGGCTTTAAACTGAATTTCAGTTGCAATGTGCATTGGAATGCATATGACATTTTGTGAAGTAATACACTGAAGGGTTTGTCACTGGACAACACATTTAAACTAAACTTAGGGAAAAAAAAGGGTTTCAAAGGTTTTTTTGTTGTTGCTTTTTTGCTGGTTCAAGTATTTATTTCCACATCATTAAAAGTACTCAATAAAGCCTACCCAAAACCTACCACTACAGCCTAAGCTGCATAGCAGGTGTCACACACCCCTCAATATCAAGAGCTTTTATTCAGAAATGTGTAGAGTCATTTTGATCTTTGCATGTTTTCTCTCCATTGGACAACCAGAAGGAAGACTCAAGGGCAAACACCGTATGCCAGGTTATTTCGTGCCCTGCAGAACACCCAACAGTGCCCATCCATACTGAGGTCAGACCGGCGCTCACCTGACATCATAGTCACCTTAAGGTGAGATTACATCCTAAATGCTTGTTTTGGGGAGATGAAAGAATTGGAGAAGATGACAGTAGATCAAGACAGTACAGAAAATACGAAATAAACAGAAAGTTCCATATATTTTATAAGCCTTAAAATGATTAGGCATTAAAATACTAAAAAAACCTGCAGTAATGTGTGTATGGATTTTCTTTTATACATGTCCTTGCACGCTTCCTTCAGAAGGTTTCAGCAAGGCTTCCCTAGCCAAGGCACTTTGGAAATTATGACCACAGGTGACCAGCTGCAGTATTGTTATTCTCTCCAATTCAAGAACTTAGAGAGCAACTTAAAAACAACTTACGAGGCTGATGACAAAGACTGAAAGCTTTCATAGACTTACTCGATTTCATTTTAGCTTTAAATTTTAGCTTTAAATATCAAAATACACCAGCTCCAGATCTGTGCTTTCATTTCAAAGTAAGCCTGGAAAGTACATATATACTTAAAGTGAAAAGGGGCATGAAAAAAGATAAGGGCATCTCCTTCTGAAGACCTATCTTCTGTATAACAGGTGCAGTAATTGAGTACTGGTATCTAACACTGTTCAGAAACCAAGATATCCCTCCCATTAAACAGACTGACAGCACCAATGTATTAAATCTTAACAGTGATTGTGGATTCAGTGATTATATTTCTGTAATACATAAATAAAAAAGCATACCTGAAATGCTGAAGCCCCCAAGACTCACAAGAACAGACCTAAGCCCTCTCCTTAACATATTTAAGGATATCCAATTTGACAAAAGTTCAACTATTTGCATACTTCTGCAAAATTTTATACAAAGACTTGTTTAACGATGTAAAACAGCAATTTGTGATAACAAATCAGTCTCACATGTTACTGGAATAGAGCACTGGCTTGCTGTTTAAAACAGATCTACAAAAGGTATGTCAACGCTCATGAGAACTGCCAGAGCAGCCCTTTACTTAAAGCACTGTGTGTGTTTGTATCCGGTGCTGACCAGATTGTTGTCAACATGTTACTCAGCCCTTTGCTCCTCTTTAGCTCACCACCCTCGACATAGGTGTAAGCACCTTTAAGAACAACATTCTTGCTTTTTGGGGTTAGACATGCCAAAAACATGTTGTTTTTTAAACTTTCCCTACTAATTTTAAAAACGACCTCTAGCATATTTCAACATTTTTCTCCTTATTACTGGACTTGAAACTTCCACAGTATACTTAGGTGCCTTTTGGCTTATTTCACTACGAATGCTGATGGAACAACATTTATTTTCTGAAGAGATGTGTAAATGATCGAGTGAATGTCTTGGAAGTGTCATTAGGGGACAGAACTGTAATGGGAGCGAATGAAACTACTGATGGGGAAGCTGATCAAGCTGAGGGTGAGCACAGGTTCCATATCCTTCTGCAAAACACAGTGGTTTTCCTCCCTATGATCATTGCAGGAAAAAGAGCAGTTACTTCATGTGACTTTTCTTTCAGAGCACAGTCAGACTTGAAAATAAACCAGACAGAATCTGCGATGTGCACTGTGAAAGTAAGACATCTGCCCTGACTCGGAACTGACAGGGATGCCACAACCATTAGAGTTGCAGATAAGCATGTCTCGCAGGAGGGAAAAAACAAACAAACAAACAAACCAAACAACGGCCTTCACCACAGATGTCACAGTCTACAAAACTTTCAACAGTCAGTAGCCAAACACCCTCATGTTCACTTTAAATCCTTAGAATTATAAAATGCAAAGATACCCAAAACCAAGATTTTTTATATTTTTTTTTAAACTTTGAAGTCAGGAACAAATAAGTTACTTAGAAGTTCTACGGGAAGCTCAGTGTTAGACACCACTGGTTTATCCTATTTTTTCCCCTCTTGAATTTTTTTTTTCAATGCATAGAACAATATAGGAAGGCAATTTCCAAAGATTACTGAGAAATCTCTAAAACTTGTTGAGAATCTCCTCAAAGTTAGCCTGATAAAAGCAAATATTGTGATTTCTCATTTTTTCTGGGGAGTATCTTAAAACAAAATAACCCTGGTAAGCCAACGTATGTATGCGGGGGTGAATCTAGTTTTTGGGGGAAATAAACATTTATGCTGTAGCCAAATTTGGGAGAAAGAAGGCAATTGGTAAACTGAGGCCTCCCCTATGTCACTGAACTCTGACATTTTTTCCATGGCAGGCATCTTGACCACCTCCCAGGTGTTTCACTTCTCAGAGTTCTTGTATTATTATTAGCATTATGATAACAGTAAGAGCACAAAAGAGGGGCTATCAACATTATACCAGCGCAGTGCTGAGCACTGTAGTCCAGAAGCACAACCTCTGTAATGGGCACGCAGCAAGTCAGCTTCATACATTCTGCTCTTTTAATGCAAGCTATAAAAACTACATTTAAGTATTATGAATGCATATAAAGCGTTGAGCATGGTAGCACTCTGTATCCAGTTCAGCTGATATTCTTGGCTCACTTAACCTGGTATCAAGATTGATTCAAAATAAATTGGCTTTATTTTTGTACTCCAGAAAAAAAAAAAAAAAAAAAAAAGGCTATAAAGTTTTCCACAATGCTTAAAATATTCCACCTGCCAGGAAATAAAATACTACAACTGCCTGAGAAGTAAGGCACCTTTAGCTGAATCCGAGCAATCAGAAGTTATTTCAAGTGTCTAGCCCCATTTCATCTGTGCTGAGCACCAAACAGTTGGACAGCTGCAGGTTTTGGTCTTCTTTGTATTTGTCCAGTTCGAAGAAACATCAGAATGAAGATGTACAATATCTATCTTATTTTAATTCAGAATTACTTTAATATTTAAAAAAGTCCACACTACTGAAACTCTAGAGCATCTAGGTCTTGTTATGTTCCCCCTCACCCCTTCGTGGAAAGTACTTTTTAAAAAGTCATGTCCACTCAAACACTGAAATTTAACTGTCATACTGGTTTACTTACAAGATATGAATGTCTCCTTTCCCTCTCCTCCTCATTTAACCAACTCAGTATGGTTATATTTAAATTTTGAAGGGTATTTTAAGTATTCTAGCCACTAAATCCCCTAATGGAACCAAAGGGGTTTACAGCAATATTCTGAAGTGCTAAAATTAACACTGTTAGAGCAGGAATAATAGCGATGTACTCATAATGTGTCTGTTCAAAACAATTCTCGCTCCTCAAGGGAAAAAGTGAGTCCATGGATGACTGAGCAGTTGTTGGCACTGTGTGAAAACAGGCCCTGCGAAGGCCAGCGCGCGCAAGGAGCCCTGCACAGCTCTGACCTCGGCTCACCCAGCAGCCCTGGCCTCCACGCAGGGCTTATTGGTTGCACGTGTGTTTTATAACACCCTGTACTGCATATTCTTAGAACATACTTTCCAGAGAACCCAAGGAACAGGGCTCACCCTTCCCCTTCCTCCACCACTTTCAAATCAAACTTACTAGCAAGCAGTATCAGTCTGCTGCTTAAGATAAATTAGCAGTTTATATAATACTTGAGGATCCAAGCTCCGCATTTGCAGGCCGTTAACATTATGGGATCTGTGTACCAAAATACAGAGCAAAAAATCTTAGGGAGGGAAAAAAATAGCACACTGCAAGAATGGCACAAGCAACATATGAAAGAATAAATATTTTTTTATCTAGTCAAAGCCCAAGGTCCTTCATGACCTCTTTTGTATTTTACACACACAAAGACACAAACAGATAAATAAAACTGAGTCTAGTTTCCTCCTTTATAATTTGTCAGTAAATATATATTTACCACAAATGTTTACTTAATCAAAAGTACACATTGAGGAGAAAAAAAGCAAGTTAGAGAGCATCAGAAAAATGTATTAATGCACAAAGTACACCATACTTAACAGAAACCTAAAACAAAGATGCCAAAATTACTCTCTTTTAGGAGAAATTCCTCCAAGCTTTCTGCAACTTAGAAATTCCAAAAGCTCAGGACCTGGGACACATCAGCTGCTAGCACAGCTTGGCCAATACTTAGGATTCACCCGCTTGTCAGCTTTAATAGATATAAATTATCGTGAATGTTTAAGCAGAGCATCAAATAAGCTCCATCCCATGAACATTAAATTAAAAGCACCTGAGAGCAGTATTTGTTCTGGCACTCCTTTCTTACCAAATAAATGTATAAAGATTATGTGAAAGAAAAGAGTGAAGGGATGGAAAAAAAAAAAAAAAAGAAAAGAAAGAAAGAAAGAATCACACACAAAAAATACTTATCAAGTAATAAAGCAATAACCATTCATGATTTTGTTTGAGGGAGAGAATCTCCTCTAAAAAAAAAAAAAAAAAAAAAAACAGAAGAATGAAAAGGCTATAACCAAAAAACATTTTTAGTTTACATTTTGGAATATATAAATACACTGACTTACTGTAAACGGCTGTTGTTTACAATCAGTTATTTTCAAGAAATAAAGATATATTTGTGAGATTTTAAAAAGAAACATTTTATTCTTATCATTTAAATCAGTGTCTGAAGAGGGTTCTGTTGAAACAACCAGAATCTGACATAGGAATGGGGAAAAACAGCATGCCCTCTTTATGCACAGGAAAGTGTGCCGAGCCAGCTTGGTACACCCTTCCTGCTGGGTTCAGTGTCCTGTAAGCGATCCCTAGGAAACAGCACTTAGGGAATAAATAAAGCACAGGAACATGCTAGCTATGTACTTTCCTACCCTTTGGACAGGGCCTGCCCTCCTGAATATGCTTCTGGAAGACTGGCAGTGACATGGCTGGGGTCACTGTCACCAAGCAGGGACACGGTGCCCCACCGTGCACAGAAAAGTCCCACAGGATCCCTCAGCCACCCCACGGCCTCAGCGCAATGGCAGGGGCAGAGGGACTGAGAACACAGCGCACACCACCTGCACGCTGGTCACCGTGCGTTGGACATGGACACTTCCCACAGGATAATCCACAAATCCATGCATTATCGCTGTACATCTTACAATCATATCTGCAAATCCTATGCTGATGTTCCTAGGAGCGATGACGTTCACCGACTTTCTGTGCAGCCAGGCCTACACAAGGACTGGCTTTCAGTACCTGGAGCGGCAGGGTGTAGGAACTGGCTGCTTCTGTCTCCACATGCCTACGGAACCAGTCTGGTTGGCCTGCCCCTGCTGGGGCACGAGTCCATGGGACTTCCACACAGGAAGATAACAACATGGCCTTTGAATGCAACTCCCCTCTTCCCAAGCACTGCCGGATTTCACCCATTCTAATGCAAATTTGACAGCAGCATATAAACACAGCCGTAATAGACAAAAAAAAGGCTGTCCTCCGACCATATCCTTTCAGCAAAACAGCCTTTTTATTTTCTCCTAACTAACCAAGAAAAAAAAAAGTATAAAACTTAGTTTTCTGATAAATTCAATCCAAGTTATAATTAAGGTGAAAAAATCTCCTGCTGGTTCTTATCTCTGGGTATGGGTAGCGTCCACGTGAACATCACCAAGCTGTTACCTAGCAGAGAGCAGTACCTCATCTGCCTGCTCTGAGAATTATCAGCGGTGACCATAAAACTTCTCATGGACTTCATACTCTTTAGTGATTAATAAGAGAAAACATAATGCCTCATCAACATTTAAAAGTACCTATAAAATGTGCATACAAAGAGGAAAGCACACAGGGCATCTTATTTCCTTCTTCTTTCTTTTGATTGCCATCCATCTTTTTGCATTTCTCTGATGAGATCTTCTTTCATAACAAGAAAACTATTTTTCTCCACTTTCAAGCTTTTCCATGGCTTCCATGACCTGAAATCATTAATCTACAAAAGCACTTCCAGCTATCATATCCTAAGAAGACATCTTAAACCCTGTACTTTGAATTTAACTAGTTGGTATAGATACCACAGAGTAACTTTGTTATATTATACAAGAAAAAATAATACTAACTCAGACTAAGGGTCCTTCTACATTCTGCTTGAGGCACCCCAAGACAAGCACTTTTGCAAAAGGAGGACAACGTCAACCTGCAGCAGCACTTCTCCAGTATGCGCTTTCAGCCTCCAACAATTTGCAGGAGATTCACCAGTTCTCCTTTTTCTCACCAAAGAGGCAGGGAATTCCCAGCCTCCAGAGCCCTCCAGAGCACCCACCACAAGTGCTCATTCTCAACAAGCAACATTTCCCACCCTCCAGAGGATGGAGGTCTGGCTGACAACTAAGTCAGCTTGAAGGCCGTGTCCATCCCATGAGCTACAGGTTCTACCTTGCTTCTTTACACCGTATCCAGGCCAAAAACATCCTCCTGCCCTCCATTGCAATCACATTCTAGCTATAGCAATCCAATTTGCATATCAGGCTAAGTGAGGACTCTAATGGATTATAAACTTTTATATTTAAACTGTCAGGAATTTTAAGTATACAGTACTTGACATCTTTTAGAAAGATTTTATAGGAACTAAAACAGGCAAGGCTTCTAGGAATTTATATCCACGTTCTCTTAGTTTAGGTTTTCTCTTCCAGCTGGTATGCTTTGCCATTTAAAGTTTATTTTATAGCTGTAATGCTAACAAGTCATCTTCAGTTCCGTAAACTTTCCTATAACCAGAAAAATGTGTAGGTTGCCATGGGAACAGTAAGGCACTGTGGGGTCAGGATGGAGAAGACTTGTCTTGTTCTGGCCAATTGTATCAGAAGTTCTACCATCTGTTATTAACCATCAACAATTTGTATTGTTATCACTGGTATACTTGCTCTTTCAGCTTGCAGAATAAACTGCCACACCTTAAGTCCTTCTATAAAGAGTCCTAAAAATGTGCAAATTCATCTCGCATCATAGTTATCTTCCAGGCAGCATGACTATTATGACTCAGCTTGTTGGTGGATAATCTCTTTTGTTACCAGGAAAAGGGTACAGACTTAAGTGAGATCTTAGAAGTAGCAGTTTTATTCCCACAGGTATGATTTTGAACAGACCTGCAGTAGAGTGCATGGCTTAGCTCCAAGACAAACTACATCCCTTCCATTTAAGCATATCCAACCGCATATTACATTTCTTGATTCCAAAACATCCTTTGATCTTCCATATTCAATCTTCTCACTACTGAAGAAGAAATTATTTTCATAGTTTTACTTCAGATTACAAACAGGGCAAACTCAACTATGTGCTAATAGCACAGCAATACAGATTTTTATCCTCTAAGATAATCTGAAATATATTCATCTATGAGCTGTACACATCTGAGAAAAAAAAAAAAAACTCAATTCATATATTTCCAAAAACAGATTTTTGGAGTTGAAATTTAGTTTATCTTGACATGAACAATTTCATTCAAAACTATATGACCTAAAGTACAATACTATCTCTGTCCTAGGACATTAGGCCTGATTTGCTGCTCTTCACTTGTGCTCTTGGAAGACTATACACTGAGAAAGAGAGAACAACATATGACAGTTTTAATTTTACTGTTCCTAAGGCTACTTCACAAAAAGGGTGAGTAACAGGCCTTCAGCAGAAAGTACTTCTTTCAGACATTTAGAGACCCAAGCAACACTTAAGCGTTCCAAACACTACTTCTGGTTCAAATGAGGAAGATGCAGCTAAACTGTTGGAAAAGGTTTTTCTTTCAGCATATTTGGGAAATATGCTTCTGGTCACAGAAAGTCAACTTCGCATGTAAAGACTTGCAGAATTACATCCAGGGCAGCTTTCTGACTATCAAGCCAGGCCAACTCCAGGGATCTGATTCAACCTTGAGAAGCTACCCAAACACCAATGGCATATTTAAGCCCAACACAACCATATGGCAGAAGAGCAGATAAGCACACTTTTATGCCTACATGCAGGGCACTTAGCAATGCTGCTGGGCTTTTTTTGTTTGGTTGGATTTTTTTTCCCCTCCCCAGAATACCTGAAAAACAAGAAAGGGTGAGAAACAAAGCAAGAGTGCAAATGTACTGTTAATAGCAAAGCTTTTAAAAATATTCACAAGGAGAAGAGATAGAAATGCTTCAGAAATCAATAATTTTATTTAAATAGACAACACAAACAGCAGTTATGCAGGTCAAGTAGGAGTTGACAACTTTATTAGAGCCATTATGTCAGCTAGAAACCACAGCAACTGCTGGAAAGGTATGCACTACTGCTGTAAAAAAGAGAACTAGCTATCAGGCTACTTAATGAGAAAGAAAGAACAGCAAAAAGAAACATAAAACCCATTAATAAAAAAAGGCCTCAGGTGAGAAATGTAGACTGTGAATCCCATTATTTCATCTGAAAAAAAAAAAAACACAGCAAGCTATTTTCATGACATGTAAAATCTGACCTTTTGCATTGCAGTTTCTTTCTGCTACATTCATCTTCTCTTTAGTCTTTCTTACTTCACTTCTCAAAACCTTTTGATGTTACTGCCTGTTTGCCGTCGTCCAGGTAGTGGGTAATTTATCTTGTGGAACTCTGTCAGAACATGTTTGACCACCCAAAGTCTCCCTAACCAGCAAGGCTCCCTTCAGCTTCAGTTGGGTTATTTCAGTATTTGCAGTCTAGATGATACAGAACGTGGGGGCAGAGAGAAAGGAATAAAGCTAGAAGACCAAAAGATGGACCGGTAGTTCTGAAATGCAAGGAACTTGGAAAGAGGAATGATGAAATTGATGACCTCAGAGTATCAGGATGCTCCTCGGGTAATTTACCCGATCCTATTAGCCTCCACCTACCAGCCTGCACTGAAGTGTTTCAACAGATACCTGCAAAAAAGTTACAAGAGAGACAACATATGCTTCTTATGTTGAATACTTCATGGAGAATGGTCAGGCCTATAGACAGGAGAATAAATCAGGACAACTCTCAGGCTGGGCAAAAATGTTCATTTTAAGATGGACACTAGAACCTGCTACAAAGTTATGAATGCATAGAACAAAAAAAGTTGACAGTTCTAGAGTAACATTATGTCACGCACAGCAAAGTCCTCTTATTTATAGATGTCTTTAATGTAGCTCATTTTTTAAATCTTTAATAGTTTTTTGGTATTCAAAAGAAAAAAAGAGTGTAATCAAAATAGAATTAGGGCCAAGATCCTTGTTTGCTTCTTCCACCCCCAACAATCCATAATTTGCCACATGATTCTATATAGCAGGCATGAAATTAATGCATTCAAAATTCTTAATACTATGCACAATAATTATGAATTTGTCTTAACAATTCCTTGCTGCCTTTTAAAGCAATGCTTCAGCCATCCACAACAGATATTCCCATACAGACCACGTAGGCACACTAGTGGGATCCTTCCTCCTCCTGTCGCGAGGCGGAAACCTAAAGTCACAAAGCTCCCCTAGGCTGCAGCACTGGCACCGCAGGCAAATGCAAACAATTCTATACCCAGAAGGAGCATACACATAATCATCCAGTCTGAACAACGTTTGCATTTTTAGAGAACTTCTTTGTATAAGAAGAAATGGATAATCTTCAATCCAGCATTTGCGCGTGGTATGTTATTTCAATGACTTGAGCATATAGCCGAGCAGTTAATAATAAGCTAATTAGAAGTATCGCTCCCTCCCTGGTTGCCAAAAAAAAGCTGACGTATTTGAGTCAGCTTCAGCTGCCCCAAGACAAGCAGTAGGGGGGGGGCGGGCGGAAGACTTACAGTGCTTTTGTGTGTTTTCTTTTTGTCGAAATCAAAATATTGTAATAGTTTCCTCCGCCTGGAGGAAAGAAGGAGGAAAAAAAAGGGGGGGGGGGAGGGAGAAGGAGTACGCGCAAACCCAACCTACATAACACGGTGCACAAGAAACTCGGTTCAACTTAAACGACCCTGGAGGGAGGAAAAGCCCTGCGGTTACCTATGGCTACAGCAGCGACCACGCTATAGGGCCGCGCTACGTCTAAGCGAGGGCCCGCTGACAACGCGCAAACCCCCGCTCCCGGACACAACAGCCCAGCGTTACCAGCAGGTCTCGCTCCCAGGCTGCCCGCGCCTCCGTCCCGTAAGTTAAAGGCAAGTCGCGGAAGTCTCGGGTATTTACCCTGGGCAGACACGGCGGGCGGCTGTTTAGGGACTTCTCCCCGCCGGCGGCCCTGAGCCGCGGGCCCGCACAGCCCCGTCCCGCCGCGGGCACGAGCCTGAGCGCGGCCCGGCGCCCCCCGCGGCCGCTCACGCACCTTCTCCGCGCGGCCCCGGCCCTCCTCGGTAGCCCATGCCGGGATCCTCGGCCGCGGGAGCGGCCTCCTAGCCGCGCGCCGCCCGCGCCCGCCGCCGCCGAGCGCCCGCCGCCCTCAGGGCCGCCCGCCCGGCCTCGGCCTCGGCCCCGGCCCCGCTCGCGGCCGCCGCCGCCCGCCCGGCCGCCGCGCCAGACATTTTCCACAAAGAGGCAGAGTAGGGGCGCGCATAGCAACAGCGCCCGCCGCCCATTGGCCGCGCCGCGCCGCCGCCCCGCCCCCTGTCCCGCCGCAGGGCCGCGCGGCGCCGCGCGGGCGGGACGGGGCCGCCGCCGCGTGAGGAACCTGCGGCGCCAGGGGAGCGGCGGCCCGGCCGCGCGCGCCGGGAACGGCCCGAGGCCTCCTGCCGCGGCTGCAGCCCCTAAACCACCTTGTTATCTTATTCCGCCCCCCTTCCTTCTCAGTTTTCCCTGTAGGAATTTTGGGGAGTCACTGATCAAGCTACTTCAAGATAGTCTCAAAGTTATTATTCTAGGTGCTGCCCAAACAATGCGCTGTTCACATTACGCAATTTCATCTAGCTAAAGAACCAAAGCTGGTTGACAGGCTTTGACCACGATACACCATAATCGGTACATTTGAAACAAGAATCTTGCCACCCACCTAACCGCCAAGCAAAACAAGACTAAAACTCATCAGTTCGGTGCCCTGGATCTCTCAGCAGTCCCAGTTAAACCAGTCTCTGCAGCAGCGTTCAAGATCCAGCAAGAACCATTCACACAAAGAGAATTGAAAACATGATCCTTACTTCACAATACAATGATTTTCAACTCATGCTCTATAGAGTAGTATCATTTAGCTGTGCTTGCCTGAAAACATAGACGCCTTTGACTAGGTCTAGGTGGTCTATTTAAAGATTCTAGATACAGAATAAATCTTGCAGAAGAAAAATTACATGCAAGACATACAATTTAGCTATTCACTGACATCCAAAACTAACTTTATTCTCTAAGTGTTTCTCTTTCATGCAACATCTACTCTTGCAAAAATACATTTGCTTACATAGTTGTCTAAAAAAAGCAATTTCAAGTTATTAATCAAGCAACTATCTCATCTTTCCAGAAAAAGAAGTACTCGGCTGGTTTTCTATGGTGGCAGGGGCTGTGGGGAGGGCTGACAGCCGTCAGCACGGTGGTGCAGGGTCAGCTGCTGCTCATGGAGGGCCCTCAGGACCCCACTTACCCTGTTGCACAGGCTGGGTGACAGCAGCTACCCCGAGCCGTCCGCACACACAGGGCGTTAGACTGTGACCACTAATGTCTTTTCATACCTGATGTTCTTCTGATACAACAAAAGTAGGACAGCGTGTTGGTGCTGCATCTTATAAGCTGCCTTACTGTCCTAAGCCAGCTGTAGCTAGGAGGGCAGGACTAAGCCCTGCTGATACTTGTGGAAGAACATATCCCAGAAATGAATGCATGTGGCCTACTAAAACACTAAATTTAGAAAGGAAAATACTCAAGAATCCACAAAACTGCACTAAACTCCTTTACCCGTTTGATCCACAAATTCCAGTAGATGTAGAAGCATATGAAATTATATGACAACAGACTATTAGTACTGTGACTAAGCATAAGAGAATACAGTAGCATGTAGAGATAAACAATATTTTATCCCAAGTTATGCATTCACCCTCATAAAGAAGCTGCGCTTAAAGCTTCTGCCACAAACAAGATAACACCTACTAAAATAAAAAGATGAGAGCTTGAAAGAAATGAATTTTCTCCCAATACGATCTTTCAATAGAAGTCTGTTACATTTCACAAAGCAGGAAATCCTAATCAAGTGTGTTTTATTCCAGCACCAAGTCAATAACATATCAATTAACACCACTTACGCTGCCATGATTGACACTACTCCTGCATTACAAAAACACCAAATTTCAACCGTTGGAGGGCAGCGCCCAAGAGCAGGATGTCTGTTAAGCAACTAGTTCAGAAAAAAATAAATCCCATTTAAGGATGCCTTACTCAGGAAAAAAAATAATAAAGTGGTACATAGAGATAACCAAATAACCCAAGTGTAAGCGACGCTTCTAAACATCACTGCACACAATCAAACTGTACAGACAGCAAAAATTAAAAAAAATAGAAACACATTTAATCCTACATGTCCCTCGCTTTAATAACCTCAGCCAAAACAATTGTTTAGTCTGCAGGGTACAAAAGACTTTTAAACTAAGAGCTTGCATGGAAACAGTCCATAAAAGCTGAGTCCCTTGGGATTCTTTTCCCAACACATGAAGCACAGTGGTTTTGCTACATCCTTCCCAAGACACCACCGACTGCTCCACTGCTGTATCCCAACATCACCAGCTGGGAAAAGCCACTGCAACTTGTGAAGTCACACACAATTCTGAAAATAACAGGTAATAAAGCAAGCTAAAAAGTCTGTAAGTGTCAGCCCCTTCATGCTGGCTACACACACCATGCAAACTCTGGTGAACATCTCCTGGCCACTGCACCTTCTGCTTTCTCCCTCGGATGCTCTCCAACCCTCCCTGGTCCCCTAGGGTTTTTCATTTGTTTCTCCCTTTGAGGGGAATAATGAAATGCACAGTCTAAACTTACTCTTGGACACTTATTATTACGGACTCTCATGAAACTGCCACAAAATATGGGAATCCTTGCATAGGAAACATGCCTAGATTTGCGTTTAAAGAATTATATAGAAGAAAAAAAGATTTTGCCTTGGTATAGGGCAAATGTTGATATCAATCCTTTAAATATAACCATACAATCCCAGTTCGGCCTAATTTTGACAATCTTGTCCTTGTACTGTTCCTACTGGTGCGAAAGTTTCCTTCCTATACTCTGCACCACTGGCGTATTCATTAAAGCTCTTCTTTTCCCAGTACATGTTCTCTATCCCCAAGTCACCCTACTTTATTAAAATTAAAAGCTTGACTACAAGCTGTAACAAAAAAGTTAATAGGATGAATTCTTGTAGATGTATTTTAAATACTCATAGCTAATATATAAACAAAATGCACAGGTACTTTCCAATTCTACAGAATATTGTCTTAATTAAAAAAAAAAGAAAAAAAAAAACATATCTAACCCACACTCCTATGCCCATCATAAAGGCTGTATCTTCAGCAAGTATTTAACACAGACTTCAACTTAGATGTTACTCTTAGCCACCTTTTTTGCCCTTCCAAAGCTTTCTACCACACATGCCTGTCTGCTTGACGGCATGAATTTGAATGACGGTTTCACTTGAATTGCTGCTCGGTGCCCATGGCAGGGAACCAACAACAGTACCTGGTGGGGAGGACGTCCCACGGCCCGAACAGAGCGTGCTGACCACAGCAGGGCTCTTCCTGCCCCCTACTCAAAGGGGCAGAGACTTGACACTGTTGGGACACAACCCCAACGCCTCCTGTGGTAGTGCTGGCTCTGCTAATGCTAACCCTCCAGCTCTTTGCTGCTCCCTGCCCCTGTTATATCTAACAACAAGCCAATACTTGCACAGTGGACTAAGGAATAACACTTTTATTTACTTATTGAAGCACACGGAAGTGTGAAGCGAGGTTCCTCGGTGGGTAAGAGGAATACTTGCACGCACAGCTCCTGCAAGAGGTCAGCGCAGTGCAACCGGTCACTTGAGTTTCACTATTAAAGTTCATAGTCTACAATGGATATACCAACGGGATCAACGCTATTCACAAGGAGCTGAATGGGGGGAAAAAAATCACCTGCTTTAACTGGATACGTAGAGTAAAACTGATTACATATGGCATGTGCAAATATAGACTCTTTATTTCAAATAAAGCCTTTTTTTTTAAAATATAAAAAAAAGGAAAGTCTGATATTCTTCCCTAGGAAGAACAAAGCCATCTTTAACAAAAGGTTGTGAGATTTTTGTTTTTAATAAAGTGAAATGTTTTGATCGTTATTAAGATAAAAGCTAAGTGTCCATTGGGATACTCAGTACATGCTTGGACAGACTGAATGCATCCACCAAAAAAAGAAAAATGATCATTGAATAAACATATATAGGCAGAAAACTGAACAATCCCCTTACTATTTTATATGCAAGTGCTTCATTCTCCACATGTTCTCTTCCCTCCACTGATTCGCACACAGCTGCCCTCTCCAAATTAACCCCAAGAATTCTTGGCATTATCCCATTACATCTCTGTATTTTGAGTCAATATCATTTTATAGTATATAGTAATACTGTTCCAGATAGCAACTTTAAATAGCTTTGGTCCCAAAGCTAGTGTTAAAAGACAACATTCATTGTCAAAAATAACTAATCAGGACCATTTAACAAGGAAGAAAATATATGAAAACAACTTCAGTATAAACATTTTATTTGGTCTGAATAACATTGAATTGTTGAAAAATGCTGGAAAAATTCCATGAGCACCCCCTGAATTATATTGTCTATGAATAGACTTTATAAAAATCTCTTCTCCAATCTTGGTAATACATGTAGATCAAGAATTAATTGTATACCAAGGCTGTGCATACAGAGCTATATATTAAAGCCACCCTGCAAGGGACAAGCAGATAAAAGAATCTGTAATAATCATATAGTCTTCCAAAGTCCATCTGGTGCCTAAGCAGCACCCTCACGCATTTGCATTCACACAGGTTTAAGACAACTGCCTGGTAAAACACAAAGTTTTATTTGCACTCAGGAGTACAAAGGTGAGCATGAAACTGTACGTGCACTCCTGAAGCCTTTCACACTTAAAAATTAGCTTCTGTCTAAACAATAAATACAAATAACCTAGAAAGATGCAAAGAAAAACTACAGAATTTACTACCACTTTGGGAAAAAAAAGAAAATAAAAAATGAGACACCTTTAAAAATCTGCAGACCATTAGCTTTCAATTATCATGTCAGCATGAAAAGAAAAAAAAAAAAAAAGTATTGGCCATTGGGTATGGCCATTACACCATCATTCAGCAGCTGCAATTAGCAGGCATTTGTCAAAATACAGAACAAACATTTTGCAAACACTAAACAAGGTATAGCAAGTTCTTTTAATAAATGTCATACAGCTGATCTGTCTTCAGTTGCTGTTGCCAGAAAAAAATGCCAATTTTAATATGAAGGACTTCATTTGGCAATAAACTCATTTTTAACGAGAATTTACATTTATAAGATTTAATATTGCAAAATAATATTTTGAAGCTGACAGACATTGATCCAATAATAATTTCAAAATTGCCCTTAGCAACTCAAATCAAACCTAATCTGTTCTAGCGCAAAACACTGACATGGTATGCTGAAGTTTCTGACTTCCACAAGTACCGAATACAGTAAGGAGGGCCAGTTACACATATAAAAGTTAACAATTCTCCAAAGCCAAGTTTTGGTAGTGGAAATTTAATAGAAGAACATAAATTCCTGTGTTTCATAGGCAAGGCCATTTAAAGAACCAACAATCTGTTGTCTATTGCAAAATCGTCATGAAGGTTATATTCCCCTTCCACTGTGCCTGTGTACTACGTGCTCTCAGGACAAATCCCTTTTCCCCGAAGATTAGGCCTGGATGGCTTCATGACTTGTAAGCGGAATCCGAGCATAATAGCCTGACCACCTGTCAGTATGCTGTTACCCTCAACGTTTTGCAATTTTCTGTCTTAACTCTGGAAGAATAAGAGATCCTTTATATTTAATCTCAGGAGCGAAGGCACACACGCGCGCACTCCTTCCTCCCCGAGGCCAGCGGTCCCCCTCGCTGCCCGGGCTTGCCAGGCACAGCCGGGCACCCTTGCCAGCAGCTTCCCCCGGAGCCTGGGAGCAGCGTCCCCAGGAGCAACAAGCACCAGCTCAGTGGGGCAGCCAGAGCGTCGCCAAGGCGCTCGCAGGGTCACAGCTCCACTAAGCAGGAAGCTCCTCATTTCCATCTTATTACTTGGTTTACAGTCCACATCATTCCACCACGGATGGAGGTTAGGTGGTAGATGACATTGCACTGGGAAGATATTGTAACATTAAAGTGTCTGTATCACAGTGCAACAAGGAACACTAAAATACAACTCAATGCAACTTTTCCAAGAGGTCTTTTCATTTCTGAATCTACAAACTCTCTAACACATCGCATTTGCTAACATATTTTCCAAGAAATCTTTCATGGAGTACTACATAAAATCATGTCCTGTTTTCAAAAGCAAGGATATCCTTCTCCAGACCATGATCTCCACAATTCCTACAGCTAAAAATGTTGATTCAGTTCATTAGCCTCACTCTGATGGCCCCTCATACTTCCTCTGACCATTGGAAGGAGAAGCACACTCAAAGCATCAGCTTCACTAATCTCTCTTCCTCTCATTCAGAGATCCTTCAGGTATGTTTTTCAACAGACTTCTGTTCAGTCTGAAGAGTTAGCTATAGGCACAAGAAATCATTAAACAAGATGCAAGAAAGTGTCTTAATCCAGTTGCTGCAAATAGACTCAGGGATAGATATCCAAGGTCTCTTCAGAAAGGACGATGGATAAGGACAGACAGTCTTCAAACTGACCATCCCTCTTGCAGGCCGAAAGCCCCTTATTTAAACTAGGATACCTCAAGGAGGGAGTTAATGCTTCAGAAACTCAGAAGTACCTTTTTTTTCTCCTGAATTTATAAGTGAAAAAGAGAGTGAAAAAGACAGCATCTCCTACACAGCAAAAACATAGCTGAGGAACAAAGAAACAAAGTAATTATAACAAGAAAAAAAGTAGGTTAAGGTGATAAAAACTGCCGAGATGGATTTAAAGACAAACCAGGACAGATACGCTTGTCTTTCTCCTCTAAACTGGGCATTCACACAGTAGAGGGGGGAGAGGAAGAGGAGTAAACTTTAGTTTAGACTATGGTAAGACTTCTGATGTCTTGTATTCTTCCCACAGCAAACTATCACTACAACGTAGATTCAGCAAAACCACAAGATTTTTTTTTCCACTTGTGCACCAAATGTACTGAAAGAGCACACAAGCCATCCAAGTTTGGCAGCGTGCTATCACCCTGACATTAGGCAATGTTTTCATTAACTTGGATGGTGAAACAGTATGTTTATACAGTTTATGGACAAGGCTGAACTGGAAGGGGTTGCAAGCACTCTGCTATGAATTCTGGTCCTGCCTTCCAAACTCAATAAACTGGCAAAGCGATCAGAAGTCATCAGAACAAAGTTCAGTAGAAACAAGAGCAGAGCTCTAAACTTGAGAATGGAAATAAAGGTCCCAACATGCAATATGAAGGAACAGACTAGGTAACTAGAAACTAAATCCTGAGAATATCAAAGCCAGGCAAGTCAGTAAATTATTACTGCAGAAAGAAAAAACAAAACTCACACTCTACAAGACCACAGTCCATGTGAAAGGAAGATAAATCATTCTTTGCATCATCACTGCAGCAGCCTCAGCTGAAGCAATGTGACACTGTTTTGGAATGCTTCGGCACTGACTAAATCCTATCGCAGGGAGGGCGAGGACGGGCAGCTCCTGCAGCATCTGGGGCTGGTGGTTAGATGAACGTGTTTACTGCAGCAGCTACCTTTCTCATTAGCACTTCAGCCGAGGGGTAAGTGCCGAGAGAAGCTCTTGGGAAGAGCCCTGTGCACCCCTGCTCACGCTAATTTTGCACGGCCAGGGAAGGAAGTCGACGCTCCTACTCACTCTTTCAAAGCCATCACCTCTCATCCTAACTTGCAGAATGGCCCTGCCTATTTGCCTTACAACACTCCATATTCCCTTCTCTCCACGCTGCTCCACAGTGTTTAATGTCTACATCTCTGTAATTTTCAAGTTCTCCCCATTATAAAGGGATGCGGTTCATTTTAGGGACGAACTTTTCTATCTCATACAAAAAAAAATCTCCTTCCACTTCTATTCATCCTTTTCACCCTCCTAAACATCCTGAAACACTTCTTCCTGTTTAGGAAGGGCTTGCAAATTCAGATCTCCCCTTTCCTTCCCTGCACCGTCCATCGTTACTGGTGATGATGAAAATCTTATGTGGAAGTATGATGAAAGCTAAACCATACCTTGTCCTACTATGTCTGAGCATTACAATGTTATTCAATATAGTTTTAAGCTTTATTCTAATTACAAGAATAACAGATCTCTACTCCAAATGGATTCCGGTATCATTACTGATAGGAATGAATAATCCATTTAGAGCCTTTTCAAGTCTGTTTCTTTATGCTTTACTCTGAGTGCTGATTCGCAGACTTCTCCGCATTTTGGAGTCCTGTAGAGAAGGGGTAGGAAAGCTGTGCAAGAGCGTCAGCTTCACCTCTGTCCTTTGCTATTAACTTGCAGATATGGGAAGCAGGTGACTGCACACTTGACTGCTCGCATCCTGTGGTGCAGCTGCTATGCAGAAAGCAGCACATGCAAACATTTGCATGATTCGTGCCTCCTAACAGCGTCTGGGGGCCGCATGTGGCATTTAGGCAGCACTTTCACAACCCCTTTTGTGCTGGGTATTACTCTATTAAATGAACACACAGTTACGTTAGAGGCATACACTAAATGGCTGTAGATATTCTCCAGTTTTGGTCAAGGTCAACAATTAACTTATCTAACAAAGGAATTTTTAAGAGAATTAAGTCGATACTTCTGAAAGGTGTCATCCAGTTTACCATAGTATAATGTATCATAATCTCAATATGTTAACTGATAGCTTCCAAGAAAACAATTCAAACAAAACCAGACAAAAAAAAAGATCCTATAATTTGCTTTCTTAATAATCCCCCCCACCCATACCAGATGGGTTACAAAAAGCATATGATCACTTATTATACAACAACAGCTTAAAAAGAGACAGGAAAAAAAATAGACAAAGGTTATACAGAGCATTTGAGCAGCTGCAGCATTTTAAAGCTGCAAATACTGAACTAGGTTTTATCTGATTGTTTTGAATTTTTATTTCACATTGACAGTAGACAGTTTTCAAGCTTCAACATCTGATCTTAAAAGATAACAATATTCTAGAAATGACCTGCTTTGCAGCAGTCAATCCAGCTGAGGGTTTCACAGGTATTAGCAATTAAGAAACCAGCAAAATGTAAGTGCTAGGGCTTAAGTCATCTTATGCATAAAATTACAATCAGTTCTGTACTGTATGTGCTATTGTCACATCTTATAATGCATTCATACCTCAGTGCATATACACACACAGAATACTTCCCAGAGTTGTAATTTATGCAGTGTCTCTACTAAGAAACATGTTAATGAACAAAACTAATGAAGTACTTCACGCAAGTGTTAAGAGTTTTTAAGACATGCCGTTTAAGCAATGATGTTTCTCAAAACACCAAAGGGAATACAGAACAAAAAGGTTTTCAAAACCGAAAGCACTCAGGTAAACAACGAGCAGCATCTAAGAAGTCCAAATGCCTACGGAAGAACGCGTTATAAAATCGCGATAATAACACCCCAAATTCCACCCTGAGCACTCATACGATTTACTACTAACAGGAAAACCTCGCTTTAACGAGCAGGAGCCGGTGACACCGACCCTGCGGTTCAAAACAGCGGTCATGACACGTCTCCAACTCTAGGGGCACCAGCAGCTGTTGCTGCACCGCAAACAGCCCGACTGCCATAAACATATACGTAGGCAGGAGACTTTATTTTCCTGGGAAACCTGGCACGGGCAGCCAAGACAAGAGCAGCAACAAAGCGGGATGGAAAGTTGGTATCTCAGCGTGCTGGTCACCAGAGCGCTCATTGCTAAGCGGAAAGGGATTAAAGGAAAGGAGGGTGCGCGCCCGGCTCTCGGCTATGGCCGTTTTCGGGGTGTTTTCCGGCTGCTCTTGGCTCTTTGAGGCGCCGCTTGGCAGCGATGCCCGCTGTCTCTGCCCGCCTCCCGCTGCGGCCCCCGCGCAAAGCTGCGACACGGGGCTCGTGTCGGGACACGACACGACACGGGTCACGACACGGCACGGCCGCCCCCCAAGACCCGCATCCCCGGCCCCCCGGAACAAAACACCGGCTACCGGCGACCCCGGGACCGGCCAGAAGGCAGCGCCGGGGAACGTTTACCTCGCTCGGGCTTCATGGTGGCTGCTGGCGGAGCTCGCGCGGGGCGGAGCGCGGCCGCCCGCCGCTAGCAGCTCGGCCGCCCGGCGCCCATGGCGCGGCGCTGCGGGAGGCGCCGCCCGCCGGCCTGTCCTTCCGTGACACGGCGCCCGGGCGCCGCTATTTATAACGTGCCGGGCGCGATGCCGCGGCGGAGCCCGGCGACTCCTCTGAGTCACGGGCAGGGCGGGCGCCGCCGCCGCTGCTCCTCGCACCTGCGCCCGGCCAAGCGAGGCGCCAACGGCTGCGCCCGCCGCGGAGCTCAGCGGCTCAGGCCCCGCGAGCGCCTTCCCCCGCCGCTCGCCCCACGCACACAGTCCCCTCCTCCTCCTCCTCCCCGCGCCGCCGCGCAGCGCGGCTCGCCATGGCTCTGTCTCCTGCCCTTCCTCTTCCTCCTCCTCCTCCTCCTCCTCCTCCTCCTCGCCGTGCGCCCTCCCCTCCCCACGCCGCAGCCGCCGGGAGGGGGCGCCGCGGGGCGCGCTCTACCCACGGCCCCGCGCGGGCCGCGCTCCGCGCTCCCCCCTGCCCTCCCCGCACACCCCGCGCAACGGGGCAGCGCGGCCGCGCTTCGTCCGCACCGCAGCGCGGGCCCCACGTGGCCCCAACGCAGCCAATGGCCGCGCGGCGGCCCCGCTGCCATGGCAACGACGTCTCCGTGACTCCGGCCTGCGCGTCGGCCCTGAGCCACGCGCGACGGGCGCGGATCACGCACGCCGGGCCCGGTTCACACGCGTCGGTCACGGACGCCGGCCGCGCACACGGGTCCCCAGTCACACACCCTGTCCCCAAGCCCGCACACCGGTGCCAGCCCCGAGTCACTCAGTCTCCCCCCGCCGTTCGCGCCCGTCGCGGCCCCTTCTCCGCACCTGCCTCGGCCCGCGCAGCCCTCGCCGTTGCAGCAGCCGCCGCGGCCTCTGCTGGCACTCACGGCCCGGGCGCAGGCCTTAAGAGGCGCCAATGGCTCCGTGCCCTCCAGCAGCCCCTGGGCGCGGCAGGACCGGCCCTGACGCCCACCTCTCACCGCTGTTCACACTCACTTCACACCGATATTGACACCCACCTCACACCAGTAACGCTCGTGCAGAGCAAGGACTGCATCCCCGCAGGGCTGTCCTAGTCCTGCAGACATTGTGTCTCCCAGAGAGGACGGACAGGCCCCTTACCCACGCGGGCAGCCTGCAGGGCAGAGCAGGTGGGTCAAGAATACCTGGAACAAAATACAAGCTCCTGTCTGGACAGCAGCTGCGGGACGGGGTCTCTGGGGTGCCAGCGGGGAGCACCCCAGTGCTGAGTGTCTCAGCAAGGAGCTATCTCCTTCCCTGCAGGACCCTCTCACCCGAAGAGGCACCAACATCCAGGAAGGCCCAAGAGGCACCTCTGCTGCTCCAAGCAGGGCTTGGTCACAGGGTGAGGGCCAAGCAGCCACCAAAAAGTGCTTCAAGGAGCTCAGACCTTCAGAGCAACCCAATTCCACACCATTAGTGCGTATAAACTGTGACCTTCCCTCACTCACGTGCCACAGGATGCACATCCCATGCAGGAAGGTGCTGCAGGGAACAGGCTGTCCATGGATGTGTCCCTCCATCCGTCATGCCCAGCAATGTGCGAGTGGGCAGGGGGTGGCACATGGCGAGCCCTGATTTCGCCCTCCAAGGAGCTGACCAGGGCCCACGCTGCTGTGCGACTGCGGCCGCCTTCTTTGTTAATTAGAGATTTCAGAGCTCTACGCTGGGTGAAACATAATTGCAAATGTGGCAATCCAGGATTAGAGAGGGAGGGATTTGGCTGAGCAGTAAACAGTGGAGCTGTGCGTGCGTGTGAGGCTCAGTGTGACTACGTGCAGTGTGATTCAGCCACCCGTCAGATCCTCCCACTGGTGTTACTGTCCTAATGAAAAGTCACATCCTTTAGGCCACTAATTGCTGTGAGGTATTGCAAATCAGTATGCAGCTTGTTCCAACATTGGTTTTAAAATCAAAACCAAATCTTTCTTTCTACAACTTAAATACAACTGTAGTTATTTAACTGTTATGCTTCATACAGTAATAGTAAATGTTTTTTGAAGTCTTAAGTCTTAAAGTCAGTTTGGCACGTTAAAAATCATCATACACAAATAGGCCCAACTTCCCAGAAAATGCTTTCTCAAGACACTTTTTTCTCTACAATAGTTTATTCTTAATTAATCAGCCAAAACATAAGGTAGTTTCAAATATTTCACAGTTCTTCTCAAGAATTCAAGACAACAGAAAGTGTAGGTGCCAGTCTGAAAACCTTTTAACATTAAATGAAAAAAAAAGGAGAGAGAGCTACCAAACGATGGACTCCACATGAATACACAGAGAAAATATGGCATAAAGGGATTCAGTCATGAGAATTTGCAAGCACATATTCAGGAGTTCTTTGAGAACAAAAGGACCATGCTGAAATGCTTGCCTGACCTGAGAAATGGTACATGAAGTTAAAACATTTGAGAAATGCATGGCTGAGTTGTGCATCACACAAAAGCAGGATTAGCTTAGAAACACTAGTGGAACTTGACCCTCCCAGTGCCAAGTCCAAGCCAACACGAGCTGCTGTGAGCACAGCGCTCACCAAGCTGGTTTTCCGATCCCTCCAACTCATGGTTGATTAACTTTGATGCCAACAGGTGTGAGCTTAAGCTGCAGCTTTTGTGTTGTTACAGTGGCTCTCACACATGCAGTCCTTGGCGTTTAAAAGTGTGAGTTTCAGTGGCAGCCTCCTTCTCAGTGCTACTTGTGTCTTTTCATGAACTTTGTCAGAGCTTTGTTCTCTCAGGAACACCATCCATGTGTGACGCTTGGCTGGAATTTACCCCTAGATTTACACAATCACTAGTTGGGGCAGCATGAGAGTGTTATCACATAAACTTTGTTCCTAGGGAAATGCAGTTTTAAAAATGAGTTTCTTTGAGATCTATCTATCTATGTGGCTGTATTTTCTTCCGGTGTTTTGACACTCCATGCATTCAACACTGTCCCTACAACCTGGAACAAAATGTATCTTAGGCTGCAGCCCTCAGTGTCTTCAGGGCATTAGTAGTCAAAGAAGTGACATCCAATGCAGTGGATCAAGATTCCTGTGATTCTTGGGGACAATTACTGCCTGCTAAGTGACGTGGCACGACTGCTTTGGCATGACTGCCTTTGTGGCAGAAGGCCACCACACTCACGAGAGTATTACAGCCAAAGGATGAACTAATACAATCTGAAATAGAATAAGAAACACAACATACAATGAAGCAAATTGAAATGTGCTAAAAAAGTCCAATGAAGAGTCAGTTGTAATTTAAATGTTGCCAGCAGCAGCAATCACTATGGTAAAAAGCAATTAAATAGAAAGTTATGTGTGTGTAAGTGTTTATTAATCCATAAGTACATAAGAGCCAGCTGTTACTCAAACTAAGAACATTATAAACAAATAAAATATCCATATGGCCTGGGTGTTCAGTATTAGCTATTATCAGCATTTGGGGCTTTGTTTTCAGTTCATCAATACGCACAGGTAAGTGGATCCATTGTTGGTCGTGTTTTTTTCAGGACATCTGCAACCACAACAACAAGGATAGCTTTAAACAATTGTCTTTATCCCCCCTCCCCTCTATGTCTGTGTTCCATTGCATTGTGTCCCCAGGCTTCAGCCTCCAATACTTCTGAGTGTCTGTTGTAGCCCTCTTCAACATCTTCATCTTCCTTTAACAACTGGATTTAAGTATTTCTCAGTAGCATCTACCTATCAGGAACAATAGGTCACAAACACCCAAATCACATTTCCCATCCTTGTAACTTTTAAGCTCTATGGTTCACAAGGTCCTGCAGAGATCCCCAAATGACACCGCAGCAGCGCATCCAGCACTGGGGAGAGCCAAGGGCTGGAGCCGGGAGAGCCCTCCTGGTCTGGGCTCGTCTCCAGCTGGGCAGCCCTTCCTGCTGCACAGCTCTTGGATCTCACCAGCCTAACGCAGAACAGCCCCGAGGGGCCTCTCAGCTACATCTAGGGCTTGTCTTAGGATCGAGGAGAGGAAAACGGGTTCACCACATCTCTCTCTATTTTGAATCCCCCTAACACATCACCAAGTCAGGCAAAATGGGCTGTGTTCGTATACCACAACATACTATGGTATGAAAACTGTGTACTGGATATATTCCCATACCATTAAACCTGGGGTTAGAATTAAAAGCCTTCAATGCAGGATGTATGATGCTAACCCATAACAGTATTGGGACATTTAAATGAAAATTAAAGTCATCTTCAGCTTTCATTGACTTCAGCTGAATACATCAATCCATAGCATTTCTAAAAATCAGGGCACCTCTATTCTGGTACCTAATTAGAAAATTAAGAACCTAATTTTAGATACTTACTTTTGTAAATTTTGACCTATGTGTTTGATCCTCTACTGTTACGTGAGGGCTCCCTGTTTGAATGATTCTAATAAGTCAGTGGAGTTACTTCCACGGGAAACCAATCTCAACGTGAAAATCAGGCTCTGGGTCAGAGCGAAAACAATAATATTTTTGTTTGCTTTCTGAGGAAAAACACAAATCATGGTACAGGTGCTAAATATTTTGAAGAGAGGGTAAATAAACATAAGTGTAAGCCAACAGGCAACCTTCTGTTGTTACTAACCCCTCTGTGTTTGCTAACGTACTAGGATTCGCTTTTCATGCAGTTCTTACCAAAAGCCTTGGGTGCTTGATTTCACTACTGTTTCATCCTTTCAAAGTCAAAATATCTAGTTTTTATCATGTTTGCACCTCCTAAAATCTATTTCTGGAACTAGTAAAATGTCATCTGTTTTTTTTTTTCCCCGGATCCTCTCAAATTTCTTCATCTTCTGAGCAGTACTTTCTCACTGGAGATGCAGCCAACTCCAAGTTAAAAGGCAATTGGAAAGTAGCAGTGCAGCTCCTAAAATGATGTTCCACCAACAGCATGAGCTGCTCGAGTAACTGAACTGGGATGTGTAACTGGAGACAAGCTCAGGAAGAGAACAGTGCTGTCCCGCTAAGGGGGTTTGTTGGTGGAATGGATTTACAGAGGTGTAAAGGTAAAGATATGTAAAGATGCTGCTTTACAAAAAGAATAAAAACCTGTTGTATATAAGTGTTAGTCTAAGTGGTTACTTACACAGTAAGTTTGCAACAATTAACCTTCATTACATCAACACTTGTCCAATCATGCAGTAAGACAGTAGATAAGCAATCTATCAGAAATTAAGCATTTATTCACAAGTAGAAAGAAAAGAGAATTCTTCTTGTACATAAAAGGTATTTTCTGTGGCTGCTATGTTAATTCTAGACTGGAAACACAGCATTCTCCTTCAATGGTTTTCAAGGGGGTTGCGAGTTCACTGATGAACACTAAAAAAATATACAGAAAAATATCAGAAAGTATATTCCAAATCAAAATAAGCCTTCTGTGTCAAAAAAAAAAAAAGGTTTTGTAGGAGCAAGTCTTAACATTCCCTGAACAGAAGCTAGAGAAATTTACTGAGAGAAACAGCAGGACATTACCAACAGTAAAAAAGTTTGGAGGAAAGTAGAAAAGGCAGAACTGTTTTCCATCTAGATCATCTCTTGTCAAAGAGCACTGTTTACTTTTGAGCAGGTACATCCTGAAGCTGTGTGATCATCTCACTGATCCCACAAGAAGCCAAACACCCTGCTCATACTGTTTCTACTAAATTCAATGGAAAGTGAATGCACTGGACACTTCCAGAGTGGCACTCAGAATTTCACAATGTAGGTTTCTGTATCGCCAGGGGCTTGATCCATCTTGCAATACTTTCCATGCACTGTTTTGTGCAAGTGCTTACCCCAAACCAATTCATGGTGCAACCCGAGGTGTTCAGAGATCAGATGTTGATGACTCAGCCAGCTGTGTTCACCTTCCCTCTCCTCATTATGGTGTGTTACTGTCCTCCAAAAAGCTGCTCCCCTCTTGGGCAGCCCTGCAGCAACACAGGCCTCATGTTCATGTCATCTGCCCTCTCGGCCTCTGATGCTACAGGCTCCTAGCCTCCCCGATAGGCTTTTCTCCCCTGTTTTCTGAAGACTCCTAATTGCCTTCATCCTTTGAGCTCGTGCTCCCAGCAGGACACCTCTGGCTGGGCACATCCTCTCCATGTTATCACCCATTTCGCAGGAAAGCCCAGCAGCCAGGGAGGCGGCGTCCCATCTCCTGGCGCGTGTCTCGCCATGCAATTATAGCCAGAGACAAAGCTGACACAGTGAGCACGTTCGCAGCAGGATTACGATTTACCACAGCTACCCTGCTGGGCGCATGGAAATTACAGACAACTTTCCACACGCACTGTAAATGAAAAGGATAATTCCTTTTTATAGGGAAGTGATTACCTTGCTAGAGCAAGTCCTGCCTACAGATCCACCCAGGCTGGATTAATTCCATAGCTCCTGCTAGGCTCACAAGAGACTGGGGTAGGAAAAGAGGACGTTGTTAAATACAGGGCAGTATTTAATGTGACCACACATATGGTTTACAAGAGAATCTGCATATCATTTGCTAAAGAGAGCTGGGGTTTATTAGGTAAATGCCAGAGCTATTGCCAAACTGCCATGGCCTCATTCTAGATGTTGTAGCTGCACAGTTGCTAGCCAGAACCCCTTTAGTCTATTCACAGTCATTTAGTGGCATATTACTAAGTGTTAATAGTAAAGACTGAATACAAATCACACGGAATAGAAAGAGTTGCATGCAAAGAGGGTCATCTAAACCATTTTTTTGACACAGAAGTATGAAAAGCACACAGATTCAAGTTTCACTGTTTTCCAAGCTTTTTGATTGTTTCTTTTTAAATGAAAATATTTACCTGAAATTACACTCATTAGCCACTCCACACCTGTGTAACTGTATGATCTGTAGTGAAGAACATGCTCAGCTCCCTGACAGATAGCGTTGGCAATACCACTCTTGTGGACCCAGCTGCGCTCTTCTCACAAACCCAGACTCCCTGATAAGGACCATGGCTGCACCACCACCACCACATGTGCAAACTTTGGTGCAGAAAAGCCAAAGTCTTTTTAGCAGTCTAGTGAGACTAAAACCTCAAAGGCCTCATTCTACTTTGCTACATAAAAAATATATATATATTGACAAGTGCCATCAATGGTGAAATGGAAGGCCCGCAAAGGTCAACTCTGCTTTGTACAAGGGGGATAGGATTTCAACTCTGGCTATATCAGGTTCAGCTGTCTTTGCTACATTCACACTGGTTATGCTAGTTGAATTATAACCTTAATTCTTGAAGTTGATTTAGTCTCATGTTATAACAACATTGTTTGGAGGTTGAAAGGAAGTTGACATTTATTCAAGGCTCTCAAAGGTATGAAGTACAGTATGTGTACTGAAAAAATAAACAAAATTGCTGTAGAGGATGGGGCCAAACTCTTTTTGGTGGTTGGCAGTGACAGGACAATGGGTAATGGGCACAAATTAAAAACACAGGAAGTTCCATCTCCATACGAGGAAGAACTTCTTTACTGTGAGGGTGACAGAGCCCTGGAACAGGCTGCCCAGAGAGACTGTGGATCTCCATCTTTGGAGATGTGACCCTGTGACACGTGCTCTAGGTGTCCCTGCTTGAGCTGGGGAGGGTGGACTAGATGATCTCTAGAGGTCCCTTCCAACTTCAACCATTCTGTGAAAGTTGCTCACCTTCATATATCAAAATTTGAAGATAAAAAAAGAATCTCAGTAAATATTTTTTCCTTTAAGTTGCTTGACTGTGTTTCTTTCTTTGTATAAAACACAAGCAACTTCTCTGTCTCAAAAACACAGGGCCTTGTTGTTCCCTCGCTTACACCAGTGCAAAGCAGCAGCTACTCCACCACAGTCTATAGAATTACATCAATGTAAAGATGACATCAGAGAGAAAGCAATCAAAGTCCTTGTTTTGGAGTTATTTTTTACTTTTAAAAAAAAAAGGAAAAAGAAAAAAAAAAAAAAAAGCACAGATCACATTTGCTTTCCTTCTCAACTGAAAGGTCAAATAAGTGCTCTAGTTCTAGCATTATATCTGTGTGGGATTTGCACTCATGGATCACATTGGAAAAGCCGGGCCTTAGTCACAGACTATCTTGATATGAGCCCATTTCCTTCATGTGTTCGGAAGAAAGGGGAGGGCTTTCCCAACACGTTTGCTGCCATTGAAACTACCTTTCTCACCATCTAAAGAGAATAACAAACTGTCATCATCTATTAGCAATGAACTTTCAGCAACAAATACAGGACGCATCTGTATCAATTCCCCAGTTTTGTTTCACCAAGCCAACCACTACACACATTTAATGCTTTCAAAACTTGCTTTCTTGCTTGACGATAAGAGAAACTCTGTACCCTCACTCACTCCCAGCCCCTTGTGTTTCCTGTTTCTTCCTGCGTTGCTCCTGGCTGGAGCAGGAGCGTGAGTTTTGCTGTGCTGCAGGACTTGCAGTTCTGATCGTGTCCCCACTGTGCCAGAGCTCTCCCAAACATCCTGCAGCCGCAGCCCTAGGCGGTCCCTGCCACCAGCTCAGCAGCGCCCGCGCCATTAATGGGGATTAACCCACGCTAGTTACACGAGATAAACCTGCCTGGCCTGGCACACCCTCTGGCCCTTCAGCCTTCATCAGAAATGTCAAAAGGAGTGATTTACACAAGAAACCTGCATTGAAACTGTAGCTTTTTTGTGTACCACTACTAGAGCACTAAAGGTACCACAGATGTTAACCAGTTTTATGTAGCTATGTGTTACTTGCAAAGGAGTGATCTAAAATTTGCTTATAAAATGATATACTTGAGGTTCTGCGGAGCAGAAAAGATACAGTTTGTGTTGACAGAAAATTCAGGTACTCTCTTGTGCTTCTCAGAGGTGGGGGCTGCTGAGGACACTATACACACCAGGAGCCCAAGAGGGTAAAACAGCATTTCTGTGCTCTCCCTGCAGAGGCTAAGCCTCCCTTCACCTCTCCTGGGCTGGGGCAAGACTCCCAGGCACAAATGACCTCGGGAGCTGCTGGAAAACCAGAATTCCCTAGGCAAGGCACCACATTGACAGCAGGCCTCAAGGCAGTGCCAACCCATGCCCACCACCATGACAGGGAGCAGCAGCTTCCCATGCCCACATGCAAGGTGACCTTTACCTACCGAGGTAGCTTGGGTTTAATTGGTTATTTTTCATGGCTCCAAGTCTCCCTTGGATAATGAGGCTCCATCAGGCACTACTTGCAGCAAGCCTTGAAGGGAATATTATTTACATGGAAGAGGTTGTATCCTGAAGAGATAGGACAAACATGTATTTGGATGATTTAAAAAAAAAAAAAAAGAAAGAAAGAAAAAGAAATGCCTGATTTTCATACAAAGAACTCAATTATTCAGGACTTGTAATTAAATTATTACTTTGTCAGCTGTGTAAGAGGTTTGCTAGAACTCGTTTTCACCATCATAAAATACAAATCAAACACACAGTAAACAGAATATTAAAAATCTCAATGAGTTGTCTACGACTCTTGATGCTTACTCTGTGCCTCTTCCCCCCGCCCCGTTTAAAAATAAATAAATAAATAAAGCATACCACTAGTCATGTAAAGATGACACAAAAATCAACTACAGGCAGGGAGTGAGAGACAGGAAGTGCAGATTCACAGTGACTACCAGCAAAGAGTTTAGTACCGCCACAGTAATTTGTTTTTTCCTGTGTCATAACTGTACAGTTTCTTGCTTGGTGTGGTCCTTTGAAGCAATAACCTTTTCACTCACGTTTGACAAAGGAAGAGGTAATAAAATGTTCCTGTATTTCAGTATGTGAAAAGAGACTGTTAATGTTTAAAGTACCACATCACAGGAGCAAGTTCTCCAGCCTAAAAGAAAACATATTCCTTGGAATACACTGTCCCAGGCAGTATTTTTGACATGTATAAATACAGAATCAGAATTAGAGGGTTGTTCTAAGTTATAATGTGGAATTTCCAAAAATAAGCACTGTCCTAACCTTTCCCACGTTGGCTTCACTAGAGGCGCCTATTTGGCAGCCATCCCATTGCCTTCACTTGACTCTGGGCTGCCACTGAGGTTGGTTCCAGATTCTTTTCAAACCAGGCAAAACAAAATCTGAAATAAGTGAACAGTGTTAGAGTGCAGTTCACCATCTTATAAAATACCAGGAAAATCAATAGCAAAGGTTATAGAAAAAAATCAGGAATAAAGGAAATATTACTTGAGGAACAGCCCTTTTCCTGTTTGGCTCATATGTTACACGTATGTATGTTTTTGCACTAAAACTCTTTTTAAAACACTGACGTTTTCAGCTTTTCAGATCCAGATTTCTCACTGTGTGTGTAAAGACCACACAGAGCACAAACCCTGTAAACAGTTTGCTTTTTTCATACGCATTAATTGCCTTTGCCGCCAGCCAGAGGGAGATGTATCACCATCAGGATAATATATAAAGCTAAGTGCCATCTTGCCAGGCAGAGCAGGGCAATCATATTCTGTGATTTTTATAGCACCTTCCCCGCAAGGGGCACAACACACTTAACAAGCAAGATTGAATTAAGCTTGTCAGCAGTTTCCATGGGAGGTAAATATTTCTCTTTACCGTGAGGAAGGGAAACTGAGGCACCAGTATTAAGTCCCCAGAAAAACACTTAGCTGCCTGCTTTCAACCCTTGAAATATCTCACGTGATTTAATTAAACACCTACTCAAGTGCCTTGCTGGAGCCGTGCCTCAGGAAGACGCTATCGCCCTGACACAGATCTATTCCACAGATGGAAAACACTACGGGATCCCCAACACTCGCCCCTAATGACAACCGCTGTTTTTCCCCCTGCTGCTCTCCCTAGAAAGCGGGACACAACTTTCGAAGCCCATGCTGGGAGCAGCACCGTGTGTTTCCATGCTGCCGTATGAGCCCACCTGCTTCCCGGGAGGCCTCAGCCGGTCGGGAATCTCAAACGTGAGGCAGCCCGGGGCCCTAACGCCTCAGCTTCAGTGCCCATCCATCGACTTACTGCAGCAGGAGAGCAGGAATCGCTGCGGGCACGCAGTTCCAGGGACCAGGTCTGCTGCCTACCCCAGGACTCAATGCAGCCCAGCACAGTTCTCTAGCCTGCAGGAGGGCACATTTCTTTTCCTGAGGAAGCCCATCCCATCCCTGACAAAAGCTGTGGGTTCTCACCAGCATTTGGAATCTTGCCATTCCTCACCTAGCCTTGCCAATGGCAGCACTAACACCCGGATAAAGGGTGTTGTTCCTGCCCCTCATTGCATAGGACTTCCTGCAATTTAGTGCTCGCCAAGTGAGGTGCGATGTTAAGGTGCAGCATAAATAAGGAGTTGTCTAAAGTGCTTCTAAGATCAAGTGCTTTGAAAAAGCAGGGTTGTGAAGCCCAGATTTTTCATTTGTTTTTGTTGCCTATCTCCATATTGATTGCCCATCTGGAAGAGCCTGAAATTGAATCAACTCTTAAATTGACATACAGATAATACATAATTTCCACTACAATAAATACTCTAATTAAAAAGATAAGCTGCACTTTGAGCAACAGGGGCTTTAGGGAAAGGCTAGTTGTTGTGCACTTGCTGATCAAACCATGAGAGCTGGCAAGGGCACTCGCACAAATCAAGGTGATTTTTTCCTGTGACTGCTTGGAAGTAGCAACATTGAGCAGCACAACTCAGAGCTGGACCAGGACTGGGGCCAGGCTGCTCCTTGGCCAGGCTCCGGCCCCACATCTGTTACAAACCTCCGTGAGTAACACGCACACTGATCACTCGGGATGTGAACTCACTGCACATGGCTCTACATCTGCATCGGGGGCGCTGGGCTGGCACTGGCTTTACAGAGCGGCCTGCCAGAGCGGCGGCTCCGTGCCCGAGCCTGTTTCCCAGCTCCTTTGAGCCCCGTGCACTGCCCTGCTGAGCGGGGCCAGGCAGCAGCGGGGCTGCTGGGGGAACACGCTGAGCACCCTGGCAGGCTCTGCTGCTGGAGGAGGGCGGCTTTTCCTCCAGAAAGACTCGTTTGCAGCCACGTTTTTCCTATGGGCTTCCATCCAGCAGAGCTCTCCACAGATCCCTTATCATGTTTACTCACCCCGTGACACTGTGAGGCAGAGGAGAGGGTGCCCAGAGGAGCGAGCCCGGCACGAGAGGGCACATCCCTGTCCACCCCTCGGGAGCGGCCGCCGGGGGTGCTCCCGGGACGCGGCGGCTCCGAGGGCTGCTCCTCCTCGTCACCACCGCGTCCTCCCGCCCGCTCCCGGCTCCTGCTGCGAGCTGCCAGCACCGCAGCCGCTTCCGGCGGCCGTTTTCCAGTGTGAATCACAGCGGCTCATTTTCTATTTTCAGTAGCTGCTAAGAATATGACAAATTTTCCCTAATCCCCATGAATCCAATAGCCACACAGCCTTTCTCTACCATAAACAGCAAAGAAATATCTAATCCAAGGTTTAAATTAGATCCAGGAGAGCTCTGGTGCCCTTCCCCGTGCAGAAGAGACCATTTGGACACACTTTTGGCATCCTGTCTCCTGCACCACAGATGCCTGGAGCTCGACTTGCCAGGGAGCGCTCGGATTAACAAGAACATTTGTACCCTTTGCAAGGTCGCAGGAGCAGAGCTCGGCCTCTGCCCCCAGGTCTCATCTGTCTCAGCTGCTGCCTCAGATTCACAAATGGCAACAAAGGGAAAATGTGGGAGAGGCGGAGGGGAGGGATTTACCCTGCTTCTTCAGGCCCCTCGTCATGCCCCAGCTTCTCAGGCCTGTTTCACACAACTAGGGGAGCAGGAATCGGAAGAGCCTAGCAAAATCCACCTGGCCTCAGCAGATACTAGAGCTGAGGGCCCCAGGAGCTGCTGTGGACGCACACTTGCTAAACCTCACCCTGCAACAACCACCTCCTCGGGCCCCTGTCATATCCCCGTGTGCCCCACCATAACCCTGCCTGTTCCAGGGGAGGATTTGATACTGGGACCCGCAGTAAAGAGCGGATCCTTCCTCTGGCACCTGGTTCACCTGCGTGGGTGCTCACCCATGATCAACACCCGCTCTCCAGCACAGGGCTTTGCAGGAAGGTGACTTGCTTGCAGCCTTTCCAAAGAGACCCTGGGGGACTTTAAGTACTTCCTTATCTGATAATTACATTGCTTGGTGAGTGACTGGGAAATAAAGAAGGCATATCCAAAAATCTACATAAAAATAACAAAATCCTGTAATCTTTAAAGCATCGGCAGTTGAAGACAGAGCCTGGCTGGCAGTGAGCCAAACCCTACATGGAATTTCCCATACTTCCTCAATTGTAAAAATAGGAAAAAGCTGCCATTTTAATCAAAACCCTAAGGACAGATGAAATCACGAGAAAACATGAGCTTTATTGCAATGGATATTGACTGTAACTCATTAAGATGTTAAGGTATTGACATCCCGTTTGATGGGAAGGCGTCTGATAGTGACCGTACATAACTGCGTTACACAGAAAGCCAGTATCAACACATCATAATGAGTAACTAATGATGTCTGTGGCCTAACAGGGCGATTAAAGCAGTATCCTTTGATCTGCGTCACTGACTTGATTTAATGCCATGCCAAGATTGAATTTCTGCGCATCACCAGGGAGATCCAAGTAATTTGAGGAAGTCACTAGCTGCATCCCTGCACTGCCAGGGATACTGGTGGCAAATGCAGCTGCTTTGGAATCAAAACCAGCCCAGGAGGCCCCGCAGCTGTGGGGAGGTTGCCCTGCTCCTCAAAACCCTCCCCTCTGCCTGGCAGGGCCCTGTGTCCCCTCTCCTGCCCAGCCCCTGCTCCGCACTTGGCCTTTTCAGGCTGCTGCTTACAGAGTGCGAGTTTTGGAAGGATCCTGTTGGAAGTAACTCGCAAGAAGATAGTTTCCTACTTTTTTCCCCCACTTGTCCTTTCCTTCCCCTCACCCTTTTGTGCCAAGCATAGGAGGCCAATCTGCCACACTGCACCAAAACTCAGGATTTTGTGCCTCTGACTACAGTGCCCTGCGCTAATTGCTTTTGTTTTAGCCTTTGTACATGTCCTGTGAGAAAATTTATATGTGCCTGTCCTCCAGGAAAGCAAAGAGGGTGCCAGGAACCAAAGTCTGCACATGCCTCCAGAAACACAGAAGTTTCCCGTGCTGTAACACACGGCCGGTGATTTATCAGCCCACAGACAATGGAGAATTTGCAGACACAGGCTTGATTAAGCAGTGCTGCCCTGGGGTTGCAGCTGCCACGTTCCCCTTAATATTTCATTCATGAGGAGATGGGAGCAAGAGAAACTGCCCCTTGGTGAGACCGGAGGCCGAGTGACCAGAAGGGGACAGCTGGGCTGAGGAGGGCAAGCCCATGGCCCCTGCCACCTTCCAAGCCCTCCCAGCTCAGCAGTGCACTGAGCCCAGGGCAGCAGGGGCATTAGCAGCCACTGAAGATTTCACTCCCATGGAACATTTGTGTTTTAAGCATTGCAGCAGTCCTTCCTAATGAGGACTACTTGCTAACAAGGATTCATTTTCTCTCCCAATCATCTTAACCTTAAGTGATAATTAGCATCAAAAGGATCATTGAGAATCAAGCTCTGGGTACCACCCTTGGACAAGAAACTATTTTGCTTGATGAATAGACCATTTTTACAAAGGGCTTTTTCCTGTGCAAAAATAACTGCATCCTGGCTCCAGAAGCAGGGGTGTGATAGGGCCCTCCCAATTCAATGGGGATCACTCCCTCCTGGGGAAGGAGTGAGCACAGCTGCAGGGCCAGAGCTGCTGGTGCTTAGCAGCTCCCTTTCTGCTGCCACAATGCTTGCAAATGCTGATTGGGAGCAAAACACCCAGGGCTGGCCATAGGGCCACCCTCCAGCTCACAGAAAGGATTAAATCCCAGCTTTCCCTCACAGGTGGGTCCTATCCCACAGCCTCAGAGAGCTCAATGCTCTGCCTGGGTTTTAGGCGTTAGCACTCATGTTGGTCTATAACGCAGATGCTCTGGCACACCAGGCTCCAAAGGGTTCAACACAACGATGAAGAAACCACTTCCCTTCCTGCCCAGGGCCAGGGACCCCACTTACCAGAACAGCTTCAGCCCATCAAGACTGTGGAGTTCCTGGGAGGGGTTTTATTGGTGCTAGGAAAGGGAAATGCAGCCACCTGGGTCTCTGTGGGCTGCTCCACCTGGGGCTGCAGCCAAACCGCCTGGTTTGGGGCCTTGCTGTGGCTCAGGTGGAGAGGAGGCCAGGGAAACACTTCATGTAATTCATGCTAAGTTACTACTCAGTGAGCAAAGTCTGCAGCACTCTGGTAGCTTCCTGGGCTGTGCCCAGGACACCAAGCCCAGCTGATGTCTCTGGTCACACTAAGGCGTGGGAGACACACGGTGGATTTAGGCAAAGCCAAGTCGGGCCCTGTTTTAGTGCAGTTCCCTTGGGCCGTGCGGGCAGGCCTGGTCCATGGGCGCTCACTGCGGTGCCATGCGGCAGCTCTGCCTGCGGAAGGGTCGGCTGCAGGGGCCACCGGCCCCAGAGGAGGGCTGCAACACGGGAAGTGCCATGAAATAAAGATGCAGAGATTTAAAATACCCTGAAGGGAGATGCCAAATGCTGGCGGAGCAGTGAGGGGGCAGTAGGGGTGTGCGGTGCTGCAGGGCTGCATCCAGTGGCCACAGAGCAGGAGAGGGACCAGGATGCAGAGATCAAACGACAGGCTGAAAAGAAGGCAAATGGTGAAAGCTCAGCGAAGATGAATATTAGCGATTCCAGAAAATACTGCAATGCCAGCATGGTCCTGCAGGGCCAGTGCCCTGTCACCATCCCCTCCGTTCCCACTCCTGGCAGGCCCGTTCCCTGCCCTCCAGGGACGCCTTTTGGAGCAGTTTGTGAGCAGAACGAGTGGCAAGGCAGGGCCTGCGCACTTGTGGGGATGAGGTGGGTAGGGAAGGTACGTAGGGAGGGGACAGGTCTGGGTCCCTGGGCTCCCCTTTTGGTGACAGAGCACCCTTCTGTTTCACTTCCCTCTGCCCTCAGCCCTGACACCTCCGCAAATGTGGGTTGCCAGTGGTGTTTCTGAAACAGTCGTGGATATCGACCCCAAAGGAACCAGATGCATTTTAGTGCCTCTCTCTTGGCTTAGCAGTAAAAAGAAATTGCACACCCGGGCACAATGTGCAGACAGTGCCACAGATAAAATATTGTCAGCAGAGTCCAGACTATCCATCAGAATAAATGCAGCTGATGCCATGATTTATGGGACAAAGATGAAGGTTTAATCCTCCTCTCAGCAGTGCAGCCCAGTTTGCCACAAAAACCTGTTAAGTTTTGTGGCACACGCTTCATCACTTCATTAGGAGATAGAGAGAAAATGGTTCAATGCATTGCTGAATCTGTTACAGACAGAGCCTCCCCTCCCAGCGCTCTGGAGTGAAGGGTAATCTCTGCGATCAGCCCCCCAGAGAAGGACCCTGTGGGATTACAGAGCACGCAGGCATTAACAACAGTGACAGGAAAGGAATACAATATCCCTTTAAACAATTAAATATTGATCCTGTGGGCCTGAGGTGGACTCCATCACACAAAAGGAAACACCTCTGCGAATTAGTTTGGTGACATCCATACCCTCAGACAACATAAAGGAAACCAAGATTATTTGCTTCGCTTATTTTCTTAACGTTTTTTCTCTTTTCCCCTCAATTAGAGGAATACATCTTGCATAAACCACATGCACGTTGCAGACAGTTCGCGGGTGCTTTCCCTACAGCCTGTCCTTGCCTTTCCCCTTGCCGGGGCCGCGAGGTCCCCCTGCCCGCGCCCCCATGTCCCTGGCTGCCCCTGCCCGCGTCTCGCCCCACGGCACAGCCGGGCCCGCCAGGCACCACCACCCGCCCTGGCTGCGTGTGGGGAACAAAAGGAGGCAAGAAATATCTAAATTTAAAGTGCTGGAAAATCCAACCTTTTATTTTACTACATTTTTGTGACTACATAAACGCTGAAACATTGTAACACTGAAAAGCATGATGACATCATCACTTGCTTTTTTCTTTTTTTTTTCTTTTTCCTTTTTTTTTGCTTAGCAAACACAGCAGATGATATTGCACGGCATAAAGTGAGAACAGTAGCAAAGCTTAAAAAAAGTAACTTAAGTCTTAACGCAGTACAGGAGATACTCATAACCAAACCAGAATAATGCCTAGTGCATTACACCTGTTGCTACACACAAAAATACAGAAGAAGAAGCGCTTGACTAAGAGAGAGAGATTGAGGAAATATCAGCAATCAACTGTAATTAGGTACAATAATCACTTAGTCTGAAATGCAACGCATAAACTACTACTGCTTTCTAATGGGCAAACTAAAAATGACAGCGATGTTGTCTTTTAGCAAAATCTTCTCTTTGTTCTCCTTTTTTTCCTCCCCTTTTTATGTGTTTATTCCTTCATTGCTCTGGAAGAACTCCCTCTTGCCTTTGGAAGATTTCCTACCTCTACTGATCCTAGACCTGATGATTGTCTTTGGCGCCCTCTTTATGTGATGAAGAACCAAGCTAACTCGAACGTGGAAACGGCCTCGCGTCGGAAACGCAGCCAAGTCCTGCTGTGGGCAGGGGGAGAAAGCGGAGCGGGGAGAGGAGAGCTGGGCCGGGGGCTACGGACCCGCCTCGGCCTGGGGCCCTCGTGGCTCTCTGCTTAGCTTGGACTGGACAGGGGACACAAGGGTTATGAAGACAACTACCAAAGTGAGTGAAAGGCAATGTTTTAAAGTTTATTTTCATTTAATACTGTTGTTTGGTTCATACTGCAAAACTAAAATGATTCCACAATGATTATGCAATAAATGCAGAATATACCATGAAAAAATCAAACTACTACAACAGGAAAAGAAAACATTTTTCCTAAGTACAGTTCTGTCCAGTGTTTAATAGGTAATGCTGAATGAATAGACTAATACTTTGACTCCCCCCTACATGTGGAACATAACTCATTGCACAGCATCAGTTTATGCAGTAAAGCAGACATTTAGCCAATGCTTACCAACAGACCATTCAATGATCCTGCATTTCAGAGCATCTTTATTGCCCCATTTCAATACTTGAAGTATAAAAAATGTATCTAGAAAGTGTAACTTCTGATCAAAAGCTCAGACCCTGCCCTTGTCCTTCCCTCCCTCAACCCCTCCGCTATCCCCTGAACGAAACAACGTACACTGTGAGCTCTGCTACTGTGCATGAAAAGAATATTTACATCCGTCACAAACCATGTCGGTACACAACATTCAGTCGAAACAGAATCTATTATTTATGCAAAACAAAACACAGGAGAGTGGCATCCTATTTTCTGTGCCATGATGCCGCCATCAGCTTTGCAGAATTATCATTGTCATTACCTTTTTGTCTGTTTGCTTTAACTCAAAACTGCGTTTTCCCCTTCGAAGCTGCACGCGGCGCTGCGGGGCAGCCCCGGGCAGCACCATCTCCAAATTCAAGTTAGCTCTGCTCCAAAGTCTCACGCCGCTACTTGTTCTACCCGTGCGAATGGCAAATAAGAAACAGAAAACGAAAACTCAGCAAAGTCTCTCACAAATGCCAGTGCTTTTTTTTTTTTTTTTTTTTAAACATTAAACAACTTTTAAATTCTTTGGATGCGCAGGTCTTACCTGCAAAGAAACCTCTCTAGAAAAAGACAAATAAATTAAAGGAAAAACACACTCATAATGCCTTTCTGCTTTCTAAGTGACAAAAGTACTACCTTGAAACACTCATTTTGGCATGTACAGTTTTGGGGGAGGGAGGCCCGGGGGAGATAACCTGGCAGTGTTTGTAACACAGGTTGAAGTGCCTGCTAAGACAAGCCTGAAGATACACCCTGCAGTCAAGAGAAGCACTCTCCTTCAGTTTATCTCAGCATCAAGAATGAAAAGATTGTAACATAAAGCTTTGGCCATTTTTGAATCTACTATATACATTTTTAAAACTACATAGTCATAAATTAAAGCACTGATTAAATAAGCGTATACAAAATGTAATTAAATTAAAAATCACAGCACATTTATAGAGGAAAAATAGGAACAATTTATCACAGCAGAGAATATTTTTTTTTACCCTGTGAAAAGAACATTGACAAGAAAACACAAAGCCTCCTAATTAAAATAAAAGCAAACAAAGCCATTTTCCCTTTTTTGCATTCATGGCAAACAGCAATCTTTACCCACTTTGAAACATTTCCAGGAATAAGATCTTTCTTGAGTACAACAGAGAAGTTTTGCCAAAAAAGAAGAAACCCAAGCCCAAACAAAACAATAAAAAAGAAATGTACAAACAAAACAACCCCTACAAAATAAATAAGAATTATAAAGCTTTTTTTTTTCTTTTTTTAAGTAACCTTAACAATTATCAAACTAGTAAGTTCTGCCTTATCACATAGACTCTCTATACAACATAACCCTAAAGATTTATTACTATGAGGTATTTGGAGGAATTGGTAAAAGCAATGCACGGCCTGTCTGGGTTGAGGGACTCAAGCTGCTTTCAAGGGGAAAGAAGGAGGAACCTTTGGTTTGTCAGCAAGAAAGTGGAAAAAAACATTTTCCTTTGGTATCAAAGAAAGTTTCATTGCATGGTTGCACGGCAAAAAGCACCACGGTGAAGAATTATTCCTTTTTTTTTTCATTAGTGGCCTTTCTAACAGGCTGAGGTATTCAAAGAGTATAAGGTGAGAGATAAAGAGGTCAACAGCGGTTTAACACTTTGGTTCAAGCAAGGCACTCGTCCTATGAGTTTACAAAGTTTGCAACATGTTTGCCTAGAGCTTTATTATTATTATCCTTATAATCGTCAGCAGTAGTAGTTGTAGTAAGAGAAGTATTCCTAAGGTCAGTATCATTATTATTATGAATGAAGACAAGTTTACACACTGAGTGAAGGTTGAGGACGGGGTGTGGGGACAGGGGTTGAGAAGGAGAATGAGTTCCCTTTACAGACCAAGGCCGTGCATGAAAAATCTTTGGTATTCTTTGGTATCATCAATGTGATTAAAATCACCAATGGAAATCGAGTGAGGTAGCGTCTTTGGTTCACACTATAAATAGTAGATCTTTACACACTTTTTTTTTTCTTTTTTTTTTCTTTTTTTTTTTTAACACGTGGAAGTAGCTATTCCTTACCTTTTGCTTCTTCGTCTTTAGCAAATAGTTACCAAATGTATTGTAAAGCTAACCACACCACAATAATAAACCAGAAGGCTAAGCAAAGTCTCAAAATTAGCCTCTGGAGCTTTGAATGCACCCAAACGCAGCTAGATAGAAAAGGATAAGTGCTTTCTCTTTGTTTGCTAAATGCATAGTTTTCATCCTTATGTACAAAGGAGGAGGAAGAGGAGGAGGATAGAAGGAAGCGTAGTAGAAAGAAGGACCGTTTTTCGGGGTAAAAATGTCTTGTTTATGTCTCAAGTGAGGAGAAGTGTCCTAAGACTCTTTGGTATACGAAGATGAGCGGCGTTCCCAGCCCCCCGAGGAGCAGTGTCCCTGCAGGGCAGCCTTCCTGCACGCAGGGCGGCCAGTGCCCAGACCATTCCCAGGAAAGCGGCCCGGCCGGCATCAGCCTCGGCACATGTTTGCTCCCGGCATCGCATGGAGCCGGAGCAAAGGGCCCGCTGGTGGCTCGTTCTGGTTAGATTTGCTTGACCTGAGTAAGGAGAGTGGGATGAGGCCCCTGAAAAATAATGTGGGGTTGCAAGTAGCACTACTGGTTGTTCTGGTTTTGTTTTTTGTTTTCATTTCTTTTTTTATCCTGGCAAGCTAATAATGCAGTTTGCAGTGGGGATGGATTTAGACATTTCACCTCTTTGCCAGCCTCCCCTCTCGGGTGGTTACAGATCTTTGTGGAGGCCCCTTGTGAGCAGAGCGCCCATTCCCAATGCCTGCGCCTTCCAAGCCAGCGTTGACTGGGCCCACTCTCCCGGTGTGCCCAAGCGATTGCAGGCTTTGCTCCCTTTCCTAACTGTTCTTGTCGGGATTTAGGTCCTTTTTTTTTTTTTTTTTTTACTTTCTTTTTGTAATTCAAAACTAATTGTCATTTTGTCAGGAAGCCAGTCCTGACTTTATCAAAGCAAACAGAAAGAATATCTTTAATAGGATGGAGACAGGATTTTCTGTATAATTTTAAGTGTAATTTCAGAAAAAGATTCACCTTCATGGATGACTTGCTAAGAAATGATAGTGATAAAAAAACAGATGCACTAAATAATAACCCACCCGTGCTTCTGTCAATGCATTGGGCAGTCTGCTCAGAGGTAAAACAGTTTTGCAACCAGAATGAACAGCTCTATAGTTATTTGCTTCATGTTTTGGAAGGAAGAAAAGTGTGATCTTTGTTTATTCAGAGTATGGGGTATGTATTGCTTGTGGGAAGAGTGTTTGTTCTTAATGGCTTATAGAAAAACAAAAAGTTTATACTTAAAAAAAATCCACTTAAAGTCTACAATTTGTGCATCAGCTTTAGTGTGTGTGGATATAGCGTGTCCATGTATACATATACACACCCACATAGAAATGTGTGTGTGTATATATACAGAAATAAAATCAAGGGCTTGTGGGTGTGTGTATCAGAGATCCTGAAATTGCATATTGGGTGCAAATTTAATGCTGGTATGAAAGTTCTCTTTGGTTTCAGCAAGTAGTCTTTAAAGACAATACAATGGAAATACTAAAAAAATGTGGTAATGTACTTTGAATTTCCCTGCATTTTTAAATTCTCAAGTTTTAAATAAATAAGGCTTCATTTTTGAAACTATATGTAAGTTACAAAGTAGTGTTTTGCTGGGAAAAAAACTAAAACATTAGTTATCACTGTCCCTTATCAATCTTATACTAATGAGACTGCATTTAGAAGATCCTTTTTACGTGAGCTTATTAATATTTCCAGGCCAATTATATCTCATGGAATGGAACATTTTAAAAGAAAGTTTGCTAAAATTTAAGGTAAGCTAGAGACTCTGAAAACTCACAGATTACGTCTGCTTTGTCAATCTTAAGGTGGGTTAACATAGAAAAATGTGGAGAAATATTTTGTGCCAAAAATACTGTTTTCATTTGACTTTATTTTAATAAAGAGATATTTTGGTTATATTCTAAACAATTCCTGGCAATTAACTGTATACCCTGAAACTTCAATAGACCCTGTTGCCTTGGGAAATAAATGGTGCTACACAGTCACATAAATTTGGTGCCTCTAGAGTTTAGATTGGACTTCATAAAAGACAGCATCTGCTATTGTTGGATTCTAGTTTACCTTGAATTTTTCTTTTTAAATAGAGTATAAGTAAGATTTGCTATTTCTTATTCTTGCAATGGGACATATGCCTGCCTATTTGGTTACTATGCAATTTAATATACTCAGAATTACTACAGTAATTTGAAACACCAGTTAGAAATCTAACAGGCATGTGTATGGTTTTGAAAGTTTCTTTTCCCCTTATACTAAAATTTAAGATGCAACTGTTACATGCTTTTCCTTTTAATTTGATCAGAGTATGAACTGAATGATTTATCATCTAAAGTTCTGTTAGCAACAGAGCATTTAAACCTTTTCAACTACCGTTTTAAACTATTTCATGCATAAATCTGATTAACAGATGAGCAAGAAAGAATGCACAAGAAGAAAAGCTCAGCCTGTTACACACAGATACAAAACAGGTTGTATCTTGGTGTTGTGGGAATTTTGCTATTGACTTCAAAGCATCCATAATTTGGCCGTCTAAAGGTCCTATTGGGTGTCCTGTTAGAGTTGTTCCAACTAAAGTTAACTGATGCTGCACTACTGTTCTCAAGAGTCTTTAAACCTGTTCCTATTCCTTTGCCTATTAAATTGGTAGGCAAAATAAATAAATAAATAAAAGCTCACTAATGTCACTAGGTCTCAATCTGGTGCTGGGCCTTGTGATTTTACAGTTATCCACTCTTTCAATGGTTGCATTTTGAATGCCTTCAGTCTCATGTTTGCAGGCTAGGTGGCAGAGCTGAGCTATGTTTTCACAGGACGCACGGCTTGGAAAGGTGGTTGTTCAGCGGGTTTCCAGCAGGATCAACCTGGGACAGCGTAAGGAAGCGATGCACACTGGGGAGCTGCCACACTACCTTGCATGAAACTGCAAAGGCCCCCCCTTCTATTGCTTCTGCCAAAGTCAACAGCAAAAAAGCTCCTGACTTCAGCAGAAGCAGCATCTCATGAGCAGTGTCTGTGCTCTGACACGGGGTTTAAACTCCTGGATGACATTCTTTCTTGCCAATCATGAAAACAAACAGTAACGTGGTTTTACTAATTGCAAATAACAGTCTTGATAAGTAGTTTTATGTGTTATACAGTTAGATTAGTTTACACCTATAACTCTACATAGTATTTTGTGTAAAAATAGCTTTGGAATATTAAAATCATTGCAATAAAATACCTGCAATATAATTATTAAATGTGTTCTTTGGTAGCTAGTCGTTTTTTATGGATGGAATAGTTTTCCTTTTTTTAAATCTGAACATTCCTTAACAAACAAAGAGAATGCACTGGTTTAGGTACCATTCAAATTTCTTTGCCTAGTTTGAACTTGTTTCCAGGCGTTGCACCAGTTAAGTTCAAACATCAAAACAGCAAAAATCACACTACCGTTCAAATGGATTCAGACGACTCCACGCTTTGACAGTCGTGCTACGGCACAACCCTATCTGAAGACCAGCCCTGACTAAGTCCCTAGCCACCGGCGTGTACATAGTACCGATACACTCTACACCTTCATGGCAATTGCTGTGAAAATGAAGAGCCATGTCTGAAAAGATGTCCATTCAATGACAAGAAATCACTATGCTCCAAACCACTAAACAGCCAAGGACGGTGAAAATGATCATGGGCGAAGGTGTAAGACCAGTGGTTTATTCCTTTTCTTTCTGTGTTCCATTTCATTCATTTCCTTTCCATCTTTCTTCTCGTTTTTTTGCAAGTCGTCGTCCTACTAAAGTGTGTGTCTTAGAACAAAGTCGTAATGCAGGTGAAATAAGTCTTTGGTTTCTTTGGACTTATAAATAACATTTTTTTTTCAAATAGTTCAAAGTATAAACCTGCTATCTTGAGGTCCTGGTCTGTCTTTATTTATTTATTTTAAAGCTTTTCCACCGAGGTTTAGTTTGTGGTTATTCCTTCATGCTTTGGTACAAGTGCTTGATGAAGAAGATGAGTTGCCTGAATTGGAGCTGCCCTCGTCTTGCCACTTATCCAGACTCCTCCTCCGTGCATTCATGAAAAAGTTGCTGACGGTGCTCAGCTCCAACCCTAGCTGCTGGGAAATGGTGATTTGTAATTCTTTGGATGGACGCTTGTTTTCCTTGAATATTGCATGTAGAGTTCGACGCTGGACATCCGTGAAGACCAACCGAGGCTTTTTGGGGGTGTTCCCTCTATCCTTCCCATGCTCTTGTTCTTTCCTCTTGCACGCTGCAAGAAAAGGGAGCAGTGGTTAGCAGTTGCACAGAGGAGTCATTATGAATACCCTAAATGAGAAACTTGGAAAAAAAGACCTTTCATTTGGGCTTCTAAATTGGGAAAGGACACATGACATGTATAATACTCATTTGCTCTTGCATGCAGGATTCACAGGTCTACCAGGCTGACTCATAAGGAGGGTGATACATGCTACTCTTTAGCCACTTGCCTCTGCTAAAATTAAGCCAGATGTTCTTATGAACTTCTGCTGGCTCCACTATTCAATCCCCAGTTCACCCCCTTCTGAACTTCAGTGAAGACACTGACTGAGATCCCAGGGTCATTCCCTGATCTTGGTTAAGGCCCCTGGAGGACATACAAACACGGTACATGAAATCATGTGGATGGAGTGCACATTATTAGGGAATGAGAATCCAAAAGACTAAAGTTGAAGCACTGTTGGGGAGCTCTGTTGGTGTCCCACGCAGAGGGACTAACACCTCACACCATGAGTGCCTTGGGTACCTGCGCAGCTGCCATCACGGGGACACGGTTGCCCTGTTTCCCCCTAGCACTGGCCCTGGAGGAGATGGGGCTCCTGAGATTCGCTCTTTTCCTCCCTCCACCTCTGCAGCAACTTGTCATCCATCCCTTTGTGCCTCTTTCCATTGGCAGAGAAACAGAGAACTGGGAGAGAAGAGGCTTCTCATGCCCTCTTACCAGCCCTGATGCTTATGTGTTTTGAACAAACTAACCCCCACTTTGACATGAAGAACGACGGCAGAGAATCTTTCTTACGAAAACAGAACTTCCCTTTAATTTCATCTAATCTTCCTGGCTCTCTTTTTTCAGCATGTTATTTGACTCTACATTATTAAATGGCATTTGAAATTTTAAATTTGCCTTGCAGATCACCTGAGGGGCACAAAGAAGAAGCCTCAATCTCCTTGCTGGCCTTTGACCACTCGCCAACCTGTATTGCCAGTGTATGGCTAAGGTAGAGATTTCCTTGGAACAACAGACTACTCCATCTCACTTTCAAAAGAGCCTCAAGTTGTCCCTTCCGCCTAATAGGGCCCCTTAACACTGACTTCAGAGTTAATACCTTAACACTGGCATTTGGAGGATAATGTGGATGTCTGTCTGTGTGGGTCTAGTTATATTCTGATTTTTTTGTAGTGTCTCCACCAGTTCCATGGTTATTGAGCTAAAAAACTGCAAATTACTGTACTAAGGTCCTTGCTGTATCCTCTATGGCTACTCAGAGCCAGTGCTGGCATGAAGATTTAATTGCTTAAGGAAGATATAAAAGTAGGCATCCATCTTTTGTACTTACAGAAGTAGTAGTTGCACAGACCAGAAAATTCAAGAGATGGCAAATCCTACCACCCCCATGCCTGACCCTGCTGGTCCTGCCCTCAGGGAACTCCCATGAGGCAGGAAACTCCATGGATGAGCTTTGGAAGAGCTTCCTGACATTACATATTCCATCTGCAGAGCCTTTCATAAGCAATGGCACATTGATCAAACAAAGTCATATCTTCTACAATAATCTTTGTATTTTATAACTTCTGATCTGAAAAAAATAGTTCCTTCACACAAGCAAGGCCTCACTGAAGTGGAAAACTCAGCATATAGACCAATTCCTAAGAAAAAACGCGTGCATTGATTGAAAGCAAACACTGATAACTCTGAGGTTAAAAAAACCTTTGCAAGAACGGTCCACCATTTACCAATAAACATGAAAAGGTAGGAAATGAGGTGTGAAGAAGAGATTAAAAGAAAATCTATCATGCAAGCATCTGTGAACATTTGTCAAACAGAAGCTCCCAGCAAAAGCAGCCTCAGACCTTGAGCCCTGCTCCAGGAGTCCCCTTCCCTGCTGGCCTCCCTGCCCGTGGGACAGACTTGGCCCCATCAAAGTCCCTCAGAAGAAGCATCCACCCTAAAACTTCACTTCCCAACAGGCTCCACAGCAATCCACAGCTAGATTTCTTCTACTTTGGGAATTCAGGACTAACTACTTGCTGGTCCAGAGAGTGCAAGCTCCTGACTCTGTGCCAATTTGGGGCTTATGTGCAGCGTGGGAGACCCCCGTGCAGCAGGTTCCTTCCTTTCAACACGGATACGACACAGCACGGCCTGAGCAGGCCGAGCAGAGAGGCACCCGCTGCGGGTTGCAGGGCGGCACCGCAGGGCCCGGGTCTGACCCTCGGCTCCTCTGCACCCCGCAGTGCCCGGCCAGCGCCGCATCGGCCCCCTCGAGGAAAGGCTCCTGCCCATTACTTCCCTCCGGAGCTGGTGCTTGCAGATCATTTTTTTATCCTGGGAGAGGCTGGGAACATTTTGAGAGTCCTGTATGTGCTCTGGTGATACAAAACCAGTTTCCCTTTCCTCTCTCCTGCTGCTGACTTTCATAAGAGGTAGATTAGCGAAAAAATATATTTACATATGCCTAAGTGTTTAAGCCAGGCCTCATGTTGTGAGCAGCAAGAGAGGATACCGCCTTTCATCTTCTGCCTTGCCCAGACCCAGGAATATTAATAGCACTTAAAAATAAATAATGGTGATAATGAAAAACTGTAATAGGGTTTCCTTGCGATCGTTTTCCCTGCATTGGAACCAATCAATTTTAATAATAAATTGTAGCTTCCAGCTTGCCAGAGAACAAATGTTCACCGCGGGACAAAACCTAACACAAGGGGCTGCCCAGAGCCGGCACTGGCCTGGGAGCACGGATGGACACGAGCGCCTTCCCCTGCGCTCGGCCCCGGGTCGTGTTCAGACCGAATCTTCTGGCCAAATCTTCCTTTCTTTAAAGCAGGCCATGGTATTTACTGAAGTCAGTATCTGAATTAAGCCCATTTTTGGATAAACACCAGGGCTTGTCTTCTGATTTGTTTATTGTACAGCTCTATCAACATCTTATTTTATGTAGCAGACGATTAGGAAAATAATTTGCACTGACGTCCCTAGCACGTGCTCCCCATGAGCCATGTGGACAGGCTCCTTTCTGCCCAGAACCTCAGCTCAGGAAAAGGTGTTTTGCTCAAACTGCCCAGACAACAGGGTCAGGAACAGGGCTCTGTGACTCTCCCGATGATGCTCTCACTCTTGGCCCCATGAGGAGGGCTGCACGTTTTGTCTCTGGGCTGCCCCAGCTGGGTGATGCCTCCTGAGATGCCTTTTGAAAGGGCCTTAAGACAGTCTGGTAAAGAAAAAAAGCAAACAGAGCACAAAGGGCGAGCCTTGGCTCTGGCGACACGTGTGCAGATGCGGCGGTGCAGTGTTATCAGTGCCAGAAGGAGTCCTCTAAGCCCTCTGCTGAGCCCTGGCCTCCTCCAGTCACTTCCATCTTCCTCTGCCCCAAGCAACAGATATTTCTGACACTTGCAATTCTCCTGATACAGCCCATCCATCTATTTTTGTCTCCCTTGTTCCTTCGAAGTCACCTGAGGGATTTGGCTGCGTTAATGTGCCAAACCTTGTAAGGTTTGGACATCTTATTAAGGGCCAGTTGTCCGTGAGCGGTGCAGGGTACGCAGCCTTGCTGCTGCCCGCTGGAATTGCGTCATTTGTCACTGCTCTTCCCACGTCCCTCCTGTGCCCGACTGCCTGCCCACATGCCCCAGGAAAGGATGGACCCTGCTCTGATGGAGGCACAAACAGGACCGCGTCCCCCGAGGAAATGCACCGATTAGATCATTAGCTTGCGATACGGAAGAGGCTGTTTTGCCTACCTGGGAGGTGATCTCTGCTCTCTGTGAGCCTGAAGACCAAGATCACAGTAAGCACAGGTATTAACCTCAACGCTTGATGTACTCTTTCATCCCTAGAGAGTGTGTTGCTTTTCAAAATCTAAGAAAAAATCAATTACCATAATGCCCATTTTCAGAAGCACTCTGTATGCGTACTGCAGGTCTGGCTGCATGCTACAAATGTAAAATTTCTTTTCCTATACACACGAAAGCAAAGCACAACCCCAACAAACCCCCAAGGCAGCCTGTTTTCTGCTGTCTTCTTTTGGGCACATAACAAAATACCACCACAAGTCCAGGTGCCACCTTTGTTGGAAAACTAGGGAATTATGACAGAATGTGTGAGACAGCTAAAACCCATCTTAATTTGGGAAGTAGAGGGCAGCTCGGCCTAGAAGAAACAAAGATCAGCCCTAGGCTCCAGCGCGGGTGAGCAGGTGCTCAGTGTCACGACGCCAGGGCAGTGGGGACTAGACCTGCTGCCAGGACACCAGTGTCCCCTCAGACACACCAGCTGCACTGGGCGCCTAAGGGATTCCTTTTCCCCTTTCCGTGTGCCCAAAGCGGGACGGACCAGCAGTCGGAGAGGCATTGGCCATCCCGGGCTGGCGGAGCCCGTGGGGCGGCCAGCAGGCGCAGCAGGCCCGGCAGCGGGTCCAGGGCCTTTCACCTCGAGGTGACAGGTCACGCTCCCAACCCGGCCCAGGTCACCGGCGGCCACAAGTCATTCCTGTTTGCCGGTCACCAAGCGCCTGTACGCGACGGGGCTGCGGCCCCCCCAGCCCCTGGTGAGCGGCTTCACGCCGCTCTCGTTTCCGTCACATCTGACACGTTCCTTGACACCAATTAGCGCCGCGGCTGGACACCGGACGCTCCGTGCCGGGGAGTGGCGCTTGCTGGCCACGGGCACGACCCCTCCGCAGGGGGCCCGGACACGGCAGGGAGGGTCCGGCGGGAGCCACAGCCTCGTGGGAGCAGCGTGACCCTGGGACCTCCCCGCTGCGGAGCCCGCGTTCGCGACACCCCTGCTCTTCCAAACAATCAACACCCTCATCGGGACAAGCCCCAGCAGTGCTTCCCCATGGATCTACGCTGGGGGTGGGTGAGGAAGCTGACAGAACGGACCTTGTGCCATGACTGAGGGGAAATCTCCTTGCGGCCTCCACGCAGGGGCCTCCAGGTGTAACGACCACCCTCACGGCACCAGTGCCGCCTCACCTGTGCTGCGCATGAGGTCGCTTCCTTAGAGAGGCAGGAGAGAGAACATGGGCACTGCGCTCCTCGTGGGCTCCTGCGCAAGGTCCCCAGGCAGCAGCAGCAGCGACGCCACCAGTTTCACTGCTGGCAGATGCGTCGGCTACAAAGCTCCAAGAAACAGCACAGCCCCCTCGAGGGAGCGCCAGTGCGAGCAGGGCACCCTGCACAGGAAACGACGAGGTGTTTTAGGAGACGTGAGAGGGTCCCCAAAGCCTCTGTGAGGGGCATCTGTCCCCTCCTTTTGCAAAGGCAAATTCCTTAACTATCCCAAGTCCAGATGAACAGGATGCATCTTAGACAGAGACATAAGAAGTCTTCTAGAATACCCTTTTTAAAGGCATTTTCTGATCTCTCCTGTGTGAGGGCTACAAATACCAGGCTTTTGTCATCCTCCTGGGCCCTGCTGAGGTAGAGGCTGACCTAGCTGGCTGGAAGGTAGGAATCCCTTTCTAAAGCACCTGCTTCCAGCTTTGAGACATCACACAACATGCCATAGCCAACATTTTTAGAGAGAGAGGACACACTGGAGAACACTCATCTGACAGCAGGGCTGACCGCGGGCAGCAGAGATGGGCCTAATGGCGCAGCTAGAGGAGTGCAGGGTAAGCAAGTCCCGAGTTCATGGTAAGTTTATAGAGATAATAATTTGTGGTGATGATAATGCAGGTGTGACAAACACTGTCCCCATCATGGGAGTAAATGCCCCTGAGTAGGCAGCAGGATGCACAGGTACAAGTGTCTCCTAATTGTCACAAACTTGGTATTTGGGAGAATATGGGGAAAAAAAAATAGGGGCCTATAAGATCCACACTAACTGAGTGCAGACTGTACCATACGCGCTAAAAGCAAGCAAACCTCTTTGGCCTGGAAGAGCCACCACAGCTTCTCTGGGCTATTTGTTGTAGTATCCCACCATTCAGCAGGGAGCAGAGGTAGCATCGACACTATGTGAGATTTTGCCCAAAGCTTCCACCCTGCTGGGACAAAAGCGCTCGCAGGTCAGTGCCAAAAGCCTGTGCTGGCCATTCAGTGCACTGGTTGCTCCCCGAAACCTTCTCCTGGCTGAAGAGAACATGGGCTACACCAAAATGTCTGAACACACAATATTATATTATGGTTTCTTAGTGAGCATGGTTTCTCATGGTTCAGCATTTTCACCTTGTTTTTCCAGCTGCCATTCAAGGTTATTCAGAGTGCAGTGTATCCTGCTAAAACTCAGGCATTACTCCCCTTTTCTTTCTTCATACCATGAGAAAACTTGAAAATACATTTGCACAGAGGGAGCTCACAGTGACTTCAGCCTGGCCACAGAGGGATCGCAGCTGAGACAGCGAGCGGTGAACATCTCGCTCCCGTGCGCTGTATGAAAATGGGTGACCTTAATTTGCTGCCACTGGAATAATAATGTGAACCAGACTGAGCAGCGGCTGACTCGACATTTTGGGATTCGGGGCTTGTGCAAACACGCGGTGTTGATGGATCTGTAACTGCCTGAATGAGCTAACATCACCACTCCAGAATATGCTGCTAAGTGGATTAATCAGGGGGAAGCACCCGGTTTTCCTGAGATATCATTTAAAGCAAACGTTATATTTCTTTAGCTGGGTCTTTAGTTAACCATATTACTGTGACGAATATTTCTTTGCCTACCATAAGTAATTAGAATTTAATCACTTTAACTGCATCTTAATTACCCCAAATGAATTGGAAGGACATTTAATAGCAAAGATTAAATTGCCTTAATGAACGATTTTTGCGACTGCATCAATATTTTAATCATGTTAACGGCTCCCGGCCGCGGAGGCGGCCACCCCCGAGGGGGCGCCCTCGCCCCGCGGCTGCGCCCGCGCAGCCCCGACGGGAGGCGCCGCTCCGCGCTGCTCCGCGCTGCTCCGCGCCCTGACACCGCGCAGTGCCCCGCGCCCTCGCCCCGCACCTCCCCACCGGGCAGTGACTATACGGGCTGCTCCGCGCCTCCAAACCCAGCAGCGTCCGACTGAGCCGCGCCGCTCCGCGCCTTCCCACCGGGCAGGGACCATCCGCGCCGCACCTCTGTCCCGCCGGAGAGCACCCGACCGCGCCGCTCCGCGCCGCTCCGCGCAGCGCCCGGACCCGCGCGCCTGCGCCGCTCCGCGCAGCCCCGCGCCCGCCCCGCTCCGCCCCTACCTGCCTGCCGGGCCCGCCCGCTCGCTCCGCCCCGCTGCGCGCCCCGCTCCGCCCCGCCGGGCCCGCTCTGCTCCGCGCATCCTCCGCGGCGGCGGGTCCCGAGGGCGCCCGCGGGATCCCTGGTTGCTGATGCACTTGGGGCAGCGTTGCCCGAGCCCCGCGGGGACGGGCCCCGAGTCTCCTGGTTTGTCCGCGGATGTTTCCGCTAAACCCACCACAAAACGCGCACACGCTGCGACGCGTTACCGCGGCCCGGGGCGCGGGCTGCGGAGCCCAGGGCACAGCGATCAATCGCGGGCTAACTGCCACTGGCCCCGGACATAAAATGTTACCGCGGAGACTTCCCATTACCCTAAAATGGGATAAATTCAAAACTCTCGTTGTTCTCATAAATTGCTCCTGTAAATTATTCTTTCAGCTTCGTAAAAATGACTTCATCTTAAACAAAATAGCTCAAATAAGATGCATTTTTGAAGAATTTTAGAAGGAATTGGTTGATTTTCAACCAGTACACGATTTATCCTTATACAGATAGATTTATATTTGAAGTAAGAATTGATATTTGTTGATTTGATCATATAGTGAATATAGTGGTCATGAATGTACCCAGTGCGGTGGCACACTAGGTCCCGATTCAGCATTAAGGAAGAAGCCTCGTTGCTGCCAGTATTCCTCAGGTAAGTCAGAAGCACTTTAACAAAACAGCTGCATTTAAGAGTCCTCAGAGGCCTCTCTTGAAATTAGCCTGTCCCTTGGTTTGGGATGTGGGGTTCTTGTGCTACAGGGAACAGAAATAAGCTAATCAAGACAAAACACGGACTATGACTGAATTCAGAGCCATTCAAATGGATGGATTCCTGCCTGCTTTGTGTATTTCTAGAAAATCTTGTGTCAATTTAATAAGCATTTCGCCCCCGACTATCTAAGAGTACAGATTGCAAACGGCAGGGTTCAGCAGAAGCCCAGCACTCCAGCTCTCCATCCCTGGAGAAGCTCTTCCAGCGGCAGACGCTGCATCCTGCAGCCTGCCTGCCAGGCACCGAAGGAGGCACCTCTGCCTCTGCTTCCTTCCCGAATCACCTGGACCCTCCCAGCCCACGGGGCCCCGTGCAGACTCGCTCACGGTAACGCCGCGGAGGGAAATCGTCTTTCCTTGTCCTATTGGGGTGACCTGTTGCCGCTTTGCAGGAGAGGACCGGGGCAGCCCCTTCTCGCCCTGTGCCCAGCGCTGCCAGCTCCGGGCTCTCCCTGGCGCAGCCCGGGCCTTCCCGCCTGCCCCTCCGAGCGCTCCCCTCGCCCGGCGGCCCCGGCACCCGCTGCGGAGCCGGCGCTCCCCGCAGCACCGGGGCCGCCTCGCCGCCTGCTGCCGTTGCGCATAAACGATGCCACGTCGCTCCTTCATTAACGACGACAAGTGTGAGGCTGCAGAGCAAAACCCACCTGAGCCTGGCTAATGTCCCGCGCCTCGAGAGGTGAGGGCTCCTCCGACAGGGCGCCCGCAGCGGCGCTTGCACCGTAACCCCGGGCAAGGGCTGGTAACGCGGCCGGGCGCCGGTAACTGTCCGCAGTGCTGAAAGCGCGACTCGGACTCGTGCCGATGTCCACGGCTCCATGCGAGCTGAAACAGCCCGGCGACAGCGGCACCTCGTGCAAGCGCTGCCCGCAGGGCGCCCCCGACGGAGGGAGGGCTGGAACCCGCCCCGGCCTCCCCGCCCCCGGGCCGCCCGCCGCGCTCGCAGAACCGCAGGGCCGCCCCGACGTGTCCAAGAGCGGGGCGGAGGGGCCGGGGCGGCGGGGCCCGTCTCCGGCCGCCGCCCGTCAGTAGGTGGCGCAGAGCCCCCGGACACCGAGGGCGCTCCCGGCGGGGCGGGCGGCAGCGTCGGGCCGCGCGTGGCTGCGGGCGGGCCCGGCCTGGCCGGTCTCAGAGTCCTGGGGCGCCGTGTGGGGCCGTCGCCGCCTTGTCCGACGGCTCCGCCCGTCCCAGGGCCCGACCCGGCGAGAAAGGCCCGCAGGGCAGCCGGGCCGCGGGCCGGGAGCGGCTCCTGGTCAAAACGGCAGCTCGGGAGTGGCCGGGGCTCCCCCCCGCTCCGCGCCATCCGCCACGCGGCTCTTAATTAAAACAAACAGGAAACAAAAGCGGCGCGGGGCGACGCCGAGCATCGGCCGCAGGCGCCCAGCACGTGCCGCGGGACTGCGCCCGCCCGGGACAGCCCAGCACGGTTCGCTGCAGCACAGTTCGGTACGGCCGGCCCGGACCGCTGCAGCGCGGTTCGGTGTAGCACGGCTCAGCACCGCATGGCTCATCGCGGCCGGTGCGGAGGAACGCGGCCCGCCGGCGGTGCCGGGAGCGGCCTCCCCGCTGGGTAACCATTAACGAAAAGCAAACGGGGCCGTGTACGAGCGGCTGTAAATGATGGCACAAGGACGTGGCGGGCAAACAACGCGGCTCCGCGGGGTGCCCAGCGCGGCGGGGCCCGCGGCAGCCCCGACGCCCCGCGCTGCCGCCTCGGGTGCCGGCGGGGGCGGCGCGGGGCGAGCGGCCGCGCTACATTTCCCGGGGATGGCGGAGCGCTCTGATTGCAGTATCGATTTCTTTACAGTTAATTTGGTGAGAATTTCTCGCCGGCTTTCCAGGCTGCAGTTTAGATATGATTTGATTTTGGAGGGAGAAAGCGAGAGGCGAAGGAAAGAAAAACACAGAACGCTCGGGGCGCGGGGGAGACCGGGTGCCCGGACGAGCGCGGAGCCTCCGCGACGCCTTGCGCAGCTGCGCGCCCGTCCCCGCGGCCCGGGCCGGCGGAGCCAGCGCCATCTGGAAGCCGCGGAGACGGGCGCTGCTCGCGCTTCCTTGCGCGGAGCGTGGGGCGGCGGGGCCTGGGAACCCCGCGGAGGTGGCCTCGTCCCCGAGCGTTCCTGCGGCCGGGGTGTGTGGAGCCCTTCGCAGGAAGCGGCCCATGGGCAAGGGCCCTTCACGCAGATGCGCTTCAAAAACCAAATAGCTCGATGACGACGATTTTTTTTCTGAACTAGATGAGTTGATTTCAGCTTTCTTTTCTTTTTTTCTTTTTTTTCCACTCGTTCCTCAAAGAACCGGAAAAACATCTACCCCGAAATCCCGACAGGCTGCAGAAAGGCTATATTTCGTTATTTTGTCTTTGTATTGTTTTTTTGTTTATTTTTTGTGGTTTTTTTTTGGCATCCCTTCACTGCCCTTTCAAATGTCAGCAAGGGCGAGGACGGGGGTGGGAACCTCCTGGAAGAATAACTAATAGAGAAACGGCCAAATAGATAAATATTCAGTGCTGAGGGGGAGCGAGAGGGGGACAGACAAAGGAAAAGGGAACAGAGAGGAGAAGGAAGATGGGATGAATAAGATGGAGGCTGGAAGAGGTCAGCTTTGCAATTAGCAGTTCTGCTTACATTTCAAGAGACAGCCCAGGAAGTGTCAAGACCTCAATCCTGCTTCCATGTAACTATCAATTTTTCCTCTATTTGTCGGAGCTTCTGTAATCTGGGAGGTAGGGAGCCCCCAGGGATGGCTGGAAGGGGCAAAGACTGAAGATAAAGTGCTGGGCAAGACTACGGGGCCTGCAATAACCAGGCTCCCCCCCGACTCCCTGCCTCCCGCCTGCTGCCTGCAGGAAATCCGAGTGGGAATAAAGGCGGCCGGGGCTCAGCTCTGGGTATTTATCTACCTGCTAATTGTCTAAACTCCTGAGAGTGAGTTATAATTTGGACATGAAATTTAATTTGCGTCGGCTGGAGTAATTTATGATATTTTGAATTGATGTTCATACATCAATATCAATCGGAGCAGATTTTTACCACTTAGTAAGATCATCACACATTTAAAACCTGCACAAAATAAAATCGATGGTTGATGCATTTAGAGCGGATTGCCTGGCCGGCAGCGCCCGCAGAGCGGCCCGCGCGGAGCGCAGCGCGGAGCGGCACCCGCGGGGTGCGGAGCGGGGAGCGGGGAGCGGGGAGCGGGGGGGGAGGAGGGGTGCCCAGGGGCCGACCCTCATTGGTCAGGACGCATCAATATGCAAATGAGCACGTGCCGCGGGCTCTCCGCTCCCCGCGGCGCTCAGCGCAACGCGCCCCAACTCCGCGGGGCTGGAGCGGCCCCAGCGCGGCCGGGAGCGCCCCCCGCGCGCCCGCTGCCTTTCCCGGGCCTCTCCCTCCCGGCACGGGCTGCGCGCGCCGTGCCGCCCCGGGGAGGTCCTTTCTCCAAGGTTCCACTTTCAGGTTTGATCTGAAATGAAAAATAGAAGAAAAAAGGGTGGGGGAAATAATGAGGCTTTGTCCCTGTAACGGGATTAGCTGGATCCGCTTATCCCCGCGGTGGCTGGCGGCGGGGACAGCGCCGGGCCGCAGCGAGCGGCGCCGCGCGGAGCTCCCGCACGAGCGGGATGCCGGCAGCTCCGGCGCGGAGGTTGTTCCCGGTATCGATCTATGCAAATGAGCGGAGAGTCGGGTCGAGCGAATTGTAAAAATACACTCCAAATCGAAGCGAGTTCGCCTTCGCGATCGTTAAGGGGATATTGGAAACACAAACGCCGTCCTCCTCATCTGGACCGCACCAGCAAGACGAGGGGCTGCTCCTCGTGGGGGTGGTTGTGGAGGGAGGGAAGGAGGAAAGGGCATTTCCTCGCAGCACAGACCTTTGAAACAGAGTCTGCGGGAGGGGAGGAGAGCAACGTCCTCCCGCTGCCGGGCGGAGGGAGCCACGGCGCTGGGGTCCCTTCACTAGCCAGGCGGGTCGCGGAAAACCGGCAACGAAACGGCCGCACCCCAGCCGGGTCCCCGGCGTGCAGGAAGCGGCTCCCGGTTCACACAGCCCCTCCAGCGCAGGAACGTTTCCGTGCTCGAAAGAAGAAATATTTGATCCTTCTTTTTTGCCTATTTTTTTTTAATCTGTGAAACGGATCAGTGACCCCGACTCCAGCGCGGATCGACTATCTCGCGTTCTCCAGGGACAAATTAATGGAGACCTATCACTTAATTAACAACCCCTCACTCACGGCATATTAAACTCGGGCTCGGGCGCACAAGTTGGCGGATTTAGGGGGGAGGCAGGCGGAGAACAGGTACAAAACAAGACGGAAACACACTCTGCTCCTTAGGATGCCTGAGTAGACAATACCGCAGCTGATCCTTAGGAATAGATCGAGCCACCAAAATTTGAGGCATGTCTGAGGTTCTGGAGCAGCACAGGGACACGACACAGGCTCTTTCCCACGTGCAGAAGTATCCATACGAAATGCAAACTCTGTGGGCTAACGATAATTGCAATCAGTTAAAATCTAACGATTTTAGCCAATTGCATTTCTTCTGCTCTTCACCCACCAGTTACACTCCCGACCCATGTCATTTGTGGGAAAACAACACCCGTGCAGAACTCCTAATCTAAAACAAACGGGATCCGGAGCTAAAATGGGCTCTGCGCCCCGGGGGCGCCTCCCCGCAGCACCCCCGGCCCCGCCGAGAGTCGTTGCTCTCCTCGCGCACCCACGATGCCGCGGAGCCGCTGCGCGCAGCGCGGAGCCCCAAATCCCCGCGCAGCGATGCCCACTTTGGGCCTTTTTCCTCTGAGCTACCCCCGACGCCGGCCTTAATTCGCGTGTGAACAAGGCGAGCGCTGGAAAGAGGACAAAGAGGTAAATGCGGGCGGGCGGCCCCGCGCACTGAGGGACTCGCGCGCAGCGCCCGCGTAGCTGCTACGCGTGCCAGTGCGCGCACCCATACACGCACACGCGTGAGCGCTAAGTTGCAGAGGATTTTTGCGCACTCCCGAGCCCCGTCACAGAGCGTGAGGGAGCAGCGCGGCCGCGCACCGCAAAGCGGCGCCTGGTCGGGGCGGCGGCTCCGCGGCCGTTCCCAAATTGCGCGCAGCCCCCGCGGGCGCGCAGGGCTTTGTTCGGGCGCAGGCAGGTGACGCGGGGCGGGGAGAGACCCAGCCGCGCTCGCGGGACCCCCCGGGCCCTTTGCAGCCGGGGGCCGCCGCTCACCTGCGAGCCGCAGAGCAGACATCCGCTGAAACTCCGGCTCCTGGAGCCACTTCCACATCCTGCGGAAGGTCTCCCGGCCGGATTTGAGCTTGCTCCAGGGCTTGGGGTTCCTCAGCAGGTCCGAGAGGGTCCCTTGGGAGCGGCACAGCACCCTCTGGGCGAAGATAGCCTGGGGGATGCTGTACCGCTTGAGCTCGGTGGTGATCCTCTGAGCGACTTCTTTGGTATTGATTTCTTCCATTTGCCCTGAATTACTTCCACTGTTGACCTGCGAGCCAGTCACAGAGGGGTTTTGCTCCCTGGCGGAGCCCAGGATCTGCCCGTGGCCCTGGGCGTTGAGGTGGGCATGGGGGTGGTGTGGGATGCCGTTGAGGGGCACCATGCCCGCCGACGTGGGGGTGAGGTGCTGCTCGCCGTGCCGGGCTAGCATGGCGGGGTGGTGGGCTTCGAAGCCGTTGGGGGTGAGCATCTTTTCGGCGGGCATGGTGGCCCCGGGGTGCGCGTAGTGGGGCAGCCCTTGTTGGGAGTTGTGGATGCCCCCCAGGCCCGATCCAGACAAAGGCGAGAGGCTTTGCCCCATGCCGGTAACATCCTTATGGTAGGGGGTGTAGAGGTTGTTCATGGACGCCAGCCCCCGCTCGTCCCTCATGAGGGTGAAGCTGCCGCTCACGTTGCCCGGTATCCGCTGGTGGGGGTGGTGGTGGTGGTGATGGTGGTGGTGGTGGTGCGGGAACTTGTCTGAGACGGTCGAGATGGGAGGTAGAGGCTGCAAAGGGGTTAACGTGGTGTAGGTGCTGCTCATGCTCATGCCGGGGGGCGTCTCGCAGGCCATGGTCATGGTGGGGTGCAGGGCGCCCGTGAGCGCGTGCTCGGGGGGCCGGTGGTGGTGGTGGTAGTCGCCGCTGTCCAGGATGGACGCCATGCCCATGGAGCGCGGGTGGGCGGGCAGGTGGCCGCTGCGGTGGCTCACGGAGCCGCGGTGGTGGGGGCTGCCGCTGAGCAGCTCGGCGGCGGCGGGCACGGGCTCGTGGCTCACGGCGTGCAGGTCGCCCATGCTCTCCATGGCCAGCTGCGCGTTCATGACGGGCCGGGCGCGCAGCGCAGCTACCCGGCGCGCGGCCGCGAGCGGCGGGCAGGGCTCGGCGGCGGCGACATGCGGGCTCCGCGGGACGGCACGGCGGGGCTGGCGGCGGCTCCGGTCCCGCGGCGGCTGCTCGCTCTCTCCTGCCGTTTATCGTTACTACCGGCGCGGTGCAGGGCGCGGGCGGCGCTGCCCGCTCAGCGCTGCGGCCCGCGCGCCCCCTCGGCAGCCGCGGCGGCGCCGGCGCGCGCCTCGCCGCGTCCCTCGCCACCTCTAGCCATGGCTCGTACTGCGCCGCTCGCCTTGGCCGCCGCCGCAGCGCCGCCGCGGGACGGCGCCGCGCATGCGCCGCGCGCGCCCCGCCCGCCGTGACGTCAGCGCCACTATTAAGGAGGCGAGCGCGGCCGCGGCGCCCAGAGCGGCCCGGGCCCCGCGGGGGCAGCGCGCGGGGGAGGCGGTGGCGGCGGGCGGCCCCGCCCCGCCGTGCCCGGCGCCCCGGGGGGTGCGGAGCGGAGCGGGTGCCGGAGCCGCCCCCGGAGCCGCCCCGCGCCGCCCCTTTGGTGACTGCGCAGTTTTCGTGGGCGCGGAGCCCCCGCGCCCTCAAGTTCAGTTTTAACTTCCGGGTGTCCGCGCGCCGTGGGGCAGCGCAGCGGCCGGGAGCCGCGCGGCGCCCTCGCGCACCGGGTGTCCCTCAGGGCCCGCCGTGTCCCTCGGCCCCGTCCCCCCACGCGCGGCTCCCTCTGGCGCCGGGGAAGAGGATCCCCGTCCCCGCCGCGCCCCCGCCCCCCGGCAGCTGCGCCTATTGTTCGCCCATTGACAATAACGGGCCGAGCGCGCGGCGCGGGGGGCAGCCCCTTCCCCGGGGGGCCGCGGCCCGGGCCCCGCCGCTCCCGGCCTGCGGGCGCCCCAGGGCCCCGCTCCGCGGCCGCGGGGTCTGCGCGGGGGCAGCGGCTCCGTGGGCGGCGGGGCCCGGGCCCGCCGCTCCCGGCACGGGGCTCCTCTGCGCGGCGGCGCCCGCGCTGTCCCCTCGCTGCCGCCGCGCCGCCCATCCTCGTCGCCTCGCTCCTGCGCGGGCACCGGGGCGGCTGCTAAACGGCGGCCGGTACCGGCGAAGCGCTATGCGGCCTCGCAGCGAGCGCGGTGGGGCGAGTTTTGTTGGTTTTCTTTTTTTCTTCCTCTTTTTTGATTTTCTTTTTAAAATATATATATATAAAGCCAGATTTTTCACAGCAGGTTTATTTATTTCCTGAAATAAAAAATACACCCTCTGGCGAGGCTTTACGGCAGAAACCCGGGCCTTTAAGCGCGCAGGGCGCCGTCCCCCGCGCCGCTCTTCCCCCGAGGGGTCCGAGGTGCTGCCGCAGCCCGCGCCTCTCCGCGCCGCTCCCAAATCCGCCGTGTTTCCGCGGCCTCAGCGCTGTTCCTGGCTGCCGTGGGTACACCGGGAAAGGGGATCTGCGAGCGAAGCAAAAAAAGAGACCTCAAACCCAATTAGTGATCGCGGGAAATGTTTAGGTTTCCATACAATGAAATTGTCGGGAGCGTTTGCACACGGGAAGGAAGGGCTGCGATTCATTCCTAGGCCAACACAAGGTGATGTCACGAATGCGATCGAAACGTTGCCAGCTTCTTCGTTCTTCATATCTGTATACAATTTACGGTTTAATTACAAATATTTGATCTACACGCGTTTAGCGGTTAGTTACCAAAGCAGATATCACAGCAAATATAACTCGCTCTCCCGAGCTTGTACGAAATTACTCAAACTTTTTTTTTCTTCGATAAAGGAGAGCAACAACAACAAATTTCTAGAGCACTTCGATGTGGCAGCGCTTGTGCAGGGGTGCGCGTTTTAATCCTAGGAAAAAGAAGCTGCAATTAACTCCATCCCCTCGTATTTCTATCTCTATTTTTTTTTTACTTTTCATTTTTGTTTTTGTTTCACTAAATTTGGACGCGCCGCTGGTGCCGGGCACAGGGGCGCCGCGAGCCCCCGCGCTGCTGCGGCCACCGACTGCTGAGGCCCGGCCCGTTGGGCTCCGGGATCCGCGCACGGCCGCTCGGGCCGGTCCCGCTGTCACGGCAGCGCCCGGGGAGGCTGCGGGTCGCGGCGAGGCAGGAACCGGAGACGCTCCGTTTCGTTGCGCTGATCAATTCCTGCTCGCGCGGCCAAGTACCCGATATTTAACAGAATAATCGTTACCGCCTTGAAGTCTTCATTTGATCCGCAGAGGATCCGCGCGGACGCGGCCCGGCGGTGGGGCCGCCCGCATTGCCGCCTGGCACCGCCGGCCGGGCCCGGCCGAGGGGACGGACGGGGCGGGCAGCGCGGTCCCGCCGGAGCCCTGGGACCTGTTGGCTCGGAGGCGGCCTGCGCGGCCGGCCGCGTGTCAAAGGTGGCCCCGAGGCGCGCGGGGCCGGCAGCTGCGGCGGGGATTAACCCGGGCGGACTTTCCCCCGCTCCGCGGCCACAAAACCCGCCAGCTGTCGCGGGCCGGGCTCAGCGAGGGGCTTCAAAGGCGGCGGGAGTGGCGTGGGGCCCCGGCCGGCGCGGGAGCCCGGTCCCCTTCCCGCATCCGCGGCCCAGCTGCGCGCGGCACCGCGGGGCCCCACGCTCGGCCCCGACGGGGCGGGCGACGCTGCCTCTGCGCCGCCGGCTCGGTCGCCCCGCGCCAAAGCCGCTCTGCCGCTCGAGGGGCTGCGCGGTGCCCGGGCTCGCGCTCCGCGGCCAGCGACACCCCGCGCCGGGCGAGTGGGTCCCATCGAGGCACCTAGAGCCCTTTCGCCCCCGCCGCGGTGACTTTGCCGGTGTGGCGGCCAGGGACGCGCGACCCAAGTCGGGCTGCGCTTCCTCCGGGGCTCGGGCAGGGAAAGGGGGCGAGCGGGGCACGGCGGAGCCCCGAGGCCGTCGAGGCGCTGCGCGGCCGCGCTCTGCGCGCGCCTCGGCAGGAGCGGCCTGAGCGGAGACGGCCAAATGCCGTAAATAATTTAGCATTGTATTTCAGGAAAAAAGAAAAAAAAGCTTTCTTAAATCATCCTCTCAATATAACTTGCAGACTTACAGTATGGCCCTGGTAAGTCTAAATTTTTAAAGTAGCAATATTCAAAGAGACAGAGATGTCTGTATTAATTATTTATCCGCTGGTGCCTTCCTTCGTTTCTAACTTATTATTAATTAGGCGCCTCTAGTCTTTCGCAGAGAGCTCCACAGAGCCAGTTGCAGCTTTAAATATGAATTAAAAGCAAATCTAAGCTACTGTAATGCGAAAATTATTCCGTGTCTTCTATGGCAGAGATGAATAGCTGCGCGGATCAATACTGTGAAGCTATGCTCCACACGACAGGGTTATTGATAGCTTATATTAATGATGTTAATGATGGAAAAAGGAAAACAAGAACCTGACCAACTTATAAACTTTTTATCTGCTGAAACCCCGCAATCAAGCGGACAGGAGCATGAATTAAGGGGGCTGGAGCTAATAAGGACATTATTTATGAACCCGGATAAATGACTCCTGGCAGTGGGATGCGTTTGAGCTCCACAGCGGGGGCTCTCCGGACGTGGGGCTCGTCCCCGCCGCCGGGGCGCCTCCCGCCCGCGGCCCCGACGCCGCCCGGACCGGTGACCCCGCGGGCTCCGCCGGCCCGGCCCGTCACCTGCGGCCGGTCCCGCGCCGCTCTCCTCCATCCCTCGTTCGCCAAGAAGAGGGCGAGCCCCGTGGGCGCCCGAGGCCCCGTGGGCGCCCGAGGCCCCGCGCTGCCGGGCCGGGAACCGGCCGCGCCGTCGGTCCCGCTCTGCCGTCGGCGTCGACAGCTGCTGGGCCCTGAGGCTGCCTGGGGTTTCGCGCACACTCCGGCTCCCCCTTAAACACTGGAAGGTGAAAACGCCCCGGTTTGTCCCTCCGCTCCCGCGTTTGTAACCCCGAAACAAAATTAATCTTTGTGCCCGTGTAGCCGCCCGGCGCTGCAGGGATATGATTATATATATTAAAATACACATACGTATATGGGCTGTAATACAATAGAGATCAATAGCACTTTAGTGAACACTATTAATCTGGTTTATTATTTAGGGAAAGATGCTATTAAAAACCCGCTGGTTGCTAAAAGGTGACGTTCTTGAAGAGCCCTAAAGCAAAGCCCTGCGCCCGCGCGCGCGGAGGGGCCGGCGGGTGCGCAGGCAGCGCCGCGGCACGTGGCGCTGAGTTGGCAATTAGGGCAGGGATACATTTTAATCAGGGAAACTGCTCGGAGGGCCGAGCTCCGCGCTGAGATCTTCATTAGTTACGTGTGTGAGCGAGGCAGGGTGCTCGCTGTTTTTTTTTAACCTATTTTTATTCCTTCTTATTTTTGATTTTCTTATTTTTCCCCTCTCGGGCCCCGGACCGAGAACTACAGAAGCTGGTCGGGGCCGTAATTAGCACGAATTAGGTATTTTCCCGTGCCGTGCTGCACTGTGCCTGTCTTAACGCGTTTTATAAAACTTTGTCTAGATGCCAACTCGGATTTGCATGGTCAAGTTTTTATATACTTATATATATATATATATGTATATATATTTCTTTTTAAAATGTTCTTTAAATAGATGCCATCTATAAGCAAGTTTATATATGTATAAATATATATAATTTTGCAAATACTATTTTTAAAAACAGCTTTCTTCAGGAGAAAGTAGCACTTTTTTTTTTCAAAAAAAATCACAGCAGATACTGTAGATATCACTTAATTTCTACAGAAATCAATGTGAAAATTAGATTTATTGGCTACTTACATTGTTAAAAATGACAAAGTGCTGCCTTTTATTTTCATAAAAACAGAGAAGACCGAAAATCATTTAATAAAGAATCCACCTAGTTTAATTTCACTGTAGGTCTCTTGCAACAAAACCAATTATTTGAACCTCTCCCTCATAAACTTGCTTCTTATTCTAGAATTGAGGCAGATAAAAAAATCTAAAAGAGAGTTAAAATAGTAGAGTCTGTTTAATGCCTGAAAATCCTTTCCCACTGTTCGTTGAGATACAGGGTTAAACGAAACAGAAATCGTTGTTTCAAATCATTTGCAAACCCCGAATTAATAACGAGCCTATTAACCAGGAAGAGTCCCTTATTTTATTTGTGTTTGTATTTGTTTATGTGTTTTTTTCTTTTTCCAAGTGAAACGCCTATTTATTTCCTTTGTGTTTTAAGCTTTTTTTGATATTTTTATTTTTTAGCAAAATGAAAGCCAGCACGGAAGGAGGGAGGGAGGCAGAGAGGAAGATGCTGTCGTTCCCAGGGGCGCGGAGCGGGGCCGGGGCCGCAGCGCGGGGAGGCTCCGCACGGTGCCGCGCAGCGCGCAGGCCGCCCCGCTCCGCACCGGCGCCGCGTGCGCCCCGTCGGGCCGCGCCGTGCGGGGGCTGCGCGCAGCCTGCGCGGCCCGGCGCATCCCGGGGCGCGTTCGCGACCGCTCAGAGCCGTCGCGAGCTGAGGGAGGCGGCGCGGGCCGCGCTCCTCGCCCGCCCACGGGCGCCCAGGCCCGGCCGCGGCCCCGCTGCTCCTTGCGCGGCCGCGCTGCCGCCGCCAGGATTTGGGATTCGCGCCCTGGCCGTGGAGAGACCGTCGATAAAATTCTCCGTATCAAATGAGCAATCATTTGCTGTGGTTACACGTTGGGTAATGAAAGATGTTGGCAGGATCAATAAAAATGAAAACACTTTTACTTACATCTTGAGTTACTGTTTTAAGGGGTGAGCTGTGGTGATGCAACAAACCAGAGAGAGATCTACAACCGTCAAGCGTCGAAGCCCAGAGGGAAGCCCCTCACCGCGGCCTCCCGCCCGGCCCTCGGCCCGTGTCGCGGGGCGCCACGTGCGGGCCCGGCCGCGCGGCTCCCACCCGCAGCTGCGGGGAGCGGGAGCCGCCGGGCCCCGCAGCCCCCCGTTAAACACGAGGCGCGGCCGCTGCCCCCTCCCCCGGCACCGGGCCCGGTGCCCTCGGCGGCCCCGCACCTGGGCGCGCCCCCCACCCCCGGCGCGCGCCCCGCCCCCGGCTCCGCGCCCCGCTTACCCCGCGTCCGCTGCGCGCTGCCTCCGCCTTGGCCCCCCAGGAGGAGAGGAGTCCGAACAGCCCGCGCGATTCCAGGGGAGGCCGAGGAGGAGGAGGAGGAGGAGGAGAGGAGGCAGGCGCCGCCGTGCCGGTCCCATCCGCGACGAGAGCCCCGAGGCCGCGAGGTGCAGCCCGGGGCTTTTATTGCACCGACTTTAGCGCAAGCAAGAATCTACAGCCAGAATTACATGTTCTTCATCAGCCTGGCGTGCACCGGAGGCACGGGCAACAATTTGTGTATTCCCTGGTTTTGGTGGAAAAAGAGGGGAGAAGAGAGGAGAGACCCTCTTCCCCCCCAAAGAGCCTCAGGTTGTGGCTTAGGCAAAAACAAAAAGCATGGAGAAAAAAAAAAAGAAATCTCTGCAGCGGCCCATTTTGCTCCATCTTTAAGTCCAGTCCAGGATCAATTCTCTCCCTTACATTCCCCGTCACAAACAAACAGCTTCCAGCTAAATCTTTTAAAGGTTAAAAGCAACAACAACAAAAAATAGAGATAATAACCACGGCTTTTTTCCCCCCTTCTCCTCCTGCTTGTTGGACAGCGCTTTTTGGTCAGCCTAGCCTTGCATTTAGGGATGCTACTTGCATTTGAATAGCTGCCTGGCTGCTATGGATCGGGAGGCTGCGGAGGAATCAGTATGCAAATTGTTTCGGTTACAATCGAAGGGTTCGATCGGGAGAAGGTGCCTGGCGGAAGTGGCTGTCAGCAGCGCTGCATTAGGCTGCCATGGCCCCGCGCGGGCCTGCGCGCCCTTCCTGCGGCCTCGCGGGCTCCGCCGGCCGCTCGTTAACGCGCGCACGCGGGAAGGGGCCACGGCGCCCGGGCCTCGCGCGGCCGCGGGCCGGGGAGCAGCGTGAGGCGCTCGCCCCGCTCCCCGGGCCCTGATTACGCAGCCGGGGTGAGGCGGTGAGCGAAATAAAACATTTATAAACGGTTCCGCGCTTACAGTAGGAGAGGTGGGCCGGGGGGGCTGCCCGGGCGCAGAGCGCGCGGCGCAGGCTGCCGATCGATAACCCTTTCCTTGTAATCCCGGGGACGGTGGGAATCACAGTGCTCGTTTAAAGGGACAGCGGGCTGCAGCGGGAGCGACACTGGTGCCCAGCCCTGTCACCTGTGCTGAACCCCTACCAGGACCCCAATGTGGGCCATGGGTACAGACCCACAAGTGCCCTCCCCATGGGGCTCCTCATGGCCACCCCACAGCATGGCCCAGCAGCCACCCGGCCCTGCTCCCACCAACGGCCACTTGGGCTCCAGGAGAGCTGGTCCCGGCGGCCTTGGCTGGGCCGGTGCCGCATGCAGGCCGGCGGCGCGCGTGGGCAGCGCGGGGGACAGGGCCCTGCTCCCTGCCCTCTCCCCGCCGCTGACCATCTGTCATTCAATTAGGGCCCGGAGGCAGGCGAGGGGCCGCGGCGGCAGCGGGGGCCGAGGGTCAGCGACCCCGGGACAAAACGTCCTGCTGCCTGCGCGAGGCGAGGAAGTGCAAATGTTAAACGCCGCCCGGCCGGGCGCTCGCCTCCGCGCGGCCCGGGGTGAAGGGCAGCCGTCATTAGTGCTTCGATTTCAGCACCGAGGCCGGCCCTGCCGTCTGTTGGAGGGTTTCGGCCCCCGAAGCCTTAACCCTTCCCAGGCAGTCCGTGCCCCCCGGGGCCGGTGGGTCCCATGGCATCACCCCGCGTCCCAGCGGAGGGGTCCCCAGCACCCGCTGCAGCAGCCGGGCGGGGGGCACTGGCCCCTTCCCTCACCCCGCCAGGGGCAACAGGTCTCCCGCTGGGCACGAGCGGGGCTGAGGCCGCGCGCCGAGGGCAGCCAGCCCCTCTCGTGGCCCTCCCCATGTCGCTGGCCGGGCGCCTCCTCCCCTCCTACCAGCAGACCAGAACAAATTGATGAATTGAGCTTTCACTATGCTAATTTGGGCATTATAAATATTTAAGTGAGGTCTCTTGCGGCCAGCCGGACAGGGCTCCTTCCCCTCGCGTGCCTCGTGTCCAGGGGCTGCGCTTGCCCCAGGGGTGGCTGCCACGTCCCCTCGCTGCTCTTCCCCTTCCCAAGGTGGCCCTGCAGCTCCAACAGGAGCTCCACTAACTCATCACCTTTTCCAAGAGCAGCCCCAAAACCTGTTTGTTTCTGCCATCCTTGGCAGCTGAGTTTTGGCAGAGCCAAGGCACCACCATGCCAGAGGACTCACCAGGCAATACAAGCCTCGTTACACCTGAGGGGATGTTGATACATTTTCTTGTTTCCTTTACTTACTTTTTTCCCTGCTGGAAGGGGCTGATTTTCTCTCTTAGTGCTGCAGTGCACTGCGAGCACTTGCTCATGGCCGCAGAGCTTGGCTTTTCCAAAGGGCTGGAGCAGTGCGGGTGCTGCCGCTGGCTGCACCGCCAGCACAGGGGCTGCACCCCAGAGGGCTGTGGAAGCAGCAGGAAACGTCACTGCATGGGGTGCAGGGGCCCAGGGGCTTCAAACAGCCGGTGGGAGCAGGCCAGGGGCTTTAAAGCTGCCCTGCAGCAGCAGCCAGCCCCGCAGCGCTGCCCTTCCCTCCCCAGCTCTGCTGATTTGCTAATGGGAAGATGGTGGGGCCTGTTGTTACTCCGAGTCTGCCCCTCACCTGCTGGCAGAGAGGGGGCTGAGCATGTACATCCAGCCCCACGCTAAATACACACGGGAACGGAAAACTGTGCCCTGCAATCATCCCGCGAGTCCCTGAGCTCAGCCCACGCAGGGAGGGCACAGGCTGTGGCTCTGCACCCGTGTCCTGTCTGACGAGGAAGCACCGCTCGCTTTTCAGCAGGGTCGCATCCCGGGCTGCCATCGAAAGTGAGTCACAGCCATGTGATGGGTCTTGCCGTGCCATAAAATCCATCACTCTTCGCCATGCCTGGAAATCACGTCCTCTGTGGGCTAGGAAGTAGGAATCTTTCAAGTAATTTGTGTTTACCACGACAGATGCGTCCATGCTGATCATCTCTTTAGAGACCTCATAGAAAATTCAGAGGCATATTGCACATAGACTGGACGCTGGCTTTACCCTGTTCGTGGCCCAAAAGCAAACGCCACAAAGCACCTGCACACACCTTTCCACTTCCTCACGTAAAGACCATTGATTTATTAAAGAGAAATAGTAAGGAAATTACATACCGATGGTCTGTAATAGTACTCCTACAGCACGCAGGATGCTTGCACACACGGCGCCGAGGCGATACCCGAGCGCCTGGGGAGCCCCCTCTTCCGTGGATGCAGCTGACCCGGCACCGCTGCGAGCGGCCTCCTTGATATCCGCTGCGCGGGGGGTTGATCTCCTGTCAGTTCAGGTCAATGGAAACTGTCCTGCTGCTGTTGGCAGCACCGTGTTGGGCCTGAGCTGGATGGAAGGTGCAGCAGCTTCCTGAAGCTTTCCTTATCCTGCTCTTTCTAATTCCCTGAGAAAAGGCTTTGCTTCTCACAGTATTTTTTTGTTTGTTTGTTTTGCAGAGTCCACATTTTTGTCCATGTACGCGGGCTGTTTCTACCCTTCAGTTTCCCCTTTCCAACATGGGATCTGCAAACGGACGATAGTGCTTCTGACCCACGGGGCTGCAGATGCTGAAACCCTCTCACCACTGCCATTCTGACCATCTGCTTCCAACTCGCTCTGTCTGCGCTGTCCAAATTCACACAGTGAGCAGCAGCTGAACTGCAGCCTCCACTGAAGTTTTGAACTGCCCAATGCTGGAAGATGGCAGAAAGACCCTTTAAACCATGAGCTCATTAAGTAAAAGTATTGCTGAAAACAGCTTATGGAAGAGCCAAAACACAGAGCAGGCAAACCCAGGAGCGGAAGAGCCTCTGCTGAAGCGCACGCGGCTGTTGTTGGGGCCACACGCTGCCGCAGCGCTCGGCTCTGCCGGTGTCCGACTCCACGTCGTGGGAGACCATCGAGTCCTGAGAAAGAGCCCTTGAGGACAGGGACTGCGAGCATCAGGCAGCGTGTGAATCCCACCAGGATTCCTGGTGGAGGCACTTGGGCTTTTCCCATGGATTGTAATGCAGTGCTGATGAACTCATATTTTCCCAGTCCCCTCTGTGGATACCTTGGGAACAGGCCAGGGGCTTGAGCAGGGATCTCCCCCTGGCTCCAGAATTAGCGCTGTCTTTAATCTGTGCATATTTAAAAGTGTGGGGATCCCATAAATCCTTCCACATCTGGGATCACTTGTAATGGCCGGTGTCAGGAGTTTACAGAGGAGCTTTCTAAGATCTAGTGTCCAGAATCAATAACAGCTGGAATTCCAGCGAGGAAGATATGCCGCGGCCCCGGCTGATTCTCAGGTGTTTTCAATCGTATCTCCAGCAAAAAAATTATTCTTGTTAAGTGATTCTGCTAGTCCGCTCATGTCTTTTGAAGTTGCCTTTCTTTCTTTGAGCTCAGATGCCTTGAGATCCTACCCCTGCTCAGTCCCCAAACCCGCGTGTATCCAATAAAGCGGACAGCTTCCCGGCAGATGTCTCCATTTGCTCCATTTTCTCCTTTATGGAGGCTTTGCTGGCGGGAGCAGCTGGGTGTGTGGGGCCAGCAGAGGCTCTGCAGGGAGCTCCGCACGGCCCTGGCCCGTCCGCACGCGCTGTGCTGGATGCTCCAAGCCCCTCTCCCCACCAGCCCCGGCGCAGGGTGTCCCACCGCCGCCGCCGTCCCCACCAGCCTCTCCTGGGCTGGACACAGGGAGGGTTTCACTGCTTCACTACGGGGATGGCCCCCAACCGCCGATACTGCTTGTCCCACTGGGTTGGGGGCTGCCAGGAGGACGAAGACAGAGCAAAGGGCTGCGTGTGCCACACAGGGAGCCCTTGGTCACTCTGGGAGCAGGGCCGGCATCACTGCCCGCGCTCTGCCCCCTCCCGAGGCCTCGGCCAGACCCCTCTGCAAGTGCCTCCATCTGAGCTCCTCGTGAGAGCAGGATGGAGCGTGGAGGTGATGGGCAGCATCTGCAATAGGAAATTGCTGTCTGCAGATGTGTGTGTGAAGGAAAGCCTGTGTCAGACAAGGGTATCAAGGGATAAATTCCACAAGTGAGTGAATCCATCTGAGGGCAAGACACAAGAGGTGCGTTTTCCTCAAGAAGGAGCTGAACAACTCCAAGGACATCAATCCGCTTTATGAGAGACACGGTTTCCTTAGCGTTGCCCATGCTTTCTCAGGAGAGGAGAAGACAGCAGTCAAATAAACAAATGGTGGCTTCATTCTGGACCACAGTTTGAATCCTCACTGTCTTTGCACTTAGCTGAAGCTTTGCTGGGGATTTACTTGAACAGGAGAAAGTGAAGGACTAGACTGTATTCCTCTCTCCAAGGAGCCATGTGGGATTCCCAAGGAAGAAGCTCTGGACAGCGTGGCCCACTCTCCTGGCTTGCTCTGCGGGGGGATGTTATGTCATAGAAGATGCTGCAGCTCCTTCAGCATCACAGTTCGCCCAAAGAGCACAATGGAAGCTGCTGGTTACCTCTCCAGTGCACAGACTTCCCTTGCCTTTGCTCTGAGCAAGTGGCAACCCGATTGCCCCTTCTGATCTGCCCCTGCACACCTGGTGCTGCAGGGACCAGCAACAACCTGGCCCTGATCAAGAGCGCAAGACTGGACCTATTATCTACATCCCAGAAACACTCCGACCATGTGGGAATAGTTAAAGGTAAGAGAATATATAACAGATCATCTGTCTCTCAGCCCGAGTCAGCTCAGAGGTGGGAACAGATTGACCCAGGTGGGCGCAGCCATGGCCAGGAAGCCGCGAGGTGCCTGGCAGAGCCGCTCGAGCGGGCGCAGAGCGGAGCCCCGGGGGCTTCCTGCAGCGCTGGCCGTCGCGGGGCTGTCCTGCAGGGAAGGGCCAGGAGGTCTGGGGAGATGCTCCTGGGAGGCAGCACGGAAGCACCACATTTGCTACGCGCAAGCTCTGGGAAGCAGCCTGGAGAGGAGCCTGGAGAGGAGCCCGGGCCGGGGCCGGCAGCAGCGTCCGCTCCTTGCCCGATTCCAGTTGTGCTGAAGGGCACCACACATCTGTCTGCTCCTGGCAGATAAGCTGGAAACTGTCAAACAGGGAATGAGGCCTCTTGAATTTTGCAGGCTGCGTCGGGCCCAGAGGAATGGTTCATTAGCAATTTATACATTTGGTCTGGTGTGAAAGCAGATTCCTCTAGCAGCAGGATCCATCATTTCCCCATTGGGCTGCTCCTGCTTTACAGCGGCGTCTCCTGAGAAACCGCGCCAGGTCTGGGAGGGAGCTACCAGCTTCCATAGGGATGCGAGCAAGCCGAAGGGACGGGGTCACAGGGCCTGCCAGGCTTATTTCATGGATTCAGTCAGAATATTAACATGTTTGCATATGTAAATGTGTTAAAGAGAGCATCAGCTAAGGGAATACATTAAGCTCAGTGGCCCTTCCAAGCCGATTTAATCTGACAGCACCTCCATTAAAAAAATAAAAAGCATCAGTTTTCCCTTTGTGACTTGATGTACAGTAATTAGCTTGTTAGAGCAGGAAACACCTCCTTTCATAATTGATTTTGCACCCCTTTTACTTGGATATCTCTGACAAGCTGTTTCTAGCTCCCTGAGGACGCCATCAGTACTTCCCATGTGTTTGGAATTTCATGAATGTGAATAATGAATATGATTTATCCCTCCCACACTTCCATGCACCTATAATATATGTAGCCAATTTGTGAACCGGACCTTGCGTCGAGAGGATCGGCGTTGCAGTATTAATGACACAGTGACCTGCCGTGCGCGGGAACCGGGACGGAGCCGAGCGGAGATTCTTCTGGGCATTAGCCAGGCACGAACAGGTTGCGCCGCGTATTTGTCCACCGGGATGGAAAACCGGAGGAATATTTTCTGAATGATCCTGTGTATCTAAGTTAGCATGCCAAATTGGTTGCTTATTACAGCTGGCACAGTGCCTCGGTGGGCTAATGTGTTAATAACGTGTAATGTTTCTCCGAGGCGATGGCACCACTCTTCATTAGCGCTTCCCAAGGCCCGTCGCTGACGCTTAGCTCTACACTTTGTTTCTGGTGCTGGAGTGAGGGTATTTGAAATCAGGGTTTCAGATCTGCTAATACATGTCACACACTCTTTAAAAAATGGATTTTAAAAGGGCCTTGATAATTTTATGGCTACTAATAACATTTGTAGCTATGTGAGCTAAGCTAATGATAAGAGTAATCAAATTTCATGTTTCACGGCATAAAGTGAGCAACTGCAGGGGTCAGGAAGGTATTCGCTCCCTGTCCTCCTCCCCGGGGGAGCACCGCCTTTTCCTCTCGGTTCAGCAGATTAGTGGTGTTTTGGAGGTGGAACAGCGCAGGGCTGCAGCGAGGTTCAGCACCGCACACTGCGCAGACCAGGGCTCGCTCTTACAAGGCCACAAACTCTGCTTTGTGCTGGGAAACACTGAGGCACCCGAACGACGCGGTTGTTTTCTACCGATCACCCCGCACAAGCCGGGATCCAACGCACAGGACTGACACTCCCCACTTTTACAGCTGTCCACTCTGTCCCCCAAACTCAGGAATACAACTCTTTTACACTATGTTTATCTAGTGTCTTTTCATGCAAAGCCTAGAGTCCTGTATCTTGCTATATGGTAGTGAGGGCACCCATACTTCTAGCATGATGGGTTTTGCAAAGCCTTTTAGTGCACAGTGCTAGAGAGATACTGATGAACCTAGAAGGATTCACTTAACACAGAGCTTAATAAACTACACAAGAGATGCCCTGATAACAATAAAAAAACAAACCAGCAGAGCAGCAGAGTCTAAAAGTTCTCTATACATTTTTAAAAGATAGGAAAAGAAGCTTTTGTTTAGAGATTTTTTGGGGGCTTAAAACGACTATTTTTCAAAGGGTTGACATTATCACACAGAAATTCAAAAGAAGTTAAAAGCATCCAAAATATTTCCATTTCCATCCACATTTCACAGAACGGTGCCCTTGACGAGCTCTGGCCAGCTCCAGCTTGTAGTTAGGCTCCGTCTGTGGGTGCAAACGCTCACGCCGGGTGTGGGGTGAAGCTCTCGGAGCACCTGCTGCCTGCGCACGTTGCTGCTGCTGGCGCTGGCCTCTGCCACCAGCTTCTTAGCATCAGCAAGGAGCGAGCAGAAGTACAAATAAAAATGATATTTATAGACAACGCCCCGAAGATCATCAAAATAAAGGATGAGCAGATTCCCACCAGAGGCCAGAAATGCAGAAGCCCTTGGTTTTGCTTAGGGCAATGCAGGAGGAAGGGACAAAGCTGCGGTCAGCCTTGGGGCTGTGGGACTGCAACGCCGGGGCCAGCGCAGGGCTGAGGCCCTGGAGCTTCCCCGGAGCCTCCTAGCACGGCGGGAGCGTAATGGGAAAGGCCGGCGTTAAAGACCCTCTAATTGCGGCCTTCGGAGCGGTAAGTGCAGCACCGCAGTGCTCTGTTTAGGGGATTTGGTGTATCTCCACCATCAAGGCTACATTTGTCTGTAGGATTAATCACTTTTTGATCTGGAGGGTTTAAGACAGGCAGCTTACTAGGAGTGTGCCGCCCGGCTATCCAAGCCAGCAATTAGCTTTGTTCCCTCCTGTTGTCTTGCTCATTAGGCCCTGCTCCGTCACTGCTTTTCTGACCAACGTGGCAATACGCTAATGCATTTGCAACCCTGCTTTCAGGGGGCTTTTTAACAGGGGAATTTTAGTAAAAGCTGAATGCAGAATACAAAGTCCTGCTAAGCACTGTGTGCATGCACACACACACTCCCTGCTCCTCACTGAGGCAAGGCCATCCCCTGCTCTTTCCAGCCGGCTGTACAGTTTTCTCGCATGTCGCTTTCCCTGAATCGGGGGGAAGCTCATTCCCTGTGCCCCATCGGGCAGCCTTCCTCCTGCCATCCTTGTCCTCTGCAGACCAGCACAGCAGCTGCATCGCGTCTTTGCAGCCTCCTCGTTTTTACTGCTTGACGCAGGGAGCGCGGGGACGCGGGCAGCGGTGCTGAGCACCCCTGCAAGGGGCTCTGCTCGGTCCTGGTGAACCCGCAGCTCCTGAGTCAGAGCTCACGGGAGGCCCCGGCAGCTTCGCACCGACATCCGCGGGGTTCGCGCCAGCTGTTAACAGCTGTAACCTTCTCCCGGTCACACAACTTCCCCTGGGAGAAGCTCCCAGGACGCAGCACTACTGCACTCCCCTACTGCAGGCAAATTGTCTCCTGTTTCCTCCACTCCTCTACTCTTCTTTTAGTAGATATAACCTTTCTTTCCTATGGACCAGGCACTTTGCTGAGCCATCCTGACAAATGTTTTCAGGTTTTTAAAATATTCAATATTAAAGAGACCAGGCCAGATGTGCATGGCCGCCCTCATTGCTCTCGGGTGTGCTCCCTGTGCTGAAATGCTCCCTGTTGTCACCCAGCAAAGGGTGGCAGACGGAGCCCCTCTCGCGGCCTGACGAGCGGCGACGGCCCGGCCCCGCGCGGAGCACGCGGGCGTTGTTTTGGGATGACGTTTTGCCGTGTCACAGTTGCTTATGGGCTGCTTAAGCTGGCGTTGGCGAGTGATAGAGAACATGCACTAAACAGTCCCCGTGCAGCGCGCTGCATTCCCTCGTCCCCGCTTTGGGAGGGCCGCGCAGGACGGCGGGAAGTGCAGGAGGACATCGCGCTACTGGGGGTCTCCCCGAGTCCTGCTGATCCCAGCATGAGTCTTCGAGCTTCCCATGGGATCAGCCCGTGACCCAGCGAAGGGAATGGGCCCTGGACAGCAGGCTGAGGGTGTCCGCATGAGCCCACGCGCACGTGAGCGGCTCCGTAGCTGAGTACGTTGCCAGCTCTAAGTGCACTGATAGGGAAGAGAAAGCCTCCATTTTAAAGTAAAATCACTCTCAATATAAGGCATGGCTTAACGGGGGCTTGAATCTGAGCCTGCCTGATAGCGATTGCATTACATCTGCACGAATCCCCCCTGCTTGCAGCTGCAGCTCTGCGCGGGGACGCAGGGATGTCCTGCCTGTGCCCTCGAGTCCGGCGGGTTCTCCTTGGGCAGAGATGGTGCCTTTGCCTGGCACGCAGCTTGCTGAACCCCGGGTTCGGGCTGTTGCCAGTCAGAACAGCGCTGAGCATCCCCTTAGCAGAGCTCACGTTAAGGTGAGATGGAGATATCCCAGTTTGGGTTGCTATGAGAAATAGCAGCCCCCTTTCCCAAAAGGATATTAAGCCAAGCAGCAGCCCATGGCAGTGGGTGCAGCCACACATGTCCCCCCATGCTGGGACTCACTTTCCGACTACCCTGAGCTTCGGCCAAGAGGACACTGAAGGCCAGATAGAGCCCAAACAGTGGAGTTAAGGGCTAAGGGAGTACCCCTGTTTTTGATATCCATATGCCTCCTTTGCTGGGGACTTTTATTCATTTGTTTCTTTTCTCACTGCCAAATGCCTCCTTGCCATTCCTGCTCCTGGGAGATGGTATCTGGGTACCTTTGCCCTTGGGTGTTCACATGGAAATCTTCTGAAGAAATCTGGTTTGTTAAAGCCATCTTAAATCTTTCTAGATTCATTGCCAGTCCCCCAACCATTTCCAAATAAAGTATTTGTTGTAAAGAGTGTTTTTAAGAAATTGCCACTCTGCTATGAAAAAGGTTTTGGTTGGAAAGATCAGCTCCAAACAACCTTTCCAAACAATAGAGAAGAATTAAGAAACTAAGAGCAGTTTGGCAGAGACATTTTCTCTGTGTAGTGACACAATCAAATACTTAACCAAAAATAATGTAATGGAAACTCTAGGTCACAAAATAGAGTGCTGCAGCCTGGAAAAATAGTTTTCTGACCTTCTGGATTTCCTCTATCAGGGGACTCCTGTGCAATGAGCAAACCCTATTTCTTGCAACAAAGACATTCAGCGATCTGCAAGGCTGTGTCACCTTGCTGGCAGAAACACTGAGCGGCAACAGTGCTGAAAGTCAACACTAATAGCTGACACCAAATTAAACTGCCAGAGTTTGTGTGATGTAGTTCTGTCACCCTTTGACACATTTGATGTGAATTCAGAGGCTTCTGCTGTAAACTCATTGGCAGGGCTCATGACGCATCATCTTTACATATCTGCCCAGCCACATTTGTCAGTAACAGGCAAGCCTCAGATGACTTTGGTGGTTGCAATATAGATTGCTTTACCTTCACATATAGCAAATCAGACTTTTTAACACCTGTGATATCCTCAGTTCCAGGTTTTAACTGTCCAAGCCTTGTTAGCAGCACTTTGGCTGTCCGGCGTCGGCGCTGGACGTCAGGATTGATGAGGGCTGATGATGGCAGTGCGGTGGCCTGTCCCTCCTTACCCTGTGACTCACACCATCTCCCGTTTGCCCATGTAAAAGAGGGCAGGCAGGCTCCTAAGTATCTTCATGAAGTGCCTGATTGAAAGGCCACAGCCAACTAGGTGGAGTTGGAAGGGACACTTATGGGATGCCTCTGCCATATATTCCCTGTGTGGGGCCTGGCGGGAGCATGCAGCAAAGAAGCACGAAGATCCCTTGGCCTCTGCCTGTGTGGACCCGGCACCTCTCCAAGCCCAGGGACAAAAGACTTCAGGCAGGAAAGCACAGGGGTGGGAATGGCCCCATGAGCAGCAGGGTCGCATCCTGCCACTGCCAGCAGTGCTCCCAGAGGGACATGGGGCTGCTGGGGCAGTCGTTCAGCAGGGACAAATCCACCTTCTCCAAACAACAACACGGCAGAACAAAGCACAAGCCACCCCCACTCCTTTTCTCCCTAGACAACCTGGAAGGGATTTCCAATGTTCACTTTCTTTTTCCCCTAAACCTTTAGACGGATGTTTTCTGGTTATCAGCTGAGAATGGTTATCATTTTGAGCTTGAGCTAACACAAGACTGCTTAGAGAAGAGCAAATACCTGATGGTGGGTATCGGGGCTGAAGTTCATGAGATGCTCCCAACCATGCTGAAGAGTCTTACGATCCTTGCCGTGCTCATGGCTCTCCTATTGACCGGAAAGGAAAATGGCCTGTGATTTTTATTTATGTCTCCATGGTATGTAATATACCTGTCAGCTTCAACCGATCCTTACTTGCCACATATTGTCCTAGAATATTTAATATATTGAGTCTTTTCCTCCCAGTGACAGACTCTACTATCAATGCAAGCTGCTATGGAAAGCAAGCTGTATTTAGACACACTGGAAGAATAAATCCAGCACAAGGACCTTACATCAGATTTATTTTTTACTTTTATGGATTTAATTGAGTCCTGTTTGAACACATGGTTTAAAAACCTGGTCTCATAAGGTAGTATGCATCAAACAGGATTTATTCATGTGTGAGCTGTAACAGAATGGGAATGGACATATGAGATCCTACAAGAAAAAAAAATCATATTTTCACTCACTATCTTAGTTCTTCTGCTTGTATAATATATAAAAACATTTCACAGTGTCCCACGTGCAAACAACCCTTTGCACCACTGGAATGATCTCAGATCTCTACATTATAATAGAGTATTTCTACCCTCAGAAGAAGATGGTGAAATGTGCAAATGCCAGGTTGGAGCCAGGAAGAGCCATCCACAGCTTTCCTTGCCAGCATTCACTGCAAGGTCCGCAAGAACCGAGTACAGCATTAAGACGCAATTTACAACAGCTAATCATTCTCCCAGTGTCTCAGCGAGCAAACAGCCATAATGAGCACGTTGGAAATACCTTGATGGGCAGCGCGAGGAGAAGGCGGCTGAGCCAACGTGTCCGAGACAGCGCCAGCACTTTGCATGCAGCCTTGCTGCCCGCCGCTCCTGGAGGCACCGGAGACTCCCTGCGCGCACAAGGGGATTGTAATGGGAAGCTGACAGCTCTCCGCAATTATGACACCTCGAGACATCTCTATAATTACTGTGCTGTGGCTGTGGTGCGCCGTGTGCCTGCCGCAGAGCTCCTGAGGCCAGGAGAGCGCAGCTCCTCCCTGCGCGTCTCACCGCGTGAGTCGGCCCCTCTTAGAGCTCACAGCAGCAGCTGGGCTGGTTCCCTGCTTCCTTCTGCTTCCTGAAGACCTGTTAATAGACTCAGATTGACACATCTAGGGTAGAGGTGTTCCAAGGACCACCAAGTTTTATGCTGTGACCTGGAGAGGAGAGACCTGAAGTCAATACCTGGAGACACTATTTATGAACAGGTCCGGGTTTGGCTTTTGTGTCACATCTTCTCTTAGGCTGGGGCCATCTCTCCTTGCTCAGCCACAGAGAAGGATAAAACTGCCAACCTGCCAGTGGGAACGTCCCACCCTCTTGGATTTGGTGCCTTCCTCAAGATGTAACATCTTGGGGATGTAACAGGTGATGTACATCATCGATGTATATCAAGATGTAACAGGCGATGGCCCTTGTGGCGCTTGATATTAGCTCAGTTGAAAAGGACATGAGGTGCCCAAGCAGTCACCCTTGCTCTCCCCCAGCCTCCCGCCTGCACGGTCGCCCGTCTGGGACCCTGCCTGGCGTCGGGCCTTTCGCGGAGACGTGGCCATTGCAGCAGCCTCCCTGGCGCCACATGGCCAGCCTGAGGCAGCGCCGCCCGTCCCCAGCCTGGAGCAGTCTTTTCTGAGCAAAATGCCTTTTCTTATTTTTCAACTGGCATCATGAAAAAAAAAATACCACCCCCGCCCCCAAACCTGACCTTTCACATTTTACATGATTCTGGCTATGCTGGTTACCCCACGAAGCGGGGAGCCCATGAAGGGGCCTGCAGGGCTGGCAGGTGGAGCCCCCCGCTGCTGCCCCTGTCCCACCAGGGATAGATTTGGGGCTGCTGGGTCCCCCTGTCCCCTCAGGTGCCCCCAGAGTGAACCCAGAAATGGACAGTTATAGCCCGTAACGTATGTGCAGGTAAAAACCCCTCTAAGAGCTAATTAACTGTGAGGATTAATATTTCTGCTTTAAGGTCCACAGATGTCATTATACCATTATAAAATAAACTCTTGAAAAATAATTCACTTTTAAAATAATACATTGCTTTCCTTTTATCCAATAGGTTAAAGTACTTTGTTCCTGGGCACCAGCTTTAAATTTTTCATGTCAGGGTGAAAAGCAATTTTTTAATTATAATTTTAATGCAGCTGACCATATTTCGTAATGATACATTTTGAACCCAACTTGTAAATGTGTCAGAAGAAAATATGACTATTCCATAGAAATATCTGAACCGTAGGAACACAGTTGAAATAACATAGTGCTTCTAAAAGTGCCAATTATTTATTTTAACTGTGGTATTACATCTGTCATTAGCACCATGTGAAATATTTGATGCGATATTAAAAATGTTTCAAATTCAGCTATTTCAAGGCTCGCAGAATTTGCATGAGCACAAGGAGCTAAAGTATGGATCCTCAAAAGCAGCCCTGGTGGCAAAAGTCAGCATTAAGTCCATTTTAACTAATTTCCCTTGCTTTTCCTCTTCAGGTGCCATCAAGTCCCCCTGCAGTTTAGATGCTGGACATGGGATAGCAAAGGGGGTGCTTAGCGAGCCCACTGCTTGTCCCACACCTCTCGCCCTAGAGGACTTGGTGCAGATGTATTTTGGCATTCCTGCACCAGCCCACAACTCCCCTGCTCATTGCCTTGCGCTGCCCTGGAATGGCACATGCTTTCCAGGAATTTCCAGGGTGAGACTCCAAAGAAAAAGAGGAAATATCACCCCCAAACCAGACACGCGTGAGCCCTTGTGCCCCTTGGCACGCCTCCTCACTGGGTGCATGGGCCCGAATGCTCAGCGCGGCAAGAGGAGAGCTGGCGAGGAGCCTGCTGTGCTAAGGAAAGCAGCAATGGCTCCAGGAACACCAGGCATTTCTCCCTCTCAGACAAACACCCCTTTCCTCATTTATGATGGACCAAAGGTCGAAGATAGCTGCTCCACCACTTCTACAGTCCTGCTGAAATTTTATGCCCTGGAATTGCTGTCAAGTTTAATGTTCTCACTTTATATAACGAAATAGCAATCGTTCCAGCTCTGCAGCTTGAATGAAATCATACTGAAAAAGATTGAAATTTGGGGGTGAAATTTCACAAACTGCTCGGACCTGCAGCCAGCATCTTATGTTGGATTAACCACAGAGGTAAGCAGTATTTATTCGGAAAACTCTGAGCACTGATGTACCAGGAGAATTCTTTTTGAACCTAATATCAATGCATCTGAGATAGGAAACCATCAGAATATTTACCCTTTTGTATAGCTTCATCGACCCTTTCTTGCAGTCTCTTGTTGACTTTCCCCTTTACAGACTTTTGGTATAGATTCTTGGCTATATGTCCATGGTTCTCTGACATAATACTGCTTTGCAGAAAGGAAGATCTTTTCATTTTATACTTTTTAGACATAAAACCTCAGAATGATCACCTCTTTGGGGTAGCAACCACTTTACCTAAGTATAGTCCAGTCAACGCAACTCCTGTGGATTTTGATGGGTGCAAGAGCAAATCATGGGGGAACTTCAAAGATAACACTTTACCAGGCCTTAGGAGCAGGGTTGGATGTTCACAGCGCCTTTGCAAATGCCCATGGTTACCTCTGCACCTGGCGGGCGCCTCTCGAGGCGGCGAGGCAACGTTTGGGCAAAGCAGGTGCCTCTCTGAAGGCCTCTCTGAAGAAGGATTTCCACAGCCCGCATAGTGCAACCTGAAGTCAACAGAGGATGAGTTACTCGAGGGATTTTTCACATGGTTCATTTTAGAATTGCTATGAAACAATCCTGGAGATGCCTTGCTATTCTTCCCTGTAAAGCAAACAGCACCTCCAGGCCTAGCAAGGCTTGCGGATCTGCCATTCCCCCTTGCTGCAGGCAGACGCAGGAGCTCGGCGCGAGGCAGGAGGGCTGCCGGTGACAACGGAGCAAAATACCGAGCAGAAACGCTGAGCACCAGCTTTACCTGTGGTCTCTGAGGCCCCTCTGAATTTACTTGAGCGCTTGCAGCAGTACCCAGGGTCACAGGTTCAGCGGCTCGGCCACCAAACCCATCCATGAGCTGCAGCTAAGCTGGTCCCTGGGGTGGCAAAGTAGCTTACGCTGTGTTAGGAAGAGAGGAAGAAAAATGTGCCCGTGACCAGTAAGTCTAAAATCTGTATTATTGTCAGAGAAACAATAGCAGCATCAGCTGCTCCCTGCTGGCGAGAGGAGCCGGCATCATTAGCGACGCGGGCAGGCCACCTCCAGGGAAGGGCTGCGTCCGCCTCAGCACGGCGGCCGCTCTCGCCGTAGCCTCAGGGGCGAAGCCCGTGGTGACGGGTGCTGTGTGGCCGGACATGCTGCCCAGGAAGCACGCGCCCTCCCGGCCCGCCAGCACCACGAGCAGCCTGTGCGGAACGCGGCACCTCTCCAGCTCCCTTTCCCCTGGCCATTCGCCTTTTGCTCTTCTGAAGGTGGATTAGGACTGCATTTCTGTATGGCCCTGTGCTGCTGCCCATTGCTGCCACACTGCAGATGCCTTTGAAACTTTTTTAAGTGAATTATGGCTTGCAACAGCTCTATTTAAAATCCTACGCTTCACCTTCACTTTTCACAATATGTTACCAAAATGCCGATCTTCTCCATTGCGTTACTCCAGGCCGCAGTCACCTGTGCTCGGGGCTGCTCAAGGAGGCACACGTGGGGATGGGCGCTCCCCACAGCTCCCGTGGCAGCCCTGCAGTGCAGGCAGCACAAGGAGGTGCAAGGCAACGCAACACTACCCCACACAATCCAGTGCAACGCAACGTGAGATGAAGCAACGCAACCCACCACAATGCAACCCAACACAATGCAACACAACGAACCCAATGCAGTACAATGCAACTTGATGCAATACAGCACCCCACTGGCAACACTTGTGGTACCTTTGCGGCCGCTGCATGCATGGCGTGCAACCTGGAGCCTGTAGCACCAGCTGTGTTCTATGATGCCACCATCACATGTGCCAAGTGTACCAGTGATGCCATTTTTCAGCAGTTGAAGCCTTCACTTACTAGTTTGTCTAATCAAACATACAGCTCATCCAGTTTCAGGCAACAGGCATCTCCATCTCCGCGCTGTCGAGAAGCAGGTTTACCCCAGTAATGACTGACCTGCTCTGAAGAAGCACCTTATTGCCAGGGGTAATAGTGGTGGCACAGCTACCCTGGCTGGGTCCCAGCTCGGTGCTGGGCAAATATTTTACAACGACATATTTGAAACTTGCACTGACTTGCTTTGAGCATACTTGTGTGAGAGGGAGAGCTGCGGCTCGCTCCGTTATCTCTGACACGGCCAGGACTGGGAGTGTGACCAGAGATTCTCTGGCGTCCCAGGTTGTTATCAGTTGTTTTGCATGTATGAGCCCAAGCACAGGTCAGAAGTCTATTTACAGTAAGAACGCTTTTTTTCGAAACTTCCTGCATAAATAAATCGTGCTTCTTTCTACCCATTGATAAATAATGAGTTACTGAAGCTTAGAATTCTCACATTGATCTGTACAGAAAAGCTGTTTTATTTGCTTTTCTGAAATTTCCGTATTTATGTTTTGCTCCTCCCAAGGCCTGCGTGCTGGAGGCAGGTATCCACATTTCCTGGCTGCATGCGACCGACACTAGCAGCACGGGATCTCTGGTTCCACACCACCTCGCTAAAACAGGCTTCCTCCCTCATGCACTGTGTGCAATTAAATACAAGAAGCTGCAGTGTAAAGGTGCTTTACTTTTGCTAGGCATGGCAAGCAGAGGAAAACATGGGGCTTAAGTGCTTTTATATATATATATGTATATTTGGCTGAAAGTAAAAAAAATACACCTATTTTTCTTAAAATGACCCCCCAGGCTATAAGCAGGGGCACTTCCAGCAGAGCTGCCAGCCTGGGCGAGCGGTCAGCAGAGGCCGGTGGCCCTGTGCCTCCTCGCTGCACAAGTCCTGGGAGAGGAACAGCCTCTTTTACATCACTCTAATGGGCCAATTTTAGCTGCTCATTGGCGAGAGGCAATTCCCTGCTCCCCCAAGAGCCAGCATCACTGGAGCTGTCAGCAAGCGGCCAGCAGGAGCCCCGGTGCCTTGGGCAGCCGCGCGGGGCTTCGCGCTCGCGGCGGCAGCGTGCCGGCACATGCCTTTCCCTAACTTCCCTGAACTTGTTTGGTTTATCTTGATTAATAAGTTCAAGTATTCATAAAACTGAGGCCTGCCATTAAGGAGGCGATAAGCCATAATTTGTAATAAAAGAGCTACCTTTGCAATTGTCTTCAGCTGAAGCGCAGAGTCCCCGTAATGATTTATTGCCTTACTGCCAGGCTCTTGATAAGTGGACACCAAATGGCTCCTCATTACTCAAAAGCTCCTCTGATTTCTTGAGCCAAAGTCTTTTCCAAGCTCCACTTAGTCCACTTTCCTTCCGAAGAGAATGAATCAAGGACCTTCTCACAGTAGCCTATAAACTATTTTAGCATAAAAAATATCATAAATGAGAAAGGAGAAAATCTTGTTTGCTAAAGGGCTGCTGGATGAACTGCCTCTTGCCCTTTTGATAGCATCTTTGAAATGGAAATGGCCAGCTGCCTGACCTTCTGTTCAATGACCCTTTTTGTACAAAGTCAAATTGCAGTAGCTTCACAGCAGCAATTCACCTATGGACATAAACTAGATTTCAGGGGGGTATGGAAGAGGAGGTTTCTATTTGCAGTTTCTTTAGAATATTTTTTCCTTGTTAACATTTCCTATATACACATCAAGAATCAAGTTTATAAAATAAATTACTGCTCACAGAAAGAATTTAGAATTTTTCTTCGGTGGCTTACATCTCTGTGCATTTTGCATTATAGATTTAACAAGCCTTCTTTAAAAAACGTTAATCAAAAAGATTTAGTATGTGACCAGTGCTACATGCAATTTTTTAAAAAAATTCTATAATCAGTTATTGGATAGTGGCATTAATTATTTAACTCATTTTATTAGAACTCAAGGAAAAAATATAATTCTAAGAAGTACAAAAGATCAGCAAAAACAAAAGGAGACAAGAAATACTGTATTTCTAAATATGTTGAAATTTGGGTGTCCAAATTTAGAAATCAGCCACCCATGTGAGATGCCCAAGCACTATGAAAACTGTTTTCCCTCTCAGATTTATGCTCTTACTGCTCAGTTTATCCTGGGATCCAATTGCTTTTTAAAAGCAGTCATTCTTTGTTAAATGCATTTGCCAAATTCAAACCCTGTCTTCCAGCTGGACTGAATCACTCGTGCTGTATTTCAGCACTGGAGTTTCCCAAATATGCACAGAAGATTCCCAAAGATGCACAGCAATACCGGGCTGGCTGTGCTTGCTGCGGGATCCGCATGGTCTGCGTTCACACCGCTGGAGCCCCAGCCCTCGGCTTTCGCCACCCACCCTTATTTCTTGACTCCACATCTGCCTCTGGGCCAACCCTCAGACACCATTCACACAAAAGAGAAGTGGGGTTTGTAATTCCAGGCGCACATTTAGCAGTGTTTCAGCTTCATCTAAAATTGTGTCTGGATCATGTAAGCATAAGAAATCACTCATAGATGTCAAAAAAACTAGACCCTTAAGGTAGCTAGTCCATTTTCTGATTAAAGAACTGCACTGATTGTTGCTTTACAGCTAACAGCTGGTATGTTAAGGCTAAAATCTGAGTGTCAATTAATTCTGTATCAGATCAGCTGAGAGAGACAACTGTGCGCAAGCATATGGTCATTGCAGGAGTAAGGCTGCTGAAAGCTGAGGGTGTTTGATGGTTTCAGCCTGTCGCTCTTCACTTATGATATTGTAAATGAGGCTAAAACAGTTTAATTTGTGTAACTGGCAGTCAGGAGGAGTGTTTAATTGAGGGAGCAGGGCGGGCTGGCAGCCCTGGCAGGTTCTCCCGCGGTTGCTTGATGCACTGCGGATTGTGCCCAGTGGCAAGCTGCCCAGGCTTGTAGCACGCACAAAAACAGTTCATAATTACACCATAATTCAATCTGAAGTCTTGTTTCCAATAAATCCCTCATGAAATTAGTATTCTGCTCGGTGTAATACACGCAACCGCTAGCCCTGCCTCGCTGGGACCGGCTCGCAGGGGACGCGGCGGTGTGGGCCGGCTCCCGCCCGGGGCTTCAGGTGGTCGTGGCTCTCCTCTTTGGGATGTGCTAACGGCTGGGAAATTTTCTAGGTCGCTGGCTATGATGCAACTTTAGAACAAAACGAAAGCAATAAGCAAAATTATCACATGGAGTAATGGTTGGGAGATGACTCCCCTGTTGGCACGGGTCAAGCTGGGAGAAGCTTCCTGGTGTATTCTTGGGACCTCGAGTTCAAAGCAGCATCTGTGCACATGCTTATTTTTTAAGCATATGCTTATATCCCTTTCTACACAACAAAGCTCTCAAATCAGGTGGAAACCCCATCAAACTAATATATTGGAAGTACACATAACATTTGGCAGAAGCTGTGACAAGTTTGATGCAAAGAGCAGTTCAGGTGAGATTCAAGTTCCTGATTTCAGAACTACAGTCCTCAGAAGTTCCTCCCTGGATGCAGTTTAATTCCTGAGCTGCTTAAAGTCCATTTTCACACCTAAAACTGCTCGGGGTCGGGCGCTCCTGGCTGCCAGGAGGTCCCCTGGTGAGACGGAGGGACACCTGCGTTTGTCCCCTTCCGCCTGAGCGCCGTGTGTATCGGGGTGTCGCGACCACTCAACTGTGCTCTATTGGAGGGGAAATGCCTGCGGGGAGGCCAGCGCAGAAAACCCTCTTCACCCCTCCTGATGCGAAACGCAATTTGGAGGCTCCCTGGAGGCCGAGCGCGCGGGCACGCACCTGGGAGGAGCCCCGCCGCTGCCCGCGCCATCCCCGCGCACATGGAGTCGGAAAGGACAAAAACAAGCTCCTGATGGTACTTTCTGTATAAAAGCACCTGAAAATGCTACTGCTGGAGAAGGAAGCATCTTTTCAAGTCCCATGTGTGAATGACTCTTAAAATGTCCAAGAAGAATTTCACAGAGGTTTAGAGGAAAATAAAAAGCCTTCTCTGAGCTGAGAACAAGGATGAAACATTTAGACCAAAGGTTAGTGTCCTCCCATATATATATAAACCTCCCGGGTCGCAGGCTGTTAAGATAAAAACGTTTCCTCCGTAGCGGAGGCCCCTGAAGCTCCAGCACCAATGCACTTACAGCAGAAATGGGAAGAGCGCAGACGCACGCGGCGGAGCAGAGCCCGGCCGGGCGCTCTGACGGGGCATGGCGGGCAGCGCGGTGCAGGCCGAGCGCCCAGCTCTCGGCGCTGCTCCTGCGCCGGCGTCGCCTCGGCTCTGCCTCCCGAAACCGCCTCGAACCGCCTCGCGCCGGGGCTGCCCGCCCGGCTGAGGGACCAGCGCCGTGCGCCCGGCTTAGACGTGTTTATCTCCATAAACGGCGTGATTATGGAATCTCAGATTAACTCAATTATTTCAGTTAAAATAACAACCTGAGTCCTGCAGTGTGGCTTAACCAAACTAATGAGCACAACAGCAAGGACGAGCGCAGCGCTGGCTAGGGGCAAGCAAAAGCGGTTCAGAAAGCAGTGTGAGCACATGCAAATCAAACACCTACCAGGCCTTTTGCCTCAGCCTGATAATCGCTGCCCACTCTACGGGGGCATCCGGAAACACACAATTACTTATGCTCCCAAACAGCCGATTGTTTATTTTTAATGACAAAAGTATGATGCAAAGCAGAGCAGAGGGATTAGGGGGTTGCTCCTATTCTTCTCTGCTTGTTCTTGCAGTTCCCAGGTTGTGAATATTTAAAAGCAGGTGCCAACTCTCTGCCTCTGGAAATCGATGACACTCTGGCCACTGGCCTGAGCAGAGCTGAAGGGCTCTGCACTCTCCACCCCTGTTTAAATACATGGTCTGGAGCCTCAGAGCAGCCACATGTTGCCCCATGGGAAACACGAGCGCTGTGTGGGGTGAATACGACGGGGAGCGATCAGGGTCGGGGGCTGCGCTCCGTGCTGGGGCAGCATCGTCCCCACGCGCTCCTGCTCCTCGGGACGCGGCAGAATGGGCGGCGAGAGCACACAGAGCCACCACGGACCGCGGCCATGATCCCTACGGCAAACCTGACTTCACCCCACTTGAAATAATGTTTTAGGTATGGTATTAATGAAAAGCCGCTGTAATAAATGCAGGGAACACGGGTGTCAGCCAGCATAATAAAGGTAATGTAAAAATCATAGAAAGTTGATATGTGACATGCACTAACCCTATTACGCAGGCGCTGCACGCGCATGCATGATATTCAGGACACCATCTTATCAGGTTTAATTATATTAGTACCTACTGTTCATCCATAGTCCCATATAAAAGCAGCAAGGCAATCACTAGAAATAAGCGTTGCAAGGTAAAGCAGAGAAGGGAGCTCAACAGCGGCTTCTCTCCCGCCGTCTGATTTGACATGCCTGCGTAAACACGTATCGGACAGCCCTTTATTTTCTATATTCGGCAACAAACAACCAAAACCAAATGTGACCACGTTTTTTCCATAAAGGAAAAAGCTGAACTACTTATGGCTACCAAGAAAGAGGAGATCATATTAAAGGGCTGTGAATCTAGACCTCTTTGTTGTGTTCGCAGGGATTTTCAGGGTGATTTAGTGTGGATTGATTTGCAGTTTATTCTGCAGCCATTGTTTGTAATGTGCTTTGCAAGCTCATGTACTCTGAACCTTAATTGTTCTAAATTAAACTATGGGGACCAGACAGAACACATTTCAATCAGAATTACAAAATATTGCACCAAATTCCTTTGGGATACATAATCTCTCGCTATGGCTGCAGTGCTTGTATACATGCAGGAGGAGTGAGAAAGCATATTTAGGAAGACATTTTACTATAATTTAATTTACTCTTTTCCACTGGCAAAGCAAACAAGGGAAGGGATATTGGCAGAAACAAGCCAGTGAAGTACTTCTGAGGCTGTTGCACAGCGGCATTTTTCTTGTGGTGCTTAAGCAGCCGCTTGTGCATAATTCTCCATCAGGGGCTTTCCTGTCGGGCAAGGAAACATTCCCAATCGGCAAGGACTGGGTGCTGCCTGGTGTCGCAACAACTTTGGCAGCGAGAGGAAGTAATAAAAGCTTACTTAGACCAGCATGGGAGGGAGCAATATAACTTGCATTGATTTGAGCAATTCTGGGAGAAAAAAGCTCAAATATCAGTAGAGCTGGAGCCCTTTTAAGCCAATATCCCTTTAGTGAAAAAGCCCTGTAATATTTACTTGAGAAATACCTTTGTGTATCCTTGCTGGGACTGCCCTGGCTCCTGGAAAGCCAGCAGCCATGAAAAACACTGTCTTTTCCTACAGGTAGGAGCTCCCCCAGCTGAAGTGCCCTAAGAAGAGCAGAGAGGCTTTGGCGACAAAGGTGTTACAGGTGAAGATGTAATTTGGGGGGAAAACGTGTGGCAGGGATAAGCAGCAGTCCAGAAGGGATGGTGAAAAATGGGTGGTGCTAGCCCAAGCCCACAGTCCCGTGAAGCAAGTGCAGGGGAAGTGGGACCGCTCCGAAGTGAGCGCCAGGCTCTTGCTCCAGGTGCTGAAGCCCCATTGCTTCAAATCAAAGACTAGCTGCCCAAGTCCATCCTTACAAGCCCATCCTATCTGATATTAAAACATGCAGCCTCTCTGATTTTGCAGTGTCTATGGTCAGGTCAGGACTTCTCACCCATCCTTCCCAAACCGTGATTCAGCCCACTGGCTCCATCCCAACTCCCGTCGCTCCGGAGGCACCAAGCGGGTGAACACTGGGGCAGGCGGGAAGGGAGGATGCGGCATCCCGCACCGTCACCATCATCTGGGGTGGCAAGTGAATCCCAGTGCTACTGGTGAGCACTGGGGCCTCGTCCTGTCACCTCTGGGGCAGGAGAGGCGAACGCAGCGCTGGCGGCCCGGCCGCTCTGGAGAGATTTGTCAGAGCTCTTTGGCTGGGAGGTCGCTGCGAGCAAGCGCGAGCGCGTTTAGGCACCGTATGTGTCCCTATTTATCGGCTGCACCTGTGCCTCCATGCAGGGCCGAAACAAACACCCTCCAGCTCAATTTAGCATCGCTGCCTGAATTAGTTAATTTTAGTCACTCGGCGATTGTTATCGCCAAGATCCACCACTGCTTGGCGCAGCGCGGGCATTAACATGAGCGGGGAGATTGACAGCCTCTTTCCGGAAAGAATAAAAGTATCCGCACATTCATGATGAATATAAACAGAAAGGTCAAGACTCAAAACCCAGCAGTCACCTATATAGTCTCCAAACACTAGACTGTCTCCTAAGGTCACCACTCATTTAAACCCAGCGCCTCCTATGAATGTGCTGGCAGATGTACGTCAGTGAATGGCTTATTTACCATCAAAGAAGGAGTTCGAATGTAACTTTATTAAAAACACTAAGTTTTTGCTCCTGTGTTTTACTTTAGACCGCCAAATTGCATTTGATAGTGTTGGAAGAATAGGTTGAGATGGGCAGACCGAGGCAGCAATGCGTGACCATGCTGTGTGCGGCACCTGCTGCACCGTGACTCCTGCTTACGTCCAGGGTTTGCAGCCTCTTCGATATTCACACGTCTGAAATCTTCGGACAGAGGCAGGGACCCTCCTTTTGAAAATTTAAGGCAATTGCTGAGAGGTTTGCTACCCTTGGGTATTTTTTCCAGTGCTTTCACTGGGGTCCCTGGAGCGCAGGCAGAACCCCTCGCTCTGGGGGATTTTGTAGCCCTCAGGCCCAGGGTGCTTGGACACCGAGGTCGTTTCAGGGCAACAAGGGCACCTGCAAGACGCTATTTTTCCTCACTCTCCCTGCCTGAGGAGCAGAAACACTGATTGACCATAAGATTTAAAAAATTAAAGCATAGAAATCAAAGACTAGCTACCCAAATCCATCCTTACGAGCCTACCTGACATTAAAACATGCAGCCACTCCTGTTTGGCAGTGTCTATGGTGAGGCCAGGACTTTCCACCCAATTTATCCTTCCAATTAGTGATTCAATCTACTGACTCCATCACAGCCCCTGATACTTGTTCCATGTTTAGCTTCGGGTTCTCAACTTTTCACAGTGCAAATGAAGATGGGCATAAGATGTGAATCCTTGGGGCAAAAATGAGATAAGAGCAGTCAGTCAGAGCGGTAACAGGGTTAGCACACCCAGAGATTTTCAGTTTGGTGTTTGTAAGTGTTAACAATGTCCAGCTAAAGAAAACAATATTTATTTATTAACTAAAGCCCCCTGTGTTTAAAGACCTAACAGAAAAAATCGATATTAAAATCTTCACTTACCACCAAAGGCACCCTGTGCATCTACACTAATTAGCCTTCATGGGATCTCTACTGCAACAGTGCTCCAAAAATGTAAACTAATTTTTGCTGCAAGTGGCTTAGGGGGAGGCATGAATATAGACTACTGCCCTGAGAAAGACCCACTATGTGCCCTGCTGTTAACCAAATGACAGGGTGATTTGGTGTCTTAAATGAAAGGATTTCAGTGGGTCTGGTACATTTTCTTTCCAGTTGCGAAAAAAACAAAAGTGTCACACAACAGACAGCCTTGGCATAAAGGAAAAGGTTTGCTCGGCACGGATACAGATTTACTCATGCTAAATGCTGCTGGCAAATAAAAAATATGCTGATTATGGCACAGATTCCTCTTTCTTCCTTCAGTGTTGTCATTAGGGTAGAAAGAGAAAAATATTTTTAGGGAGAACAACTCGGCAGCTACAGTTTCTAAGTAAAGCTTATTATTTGTACAACAAAAATCAAAACAACCTTTTATTTGTCACTGCGGGGAGAAGAAGAAATATGATTCCTGTCTCCTGGCTTTGTAATGTCCTCTTCTTCAGCTGTGCATTTTGCCCAGTTGTGTCTTATCGTGTTAGTGAAAGGAGGTTTCTGCTTCTTTCTTTCTTTCTTTCTTTCCCCCGTCTGTCTGTCTTTCTGTCTCTCTCTCTCTCTCTTTTTTTTTTTTTTTTTAAATACCTCCCTGTTCTTGACCTGACCTCTTGCTCACGTAACATCTCAGTTTTTAAATGGTCATTCACTATCACCATTTCTTTCGGGAAACACGTTTCTAAGCTTAAGCATACAAGATTATAGCAGATTTCTTAGCTTACTGTGTAGTGTGTTTCCCATGTGATAGCTTCTCCTCAGGAAAGCTATTCTTTCATGCAGCCATAGCACCAGCATTGATCAGTGGAAAAGTTCAAGGCAGCAACTCATCAAGCACAGCTTCAATACTAGATTCCAGACAAGGTCTGCAATAAATAAGACCAGTAACAAAGCATCATATTTCCTCCTTACACAGAAAACCAACAGTGACACAGTTCTAAATTTCAGAATATAAGGACAATTTCTTCTCTGCTTTGGGGCAAGATGAAAGCTGGAGGTATATTCCCTTTAAATATAAACTATCTTTAAGTAATGGTGAATTTTTAGGGCGTGAGTCTTTGAAGTGTGTGAGTATATAATTTTAAATGCATGAGTTCTTACTGTAAGAGATTTTTCAGTGCCTTCACTGCAGAGTACTTCACTGTCTGAATGCTGTGATATTACTGAATCTGAGTGTTTAGAATAAATTATTTTGACCTCAGTGTTAGTTACTGCTTTTTATAAAATATAATAATGGTTCCAAGATTTCAATGTTAGCTAACAAAAAAAGAACAATCTAGTGCTGTAAGCAGATAGGAAAAAAATTCCAAATAGCACTGCGATAAAAAAATATACACCCTATGAGGCCCTCACAGATTATTGCTATTGATTTCTTTCCTGGAGACGTGGAAATGTTACCAGATGGGGTGTTAGGCAGTAAGTGTGTGGGTGCAAACGCAGTTTATTGCTTGCTGTCTAAAAATCACTGAAAACCTTCACAATTCTGTTTGGCTGTGTCACATAAAAAGGTAAATTTTTTGCCCTACACCAGTCCTTACAAAAAGCTACATGACATGCTATAGCAATGAGCATACAGTAAATTTATCTCTAAGGAAAAAAAAAGATCAACAAGAGAATTAAACACATGGAGATACGCACATGCTTCCCAGGGACCATAAAACGCCTTGCACACATTTGAGTTTTTGTCCTCATCTCGGCGATATCCTTGCACCATGTTCATTTAAATTTATCTGAAAGACTAAATTGATTTATTTCATGGTTTTTCTCTTTCACTCGTGCCTGGAACATCGGGCTCTGTCCTGTATTTTATGCTCATGGAAGTGCTAATAAGATTTGCTGTAGATTTCTAAAAGTCAGGTACTGGAGCGGGAGTATAATGCACAACTGTGCCTGACCCCCTCGGGGATGCACCCATTAAAAAAAAAAAGGCTGACCTTCTGTCACTTTCTTCCTCCTCCCTTTTAATGATTCCTTCTATATCCTTTTGAGAAGATCTTTACAGCCCTTTGACCCCTGTTAGAACGGGAAGACTTAAACAGCTAAAAGTACCCTCAATATCAGTGGTTGCCAACAGGAGCTCAAGAGGCTTTTTAGGAAATGCCAAAAGACAATAACTTACATTTTCAATGCATTTAGAGCCAGGTCCACATTCAATATTGTATAATTCCCCTTTCGTTTGCTCTGATGCGCACTGAGCCGAGCCCGGCAGTACAAACAGACATTTTCCCAACAGCAAAGCTCAGCTTTGGAGGCAAACCTGCTTTTAATGACAAGGCAGCAAATCTGGGCTAATTCTACCCATTATGCTGCTTGTTATTTAGATGTGAGCAAAGCAGATTGGCAAGGAGGATGGAGCCGTGGTGCCCACCGCCACCTCTGCCTTGCCTTGCTGATCCCTCCCTTGCAAAACTCATGGCCACCCTGAGCCCAGCTCAGCGCCGCACAACCAGGTAGGGCCAAGCGGAAAGTGTCCGTCGCCTGCTCTCTCCGGGACTCTCCCAGTTTGGGGCACAACCTGGCAGGTCGGAGCTGGGACCTGCTTGTTGCTGAGCTCGGATGGAGGCAGGAGCATCCATTGGGAGGAGGCCTGTATGGAAGAACTGGACCCATGTGGAAACCAAACCAAGGGGCTGAAGCGCCTTTACAAACAACTGCTCCAGGAGGCTTGAGCAGAGAACGCAAAAGAGCCTTTTTTGGGGGGCTTTCAGAATTTCGGGAATAGCTTTTTAGGGTAACAAATAATTTAACAGAAACTGAGGCAAAAGTGCCAAAGTGCTCTGTATTTCTCTGCATCTGATCTTCAGGAACACTGCTATACGAGGGGAGCCAGAGCTGTCCCATTGACCTGATCCATCTCACTCGCAGTTTGCAAAATGACGCCCAATATAACCAAGCACTCATGGAAGAGTGATTCTCTGGGCTGTCAACAGAGTCAAGAAAGAAAGTAAAACTTGAGCTAATCTGAGGCATTTAAGTGAAAAACAGACATGTGTAATAAAAAGATGTTTCAGGGAAGACAATTAAATACCAACGTGAGTTACTTTTGCTACATCCTGAGACCCTAGTTAATGTTCGTTGCTCGTAGCAGAGCAACTTTGATAACTTTGAGAGCTCTAGCAACTTTGATTAACTTTGATAGCTCAAGCAATTTTCTGCAAAGGTGGCTTAAAAGAATTTATCAGGATGCAAGTGTGCCTCTGTACTGCAACGGAAAGCGCAGCCTCCTTTGCTTCTGGGAAGGAACATGTTCCCTTAAGCACACAAAGCAATTGTCCATGGTCTATTTGAGCAATTACAGGATGGAGACTGCACTGCCATGGGTGACCTTATTGGGTCATCTGTAGACCAGCAGGCTTGTAAAATTGATGGAACTAGACTTCACGGCAGAGATTTCAAAGACAGTAACAAGGAGAGCCCCATATGAGTGATCCTGGAGCACTACAAAATGAATGGCCATGAATATAATTGGGCAACACCCCACGTAAAGCGTGGTCCTCCAAACAATGAAATATTCTCTGTACAACTCCCTCTGAAGGAGAGTGAGCCTCCTTCTTACATGTTTGCATGACCTCATGTGCAAGGCAGGAACAGTTAGGGTTTTGGTGTCACTCAGACCAACGATGAAACTCAGTTGGATATTTTCCCTATGAAAAGCCTATGAATTAAGAGCACGAGCGTGACTTCCTTGTAGCTTTGGCAGACTCCATGGTGGCCACACAATGCCAGCAGATCCACAAAATTTCCTTGTTTACTTTAGAAACATTAGCAAGTGATGTCAGCCATTTTCTCCCTCATGAATTTGCAAATCTGGCCAAGGACAGGAATCCCACAATTTCCAATGAAGAGTAGCAGCCCCAAGAAAGGAAAGAGGTAAAATTTGCCTGCAAATTTCTTTTTACAGATGAAAAATGAATCCCTGCACAGGTCTGATAAGCCGTGTAGGCCAAAACAAAGCCCAGCGGAGACTCTGGCTCCAGCTTTGTCCTCGCTGCGGCGCCAGCGTCCCTTGGGGACCAATTGTGCAGCACGGACTGTCCTTTTGCTTGGTGGCCTGTCATGGAGTTTGTTGGACTATAACTCACAGCTGCCATTTCAGAAGCCTTTATTTTGTTTAGCTGTTTTAATTTTTCTTTGTACGCACATATAAAACCCAGCTCTCCTGTTCAGGAGTCCTGGGGTGCCCGGCCGTGTCCCTGTTCCTCACGCCTCAGCTTCCGCGGCCTCCCGAAGCAGAAGCCTGTTTGTTTATGGATGAGCTCGACAGAGTGCTCCCTACCAGCGCGCTGGACTCGACTCCTCCAAACCGGCGCGCGTGCACCGAGCTGCTGCTCCTGCTGCGCGGGGGAACCCGCTCCGCGGGGTTCTTGGGCCAGATGTTAAAGCTGCGAATATGCTTAAAATGTGTGGAGATTGGAGTCCCAGCATCTAAATACCACATGAAAATAAAGGTCCTATGACTCCCACTAGCTCCTAAAGCTGTAAATCTCTTAAGTTTATCATGAAATATTAAGTAAGACAAGCCAAAAGTACACTCAAGAAAGAATCTGGCACTGTAGTCAAATCTTCCAGCCAGCAGTCTGCATGGATGTACACAAGTATTTAGAAATTAATACTATAAATTACTCAAGCTCTAATTAGAATTACTAATTATTATAAAGGACTAATACTAAGAAAAGGAAAAAAATATCTGCCAATTTACAACAGCATTTAAAGTCAACTGACAAACCCCCATCGAACCTTAGATTTCTACAAAGTATGTAATTCCTGTATATCGGCTAGAATAGTCTTCAAGTTAGCAAAACACGGTAGAAACAGTTAGCTCCTTGTAATAGCAGCTGCTGCTAATGAAATGCATCCTTCGAAGGAGGGATTTTAGAATTCTGCAATAGCCAATGAAAATTACATGCAAACATTATGGCCATTTGTTATCATTATAAATTGTGATAATGTCATGGCTGACTTACAAAGATGATGACCTGAAAGGCCATGACATTATGACATTACATTTTATCAATAATGAAAAATTGCTTCTTTTGCATGACTGTACCAGAGGTGAGCCAGGACCCCAGAAGGCAGCTGGTTTGTGCAGACCGGTCTTAGCATTAGAGAGGAAAACAAGCTGATGGAGAAGCATTTGAGGAAAAAACAACTATGGCAAGACTAGAGACAGGAGGATGTATTTAGCTAACAGTATTTAGTTTGCATTTCTGGAGGCCTCGAGGCTCTATGTCCTGAAGGTAGCAGGGAGAGATTCTCCCAATGCAAGGAGCTCCTTCCAGTACTCAGGTGGCACAGGGAAGGCCAACTGAAGCCCTTAATAAAGGACCTTAATGCTAAGTGGCATTAACTGCCACTTCTGACTTGGCTGTTTCCCTACTGGGTCTCCCCACAGCCGAGAAGGCCCCTCTGCAGAGCCTTGGACGCGAAGCTCCGCTTGCACCGCGGCAGCACGGAGCAGTCCTGCCATGGGAAGGCAGCAGGGCCTCAACAGCGGCCATACAGCAAGGCCATTCTAACAAAGAGAGCTCTGCTATTGCAAGGGGCACAAGAGCTCCAGCAACCGAAAGGCTGCGTCCCACAGCACGCGCTCTTGGGCCGCGCGCGACGCCCTCATCTCACTTCCGCACGGACACCTCCGCTCCCAGGCACCGCTGCCCCGCAGGCCCTTGCACCTCCACCAAGGCTTGAAGTGGCACCCCAGGTGCCACCTGTGCCGGGGGACACCAGGGCCCTCGCTGGCCTCAGCCCCTCGTGTGGCCAGGCCTGTGATGGGCAGCGCCGCGCGCCCCACACGCTGCCCAAGCCGTGCTCACCGCTGTGGCCTGCGAACCGCTGGGCAGGCACCACCGAGAAGCTGCTACACACGAGCAGTAATATGAACAGGGACAGGCTTGGGGTGAATATGGGAAAAACTCAGTGATTCTCTCGTGTGCTACAACCCCAAGACCGCGACAGCCAAGCTGATCACTCGAGCTGCTGGCTTGCCAAGGCTGCGATGTTTACAAGCAAGCGGATGCAGTGATGGCTTCTCACTAAATCAAACACATTGTGCTGTTTTTTTTTTTATCGAGCTTGAAAAATATCATTTAAAAGAGGAGTTGGAGCCACAATGGTGCCTCGTCTATTCCTCTCAACTGCACTTATTCTCTCTGATGGCAATAAAGAGGCAAACCCTGCCCTGCACATATATACCACAGGGATAAAAACCAGGACAAATGTAAAATCTTTAGATGTGGGGTGTAAAATATATTATATTTTGTCTTTTATACAGGTGTTTCATGGCAGGAACATAAACTACCTTGTGCAATGCCACTTCTCCACAGTATCTGCTTCTGCACAGGTTTTTGCAATTCCTCCATTTCAATCAATGTGGAAATTAAAAGCAGTAGCACCTTATACCTGAAAAATATTGCAGAAACTGCCTAAACTCCTGTGGAAACTAATGCCTCAGCAGCAGTAGAAGAGAGTAGCTTTTCCATGCACGGTGCAGGAGCAGACACAGAGAAAGGCTTGACCAGTTTTCACCTAAGAGGTTCACGTTTTGTGTGCATATGGGCTTCTGCTGGTGGTATGAAATCCCAGGGCATCTGCCAAGACGTATTGCTTAATGTTCTCTGCTTTTCAAAGGTTCAGTAAGCAAAAGGGGTTATCCTGAGCAAGCCGCTCTGACCATGACAGGAGCAAAACACCTCTGTGTATAAATTTGAAACCTTTAACCTCCTAACTGTCAAATTTCAATATTTCTGGTCACAGTGTTAAATGCACCCTAGCATTTTTATTGAAAGAGTTTTCAGTGTATCCGGATGGAAAAATCAAAGTTTGCTTTTATATTTACACACTGTTAGTAAGCTGTTAAAAGAAGAATAAAACAAGGTGACTGCCAGCAATATTTTGTATTAGTGTAAGCTTTACAGCTTCAGCATAATAAAACAGGATGCCTATTTTCTTTGTAAGTTATGATGTACACTTTAAATGACTTAGTGTTATTGCTGCTTTAATATACACTACATCTTACTAATGATAAACAGACTGTACTGCATCTAGGCTGGGGTTCAAACTGGACAGAAAGGAAGACAGGAAAAGACTGGAGAAAAAGTCACCTTAAAAAAATCCCCTTTAAGCCCAAGTCCACTTTCTAGGCCCTTCAGATATGAGTGCTTATCTTAAATATTTATTTTTAGTTCCATTTTTTTGTCTTTGTCTGTAAAAACAAGGCTACTATCACTGACAGCCGCAGCATTTTTACATGTTTCTGTGCAGAAACATCACCACGTTTTGGTGTCGTTTCCTGCTTTGTCCAATTTTGCGCTGCCTCCTCTGCCGCTCCATCATAAAGACCTTTATGACAGCGGATGGGCGAGAGAAATAATGGCCTCAGAAAGCCATTTTCCTTTCAAACAGTAAGTAAATATTATCGGAGGTGTGTGTGACAATGATTGAGAAAGCCGACGGCGTGCGTGCCTTCCCGCGGAGCCGCTCGGCTCCCGCTTGGCTCCGCGCTGGCGCTGCCGGGACTTGGTGCAGGGAGGCTGCGGATTGAGCCTGGGAGCTCTGCTGGCTCCCACACGCAGCCAGGAGCCTTCTCAAGCTGCTGAAGAAGAGGCAGGATTTCATATATTATGCCTTGCTGCCATGTATGTGTGACCAGGAGGAAGCTACAGCCCAGATTCCTATGGGCCACGATCCGTTTTTACACTAGAGCTGGCTTGGATTGAATCAGTTTGGTTTATGAGGAGTGGCTGCAATCTGAATAAGTCTGGATGACAGCTCGGGTAGGGGTGTCATGTCCTGCTTTGCTGATCACTTGGCCTCAATGGTGCTCACAGCTTTGCTAGGAAATACTCATAGTCTTCCTGGATTTCACACAGCTCAAAACACCACCTCACCCCGAAACCCAAGAATTCTGCCATTCTGGCTGCATTAAAAGAAGGGATGGAGAGGTCTGCTGCCCGCATCATAAACACGGAGAATTCCCCTACCAAAAAGATAAAACAAAACACAGAGAAGTGGTGGGGTCTGGCCACTTGATGCAGTAGGGATACTCAGTCCCAGCAGACCTTTGAAATATCCCATTAAGAGAGAAATTTGAAGGCAATTTAGGAATCTGCTTAAAACATTTCTGGATTTATCTGAAATACTAATTGCTGTAAGTTTATTCTGATAAGGAGGAGGAAGCAGAGCCTGCAGAAAATCCGTGGGTTTGGCAACATTTCTAAACATAGCCTGATGGTGCAAAACAGCAAGGGTTACACTGCCAGGAGTTACAAGGGTTACACCAAGGGTTACACTGCCACACGTCTCTAGGTCTGCGACTGCTTCAGTTGATGTTGCCGTTGTTTTGAAACATACAATAATCTCAATTTGGTCAATTAACGATCAAATACTATAATTTTAACCATGAAATCAATAGCCATGAAAATGGCCTGGCTCACTGTAGCTCTCTGGGAGAGTTTTCAAAAGATGGTGATAACTCTGGAGCATTGAAACTGGAGTGGATCCGGTGCTAATTCCAAAAAAGACGCAGGACGATTTTTGTGCATATTGCTCATTTATGACTATGAATTGCATTCCCTGTTGGAAGAGTGTAGACACATCCTTGTCTACTTCTGAAGCTGTTTCTTAACTCCAGGACGCCCAATGTTGCCTGTTCAGTGCCCTCTACTCCGCTCTGGCTACCTCCTCATGGTGCAGCGGGATGCAAGGGATGGCGCCCTGCGTGCATCACGTAACCAGTGCACCTACAGCGCACCCCAAACCTGTGTCACTTGGCAACAGGACAAAGCCATAATCAATGAATGAACAATGCTGGGACAAGCTGTGGATGAAATTTGTGTATGTAAAACATTATGGAAATATTCAGAAATAACCACTGTCGTTCTGTACCTTCACAAAGACGCTCGTCGGTCCACAGTTTCCGTAGGAAGGAAAGGAAGGACTGCCTTTACGAGAAGTTTGGCACCACGGCACCACGTGAGCTTTGGCTGGAGGAGCGCCCGCCGCTGCAGCGCCCCGCTGCCCAGCGCTCCTCCCGCATCCCCTCAAACCGCTGGCGTTGTGCTCGTTTGTGCCGCCTCTATTCAATTGTTGTCCCTGTGATTCAATTTGCCATTTAGAGCCATTACCGCGTGTCATGAACTTTCTTAATCTGAAATGTGAGAATCTTCTCTTAAACACGGGGCTGCTGAGAGGGAGGTGTCGCAGGGGCAGCTCCCGCAGGACCCGGCAGGGGGAAGGAGCTGGGAGGCCCCAGGAGCGGCCTGGCCTCGCTCCCACCTCCTGCACGAGAAGGGGCACCGAGGATGGGGAGCACCTGGGGACGCTGCCGAGCCCCTTCCCCAGACACGGGCCTTACCCGGGCAAGCGGCACACGCGTGGGGAGCTGTGGGGCGTGCGGGAGGCACCCACGGTGCGCGTGCGGTTTGCCATGCATGGGCAAACAGAAGGCATGTTTACCACCAGCTGACACATTCTGACTTGGAGCTGAAACGTGGAAAAATTAAGATTATTATTTCACTCCTTGGGCGATCTGTCTCCCTGCTCTGTAGTAATATTAGCAATAGCCAACAAGAAAAACATATCTGCAGAGGAAATTTCCAGGCTTGATTAATGCTGTTTGTCAGCTCAGCCGGGCAGAATACGGCTCGGTGGCGGGGAGTCTCCGAGCACACTCCTCCAGGCTAGGCTGAAGGTGCTGTAAACAGCCATGAAAGTTTAATGACATTCAAATATCTGAATGACTCCTCAAATGGTGTAGCAGTTAGGAATTGTCCTGTACAGCTTTTGTAAAGAATTCACAGGGTTAATGACTAAAGAATGGAGTTCTGGTAATCAATATAGTCCTCTGGCTCTATTGATTGGAATCGCCTGCTTATTTTGCAGCTAAGATTTTTTAGCCCATTCAGAACAAAGACACCCTAGGGGACCGTTAAGTAAATAGGCATTTAAGACTTTTTCGTTACTAAGAAAGTAGTTAATTATTATTAGTGCTTAAAAGTCTCAATTTAGACAGAACATCTACAGAACAATCCCGACGAACATCATAATTTCGCTAGGTTTCTCTATGTTTTATGTAGATGGATGTGTATTGGCAACAGTTGAGAAGTGCCCACCTACTGAGCCAGGCAAGAGCTGGAGAAAGGCGAGGACCCAGGACAGTCTGAGCGTGCGGGGTGGCTTTGAGGGGACCTTTTACGCTCTGGAGGATCGGGTCCTCCAGGCAGGTTCAATATTTGTAGGTGACGACTGCTAAACAACGCAAATATGCCAAGGAATCCTCACTGATCTTTTACTGAGAGATGACATTCAAAGGGGTGAGGAAGAAGAGCTCTTCAGAAGCGACCTGGGCTTTACACACAGAACGTCCTTCCGCAAAGAAAATAGCAGCTCGCTAGTTTGCTATATATGGAAAGACTTTTTCTTGAGCTGTCACTGCTTTTGCAGGCCAAGATTGCAATGGAACACCCATCACCTCAAGCAGATGCTGGCATGGAGGACCCTGGAATAGCACAGGGCAGGAGATGACCATGATCCCCCCAGACTGAGGGATGCCCACGGCCTTGGAGGAGTTGGGTGTCTGACTAAATGAGCTTTAGCACATTTCAGAGGGTAGGGAGATCTCCAAACTCAAATCCACAATCACACATTAAAAAGGAACACGAACTATGCAGGCAACACACGCGCACCTGCAGCGCTGCCGCGAGCAGGGCCCGGCGGGAGCACATAATCCGTGTGAGCTCCGCCGCGCTCGCCGGGCCTGGCCAGGCACCAGGCACCGCTGTCCTCCCTGCAGAGCTTGAATCGTTACCACCGACCTTCTTCTCTTACCACCGCACGCGTTTTAAAATTTTGGGGGGGGGCTTTCTTTCTTTGTTATAATCCAAAAGCTGCTCCCTGCTGAAGCGAGGAAGCTGTGCACAACGATGCTTCCCGCTGCACCGCCGGGTCCTGCCGAGCCACGCTGTATTTTGATGCTACTCTTGTTCCTTGCTATTTGCTTGTTCAACCATTTTTGCTTGCAGCACTTAAAACCTTGAATCCAGTGACTCAGAGCAAAGTCTACCACATGAGACAGGGTAGCTGATCTTTTCCATCCACCTTAAAAATTAATTATCAGAGCTGCTCACTAGTATGGGCATCTGCTGCAAGCACAGAGATCATGCACCAGTCAACAAGTGCTTATTGGCCAGCTGAGACATGAAGAAAACATCAGATTTCATATATGATTGAATTAACAGCTTTTTTTCCACAACAATGATTTCCTACATGCTTAGGCTATTATCCATGATTTTGTAATATGTTGAAGTATTCATCATGCTCGCACTGCTTGACACTAATCCTGTTTGTGGATTCTCCTCGCCTTCCCCTTCCTGGGATTTGAGGTGGAGACGCAGGAAGGCAGCTTCTGCAGAGCAATGGTGCAACGGGCTGAATTTGAGCCTGAGGAGATGCTGCAAAGCCAAAAAATGCTAGACAAAGGTGCAAGGCCGCTGCGTTCCTAACTCGCACTCATCTCCATTTCAGCCCCACATTAGACACAGGCACCCGCAGGCCCTTCATTTAAAGCCCCACTCTCTTTGTCCTTGGTGGGCTCTGCACTGACATTAGGAAATCTCCAGATCTAGCCTGGCCAATCCCGAAAGGAGGATTTTAGGGAAACGTTGTTCAAATATAAGTCCTGAATTTAAATCTGAATCTCAGTATCAGAAACTCTGGCAGGTTATTTTTGAAGGGTTCAACACAGCTAAATGGCAGCTAAAGCCCCTCATTGTCGTCGCTGCGGTGGTATCCCCTTTATCCACACCATAGATATGAGCAAGCAAAACACCTATGTTAAGGAAAGGATTTTCCTGGGAGGGAAAGGTTATGCTGACTGCATAAGAATACTCCACCGTTGGGATAAGAATTCCCCCAAATCACCACAGGAAATGTCCCAGAGGACCACCAGGCAGATGAAAGTTTTCCATGATTTGAAAATTTTGGGTTGACTTCAAACTTTTTTTTTTTTAAATCATCAGTAAACAACAATAATTTGATTCGTTATGCAACATAAGACCTGTTGTGCATCGCTGGGAGTGTGATGCTGAAAAAACAGCTGTAAACGGTTCTTATTGATATTGGAAATGTAGTTGTTAAGAAAGAGGGAAAAGGAGGGTCCAAAGCTGGAGAATTAATGCAATATAGCCCAAGGCCTATATCCAGGTATATTTATCTTTTCAATTTGTAGTTTAAACTTGTTTGAATACATCCACTATTTTCATTTATAAATATTTCACTCTCCATCCTCTGGGCACCTTTTTCCTACCATTCTTTTTTTCTCCTTAAGACCTCCCCAGCGTGGTGAGCTCCTGCCGTGCCGACTCGGTGGCAGTTTTGGCTCACCTGGGAAGGGCCACTGGACCGACCTGGTGCTGAAGCAGGTTTTACCTGCCCGGCCGCGCACAGCTGTGCTGGGTCCCAAGTGGGAAGGAGGCAAGGAGCAGACCCGGGCCACCATCTGCACATTTTTTCAATGAAGAAAATACTGATGTCCCCACACTGGAGACTGTTGCATTAAATTTATGATGGCCACATTCTTCACTATGTTGTCAGCAGTCAGGATAAAACAGAAAAACAAAACCCTCAAAAACAGAAGGTGAGGAAACCTTTAGCATGTGATTATGTCTTGTGTTTTTTCCAAGGGGGCAAGAGGCCTTGGTTACTTAGCTGGCCCTGTGTTATGAGGAACTGCACTCAAATTCACGCGTGTTCCCCAGCGCGGCGAGCAGAGCCGCGTCCGGTGCAGGCAGCGGCGGCGAGAGCCTGCGGTGCGGGACAGCTCCCTGCCCTCCGCGTCGGGAGCACTGCAGCTGGTTTGATTTTTGCAAATGAAAATGCTCTTTGGCATCGAAGGACCAAAACTGTCCTGCAGGCCCTGGCAGGGACTCGCTGCGGGACCACAGGCACAGGCTCGTTCGGCCCCCGTTGCACCGCTGTGCAACAGGGACAGTGACACTCACTCATATAAAAAAGTCCTGCAGCACCTCTGAATGAAGAGCAGAAACACTATAACATGTAGGTGATACATGATGATTATTTTCTTTTTTTTTAATGAGAAATATCTCTCTCTAGTAGCTATGCAAAATATATCTGTATGGTTTGGTTATTTACCATGGTTGATATGAATTATACAGCAGTCACCTTATACCTTGGTATTCAGAGTAATGCAACATACTTACTAGAAATCCACCTAAGCAATTACTTTGCTGATCTATTGCCAGATTCCTTTCATATCAGCAGCAGCAGCAGCTTGCAAAACCTAACAAATAACATTTTACATAGGCTTGCAGTCTATATTCAATTTTATCTGATTATTTTTAGCACAGTGATTTGAGAATCCAAATTACAGCTAAGAAAATGGAAAATTCATTTTCCAACAATGCCTTAAGCTTCACTAGCATTTTAGAGTAGAGCATTTCTGTGATGGCCTTTGATTCAATCCAGGCTGAACGAAAGACATTTCATCACCACAGAATGCATTTCTTTATTTGCCTTGGATCTATGATTCTGTCAGTATTGAGAGAAAAGAAAAATCAATGCTGCACTATAAACCTCGGGCAGCCCCTGGCCAACGTGGTCAGCATGGTGTGAGCAAAGGAAATGGCAGGGGAAAAAAATTGACCGCTCAGCAATAGTGTGGCACAGTAACGGACAAAGCTCTGGGCTAATAACAGCTTGCAATTACACATGGAAAGCCAGAGCTTGTAGGGCATTCAGTACGAAGGGGATGTAATACAATTTATTGAACCACCGGTTAGAGTTCTGCAGCTTCTCAATAAAAAAGGAGAGCTGTGGACCTGTACTGCTTAAAAGACAGACTTATATGGTGCCAGCAGGGGAAGGAGACGGGAAGAAAGCAGAAAGCCCTTTTTATGCATTGGGTAGCAGCAAGGGGGGAACGCAGCCTGTTTATGTACTCTAAAAATACAAGACTGCTCTTAAAGGGGCCGCCCGCCACGGCTGGCGGGACTGGGCGCCCGGCTGCACACGCGGCGCTGCTGCTGCACGGGCCACGCGGCACATCCAGCCGGGCCGGGCAAGCTGAAGAGCTGGCGGGATGACACCTTTGCTCGGATATCTGTGTTTACGTGGGAGAAGCAGGGTGTTACGCTTTTGCAGGAGGCAAGGCACGATTCAATCACTAGTAATGCAGAGCTGAACATGCCGGGCTGCTGAAGGAGCCGCCTGTGGGCATGGTGGCCACAGCAGCGCTGCGGCACCTGGCCTGGGCTCTGGCCCGCGGACGCTTCTGTTGTGTCCCAAGTGTCGTGCCACCCCCATGGCGACTACGGGCGCAGGAGGGCACAGGAGATGGCGGGTCAGCACTGGCGCCGCGCAGCAGTCATCGGCACAGGATGTACGATGAGCCCGGGGCCCGACCGCGGGCACTGCTCTCCATCCACATCCCTCTTCCCACGGCTCGGCCGGGCGGGCGCCCGTTCCCAATGTCACCTGCGCAGAGCCATTAGCCGGCTCAGCCTCCATTTCTCCACACTGCATCAGATTAATCTAACACAAACAGATGACCTGTGAGCTCAGCTGCCTCGCAGCAAAGTCAGAGGCGAGCGCGGCGCGCGGCAGGCGCGCAGGGAGGGAGCGCTCCGGCCCCGCGCGCTCCCGCCCGGGCCCGCGCTCCGCGCCCGCCACGGCCCCGCGCACGCTCGCACAGCTGCTGACCTGGAGGTGCGAGCCACTCCGCAGCTGCCGTTCTTCTCACATTAATCTATAGGAATCAATGGACATTTCATTAGAGTAATCAAGTGTGGATGCATCCCGCATTTATATGCCGCGCCGCCCCCTCCCCGCCGCCGCTTGCCCAGGCTAATTGGTCCTGGAGCAAGGACTACATGGATATTTTTCCCTACAGATGAGTGTCAAGAGCAGTTTTTTACTGCTGGTTGAAATACCTATCAATACCGGGGTGGTGTAAAAGCCTTTGCCCATCAGGGCTGCATCGCTGACGGCAACGCGTTACGCGCTCGCCGCTCCAACATGCCCTGCTGCTTCCTTTACACCTAATGTTTACCTTGATTAGAAAATGAACTACTTGCATCATAAAAACTATTGCTAAAACTAATATCCTTTTCTCCTTTTGCAATACTTTGATGGCATTTCCTTTCCTGAATTTTGCCAATCCATGCACCCTGCCTGCTCCTTTCCCAGGCAAATCTCCTCGTCCCATTTACCTGCACTAGCTTCCCCTTTCTGCAGCACACAGCTGCGCACGGGCGCATCACGATGACCCCTCGTGAAAGGGGCTGCGAACAGGGGGGCTCCCTGCACCCTTTGCTGCCCGCGCAGCAAGTGCCTCCTACCCCTGCCCTGGGCAAGTTTGGGGCTGGCAGCGCCTGGGGCTGCCCAGCGAGGGGCAGTGGGGACAGGAGCTGCTGCTCCTACAAGACACACGTCTCCGCAGGCTGGTGACCAGCTGTGGCCTCGGACTCGGGGACTGGAGGCGCAGCTCTGACCAGCGCTTGAGGAGCAATGGGACACCGCGGCGGTGTTTGTTGGAACAAAAAGACTGAAAGCAAACTTTTAAAATAAAATCACAGACCTCCCACTTGAAATTCATGCCAAAACCCTACACCAGATGACAGGTCCCTCATAGCTCAGTTTAAAAGCATAGGAGAGGTTTAGGCTCCTCCAAGGAGCCCTGCAGGAGAAGTGCAGGTAGGACCAGACCTTCCCCAGCTGCTTTAAACCTCCAGCCTCAGCTCCACGAATCTACCCCAGGCGAGTGTGTGGCTCCACTGGCTGAAGCCTGCACTGATGGCACATTTTTGCAATAAGTGTGGATATATCGCAGGGATCTGAAATTCCTCCCAGTTTCCTAAGTTCTCCATGTGGCACAAGATTTTCAGTTTCCTTTAACAAATACCATATTTTCTTTTAAACCAAAGCCTGCTTTTTGCTTATGGCCAAATTCATGAAACTGCAATGAAGAAAAATGAACCTGCTGAAGGGGATTGACCCCAAGTGCCGGGGAAGAGGTCTTTCAAGGCTAACGAGAGAGTTTGCATTTGCTTTTGCTGCCCAGACTCTTTCCTGAGGGCACGCTGCATAATGCAAACCAAACTGGATGGCAAGTTGGGTGCAGGCGATGGAAATGGGCCCGTTTGGCTGCTTTACAAAGGGATGAGGGGCTCTCCCCTTCCCCCTCTGCACGTTGTTCACTGTAAGTGAAAATGAAACTTCTGCTTTTCAGAGGAAATGGCTGCTCAAGGTGAAAGGGTAAATCTTCCTCACTGCGAGCATACGTTCCTGCAAGCTGAATCTCAGCCACGTGGCTAGTAGCACTCAAGCTGGAATAACTGTGGATAGCTTGGAAAGAAAGTGGGGAAATGGAGGACAGGAGCATCAAAAGAGCATCCTCAGACTCGTTCATGTGGCTCTTCCCCCTTCTTGTGGGCTCTGATCACCACCTTCTCCCTGTCCCATGTTCCACATTGGAAAGAAGAGCATGATTACAAGACGCAGAGCATGATGCTGTGACCAGGCAGCCGGTTAGCTGCCCAAGGGGATGAAGATGCAGTGAAGATGCTGCTAAGAGTGCAGAAGGCTCCTCAAAGGTTTCGGAAAGGGCAGGTAGACCAGCGGGTACTGTTTAGGATGCCCCAAATCACCAGTTGGGTAGAAGTGGAGTTCTGCTCCACACCGGGTCCTGCGCAAGCCCTGTGCAGAGCAGCAACGTGCGCAGGCGGAGGAGTCGCGTGTGCTGCTTCTCTCCGGGGGCAACATGTCCAGCCTTCTCCTGCTGCAGCAAGGAGAAATGCTGCCTGCACGATCCTCAAAGTAGTTCCTCTGACATTTACTTGCATTTTTGAAGTGCAAAGCTCCTAGGAAGTATATGAGCCTAAGTAAACAGCAACACACATTAGTGTTCCTGTACAATTGGAAATCACAGGCCATAACATTAAATACAAAACAGGAAGAGCAGGAGTCCCACCAAAGCCACCCCTTCGTGCAGCAAGCTGCTTGCAGGATGCAGGTGTCGGCAGGAGAGAGTACGTAAGCACAGCGCACGCATTGGGAGCAATACAGCACACATGTACATCCCCGAAAGCTACAACAGTTTAGTTTTAAATGAAGGCAGTTGTTAAAAGACAGCAGGTCAGAGTCTGCAAAGCACCCAGGCTTTCTTCTTGCGGGCAGAGACGCCTCCGTGCGCGCCTGCCGTTTCAACGCGTGTTTTCAATTCACCGTGTGAATTTACAGGGAACTTTGCTCCTCAGCTGTCTCCGCTGTGGTTCCAAGGATTACTGAAAAGGGTCTGCACAGATTTTAGCTCTTCTGGGAAACACAAAGAAAAAATCCACCAATTTCACTTTGCCGTGGGAACACTGAAAACATTAAAACCTAACTGTCCACTTGAAGCCAAGTAATTTCTCATACATCAGAAACACAGCTTTACCGTTTGTCCACATTCAGCACCAAGTTGTCCATGTTTGACTATCTCTGTATCAGTTCTGATCTGTGTAACCTGTGAATTTCACCTCTTAAAGTATATCTGTCTCCTGGAAGCATCCCCCATGGAGGGCAAATCCCAAGCAGTGCAGACAAGAGCAGGACGATGGCCATACCCTGAGGATCATCCCATAGAGACGCCGTGCAGGACTGAGCAGCCCTGCTTTGTGGAGGTGGCACCTGGGGCTCCCGAGAAGTAAGTGCTTGAGAAATGTGGGTAGCTTTGGTGCAAGCTGCAGCCAAATGCTTGTGGGTACATAGCACAAAAGGTCAAAAATATGGCCTTTCTCCACGATGAATGAGTGTATTGTGTACCCTTTCCTGATACCACAAATCACCCCTCTTTGTACAGAGATTCTTCTGAATGCAAGTTGTTTGCACGCAGTCTGTGGCATAAAAGTTGTCGGGGGGAAAAAAAGCCTTTTCCACTGAAAAGCGACCAAAGCACCGGTCAAAAAATAAGGGCACAGAAACCTGGCACAGCCATGCACCCTGTCCCATCAGCTGAGCCTAAGTATAGAAACGGAGCTGAAACAGGTCTTGAGCATGTTGGTACCTCTGGTACGCAGTACCCGTACAGCACATGGAGCTCCCCACTTGTCCTTCTTGGCATTTAGACCAGTCTGGTTTTGTTCAGGCGCAGGCAGTTATGGTGCTGGTTAGATCAGACGACCCATCTTACGAATGCCCTGACTCCATCCCTCCCTTTCGGAGCAGAGCGGCACTGGCGGGTGCACTCTGTGCTCCAAGAAGGACTTTCACAGAGCTACTCTCCTGCAGAGCGACTCCGAGGGGCACTGCACATACTGCAACTGGAATAAGCAAAAATGGCTCTAACAAGCACATGCACACTGTTGGAAAAAGTGGAAAGTTGCGGACAAAGCTTTCACACATGGCATTAGAAAATATGTCAGGAGTTTTTTGATTTACTCCTACAAATTGACAAAAATAAAATTCAGAATAAGAGCTATAGCAACATCTCCAGAAATTCCCCCCCGCTTTTTTTTTTCCCCTTTTTCTGCAGCAAAGGCAGAAGAGGAGGCAATTCAGGAAAAGGGGATTCTATGAAAAGCATTAATGTCCGCAGCCTAAGCTTATACATTATTCATAATTTGCAAAAAGCTGATATACTTGGTTGCCGCTAGAATCTCTCTGCCCGTAGATGAAGATTAGACAGTAGCATCATCAACAGCTTTATAAACTAACTTATAGTCTTCCCTGTGTTTTAATAGCTGCAACTGATGTACAACTGACTGGATCAAAAATGTCTTCATTTTCTGCCCTGCAAATCACCAGTACAGAGAAATAAAGCAGGTACCACTGCGTGGTAGCCATAGAAACCACAGTTATCAATGTAAAGATCTGAAAGTAAGTATGAAAGTTTCTGTTACCTTATGTGTCGTTCTTTAAGAAGATTTGATCATAAAACATTGTTTTTCTAAAACAAGAGCATAAAGCTCCATGTTACTTTTCTGGACGTGTCTGTGTTGGTTCTCTTAGAAAAACATAATCCTGGAGGACAGAGGGATTGGTTCAGACGGGGTCTGGGGAGCACGGCGCAGTGCTGGAGTGAGCGATGGGCGAGATAAGGCTCTCGCTGGGAGAGGGTCCAGACGTGGGGAAGATTACATTAATCCACGTCCCACTCTCAGACCCCGCTGGCTTTCAAAAGGCAAGCTCGAGCTGAAGAGACGGGCGCATTCCCGGCATTGGATCTGCTAAGAGGCTCTTCATAAAATGTCACTGAGCCGGTTTAGAGAAAATGGATCCACTTCCTTTCATCTGCAAGGAGGCTTTGCTCTTGCTAAGGAGCCAACCAGGGTTGCGAGTTGCTAATGGCATGGAGAGAGGGCCTAAGGCGGCAGAAGCGCTCAGGGGGATGCGTAGCAGCAGCGGCGCTTGCGGGCCCCCGCCCGGCCCAGGGGTTTAGTCTCCACAACGGGAGGGTTTCAGAGAGGCCGACCAGCAAACACACACAGAGAGCAGCTGCTTTCCTCCCTGTCACACACTTTTCTGTCATAAAATAAAAATGGTCCCTATCAGGCACCTTGGATACACCAAGTGGCCCTGCTTCCCTCCCCGGCAGGGCATCTGCACTGACTGCTCTGGCCTTTCCACAGCTCTTCCGAACACCTAAAGTACAACTATCGGCAAGTGGTTCTTTTTAAATGGTCAAATCTTTGGAGTGGATCAAACAGGAGAATATTTAGAGCTTACAGCGCACTTACTGCTTTACAAGGTGTTGCTGGCAAAAGGCATTTCAATATAAAGCAATGAAGGAGGAGGTGCGAGGCCCCTGGCAGTACGGCCTGCAGATGGGCTGCTCCCACGCGCGCCTCACGGCAGCGACGTTGCCCGGGGCAGCTCCTGCTCCGGCCCAGCGCCCGGGGCAGCGCGCGGCCATGGCGGCGTGGACCTCATCCACGCAGGCTGCGGCAGCCAAGGCTGGCTTTGAGTCTGGGCTTTGAGCAAATCGTGAACTACAAGGAAAACTGCGAAAACAACAACACAAGAAGCAGCTTCTGAATGCTACCTGGAAACCTACAGAGGTTTAAAGGAAATTCAGTAATGGAAGGGGCCCTGTAAGAAAGAACAGAGGTTCCCCCCATGGCGCATGGACCTGTGCATAAGTGCTGTGACACCAGAGGGCTTTTTGCCACCTACTCATGTACATCCATAACAAACAAAAAGGAGGAAGAAAAAGGCTTGCCAAGATTCACCACAAGCTTACTAGAAATGCTGGATCATTTATAATAAAATCAAGAACAACAACAGTTTTTAGAGCTGGTTTGTGCATCCTTGCGCTGGCCCTGGAAGAAAAGTGGGGCGAGAGCAGTTCCTGGCTTAGCTGAGGTAGGAATGGGAAGATGCACATGCCATTTCAGTTAGTTTTCATCATTAGTCTTTCAGCCTAGTTACATTTAATACACCTGTGACAAACTCCAGCCCAGAGAAAGGTAAGAAGGGAAGAGGAAGGTGCAGAAGAGACCTAGGGTGACTTGGATAGCTTTAGTACCATCATCAATGAACAAATGTTTATTACTAATGAAAACGATTCCTCGTTTGTATGCAACGCTCTGAAAATGGAGAGCACTGTACAAGCATTAACTAATCAATGAGGTAATTAATGATTTAAGATCTCGAGGTGAGCACTGCCCCAGGGCTGAGCTGCATCGAGCTACGTCCAGGCTCGGCCACTGACCCCCCCTGCACCCCATGGCCCTGGCATGGGACAGAATGGGAGCAAAACCAGAGCGGCTTCTCCCTGCATCTTACACCAAGGAGCATCTTATACCAAGGGGCAACTGGCAATGTCTGTCAGACAGCACTGACAGTCCGTGACGTTTGGGTAATGGTTTTAGGAGACAAAACAGGCTCTGAGTGTTATCTCCTGAAGTTTTCTTACAGGTGGAATCGGTAAACACATGTACGCAGAAGAACTCTTGACCATGCTAAAAACTGATACAAGATGGATCTGCCTAATAACACAAGGTCTCATTTAACTGCAAAGCTATTAAACACCAGTTTACTCAGTTCCTGTAGACCATAGATCCTATAGTGCCTACTGCTTTGCCAGCCGTCATTACAGGTTCAGCTCTCACAAAGTAAGCAGAGATGATCAAATATTAGATGTGGCTACAGCACTAGCCAGGCCCTGGGACACTCTTGTCCTTCCCATGCCCCGGCGCAAAGCTGTTTAACCTGCTGCGCCGAGCGGAGATTTCACGACAGGTTGCCAAGGATCCTGGCTATCTCCGGGCTAGTAAATGATGTTTCGCCTGCTTCTAACCTGGGGTCTGGCAGTTCTCAACACAGTCGCTGCGTTAGCGCTGCGGGCGAGGGCTGAGCCGCGCGGAGCGGTGAGCAGCCGTGCGCCGGGCTCTGCGTGCGCGGGAGGAGGACGCAGGGCGCTGCTGCGAGAGCCCGCTGCGCCCGGGAACAGCGAGGATACCCTTAGACTGCATTTAATTCCAAGTACCTGCTTTTGAGCTCAGAATAAGAAGCGGGATCATCAGTTTTATTCAGCTGATTGATGCACAACTCTCAAAATTGGAGACAGGTAAGAGTAAAGACTTCTTATTTCACTTAGGAAGGCAACTATCTTATGTAAGCTAATACTGGGCACATTGACAGGTTAATGCTTCTTCTGGTAATATCATTTTAAGTAATGTTTTCGTTTAATTTGAGATGGAGAACCCCGACTTGCTTGGAAATTGAGATGCTTTGGGTTTATGATGGGTTTGCTGTTGACTTCCACAGACCTTCGCTAGCCTAGCCGACTTTATCTGGGTGTGCCAAAATGAAGTTATATATGCTGAAAAATATTTTGGCTTTTAGAATTTGAGTCTAAATTCATTATTAGTGTAACTGCCTTAGAGGTAGCCAGTAACCTGGCCCAGATTTGGACTTTTGACAAATTTTATCTCCCCTGAGGATTATGTGGAATTTACTTATCAAGAGGAGGAGCCAGTCACCTTTCTCTCCCCATTTTCTAAGACACGGACGTGGCAGCTACATGCAGCAGTGGATACCTTGTCGGGAAGCATCTCAGCTTGATGTATAATAAATGGACCTAGCAGGGCTGGGTGCTGGGAAGCGATTGTGCTGCCTTGTCTCTGCGTGTATGGGCATGGGAGGCGAACGGGCTGAGTGTCACAGAGATTTGTAGATAACCAAAGCTTGAAACTATATGGTTTATATTTTACTGATGCAAGTTCCTGCTTTTCATTGATCTTCGTTCACTAAATCTGGACATTTGGCTACTGGAAGCAGCTGAGTAGTTTTTAATTACATCTTTCATCTCTCATCTCTCTTTTCAGTGTCTATAAACTACTTGGTTTGGTTTTAAATCAGCGATGGAACTAAAGGGAGACCCCTATTTAAAACATCCCAAATATATGGAGTATTCAAAATCCAGAGATGAACTTGGATTTGAGTTTGCAGTTTGGGCTCCCCTTTCCATTTTATAAGGAAGCAATTGATCTGTGTAAAGTGCTTATACCTCATACAGAGAATGGCGGCATGTAGTGCCTCAATATTTTATACGAACAATTCCTGTTTTTAATGTTTTATTAATGTTAGACTGAGACATCGTGTGTTCCTGTTTAATTGCTTAGCTGCTGTTGCTCTTGAACTGAGCAGCTTTGAAAAGAGGTGAAATACAGGGTGGTTATTGTCCGAAATATAGAGTGCATTTCCAAACTGAACCTTTTCAGTTTAGTTTCGTGTCTTAGAATTTAAATCGACAGTAGAGCCATTAGCTGTCATTCATCTGTGAGATGAAGCCCATATTCCTGCTATTGATTCCATCATGGAGAATGTCTGTGGGATTTAGCTAAGACTGTCTGGTGCAAATCCCAGGTAGGATTCACATTATTTTTTCCATACAGGAAGGAAAGGAACTGAAGTGTCTTCACTGAACTGCTAAGGAAAAACATCTCACGTGTTTGAGCGATTTAAGCTTTCTTGCATATGCATATTTTCACTTACACAGATGAAAACAGCTTGCCTCAGCTGTGTTTGTCTGAAAAGATCTAGTCAATGAGCAAAAGTATTTTTCTTATTCCCAGATATCTTCTGTATATTGCTCTATTTTTGACTTAACAACATTCCTGTTTAAACCATTGCAAAGTATCAGTTGAGCAAAATTGCATTTTGCAGATCCATAACCGAAGTGTTAACATATTGTGGTTGTAAAAAGCATAAAAGGACAGTCTAGAGGAAGGGAAAGAATTTTCATTAAGGGATTAATTAGACAATATCAGACACTGAAAAAGGCTCCAAAAGGCTCGCTCTTCAGAGATTTCCACAACCGTGCTCTTTACAAATGAGTTTAATCACCAAAAGGAAGAACCAATGAGCAGATGAGGTAGTGGTCAATAAGAAACAATAACTGACCACTGCATTACTGGGGTATCTCATACACATCAGGCCCAATATCCGGACTACTAAAGTACTGCAGGAATGAGTCCTGATCCGGATTTGTGTTGCTGCGGTGAGCTCCTGGTATCTTGTTCTACTCTGGGGCAAAAATAGTTCCACTTAAATGTTCCCTGTCATCTAGAAGCTGCTACCATACATACAGGATGCATATTTTGGAGGTCAAATAAATCAATAAAATAGTAAAAAAAGAGATATGGTAAACAATTAGTCTAACATTATTAATAAATCTGATTAGAATCAGAACAATTGTTCACCTGTTCTGTTCTTCTGGGCTTATTCTCCAAAATATTTGGTAGAACAAACAAAGGACATGAATATGTAAAGTATCTCAGTCTCTCCCCACGTGTAATAAAATGAACACAAATGTTCTCACTTCTATAAACTCTACCACATCAAATTAATAATGGAAAACATCACATCAAAGCACTCTTTGTGCTCAATAGCCTGTGGCACATTTGGACTCATCAATAGATGTTCAACAATATTACAACTTGTTTAAATCTTGGTAAAGTAGTGTTATGTACTATTGTTATTGACTTTCCTTTTCTAATTATCACCCAAAGGTGACAGATGATACAGCACTAATGATCACACTGTTTAAGAGCTGAATCAGCTTAGAATCTCCCCTCATTAAACTGCGCCGGTACTAAAAGATTCCTTGCATTTTAAGCCTAAAGGCAGGACACACACCAGGGTGAGCTTTAAGGTACTTTTGCTGAGAGGACCTTTTTGGAGTGCTTAAGGGTCTAGTGCACCAAGGTGTCTAAATACTTAGGTATGTAACAGGCATATGGTTGTCGTGAAGAGGAAAGTGTTTGCAGACCCTAGGTTGTTTTACTGAACCCTTTATTGCCTCTGTTTAAGCCAGTAGGTTTTGATTTTAATAGAGGCTGAAGCTGTTAACAGGTGCAGGCCCACAGCATCTCAGAGCCATCTCTGAGGGCCTCTGTGCTGCCCTTGGCTTCACCTCAGCTTCACACCAAATCCATAATTTTTGAGGAAACCAACCATTTTGGCACCAAAATGTTGCATCCTTACATTTCTCTCTCAGGAATATCCTAGCTCAATCAAGTTTCCCTTCCATTGCTTCATCAGATGCAGGTCAGGAATGAGATTCCCAGTGTGATCCTTACATATACCAGGTAACTGCCCAGTCACCGAGTCAAGTCCTGGAGGTTCAGCGGGGCAGACCTGCCGTGGGAACGTGGCCACCGAGACACGTGTGGCACCGGCAGCATCACTGCCGCGCCGCTGCAGCACAAAGCTCCTGGCCCAAGGGTGAGACACACCGAAGCCGTCTCTCCCGGGCGGCCACCTCGACGCTACGTGTTCCCAGGAGTCCTCTGAACTTCTCAGCCCTTAATGTGCTACTGTAGAATTTCTCATTAACTTCAACACGGTCATAGTGACGTTAGATAGCTGCTCTACAAACTCCAGAAACACTTCTCACTTCTACCACACTCTCATTTTCCAGTGTTGACCTTACAGCTGGTCAGAGAGCTTGAAGTTCAGGGACTTACAGCAGGATGTAGCATCTACATCTCCAAGAAGGCTACTGCCTGCTGTGACTCGGAAGTCACAGAGACCCAGCAGCCTCTGCTGGTTCATCAGCAACAACTTTCAGTTAAACTCCCCATTTCATAAATGCAGAAACAAAACCAAGCAAACAAACCGAAACTTTCTCACAAAGCACTCACCCGAGACACCAAGGAGCGCAGCCACCGAACCTGCCAGAACATAAGTGCTGGATCACAGGTAGTGCAAGAGAGATTCATGCAGAGGAGCGTTATGAGAAAGCCCTAAAAGAGAATTAGTAAAAAATTGATAACAAGCAGACGACATAATAGCAGCAAGGCCTGCTGGCTTCCCACAAGCAGCGTGGTGTCTCCTGCCCAACAATTATGCGTGAGCTGGAGGCTTTAGGAGGCTTCTGAGATGCTTTTTCTCTCCCCCGTGTTTTTACAGCCCATTTGGGACCTTTGTAGATTTATGCTCATTAATCCCCTCATAAAAGGATCTGGTATCAGGTGCCTCCAAGGCCGCGGTTCAGACCATTTGAGCAATTAGAGAGGAATACCACGGATCGCTTCATTCCCTATAAAGAAAAGTTTGAAGATAACCACATAACTGACAGCCCAGAGTGACGCTGAAGGCCACCGCAATCCTGCCACCCTCCTAGTTTTCCTGCAAGATCCTAGGCAACACACGGCAAATTTGGAGACTGCCAACACTTGGATAGCAAGTACTCACATGTGGAAGCACTATCCGTTTGTCAGCAAGGAATATGTCACCCTCTCCGCAACACTGATTTAAAAACTGACTTGAAGTTCAAGTCCCCTTACATGAAAATACCTTTCTACTTTTATTTGGATTAGGGTTTTATCTTGCTTTAAGTTAACTTGGCAAGAAATCAACTAAAGCAAAATGAGCAAGGAACTCAAAGCGGAATCGGCTCTGTTCTCTGTATCTAGTAACTCCCGTTTAAGCCTCATATAATAATCCAGGATAGAGGTTATCCAATCTGCCAGATCAGATGCCTTAAGAGGAAAGCAAATGAAACTAGTAGGTGTTATTACAGGGGCAGGATTAGCAACCGAGAACTTCCTTATAAACTGCTATCTAATAATTTATGACAGTTTTGATAGTTTCCTGGCAACCAGACAGACAGATTAATAAGTCCATAGTCCCACTCCAATATTCTGCTTCCCCATATCACCAACTTTTGGACCTTGCGACATTCATTTTCACTTTGGAGAAATTCACTGTAGTGCAGAGAGTCAGCACAGGATGTGTAGTGCTGCATCAGTTACAAACCAGCAAACTTTTCAGCTGAGGGTTGGAAAAAAAATCAAGCGTTAGACAGGCACAGCAGGGAGTTTTAGTGTGAGCTCTTCTGCCTGTTGTGTGTAGAGAGCAAAAAGCCAAAAATACCTTTGGAAGAGAATACTCCCACATTAACTGCTTTTGCACCTTGAGCTTATGTACCTGGCCACTGCAAAGGTGTCTCAAGGGCGCAAATGCTGCCTTGTTCCTTGTTCCTCTCCTTTATGGGGCTGCTCCCCGTTCATTGTGGACCTGTCACGCTCTGGCACCGAGAGCCCCCGAATGCCGCAAATCCCTGTCCGTGCAGCCCTCTGCTCAGAAACCCCTTCGTTCTCCTGGAGCTTGAGCAAAGCGCTGAGGCTGAACCTCCTGCACGTGTTGGGTGGGTTTGAGTGTGAGTCCAAACAAGACATCTGTCTCTGTTTTATAAGGGCAGAATTAAAATCCAGCCTGGATACTCTGCGTCCCAGGCTGTTAGACCCCAAAGCCACAACGTGTGCTGCAGTTGAAGCCCTTCAGCAATCAGAAAGCTATCTGCTTGGAGTTACCAAGTGTAACAGCCCTGAAACATGCCTTCCCCATATTTACATTCAATGGAAAGTTTACCTGTTCCTCTGCAAGTCCTTCAAAGCACATTCCTAACACTTCCCTCATTTCTCCTCCACGTGCCTCACCTCCGGAGCCTCCAGCTGCAGCTCCTTCCTCCTCACCGCCTGCCCATGTGGGAGTTAATTGCTCCAAAGAGGAGCAGCTGTGAGCAGCAGGAGTCTGTGCCGCAACAGCAGCACCACGTAGCTTCGTGGGAACCCATGGCAGAGCAATAGTCTTACCCAGCGGTCATAATATTTTGGATAAAATTGTGAATCGTTTTCTACCCGTGTGCTATGAGCCTGAGGTAACTTTTTAAATTCTCCCCCAAAGCTTGCTGCTTTTTGCATGAAGAGGCCATATGTCATAATGAACATCAGCCTTCGGAAGGGCTCGCGCTCTAAATGTCAGGCTACAAAGCTACCTTTAAAGATTAAATCTCTGCCCTCGTCAAAAGGGAGGTTGAAGGGAGGGATGCAGAAATCCCAAATACAGAGAGCCTCACAAATGAAGAGAAGTTTGCTCCTAGCAAAACCTATCTTGCCAACACACACTTGGTGCTTTTCCACCAGAGCTGCCCTCGATGAAACGCGGGTGTCATTCGAAAAGGACATAATTTCCAGGGAGTTCTGAGCGTCACGCAGGGTATCGATCCCCGCGGCTCCCCGTCAGCGCGAGCGGGGCAGCGAGGAGCTCGCCCTGCCACGCAGCACCCGCCACGCCGGGGCCTTGGCGCGAGCAGGGCCGCGGGCACGGCCGCCAGCCCGGGCACGGGCACCCGGCATGCGGAGCAGCAGCTTCTCTGCGCAAAGCCTCGCGGAGCCGCTCCCGCTGCGTTTGCAAGGAACTCATTGCGCTCCTAGTATATGCACACGTGAAACTAGGGGCCGTACAATAAAGCCAAAGCTTTGTTAGTCTGTTCTGGTATTGAAAAATGGCTTTTTTAATGAATGGAAGTTTTTGAAGAAAATGTTAGTTTACACTGATAGCCTTTCAAAAAGGAATGTCCAGAATATAAAAAATAATGTAAAATAGAACTATTTTTATTTATTATCTTCAATATTTCCTAAGATTTGAGGAGAAAAAATTTCCTGATGAGATTTATAAAAGCAGGTTCGTGAACGTGGTTCTACTATCTTTGATTTCTTAGCTCTACAATGATCGCCATTTTCCGCAAACATGAAGGCAGGAGGCTCTACCATCCTTTCAAACTGAGACAAAAGGGGCCTTCCAGTACTGTGGGATTTGCAGCTACATTTTAGTGAGCAGAAAAATTAAGGCCCTGACCTTCTAATGAGATTTTGCAGGTGGACTCCAGCTCCGCTGGGGAACGAGGCGCTCCCGGTGGTGCTCCAGTCTCCAGGCTCATTTTGAGCACGGAGCCGAAACCTGCAAAGGGCTCTGCTAAACCGGAGCAGTGCTCAGCCCGGGGGAGCACAACGGGCAGAGGGCAAGGCTCTGCCCATGCCCATCTGCACAGTTTCCATGTTGAAATTTGCTCTTTTTGTTAATTTCCTCTAAGCGAAACATATTGCCTTAAAAACACACCTATGGAAATGCAATTCTCGCGAGTCATCCAGAAAATGCAGCGTGCAGTTTCTGCTGTGAATTCACCAAGCATAACTGATAACGGGCAGAGGTACAGTGAAGATGCACGGTAAAGCCCACCACAAGATAACACACGTTTGCACGGAGAGCACAGCACCACTTCCAGCCACAAACAAATCAATCAAAGTCAACATCTATTTCCAAGCGATTTGAAAACAGAACAAAAGTAACTAATTTAATGAATTTTTCATTAGAAGTCACCCACTCTGCCACAGATGAACTACAAAATCTACAAAACAATCAGGCAGTGTTTGAGAGAGGAGAAAATTCTCCTCTCCTTAAAAACGACTCCTATCAGCCCATCTGAAGCAGGTGAAATGTAGGCAATATGCTCAGTCTGGAAAACCCTCGCTGAGCTGCTGCTTACTTTGTGCTGCCTGCGATACGCGTATCGAGCCAGTTGCATCTGAACATTACGGCGCCTGCCATTTCCCCTTGCTGAAGTTTAACTGCATATGTTGAATTTCTCATTCTGCATATTGGCTACGAGACAGACTTTTGTCAGAAAGTTTTGGTAGGGATGAGCATGCTTGAAAAAAACAGCCCAATACCTGCTCCTTGCAGCACACCGACAACCTCTGCCATGAGCCACTTAACCATGAACGTTTTTTTAACGACGCCTTCTCTGCTGCTTGCCGTGACATTCACGTGTTCCTGGGACGAGTACAGAGCGAGCCTTTGCTACATGAAGGACTCTGGAGCTCCTGACTGCGATGAAGGTATCACCGCTCACTGCTGCATCTGCTCTTGTCCCATCGAAGTGTGACCTGCACCCAGGTGTGTGCGGACACCGCACCGAATACTACCAACAGTAACAGCAGGGAAAGGTGCAGCTTTGCTCCTTACTGGTGTACCATGCTGGCAAGTGTAAAATATGTTTACAATAAAGTGCATCTGCTGTTCCGGGGACTGTCTAATATGTGAGTAGTAAAAAAGGACAATCCAGTTTCTTCTGAGACTGAAAAGTCCCATTTCTTCTGAGACTGAAAAGTCCCATTAACTTCAATGGGATTTGATTATGGCCCAAATACTGCTAAAGGATCCTCTGGGGCTCCCCAGGATAACCCATCCTTCAGCGTAACAGCTACATATTGACAAGGCTGGGTTCCACTTCTAGTGCAGAGATCAAGCCCCATTTCTGTGCCAGCTGATCTCCCCAAAAGTACCTTCTGTAAAGCTGCCCTTCCCAAACATCTCCCTAGGCTGTTCCCAGCACTGCGTGCCCATTCCCAGGCTTCATCACGGAGCTACAGATTCAGAAAACACTCAAAAAAAAAATAGAATTCACAATCACTTGACCAGTATTAACCAAAGTGTGATAATGCATAACTGCAGGACAGTATGTGTCCAGTCCCATCAAGTCAAACGAGACTCGAGTTTTTGTTTTATTATAAGGTACATGCTAAAAGCTGATAACTTCTGTTTCAAATTCTATTCAAAAGTGAGCAGGTTAGGCATTAGAGAGTGAATGGAAAAAAAAAAAGTATAAATACAATTTTACATTTCTCAGGTGCACTTACTTGAAGTCAGAATATTAACCCCAAAGCCTAGTCCTGCAATATAGACCCTTAGTTTTCGATACTATTGTGAGCAAACTTCTGGTACTGCTCGCAAGCAAAGAAATCGGAGGCCCTCCTGCTGCTCCCAGCTCAGCTGCGCCCAGAGCTGCGGGCTCTCCTGGAGAGCAAGGCCCCTGCGCGCCCGCTGCAGCCGCTGCTCTTCCTCCCCCACTCCTCATCCTTTCCGAGGAGGAGGAGGGCACGCACGCCAGCTTTCCCTCATCCTCCTAGCCACGGCTCGTCCCACTAATGAGGGAATGGAGGTGCTATCATCCAGCTGTGGGGCGCGAGATCCCGGGCTGCCTTCGCTAGGCAATGGGAGGCCACAGCCCGGCCCTGGGCAGCCCCTCGCGCTGCCTCGGCGCTGCCCCGCTCCTGCCGCCGAGCTCGCGGCGTGGCCGGGCTGCCGGCCGCTGATCCCATCTCAAGGTGATAGTCACCTCTAGCCTTTCCGCAAGCTGCAAACCTACTGTCCATCCATCTTAAAGCAGCTTGACACTGGCTTCTCTACCCATTTTACAGCCAGCGAACATTTCCTATTGATTTATTGATTTCTGTCTGCCTGTGGAAGGAGCTCAGAACAGACTCTATGTGCTCTTGCAGCCTCCTGCATAGATTTTTTTCCTCCTTTTTTCCCTTTTTATCCAAGCTGTGTTAGCGGTCTGTGGTGAGGCAGGAATTAGACCATGCGGGAGCCCAATTTGCTAGTGGCGAATGTGCCAGGCTTTTCTTCTGCTCGGGGCCCTGGCGCGCTCCAGCCGCTGCCGCTCCGCTGCGCTCCCCGTGCCTCCGGGCAAGCCGGCGCCTCGCTGCCTCGTTAGCGCCAGTGAAAGCGCGCGCTTCCCTGTGCCTCTTCCCTGTTATTAACTGGTCTTTGATGAGCAGGTAAACACTGGCTGCCGCTCCTTGATTTCTGCCGGGTTGGAGAGATTCCTTTTTTTCCAAGTCAGTGAAGAGAAGAGTGGCTTGGTGCCTGCATTTGCATGAGCACATGCCGGGGGACACACCAATAGATTCACTTTTCATGGGCTCGGGGCCTGGTGGGGACGGCAGGTAGCTCGGAAGCCCTGAGCCGGGCCAGGATGCGGCCTGCGTCCATCTCGCACTGCCCGTCCACGCAGAGGCCGTGACTGAACGTTGCTCCGGCCTGGAGGCTGCTCGGAACCCCACAGGAATTACTGCGGCTGCAAGATGGCTGCTGTCGGACACGCATCCACCTCACGGCAAAGCGATCTGCTCATCGCCCTCAGCAGAGGCTGACACCAAACGCGGAGGGGCTGCTCTTCCTCCTGGCCTCAGGCGGTGATGGCGGGAGCCTTGGCAGCCGGCAGCCTCAGCGCCTCACCAGGGCCGCTGGCCTCCTCGCACCTCTGGCGCTGTTGTGCCCCCAAACACATAGAGCATCAGACGCTTCCTGGACTGTATGCTGAATCCATGTCGCATACTGTATTTCTTCAAACCTCAAAGCAGCCCTGCACGCACGTGATGATTTCAACAAACTCATACTCCCCAAAAGGAGGAGCGGGCGCAGCTCTGCGGTGCCTGCTGCTCTCCCTTCCTTGGAGGCTCTGTGTGGGCCTCAAATGCAGCTTCCAGACTGTGGGCCACGCGCTGGCACAAGGGTCCAACCCCAGCGTGCCGCCCCCGCAAGGAGACAGCGCTTTGCTCCCTTTCCCCTGTCCTCCATTAGAGCGCTCCTTTGGCTCAGCTTGGAGTCACAGGCATTTTTGCTCCTTTATTGGCTCAGAAACTGGCCTGGCTAGGGCAAAAATGCCTTTCTGGGGGTTTAACTCCTTGTCCCCAAGTACCGAGACGAAGAGTGAACTCCGTCTTTCTGGCTCCAAGCAAAACCATGTGCCTTCACACCTCACCTCCACCGAGCTCCTGCTCCTTTGCAGCCTTTCCAGTTTAATCACTAACCCTCCCTGTTTGACTCCTTGACTAGAATTTATTGCACCACAGAAATTGCTAGATTGTTTCCCAACATTATGAATGGATTTAGAGCATCATAGACTTTTGTTAGAGGGACAGAAGTGCTTGCTTCCCTGTGGAAAAGCTGTCTTCATGGACAGAGAGCGGATATTTTCTTCACTAACTAACTAAGCAATGCTCAGTATGCTAGCTAAGCAACTAAGCAATGCTCAGTATGAGCTCTTGTGGGCAGAAGAGCTGGAAAACAAGTGTAAATTTAAAAGCTAACCCCTGCACTTGTGTTGTCTATTCCAATTTGCTGCACATGCTGATAAGATATTAGGGATTTTAACATGCAGATTTCCAAGTCCGTGGGGAGAAGGCACTCAAGGGGCAGGAGTGGCTAAAGGCTGGGTGACCAGTGCTGGGGGCCAGAGCCTGCTCCTCTCCAAACTGATGCATTTCCAGTGGTGTCAATGAAAGGATGCAGATATGCACTAGCAGAGAACTAGGTCTAATATCCACTTCCAGCCACACACGTGTAGGAAGCGTTTAGAGGGTGACTAGCACCATGCTATTAGGACACCGTGTTTGGTCAGCTTTGCATCGGGCCTCTGGCACTCTCTGCATTTCAGTGAAGCGCTGCTGGTTTCCACGGCTGGCGCTGGACACTTCCCTGGCATTAGTTGTTCACTGATCTTGCCAGTGTCCCTACCAGGAAGCCTGTTATTCGCATTGTACAGACAAACCAGGACCACGTTTTGGAGCGCGCTTGGATCTGGTGTGCACATTTGGACCTTTTTTGCCATCAGTTACACTTCTTGCATCTCTCGTTTCCCTCCCCCTTGCCATATGTGTGCAGGAGCACGGAGAGGAAAACCAGCACAAATCACAAGCCAGGTCTAAATGAAAGGTAGGCCTCTTCTAGGCTCCTTTCATTTGATTGCTAAGGAAAAACCCTGCCAGACTCTTTGAGCTCTTTGCAAGCCTCGGAGATCTGCCCCGAGGTGCCTGGAGCGCCCTGCGTGTGGCCAGGCACCGCTCAGGTGCCGCAGGGACTGTGGCGGGCAAAGAGCAAACCCCACCTCGGCCTCAGGGACGTGAGCGGGGCCAACGCCGCCCCAGCTCCCGGCACCGGCTCGGACACTCAACTAGTGCCGTAGGAGTTGACGCATTGAATAAACGCAATTGGCAGATGATTTATCGATCACACCCTATCCTAAGACAGGCCCTCGACTGAGATGAGATTCATAGCACATCAGACCACGCAAACGAGCCCTGAAGCGTGCTACTTCATCACATTTTCACCATTGCTGCTCTCACGAGGCGCCGACTGCATGCGTGATCCAGCCCATGGCTGCAGCCTGCATGCCCTGCAGTCTGGCACCAGGGCTCACCAAAAAGCAGAAAATAAAGGTACTTCAGCAGGGTGATTCCTGTCCAGTTCAGTTGGACAGTTTCATGGCTGGGTCTCAGAGCTAAGTCCCTCACTCCAGGCAACACAGACTTAGATGAAAAGATTAAATATAAAAGTTGCAACTTGCTGCCTCAGCATACTTTAGGACCGAAAGTATTTCCTAGCCAAGCAGAATTTTGCCATTGCCATACTGTGATAAACCCTAATCCCAAAGGATGACAGCCTGATCCTTTTGTGAATAAAGTGATCTGCTATATAGATCTTTTGTAAAATGACTTCAGCTCATTTACTGAGTCACTCTATTTTACCCAACTTGCTTTGGGAGGACATTAGCTTGATTTGGTTTTGTTACCAATGATGTATCTTCCCTTGCTGTTAGTTTTGCTGATCTTTCTCCTATCGCTCTTGTTCTGTCACCTGCGGTGCCTCTCTTTACCGCTCCGTTACTCTCCTTGCAACCTATTTCATCCTATTAGGGGGACAGCTACAATTGGTGATGTGGCCCAGACAGATTTTCTTGTTCCTGATAATAAATGGAGTGTTCAGACGTGTAACTCTGACCTTGTGTATAATTTTCAAAGATAACTTTTGAGGAAACAAATGGGTTAGTCGTTATAGAAATACTGTAAGGCTTGACAGAAAATAACATGGCAGAAAATTATGACAGAAATAGCAGAAAGCCTCTATGAGGCTCCACAGTATCTAAATTATCTTTCTATATCTCAGGATTGATAGTTTTACAATTATTCTCTAAGTTTCAAAACTTCACCTCCCCTGGGTCTCTCACCACTACTGTATTTCCTATTTTCCTACAAGGACTCCACTTGGGCTCAGGCTCTCTTAATATTTTTTAAAAAGCTTTCAAAATGTTTAGTCTAATTCTTAGGTTATTTTCTACTAAAAGTAAATATTTTGCACTAAGAAATGTTGTCAGAGCTCCCCAATCTCATCTCATTGTGGATAATAATGCTCAGGAAGGGTCAGAGCATGACCTGCCCCAGACAATAAAGCATCTGCAAAACGTAACAGGACACAAGAGGCAGAAGAAGACACAGCTGCTGATGGTCACAGCAGAGGTAGGTGAGGTTGGTCCTTATCCTGCCTCCACCAGGAAGCACAGACCACCCACCGAGCCCATCCTCACCCATCGCTCTGGTGCCACAGCGCCAGCTTGGCACCGGCCGACGCTGCCTCCCAGCCCAGCTTGCTGGGGAGAAATTGTGCGGTGCTCAGAGAAGGAAGCGCTGGGCAGTGTGTCCCGAAGCCGCGCACTGCAGGGAGAGGTCCAGCAGCAACAGCGCTGACACCGGTGAGGAATCAGGTGCTAGCGGGAGAGCTGCCCCTGTCCCACCTGCCCAGCCAGCAGCACTGGGCTGTGCAGACCTGCCTGCGCCTGCGCTGCTTCCTCTGCGGCTGACGATGCTTCAGGGCATTTGAGATGTGCCCCTGTTGATGGATGCACTCGTTGACTGCGTGAAGGTGAGGAGATTTGTTCCATGTTGAAGGGAAGTCAGTTGAAGTCTCGTGTGTGAATGTGGGAAAGATTTTTGCCTCCGCTGCTGTTTCAAACTAGATATCTTGGCCAAATTACATCCGACACCCACACTGCTCCAGGCACATTTCCCCAGCAGCACTTCGGCTGTGCAGGATACCTGCTGCCCGAACTATCACTCCCTTGCTCCATTTACCTTGTTGTGGCACCTTTATGTTTGCAGATAGTTGTGGTTTGGCTGCGTGACTTATTTATGAGCCAGGCTTAGTTGTGTTAGATAAGAGCACAACCTCTCTGGGGGGGTAAACTGCCGTAGCTCCATGGAGATTTTCAGCCGACAGTCTTTGGATGGAACCACATCTATTGCGATTGCTGGGCAGGGGGAAGAGCTGGACACGCTCTGCTGAGGTGCTCAGCAGCAGGTCTGGGTGTAGGAGGGAAAGAAGCGGTCGGTTCCGGGAGCCTCAACAGCAGCAGTTTTCTCTTGATGGCTACAGGGCAGCTCACTTCATTCCTCACTTCATTTGCTTTGTTTTCTTTCCTTCCTACTTATATTATATCATATTATATTATTTGTATAATTATTATTTTATTTCTAGGACTTAGAGTAACCTGCAGGATAGCTTAGAGTTATTTGGCATCATGAATATGATACAAGCTGAGGAACTCTGTGGGTGCACGTAGCCATTTCTCACGGCATCACGCGTGCACCTCCTGCCTCCCGAGACGGCCCGTGCGTGTCCCTGCAGCTCGCGGCTGCGGTCCCCGCGGCCCGGGGCACGCGGCCGGCGCCAGCCTCGTGGTGCCCTTGCCGGAGCCGCAAAGCAGCCCTGAGCGCCCCAGCGCCCGTGGTGGGGCCGGGCCCTCGCTCGGCAGCGCCCTGCAGGGAAGGGACTCTCCTCGGCTGCGCCCCAGAGGACGAAGGCTCATTACCTGCAGGCAGATGTGTCTCCTGGCTTCCTCCCAGGGGGCAGGATGACCCCAGGACACTCCGGGCGGACCTGCTCGGAGGAGTTGCCAGCACTCGGCTAGGAATGATTGCTGAGCAAGGAGACAAAACCTTTTCTGCTGACACGGAGGGCAGCGGAGAAGGGTGCGACAAATGCTGAGAAGAGGGAACCATTCAGCAGCAGGGGCAGAGGCTCCTGGCATTTCCACTGCCAGCTCTCTCCTTTTGCACCCCGTCCTTCCCTGTCCTTGAAAAAGTTACACAGGGACATGTTACAAGCATAGCATCCTTGGGAAGTGAGGGAAGATTGTGTTACGCTGGAAAGTATTAACAGTTGCATCAATCACAAGCCTGGTCAAAGCAAATAGATGTCCTGCTCACCCTTTATTCAGGCTGAATGGAAGATGCAATTAAATGGTTCTCATATGGGGCTGGCAGGAGCAGGAAAACCATTACCCAGAGCCCGAGTAGGAGTGTGTGGGCGAAGCACCAGGCTCCCCCGCAGCAGAGCTGGGCTGGGGGCTGCTCACGGAGGCAAGAACAGCAAAGCAGCAGAGCAAGCGAGAGCACCCGTGTCGCGCAACGGCAGGACGGGCTGGCATGGACAGCCAGACCTCCAGCCTGGCCTGCTGTCATCCGCCTCTCCTGCATCTGGGAAACAGGCCCAGGCAGGGAAGCAACTGTCTTGTGTGATCAGCTTCACTTTTCAGGGAAGTGTTTTTGGTAATTTATTTGGGCCGCAAAGGCCCCCTTAAGCTCAGTGAGCTATGGGAATGACGAGGTCTGCTGGGCAGAGGAGGGGATTCACTGTATGCAGGCATCTCCCTATCCATTTAATGGCCTGAACTTTCTTTTACGGCAGTGGAGAGAAATAAGTAGTTTTAGGGAAAGCTTCATCTTTTCCTAAAGAGGGTGTCTAAAATAGTTCAGATGAATCGGGCTCAAAGCAGCCTGCTTCCCTCTATTGACTTTCACAGGAGTCTAGACTATGAGCTGAGATAGAGATGTCCACACTATGTGTGTCTAAAGTTAGGTACGTTGAATCCCATCCAATAAGTCTCTGTGCCTCTACCTGCAGGCAAGGACGGGAATGTGGATAGTGATGGATGAGAGAAGCATTGAATTTCCTACAAACATCCATTCACCGTTTCTGCGAAGGGGCTTTGGCTGCATCCTCATGTATGTCTGCTGTTCGTTAATGCCATGTGACAGTATGAATGCTGGTGGAAGGCAAGTTTCATGCTTGCACATGCAAAACTTGTGGGAAGAAGATCGTCAATTTTGTCTTGCAGGCTTTTTGCACCAAAAACTGACGGCCATATTGACATTCAGTGCGAGCTGCTCTGAACTTCTGACCTGTTTAGGCACAATGAAAGATAACAAAGATGAAGGCTGTATATTCCCTGTGACAGAGTTATGAAGGCCAGGACATAAGTCACTTAAGCAGAAAGGCTCCAGCAGCCCAGTGAGTGCAAACCGGCTTCTTCAGGGCAGAGCAACTTGGGTCCCTGCTGGGAAAGGAAATGAAGGACAGATCCGTACAGGAACAGGAGCGAGACATTGTCTGGTTGGAGCTGGGGCGTGAGCCAGGGCCAAGGTGCCCTCCTAAATTTTCCTGTCATTTCTGAGAGATTCATTCCTGGTGCTTCCATGGGAGGAACAGGCTCCATATTCCAGGTCACACCTTGTCCATGAACACACCTGGAGGTGTCCCAGGGGCCAAATTCTTCTCCTGCTCAAGCCCATGGGCCTTTAAGGGTCCCACAGCCCACAGAAGTATTAATGAGGAAAAACACAGCCAACATCATGCATTCTATTGTTATTTTAATGGCTGACAGAAGAGTTCTCTTCAATGTATTTTAGGTACGCTGCCCATAAAGCAGAAAAATGTTCAGCTATTTCTCTGCTGCTAGAAACACTTCAAACTCTACAATCAACTACCCGTACATAATAGATTTTCTTTAAATAACTCTTGGCAAATGCTTGACATCTGTTTTCTCTAATTAATTCTAACAGTCATCATACTTCACTGCATATGTTGAAAGCTTTCAAGGATGATAAGAGCTACCTACAGCATTTCAATCATGGGAGTCTGTATTGTAAACAGGGCTGCATGAAAGCTTCAGGATAGCTCATTCTAAAAAGTCCATGAGAGGTGTTTGAACCACTACAAGAAACAGGAAGAAACACCTGCTGAATGTGAAAATAATGACCAACTAAATGAAGAAGAGAAGGCTCTCAAAATGTTCACTTTTGATTTAATTGTAATTGGGACATATATGGGATATAAATGTGATTTAAACAGGATTCAAGATCCCCAAGGAGCTATCCTGTGGAAATGTGGACCAAAATAAGTCCTGCCCTAACCTAAACTCAAGATAAAAGGTGGTTACAGACACAGGAGCAAAAAGGAGTGGGAAGGCAGTAAGACCAATGGTTGGAGGGAGGCTCCGTGCCTCTGCACCCCGGCTCGCAGGGCACACGCGGCAGCTGCGCTCCGAGAGGAGCAAACGGGCCCCGCTCCATCCTGCGGGGCGCCCGCGCCCTGCCGAGGCAACAGGCAGCGCTCGCACGCGAAACATACCCCAAAAAGTGAGGTTTCACCCCAAAAGTGAGGTTTCACCCAAAAGGTGACGTTTCACGGAAAAGGCAACACTTCCCCAAAGAGCGATAACCCCTTCAGCATCACCTTCTCCCCATTGGACACATTTGGTGCATTTGACAGTGCTAAACGCAGCCACCAAGGCCAATTAGGCACCGTACTGATTAGCTGAAGAGTTCACTGCCATAATTTAATAAAACTAGTAATGTCCAGGCACAGCATAATCCTTATTAACTGCAAACGCCTGGACGCCGACCCATGCCCCACCCGGGGTGTCCCGCTGCCGCGAGGAAGGGGAAGGAGGAGGAGGAGCGGGGATGAAGGTCTGAGACATCCTCGTGCCTGTGCACGGTCCGAGCTCGTCGCTCTGAGCATTCACCACGTGTTGGCACTCGGCGTTTCGTGCTAGGCATTCAGCATTCAGATCCGAAATGCGGCACGACGAAGGGCACAGACTGTTACTATTTGTTATTTTTCCTTCCTGCAGAATGCCTATAATGCACATTTCCGTGTTAATACATTCTAAAATGCCTCCTCAATGTTAAATATCCAGTAATGGAAACACAAACCAGTGAAGATAACATGTTAGGAGGATATACAGTAAATCAGACAATTTAATGAATTCATAACCTTTCATTTTATTTCCTTCCTGTGAGATAATTTTAGCCAGTGTCAATGAGATTTGGAGGAAGGGGGAATGAATAGTGATCCTACCTCAACCAATAAAACAAAATCCTAATTTTCTGTCTTTTATCTTTTCCCATTCTTTTGTGCGCCTCTTTGGCCTTGTCAAAACATATCGTTCAGTTAGAGACTAAAAATATTTTCCCATCGATTGGGGTTATTGATTTTTTTTAATCTGTACTTTGGCTTAGAGAGCTCGGGTGAAGGGTGAAAGTTCACCGGCTTAGTCCGCTGTTTTTATCTGGACAGCAGAAGAATGTATTGGCAGCAGATTTGATTTACCTTGTTGGTCAGCTGTAGTCACTCCAAGCGCTGCAGACAAGCAGCAAGCATATTTTGCTGTCTATTTTATTGCACACTGAACTTCTTGAAGGTCCAGCCTCTCTATTGATTTATCTCTCAATTTCCAGTGGCCCATGTTTCTATTCTTATTAACATAAATGTATCAGAAATCAGATTCCCTCTCAAAGATATATTGATCATTTATGAGCTTTGAAAACAGCCTGACATGTGATGCTGTATGTTTCTATCATTCACTGAGTCCCCAAACTCATCTCTGCTGAGTAATAAACAAACAGAGAGAAGACTGAAGAAGTGAAATTATGAAAGTTAATTACAAAAGGATGGTTTTATTATGAAATCTAAACTGTACTACTGTATAGTGCAAATATTTATCTTTTTTTCTAATCCACCTTTAGCATGCAGCTCTTTTCTGCCCTGATTTGCTTCCTTGGGGCTTTTCCTGTGACATGTGTCACATAGGCTGGCAGTGTAAAAACATATAGCGGAGCATGGGGAGCCTGCCCAGCGCCTGGCAAAGGGTAAGGGAGGTGGGAAGGGAGAAATGGATGAAAACTTTTTCCTCTTCCAAAGAAAACTTCTTTTTTTCCTGTAATTTTGGAAAAAAAATATATGTTTGACTAAAATTATGAAGCTGCAGCTTTTGGGCAAGTCTGGCCTGCAGGAAGACTAAGCTAGAGCAGCAAACACTAAGCTAGAGCAGCTGGCAGGCTCCCTCAGCACTACCTGCCCATGAAGGCCTCCCTAAGTCCCAAAGTAATGTCAACAATTTCTAGATTTATTAGATGATTTCAAATTCACTAGGTGTACGAAATGTACATAAGGCAAGTAAAGAAAGTTTAAGTCACTGCAGTGCCATCTGCTTTGTGAAACTTGGGGTGCCTCCTGCACGGCAGAAGCGAGCAGCTCTTCTGCCAGGAAGAAGCCCTCTCTTGGCCACCTGCCCCAGCTTAATGCAACCACCACCGTGATCCCTCCTGGAGCTCAGGCTGTCCTTCCCCAAGGCACACACGGTGCCGCCGGGTCCCTCCTGTACATCTTAGCTTGAAGCAGCCAGGGCTGCAGACACTCACTTAGGTGGCTTCCTTCTCCGAGTGAAGGCTGAGCACTGACGCACGCTGAACTTCACTCTGCTGCACCCTTTGGAGGGTGGCGGGGAGGGCGCTCGTCCCTCTCGCCACCATCGCCTCCTCAGCAGCACGGAGGCAAAAGGAGCTGCCGGGATGAGCGAGCAGTGCACAGTGACCTTGCAGATGACAGGCGAGCGCTTGCAGCGTGAGCAATGTCAGCTGCCCATCCTTTTTGTGGCTGGAAACATCCTGGAGGGCTCTCTTGGGCAAAATGCATTTCCCATCACAAACCAGCTTCCTGCATTCTGGACGCTTTTGGCTTGGGCAGCAAATGCTCAAAATCTGTGGTGTCAATTTAATTTTAGGTTTCCCTTTTGCCAGCAGTGCTGCGTTCTTGAATTTGACTTTGCTCCACTGTCCACATACACAAACTCCCTTTTCCCTCTCCCCATCTGCCCTTGGGTTCAGTGGAGCTGGGACCTCCTCAGCACCATCCTCGCCCGCTCCCTGTGGAGTTTTCTACCCAATGCCACAAACAACAGCTAGATCCACAGCCCTGACCTTCTCCAGCACCGCTTGCTCTCAGGGTTTGCCACGTGCCCGCTGCCACCCTGGGCGTTTTGGGCTGTTGTTGCTTCCTACATGCAAAGAGAGCAGCTGGAGAAGACATTTTGTCTGCGAGTGGGAGATCAGCTCCATGTTGCACCACCTAGCTCCCACGGCGGTAATAGCCGGACGCCCAGGTGAAGCAGAGCAAAGCCCCCCTCTGCTACAGGAACACCCTCTCTAACAGAATTTACACTGGCCTTTCCCCCACCGCACACACAGCAGCCGTCCCAGCCGGTAAAGGCCCGATTCGCTCTTCGCAGGCCAGAGTGCACGCTACTGGGGAAGCACTGAGGACTACAGGAAGCAGAAGCACTCGAGCCACTTGACACAACGGGCATCATTCTGTTTAGCAATTGCAGCCCGCCCTGCAACCACCCCTAAATTTGCCTCTCTTTGTTAGTGGGACAGATAAGATACAGCGCTGGCTGTTCAAACAGGCTCTATCAGAGACCTTTGCACAGGGCACTGCAAAACAAGCAGGCCCTGCGCGGGCCCTCGGCTCACCGAGGCCACGGCCGCAGCCGGACGGGCCCGCGAGGCGCACGGCCTAGTCCATTACTGCACTCTATGAGCCTAAATACTGTCATAAACTGCTAATACACTAATGTGTTCACAGCCTATTGATCGGGACTGGGAATACCATTCTGGGTTAGGCTGGCTCATCTGTAATGCTGCAAATAAGCAGAATTTCCTGGAGCACATGGAGTGTAGGAGAAGGGATTCCACACATATTTTGTCGGAGCGTTGCAGTATTAATGTAACAGTTTCTTTTATAGTGCAATAAAATCGTTTTATTTATAAATCTCCTTGCTCTCTTCAAACATTTGGGACGTTGTACAAAATTCTAGAAACAATTTAAAATGCATTAAAAATTATATTAAAAGGCCACAGTCTAAAAGTTTTAATAAAAATCTAATTGGGGTGGAGAGAAAGGCGAGGGATGGTTTTCATATGAGGTCAGTAACATGCCAACTGGAAAGCCAGTTAAATGTGTTGAATATTTTTCAGACAAGGAGAGGGTGTTGGGGCTGCTGGGACGCGTGTGCTGCCTGCACACGGCCGCGGCTCCCCGTGCCGCCGGCTTTGCCCGGGCTGCCCGGTGCCCCTGGCCTGTTTGCCCTGGCTCGTGCCCAGCGCTTGCCCAAGGCCGCGAGCAGGAGGTCCCTGCACAGGGAGCGGGCGCCTCTTCACTCACCTGCCGCTGCCTTCGGATGGATTTTAGAGCGTGTGGGGGCTCCCAAGTGCAGGGGCTGCCTCCTGCAAAGACCCGGGGCAGTTTTCAGGTACGGATACGTATTCTAAATCTGGAAATTAAATATTTGTTTTACATGCCCACAAAAATATACCATAAAAGCAGAAACTGTTTACACAAGCATTGAAAATGCCTCTCCAGATCCTATTTGATGAGCTCAGCGGAGCCCTGCAGGGTTTGCCATGTGCTTAGCGTGTCGGGCGGCGTGCAGGCCGGCGCGCAGGAGCGGGTGACGGGAGCAGGCCCGCTCCACGGAGCCGGCGCGCGCAGGGGCTGCGGCGCTGCGAGCGCTCGCCGTGTTGCTGAGGGCAGAGGCCCCAGCACCGCAGCCAGAGCTGCCAGCGACGCACTCGCTAGACGGGGCAGGGGACCCTTGTGCACTCCCTGTCCAGGGCTGACACCCGAACAGCTAAAACTTTCCTTTTCAATAGAATGTTCATATAACAGTAAAGGCTTGGGTTTCTCTTCAGAGGAGATTGCAGTGATAACACGGAACACAAAGTAGCCTCTGTCATGTTACCTATGGGCAGCCACCGGCTTCCAGCGGTTCCTGGCTGTGGGTCAGATCAGCAGGAAAGCACTGAGGACGAGAAAGGCAGAAGAGCAGTTAACAGCAACCAGGGCTGGAGGGGGGACCCTGCCCCAAGTTAAGGCAGATGTAGCCGGATGCAGCCTAATGAGGAGCTCGCCCAAATGCAGATATTATTGGGAATGGAGGGAGTGGTGCTCAAAGCAACCGCATCACATGGTGCAAGGATACATTAAATGTTAATAATGTTTAAGCACTGTCAACAGGGTAGATAGAAGATCCCATTACCAATTCCCAGCCCTAGCCAGTTCCCAAAGGAAAGGTTTTAAATGAGATATTTTTAAAGTGCTGGAAGTAACAAATTGGTTTAGGAGCCCAAGGCTGCTGAGGTGGCACTGGATTACAGATGCTGCTTTGGGCACTCTACCTAATCTCATGGATTGTATGCAATATGGGCTATTGATGGGAGTCCCAGAACATTCTGCCAGGACTGGAGGTGCCCACGTATGAACCTTCCAGTGATGTGCCTCAACTCTCCTGGCTGGTGGAGAGGCCAGGGGGCCTTTTCCCCCTTTGCTGTCCTCTGTTCCTTGGGATCCTCCTGCTGGATCCCTCCCAGAGATCTCGGACGGGACACTTAGTGAGAGCAGCTTACAGAGCCAGCATTTCTGACTTTCTCATCTATTGCAATGAGCGGTATTGGGGCACTCAGTTCCAATCCTGCTGGCCAGAGATACAAATGTTCATTTGTTCATCAAGACAGAACAGCAGCCTCATTGGATTTGTCCTGTTTTGCAAGCACAGGAACTCTTTCAATCCATTTCATAAAACTGGTCTCCACACAGAGGCGAGGGCAGCATTCACCAAGGGAAGGAGGAAGGGTAACGGGAAGAAAGGAGAACAAACATCTTGCAGGGGTGGGTTCTGCACATCCATCCTGGGAGTTTGGCACCTAACTGAAAGTTTAGAAGGGCTAAAATGGTAACATAAATAACCTGGCATTTTTTTATGAAGTGATTATATGTATTTTGGGAGATGTCACACAATATAATTCATTAAAATGGAATTAAAAGGAGGCATCTTGCCATATCTTGCAAAACATCAAAGGATAATTTGGAAGATGATTTCTCTGGCTACAGTAGGACTGCCGGGGTCCTGCCTACTCCAGAAGCAGCAGTCAGCTTAATCTTTTGCTGTTTTCATTATCACCTGCAGTTAATTTTGGAAGGATCATTCAGCTCAAAAAAAAAAAAAAAGGGAATTAACCAATAAGCACTATGGACACTACTCTGAGAACCCTTTTGACTTCACCTTTGTGTTCATTAGGCTGCTGCTGTAATCTGGATTTTAAATATATGGTCACGATCAAATATTAGGAAGAAATGCTGCTCATGGAACACTCCTTGTTGCAGGCAAAACCTGTGCTTTCCTTTCACGTGTGGAGTGGACAGAGGTTCCAAGTACTATTTGCACTAATGCTAACCATAAACATTCAAAAACAAGGAGTGCCCAAACAAAATAATGTAGTGGGTGAAAACTGTGAAAACTGAATTTCTGAGTTCAGGGGAATCTTTTTATGTGCATTCTTGTTTCTAACTCTTTGGGATTCAAGCCCCTCAGTTCTCCATCTTCAGCAAAAAGGGAGTGAGAGAAGAGGAAGCAGCAGCGTGCATCACGTATTACCCTACTGAAAACCCAAGAGCAAATGGCACCAATTCCTCTTGTGGAGGAAGCAGTGTGGCAGCACTGCTTGAGTGGCAACGACAGAAAGACACCTGGGAAGAGTAACAGCTCATCACCCGCAAAGAGCTTCGTTAGAATCAGGGAAACAGCGTGAGCCCCGGAGCAGCTTTACGGCCCGCTCTGCTTCGCTAGGAAATACTGCCTGGGCCTGGTCTTTGGTTGTAAGAGGCCAGCGCTGCTCCTCCACCTGCTTCTCAGCATCTGGAGCCAACCCGGGAAATCTCAGCAGTGCCAGCACTCTTGTTTCCAGCGCTGTCAGCACGGCTTTTATAAACATCGTTTTACTTGTTGCCCTTAAATATTCTGCCAGGCTTCTGGAAGAGACAGATTCTGCATTTAGATGAACACAGCAACTTCTGCTTAGGAAAATGAGAGCTGTGTTTGTGTGCATCTGGGACTTAGTTTGGCTTTTAGCCCGAAAGTGAATTTTTTAGATGATTTTAAAAATAATTTCTACTGTTGGAAGCTGATTTTCTTTACAGCAAAGACAACAAAACCCCTAGACCAGAAAACTGAATCAGCTGCTGTGTAACTCCTGTAGCAACTGGAACACTTCTCTTTATTTATAAAGTTCATATTGCAACACAGGGTTTGCAGCCAGGTGGTCGGTGAAGAGCAGTGTCGCACTGTGACAGGCGCTGTACAGATCCATGGTGAAAGAAAGGGAGCTTTTCCCAAAGAATTTACAGCCCCAGTAGGTGACGGGTCCACTTTTTGCTAGTGATCTAAGCCATTAAGGCCTGGCCTACACACAGCCACCGATGGTGTTGTTTGATACTGATTTAATTAAACTGGAGCAACTTTTGCATGGAGTATTCATACAGCAGTTTAATTTGTGTTGATGAATTTACAGACATGAACTAAATCTGCATAATCACTCCTAGGCTGGCATCAAAGAGCATAAGCGCAAAAATCACACGAGTTAGCTAAGTGGATATAAATTAACCCCAAAGCCCCTTTCTGGCCTTAGAAACACTGCACAGCTGCAGAGAAAAGCATCAAGCCAGAGCAATTCTATTTATTATTTAAGAATTTAGCAAAACAGACTCAAAAATATTAAATATCAAAATATTAAAATAATAAAAGGGCTGGGGTGCAGAGTGTCCCATGTGCCCCACACTGATCCAGGGCTGCAACAGTGGAGCCCTCACCCCCCGAGCTGCCGACTCGAAATCGTCCCCCTTGGATGTAATAGAGCAACAGAGCTCTGGTCAGGGCCTCGCACCAGCATTAGGACTTACCTTCTAGTAGGGAACAGTCTGTGCCATGCAGCTTTTATACTAAAAAAAAAACAAATCTGATCATCCTAATGTCACCAGCAAGACCCAAAGGACCAGTATAAAGTAACAGCGGGAGGAGGCTGGCGAGGGACACTGCTACCCTATTCAGATTGCAGGGAAGGATGTAAATTGTAAGGGATGAAGGGGAAGTACTGCGAAGATCCATACTCTCTGTATGACCATCCACAGCAGGCTTCTGAAACGCCAAAAAATTACACCCATGACAAGGCAGTGTCAAACTGGGAGAGGAAAAATAGTGACCAATTGCTTGTTGTGCGGGTGGGAAGTATTGGATTGCAGCTCCCCGCTGCAATATGCCCACATGACATATTCTTTTTCCTATTGTGGTTCGCAAGGCCCTGGCTGGAGTTGGGCAATTACTGCGAAACAGTAGCTTTACATCACTTGTTCAAATTCTAAAGGAAGTTCATTTCAGCTAAGGCAGGAATTTTGCCTTGTGCAGTTGTATTTTGTTTTCCCTTGCCTGCTTACAACATTTTCAGATACCTCATCTGAAATCAGGAAGAATATTCTAGGCAGAGCTCTTACCAACCCACACTCCTACCGACTTCACGAACAACAAATACTCAATGCTTAGGCAAAGAGGAAAGACCAGCCTGTACACTAAAGCAGTTGGTGCCTGTCAACCTTCACAGGCAGCTGTTTAACAGAACAACAACAACTATATGTACCCCATCTACAGCGTTCCTGGGGCCCCAGGTTTCCCAGTGAGGAATCCCGCCTCAGTAGTTTTGGTTTTGGCTCAGCTGGTGCACAGCACAAACCAGCACCGTGGTGCTGCCGCCAGCACCATTACTGCACCCAGTGCCGTGATTCAGCACAAGAAATTGGACCGAGCCACAATTTATTTCACGTAATCAACATCTGGTCATTGCTGATCTGGGTTAGCCTTGAGCCGTACAGCTCTGCTCTTAATGCCAGTCCTAAAATTTTTTGGTCCTCTCCAGTGGTACTTTAAACAAAACACCAAACATTAATGCTGCACCATCTTCCTATGGGCCACCATCTTCTTCACACCATCTTCTTCAACGAAATTGCACAGGAAGCACATTCCTAGGCAAGACTCACAACTGCTGCACATGGACTCCGAAATGATGGAGTAAATTTTGCTCCAGGGGAAGGACAGTTGCCTCTTTCCAGTCACCTGTTTTACATTTCACGTCTCATCTCTCTTTACTTTTCCCTCTTATTTTGTGTCTTTTCCCCTCCTGCAACCTCCTGCTGGTGAGTTGCACCGTCACCTCCCTTGTGGCTGACACAACCAGCTGCCACCACCGTCTCACAGGACTGTCTGTGCCCGCTGACCGCCCGTGTTTTCTCTGTTCCTAGGCTGGATCTCTCATCTCTGCTGGGCTTTGCCTTTCATTCAGCCACTCAGCTGTCGCAGTACCTTGGACAACACTGCTGGTGGGCAGGCAGACTGAAGATAGTAAGTTTATTTTACAATCAAACTTGCTTTTGCTGCATATTCTTAGCTCTTCCTTCCAGCTGAGAGTTCACGATCCCTGCTCCCCAACTGCTGACATTTACCTGCCCTTTCTTTCATTCCCAGCTCTCTTTCTGTCATTCACGACTCTGAGTCCAGACCGACCTATTACCGTTTGTCTTTTATTCCGGGCGCTTTCACAACGAGATCTTTGGAGACGATGTCTGGATTCTTCCATGTGCCACATGCCCTCAGCCTCCTGCCCTGCAGCTCCTCCCTGCCCTCCTGCCTCCGAGCGCCGCGCGTGCCCACGGCTCCGCGGAAGCAGCGGTGGGACAGGGCAAACGGCTGCTCTCTCTGTGGAGGACACACACGTGTCCACACGGAGGGATTGCCAGGCACTTCACATATCCGTGACACTTGCATGCAGAGCTCTTGGAGCTTACTCTTTAAGTAATGCTCTTTATATTAAATCCCACACAGTAACTTATGGAAGCCTTCCCAGGGCTTAGTTAAAACAGAGCAGCTATGTCTAAGAGTAAATGAGCTAGAGAGCTCATCTGAGGATATTTCGCAGCAGCTCGAAGGTAGTTTTCTCTGCACAGCTCATTAGGTCTCGCGCTGCCGAATACAGGCATTCTGGGTTCCTGTTACAGTTTTTAATTGAGAGCTCATGACACAACACTGATCAGAAACAGCAGCCCGTTCCTCGTGGCTGCAGGACAGCAGGATAGTTTCTGCCCTTACAAAATCTATTTATTTATAAATTGGGTTTTTTTTGCACTTTTGGTACACAGTTTTCCGAAGGCTTGATATCCTAATGTCACTTCTACAGAACATAAAAAATTCAGAGACTGAGTGATTTGACTAGGAGAACCGAGGAAATGTGTGGTGGCATCAGAGAAAGGTTTGAGGTCTCCAGCACCCTGCTCACCCTCCTGCCGTGCTCCAACCCCAGACCACCCTGCCTTTCCTAAAGGCTTTGTGATAGACTTTGAAGCATATAGAGAATCAGACAGAAACCTGTACAGAAAGTATAAGGGAACATAAAATTTCAGTGACTGCAGATATTCTGAAACAATAGCATAGCACACACCAAGTCAGATCAGTTTGACCCAAATTTGGACACGCGATTCCAATGGAACCCAGTGAACATCCATTTCTATAGTCAAACAGGTAGTTCATTAGTCAGTGGATTAAAATATTCTTTAAAACATCAGTGAGTGCTCTTTAATACCCAGTAGTGCATATTTCTCTTTCATGAGCACTGGCTATTTTGAATGTGATCCATGTCCATGACCCTACTGGTAAAATCTGCTGAAAATGGGATAAACGTTCTCCCCCAAAGACACTCCCTTCTCTCCCTGGCTGCGATAAGTCTGTCCGTCACCAGAGACCTGATAAAAGGGCAAAGGCAAAGGTCGCCGGCACCAGAACTTGCACAGTCACAGCGCAGCAATGGTTCTGGAGACACACGGAGTTTATCTCCTCACTAGTTCTACAGACCTTGCACAAACCAGCCACACTCTGCTCCCCAGGAACCGGCAGCACAAGAGTGGAGTCCCTGCATGTTGCCAGCTCTCATATTCATTTTATGGTGCCATTAAGGGGCAGATAAAAAATATATGTGAGTTGTTCTGCTATGTTGCAGGCACCTTATTTTAACTCTATGCTTTCTTCATTTATGATCTTGGGCTGTTTTTTTCTGTTCATCTGTATCACCAGAGTCAGTTCAATGACATGACTTTGATTTATGTCACCTGAAATTCTACTTGTCAGGGGAAGCAGGAGGATGTGGGAAGCTTCCTGGTGCATGGGAAATACAGTTAGGCAGAGATAGAACTGGGTAATGGTAAGGCAGAGAACAGCTGGGAATAAAAAGGCTTAATAAAGGATGAAACAGGGCTTATTTGGGGATGCTCACAACATATTTCCTAGAGTACCACTTGAAAACTTCCCCCTGCTTTCCTGCATCCACAGTAGCAGGTAAAGTCAAAAGTTCAATAAAGCACCTCACAGTGTAGTGTGGTAAACTTAAAATATATTTAGTTAAACAGACAGGTTTGGTTAGTATACTTGCCTACTCTGCTGTCTTATTTACCAAGCTTGGAAAGCTCTGCATGGCTGGCTCTCCAACTACTACCAAGACTTACCCCCTCTTGCAGATGACTGCTGCGAAGGAAAGAAAAGATCCTCAGAACAACTCAGTGAATCTCTGTTTAGTCAAGAGAATGGTTTTCTGGCACTTACAGGAGCAACATTTGTTCCCCTAACCATAACATGAGCATCAACATAATAATCAGGATAGTAATAATAATCATAATGTGAAGCATCAAATGTTCCACAGGAAGTTAAGGAAAAATTTCTTCACAGTGAGGGTGACAGAGCACTGGAACAGGCTGCCCAGAGAGCTTGTGGAGTCTCCTTCTCTGGAGATCTTCAAAACCTGCTTGGATCCCACCCTGCGCCGCCTGCGCAGAGGGGTTGGACTCAATGATCTCTAAAGGTCCCTTCAACCTTAAGGATTCTATGATTCTATGAGAACTGCAGTCAAGGTCCTACCCTGCACAGGAAAAAGAAAAGCCCAGTTCATGTCTTTTATGTTTGGGCTTCTTCAGAGCATAGCAGGGATTGTATTTTATTCCAGAGAATTATCTTTCTGTGTGAGGGGGGGTTGCTCATTTGGCTGTGCTTTGGACACGTAGGCAGGGCACTCTCAGATGTTTTTGTAGCGCTAAGTGCAGTGAGAGCCGCGGAGCGAGCAGCTAAATACCCTGAGGAAAGCAAGCGCCAGCTAATTACACACAGCAACGGCACCGCTGCGAGCAGGCACCGGGGCAGCAGCCAGAGCCACCGCAGCGCTCGTGACAGGGAGCGGCTTGATCAGCTTCGAGCGCGTCTCAGCTTGTAACATTTACCTAAAAGAGCAACTCTGTCTCATGAAAGGTGCCTCATCAACCTAACTGGAAACATGGAGGGAAATCAGAAACACTCTGTTGATTAAAGGTTTGTGGAAGTGTGTGATGTGGTGCCTATGAAAAGACCAAGGCGGAGGGCAAATTGCACCTCATAGTCTTTCTCTACAGCATAGTTTTCCGCTCTGTGTTTGTTTCAGGGTTTACCAGCAGTCTGAATTAAATCCATCCAAACGAAGACTTGATATTCAGTACTGCCTCTCGACAAAGAGGGTTTTTGCATTCATTAATATTGCCTTGGGATGAGGGAAGGAACAGGAGAGCCCTGATTGACCTTGGACATTTATAAAGGTAATCTAATTTGTGCTCGTTTGCTACTTTTTCATTAAAGCCACTCCTGGAATGTTTCTTATCATGAGTTGCGCTTCCCCTGAGAAAAGTTCTAACAAACAGACCAAATCCCGGGCAGGGCTGGCCCAGCACCCGCACTCCTGGAAGCGTCAGAGCGATGCCAGCTTGGAGACATCTCCGGGAAGGGTCAAAGTGCCTCCAAAGCAGCAGTTCCAACTTAGCACTCACTGAAAGCAAGGTCAAGCCCCAGAAAGTCACCTGCTGTCCCGGCCGGCCTGGCCGGGGCTCATATCACTTCCACATATGGCCGACGGTGGCTTGTGGAAGAACGAGCGGCTCCGTTTCACACACACTGCACGTGTGAACGGCCACCACCACATTGGGGACTCAGAGGGCACCGTGGTAAGCCAGGCTTGCAGCGCTCCTGCTGAGGACATATGCCCAGAAAGCCCCATGCAAGGAACACCCCGTGCCCATGACCTGAAGAAACGTTGCCATGCTCAGAAACACCAACCCTACTCGGCAGGAACTTTCTTTGTTTCCCTGACTTAAAGTATATTTGTTATAGCACAGGTTAACTGCCTCCATTTAGGGAAGAAATGGCCTTGAATCATTGTTTCATCTTGGGAACCACAGGTGATGTTGTACACGGTCTGTTTACAACCTCAGGGGTTAGTGAAAATGAAACCAAACGAGGAGAACGCAGACCATTGACCAGAACGAGACTTGCCAACATTTCCTTCTTTAATCTCTTAACCCAACAATACGACACATGACAGCCCAACGGTGAGGATGAGGTTTCACAGCCTGCTGAGAATGCCAGTTTTTGGCTAAAAAAAAAAAAGAACAGGTGTTTTGCTTATCTGATTTACATATCACATATTAAATAAACCCTGCAAGGTACCATGCTTCAAAACTGACTTATTTTTTGAGAAATGTAGATTAATAATCCTCCTTGCTTAAAAAATGAGCTTCAATATTTGTGCGAATCGTAGAGTGAAAAAAATCAATGTGCTATCGACTGCTGGGGATGATCACATTCATTTTGCCCTTTGTGGTTGGTGAAATCCATGCTGCAATTACAGAGACAGGCTGGCAGCAAAGAGCCTCAGTTGGGCTTTCAGCTCCACATTAATCCAAAACTCACCATTTTAATGCAGATATAGATTGCCACGAGTCAATAGCTGACTACTTGAATTGTGAAGTAGCAGTTCCATGCTATATTGGCAGCACTGGCTGTTACAGTATCTTCAAGTATTTTGAAATTTCAAAGTGTTGCTCTACAAAAGTGAAGAGCAGAACTGACACCACCTCGCACAGACGGCCCTGCTAATGCCATTAGCCTAAGCGAGGGATCTAGAATAAAGACCAAATGCTTGGAAAACTACAAATAATCTTGAAGTAGATCAAAAGCAGACTTTGCTGGATATAAAATGCGTATACACCTTAGCTCAGGTTTCAGTGCCCTAATGCATTATCCCATAAAGTATCTCTGTGCTGTATTTTTATAATATAGCTCCCAGTTCTCCCTTATTTCCACTGTTCCAAGTACAGGTGACTTCACCAAAGTCAGAAAACACATTCTGAATTTATAATCTTGCAAGTGAGATCAGAATTTGTCTTTCAGTACCAATCTCCTTTTCAGCAGTATCTCAGAACTGAACTCTCCTACTAATTCTGTGTGAAGAATCTGAGAATCTGCTACATGGATGGGATCTCTTCAGTTGCCCATTAGACGCAGAGTGAACCCAGTACTATATTTTGTGGAAGATAATTATACTCTTGGATACCTTTATGACAGAAGCCCAGTCAACTGGAGCATCCATGAGTGGGTGAGACGTGCTAACAGATCAGATACTTACAGATTTGCTGTCCAATGCATAATGTATTCAGAGACGCTTTCTGTCAGGTTCAATGCAGACCATCTTCACCATGTCCGGCCATATATCCATGCATCCATTTCTCCAGTACGAGTAGGAACAAGAGAAGAGGAGGCCGGACCTGACCAACAAACTCAACTTTGCCAAACCCAGAGCAATGTGTAGAGTCATTTCTTTTTACCAAGGGGATAACCTGCGAACTCAGTAAGCTCTTTAGGACAGGTCATACTATCATTAACAGAAATAATAAAATAGGGAATGTATAGGGAGCCGGCCTAGATATTTCGCTGCAAGATCCACTGTGGACAATCAAAGGAAGCCATTTCCTTTGTTCCTGCCTGGCACACAGACTCATCTGATGCTGGTAAGCCTCGGTGTGGCGTTCGCCTCCTAATGATGAGGCCTGTGCAGGCTGGGAACCTGCAAGGCTTTGTGGAGGATTTGTAAAAGAAAGAGGATTCGCCCTGGTGTGACATATTGGTATTCTGTGTAGCTTTTCTTAGCATGGTTAATACACCTTAACGGTCTACCTTAAAAACATCATGAAACTGGAGCAAGTACCTTAATTCTGCCTGCAGAAAAAATAGTGGCTCTTGCTGCTGATCTGTAACTGTTCTTGTATTTGGAAGTCTCATTAAGCTCAAAAATTGATACAGCATGAAAATATACATGAAAAAATATATTAATACCTGAGCTATGGGCAGACTCCTGTTGTGTTTGGGAACAAACATCTCCAGGATTGCAGATTTTTGGTTGTTTGCAAAGGTTTGTTTGTTTTACTTCTTCATTTCCCCAAATAAGCATAAGGTTTCCAAAAACACAACGGGTTATCACAACTATAGGGGACAACATAACGCCTCTTTTATTAGTGGCAAACACGGGGATAGCTCTAAGGCAAATCTCAGGGCACCTAACGAGCGGGGAGGACGTGCGGGCGGAGAAGACATGGGGCTTCTCCCGGACGACTTCCATTAACGGAGGCCACATGAATCCTCATCCTTTCCCACTCAAACGGATGGGATTGAAGGCATCAAATAAAAGGAACCACATACACAACAAATCAGCATCGACTGGCATGTTCCTATGTAAAGGGGGAAAAGTACTCCAAAACAACTGGAAGAGGCTTTTCACCTTGACCTTGTTACCTGAGTAGTTTTCATTAATTATTAGGATTTGTGCTTATTAGTGCAGTGCATAACGATGCCTGTCATGCTGAGATCATAAAATCTGACCCTGCTTTTGCAGGCCGTAAAACAAACTACAGATACACCCTGTCCCCAAAACCTAAAACAGAAAGCCCAGGTGAAGGACGGGGGACCCCAGAGCCAGGAGCCCGCACGGTGGCTGTGCCGGACCGGGCAGCAGCGCCGGAGCGGCGGGATGCGATGCCGCTGGGAAGGACGCAGCGTGGAGGGAGCGGGAGCTGCAGGGCAGTGCGGCGCGGCCGCCACCGCGTCCCCCCGCCGTCGTGTCCCCGCGTCCCTCTTCCCTTCAGCGATGAAGCTGTCACCTTAGCTGGCTGCGGGTTGGTTTTAAGACACTTAGTGAAACTTTGCACTCCAAGAAAGTTAATTCCAAACACAGTTCAGAGAAAGTGAGCCTGCCTTTAACAACCTCCACCTGGAATAAGAAAAACGTAATAAATTCTTCATGTTTACTGCGTTTACACAAGGCCCCAGACTATGGATTACCTTTTTATTACTCCATGTTGTAAGTTTTTTTTCCTCTATTATTAGTTTTTTTAACAAAACAGTGGCAAGAGGAGAAAATTGTTATCTTCCCTGTGGACATTTATAGGTTTTTGAATGAAAGTTTGGTTACAGGTGTGTACTCTGTGGAATCGTGAAATAGTTTTCCTTACTTAGCTGGACTGCCCCACAACGGGCAACAAAAATCTTTCCCAACACTCTGGTAACAGTTATTCAGCGGAATTAGGTAAACACCTGAGAGTTTTGAAATAGCTGCCTCGCTGCTGAAAACAACGAGCACATACACAAACACGAGTCCACGTTCGTCATCGCAGGCCCCGGGCACACGTGTTTTAGGCAGACTATGCAGGCAGGTGCCTTTTGTCCACTCCTCTCCGCTGCAAAGACCCAGTCTCTTTCCAGCAGCGAGTGGAATTTTCCAGCACGATTTAATGTTGAAATACTGAACTTTGGCAAATCTACATCAGCTGAGAGCAAACTACCAAGCTGAATACCCGCAGCTCGGGTGGCAGCTTCTGCCATACTTCGGCATTGGAACAGAGCCATCTTTAGACCTTCGAGCACAGAGGAGTATCTCCTCCTGCTTTTACCTCGTCCTGGTTTTACCACCTGCTTCCACTAATTTATATTCTGTCCCTTTCCCCACATTATTGCAAGACATGCTATAATATTGCCAGGTATCAGGCTGCTTCAATAGGAAACTTTGATAGTGTCTAAAATAAATGTAATTCATCATCAATATGTAGTATCTGTATTTGGAGAGAACACAGAATTAAGGAATGGTTTAGCACAGACTGATCACAGAAAAGGATGAGTTTCTTCTCTATTTGGCATGTCTTTGAGACTGTTAGGAAGAAGTGTGTAAAAAGAAGCAGTGCAATCCCGGTACACAGAAATGCCTGGCATGTAATTCTTCTAAGAGAGGACCCAACTCGCATGCAGCCAATCCAAGAACAGAGAAACAAAATCAGTAAGGAAAATACAAGTTACTGGAGACTACAGCAACTCCTCATATGAACACAGTTTTAGCAGGCAAAGGGGCAGAGGGGCTGGCTCGGTTCGCACAGCTCACAAGGAGCTGACTGAGAGAGGCGCTGCAAGGAGACCTTGTGCCATGAACTCTCATGTCACCTCCCCTCCATGCCATCCTAGACATTTTTGGTAGCTGAAAATCTAGGCTTTAAGCACCCATCTAATACTACTAATTCCAATAGGTATTTCTACTTTAAATAGCTCAAAAGTAACTACTTGAAATTTTTAGAACAAAGTGTAACAAGCATAAATATGTGCACCCCCCAAAAACAGTCTCTGCCATCATTTGGAAGAGTCAGCTAGCGGGATGTGTGAAAGGCAGCAAAAATGGAATAGGTCTGAGAAGGGCAAATTGCACAGATTTTAATAGTGCATAGTGTTTGCCAGAGACAAGGGCAGGACAAGCAGGGATGCCCTAGCAATGTCTGATGGCTCAGGAAAGATTCACATGGTGATAAATGAAGAATAGGGGTGTTAGCTCACAGCTACTCAAGTCTCCTTTCTCCTAAGATTAATGCCTACTCATTGGCACACTTACTGGTTCACATCAGACGGTGTGACATCTAGTTGAGGACCTCAGCAGCAGTGAAGACAACAAATGCCAATACGGACCCTTCCACCACGATGCTCGCCCCTCCTTTCGTCTTCAGTGCATTTATGAGCCCTGTTACTCAACAGGCGCAGGACACGCCAAGGTCGAGCCCTCGCATCCCAGCCACAGGGCAGCTTCCCGGCTCAGCGACGCGCGAGCATCGCGAAGGCGCTCGGCGCCGCCGGGGCTGGCGCAGCTGCGAGGGCAGCAGAAACGCTCCCTGCGTGCAGGCCAGCTCCTGCGCAACGCCTGCGATTAACACAGCTTTTTAACGTAAACATAAGTAGGACCAGGGCAAAAGACTAGATGGTGTGAAGTGCACATCATCTTAAAGGTTAGTCCTCATCTGATAGAATGTACCCTGTAATCTAGACACTGCTTAGCATTTTGTCTAAAACTAATATTTTTAGCATGTGTTGACCTATGATTTTATAAGTACCTGTCACCAAGTTACTCAAACACGTCACCACAGCTTTGGACGACATACCATACACTGACTACCCATAAAATTCCCATGTAAAATTCAAAGTTTTATTATTTGCTTAAAAGCACTTAATGGCTGCAGCCCTGCGCGCTTGCTAGAACTTCCGTCACCGTTTGCCCTTAGCCCTTCACTGAGCTCCAGGTTGGCAGGTGGTCTGAAGTCCTGATGGAAAAGAGCTTAGATAGAGAAATTCCCAGGGATGGAAAATCCTCTCTTGATGTCTGTCCATATCATTTGGACTAAGCATTTAGCGCTAGAAATGTAGATGTTTCCCACTGTTATTTGTGAATGGGGCGATCAGTGTAACCAGCAAGGCCTGGCGCTAGAGCTGGACCACGTGGATCCAAGGTCAGACTCCAGGTCGCTCTGAGCACTTCAGAAGTCTCAGATGAAACCTTCCTACATGAAGAAATCTTTTCAGTTCTAGAGAACTGTGAAACATAAGAACTTATTTTATCAGAATTAAGAAAAAAAACACTTCACTATATATTTGTCAGTGTTAAAAGCAGCACTGGCCTCTGAAAAAAATTCCAGATCACAATTTTTATAATTCAATTGCCATTGAGCTTTTAAGGTAATGATGAGCTGCTTCATTAGAAAAGTGTTTTGCATCTTAGGTAAGCTGTGAGGGAAGGGAAAATATGCAGATAAGTAGCTGCATTTCTACCTAGGGATATAAAATGGGTTAAAGGAGTCGGTACTAAGGCTGAATAAGAAAAAGCTTTGCCATCTTACAAATATTTTTGATATTGAAAATATTATTTACATCCTAAATCAGAACGAAAAGCTCAAAAGGTTTTACAAATCAAAAGCAGAAGAAAAAATTCAGCTTATGTCAACCAGAATATTTTGCTTTGATATGTTCAAAACCACATCATTTTTCTTTTAAACTATTTCCCTGACTTATTTTTGTAATAAGTTAAATTAAAAAGCAGTCACATGGAACTTTTAGACAATGTAAAATCCTTTATGAACAAGGTATAGTTGAACAAGGTATAGTTTATTTTTCAAAACATTTCATAATTTGAAATGTCTTTAACGGTGGCTCATTCAAGCAATTATTTCACACTTGACAAATCTACACCTTTTGGAAAAGCACAGATTTTGTCAAGATATTTCCAGATAACTCTCCTTGATATCTGTATCTCAAATCCATGAAACATCAGGCTGTGTGAAGCCACTGCAAATACTGCATGTGTAAATAAGTATCTCTATCTAAATTGCTTCATATTTTTTTCACACAAGGAACATAAATGCAACAATAGATCAACCTGACTGTAAATATCTAAATATGTCCTTTAAAAGCCAAAGGAATGTCAGATACAATTTATTTTCGGCCAGTGCAAACTGAGACATTAAGTGGCAATTCTACTTCCATTAGCTAAATCTGGCAAATATGCAACTGTTTAAAGGCATTGTCAATAGCCATTGCACAATTAAGTATTTGTACTGATGCCTTATTAAATTACCCTTTTCAAGTAGGCATAATAAACTAGGACTTCACTGTACAGATTTTCATGGTGAAAGTCCACATCACTGGAAAATTTATTTAAAGAGAATGTAGTCCAGTGAGTAATGAAGTAAATGTCAAATGGTTTTGGGCAAATAAACCTGAGATGCCTTAAAACTTTTTTGGCAGTTGCAGCTTAAGACGATGTTTGTAACGAAGCCGGAGGAGGCCATGGGGATTTACAGAGCTGCCAAGGCCGTTGAACGCGGCTAGGGCACCTGCAGTCGCAAGGCCTCGTTGTGCCACCTAGGCGAGTGCTACCACCGGCATCAAGAAATGGCAAGACCAGCTCGAGCAGATGTTTAATGTTGGAGAACTGGAATTTTGCCTTCCCAAACTTCCCCCGAGGCCTCACAGCCAGCTCTACCCCCCGCGCGGGTCAGCCGGGCGTGGGGCGCTGCAGGCCAGGCTCGAGCTCGCCTCAGAGGCAGGAAGGTGCCAACGTCGCGAGCAGCTTCGGGACCGTTGCAACACAAAGGAGTTACCTTAAACATGCTGCCAAGCTTTCAACATCTATAATTTCCTCAGACATACCATGCAATCTGTAAATATTTTCTTGATGAATTGACAGAGATTTCCTTTTCTTCCTTGGCAGCTTTGTTCTATTAGTTGCTCCAGTCCAGCGTTTTCAAAAGTGGTAAAGTTGCTGCATCCTCACTGTTATACGTAAGATTGTGAATTTATTCTTTTAAAATATGGCTTATTATGTTTAGTCAGTTTGTTTTATATCAAGCATTTATTTAAATGGTTTTCATTGTATTGACATTTTATAATGCCCTCCTAATATTCTTATTATTGATTTTAATACTGCAATGGTATTATTCATGGTGACACCTATTGGAAAGCAAGCTTCAATTATATCAATAGATGCTATTATTATAACATTGATAACATTAATATTTGATAGTGGCATAAAATGTGATGCATTGGCAATTAGCTCATTAATGTAGATATCATTAACCAAAAATGTCAGGGTTGTTTTAATGATTTTTCCGTTGCTTTCTTTTAACAAGTTCTCTAATCACCAACTCAGTTTTGCATTTTTGAATGAGCATTAGCCACAAAAGTTTTTCTAAAAGCTAAATAAGATTTTGCCTTCAAAATAAGAAAAGATGGGCCCTTATGGCTCGGCAGGTACCGTGGGTCTTGAATCAACAACATTAGCAATCGACACAGAACATGCAACTCCATCTCAGAATATTCCAAAATAAAAAGATTTACCAAAACATAACAGTGCCTTTTTGCTTGTTGCTTGGCAACCACAATTGATCTAGCAAAAAAGTCACCTGACTTAGGAATTGCTAGTGGCAATATTACTCCATCATTTTTCTTTTTCACACTGAACTGATGAAGGTTCCATCAGAAACAGCTGCTAATTGTTTCTTTCTTTTCTCTCCAGCTGCTTAATTATACAGTGGGAACATTTCTGCAGCTGCTACTGTTAGGAAGAGGGTGTGTGATAAAGCTAAAAAAATAAACAGTCTTTCTCAAATATTTCTACATATAAAGGAGCAAATATTGCAAGCCACAGCTGATTGTTGGCTCTGCCGTCCCAAAATAACACCCGCCGTGAACTGCTCGTATAGCTGCAAAACAACCATTTTTACCACACCTGCACTGATGGACAATTTGCAATAATCTTTTAAAAGCCACAGCCTAAGAATACTTGTTGTTTTGATGACTCAGTTGGAATTCGCCACCGCATTTGTCTTGCTTTCATCATTTCTAAACATTAGCATTTTCAGCTGTTGACTGAAAGCACTTCTGGGCCTCTATAACATATATATAAAACACTTTTGATCTTTTAAAATCCTCCTGTCAACCTGGAATCACACAGCCTCTTACATTACCTTGTTCTTGTCCTTAATGGTGACCCGCAGTGAACTCTGCACTCCTACTTTCAGATGTTCAACATCCTTCCTTTGTTAAAAGCTGCTGATCAAAAAGGAACATTGTGCTCACTGCGTTTCCTTCTATAGCCCCTCGCTAGCATTTACAGGAATTACACTAAAACACGGGCTGTGGACAGTGGCAATTTCATTTAACCACATACCATATTTTTGTTTTGCTTTCTATACTACTTAATTCCTTAGGTAAATCAGAAAGTGCAAAGCTTCTTTGCACTCGTGCACTTGGCCCATCGCAGGCAGTCAAAAATAACATTGCATTCAGCAGTGCTAAAAGATTCATCCACAAACACCTAAATTGTCTTTTTACATTTTCTTCTCTGAAATGAACACTCTATATAAGCTCAGATGACATTTGTCCTTTTAAGAAGTGAAGAAATGTTACCTAAATGGAGCATATATCCCATTTCACTTTTCCTCTGTATCATATTCAGATCTGGTAGATGGGATTTGATGCTGTTTCCCACAATGCCTCCATGGCTTTTTCTGTAAAAGCTTAACAAGGACACAGCATCAGAGAGTCTTTAGTGGCTAATACCTGACCCCTTTCTCTCACATTACAGCTCCAAGTGACCATTTTCAAGCCAAAAGGTCACCAACATCCCCATCCCCATGGAGCCAATGTGCATCAACCTTCTAACCTTTGCCACAGAGAGATGATAGCTATTTGGGCTGCAATCCCTTCATTACAGATGGTCCATATTTTATATTTAGTGTGGGAGGTCAAATTTAGGAAAGCAATTTCTCTTAAAGCTAAGACTTCCAATAATCCCAGATCTTCTATTGGCTTATGGGTGAGTGGCCAGTAATGGGTTTATGGGCAGCTCCAGTTTTTTTCTCTGCACTGGGGAGGGAATTTTGTCAATCTAAATTTTTAGGATTGGTGGCCAGTGTTGTTTATTATTCAATGAGCACTTATTAGATTGTATCTAAGCACACTGCAGCAGGCAGAGAGTATCCTTATAAGCAGGCTTGCAGGCTGGATCAATATCTCAAGGCATTTACAATCTTCTTGAAACAGATTAAACAGTGCTATTTTTTATTTTGTTTTTAAAGCTTATATTCAGCTGTGCAATTTTGTTAGTGACAAAAGCATTCATCTACTATCATTATTAATCACAGTGGTCAATCTACTGTTAAACCACCTTGCATTTTAATATAGAGACCACCTTTGGTGGAAATAACTTAACACTTCATGACAGGTCGCAAAAGGGTTGAGGAAATCCTGAGAACAGCAATAAAATAAAATTTAAAAAGGATAAAAACTGCAACATGTTAGCTAAAATAAATCTGCTCTAATAATGTTGCAAGCGGAACCTTTTGATTCCCTTTTGTATTCAGTTTTGTAAAATTGAGTAACTACCATAACCTCAGTACTGCAAAAACGCTTAAATCCCTGCACCGAGGCCCGAGCCAGCAAAGCACCGAGGTACACAGTTACGAGCAGTCCTGCTCACCATCGCTTTAAAACATGTGCTTCACTTCCTTGTGAATGATCCATATGGATCCATATAGAGCATTTGGGTGTAAGAGGACAGTTTTTATAACTTGTGATACTGCTGAATGATTCCAGTTCTTGAAGGCAGATAGTCTACCTCACCTAGCTGAAAATCTTGGACCCGCAAAACTGTTTCATGACACACCAGTGGTTTTTGCAGCTGCCTGTGAATAAGCAATTTCTACTTTATTTGCTGTTGTTCAAATGATCAGGCTCTTTATTAGCTACATATATTCACCATGGTGTTAAGTAAACTTGAATTTATCCAAGCCAGCACTGATCAGAGCTGCCTCTGAACTTCAGAAAGCAGAGGCAACACTGTCTGGAGAGGCTAAGTCAGGAGGAAAGAATAACACACTCCTCCTCTTGGCTGCTGTGCAAAGTATTGTTATCGTAAACCCATGCCCTTTACGTGGTTTAGACCAGCATTTTCAAAGTTTTCAGCTTTCTCCTTTAATAGCAGATCTACATGTTGGGAAAGGAGCTCCTCAGGCTGAGACCCAAGCTGCTGGCAAACACTTCATGATGCAAACCCAGGCCTGGGAGAGGCTCCCACCTGGCTCCTGCAACTATATGTTTCAAAGGTGCCTTTGCACTGAGGCAAATGGAAAACAAACTCACTGCATGCACCAAGCTTCTGATGATGGCATCCAAATTGCCTTGCTGCTGTTTAACCCTACCCTGAGGCTGCATTTCTTCCTTTGCTAGCCTCAAATATTAAAATTTTCATAACATTTCTGAATAACACTTCATTAAAGTAGATAGAGCTAATCCCTACTGCTTTTCCTTCAGTGTGCGGTTGTCCCCAAAGCGAAAATGGTGTTTTTCATGGCAACAGGAGCCAACGACCACAGCCAGCGACCTTAGGTACATCTGCAGCAAGGTGAACCAAGGCAGTTCTCCAGGTTTCAGGCCTCCAAATCACATTTTCAATTGCAAAAGGAGTTAAAGGCTGGGCGGCTTTGCTCACCGGGAGGTCCCAGCCATAGCCACAGTTTGGCTCACATCTAGTCGCATGGGCGATGCCACCGTGACACACAACCTGGGGCACAGGGACGAGTTGTTTCCTTTAAGCCTTTGTCAGTTTCATGTTATTCTTGCGTGCAGCAAACAGGCCCCACACAAGCCGTACTGTGAAATGAGAGCAGCTGCCCTGTGCCTATGGACTCATCCCCAGTTCAGGGCTTACACAATAATCTATCAAAATTTGAGGCGGTTAATATTAAAACGCTGCCCTGTGACGGTTCGGCGGGTGTGGACAGAACCAATTTGTTTATACAATTGTGTTTTGCCACAGAGTAAATTACGTTACAGGGTATTCATCCCAATTGAATTAGTGGGGGGCGAGCTAACCGTTTCCCGAAGATGCTGTGACAAGAGCACAAAGTGGCCATGGCCACGGAAGCCTCTCGCTGCCTCCCGGCCGCCACTGAATTATTTATCCAAATGATTAGGCCAAAGCAGGCCGTGCATGGTGGGACATCGCCAGCTGGGGGGAAATGGGGACAACTTGAAATCTGGGTTGTTTTCCCACTCGGGTGAGGCAGGGGAAAGAGCCACGTTCTGCTGGTGTAACTCAGGCAGCAGGCGCACAGGCAGCAGCATGGGAGGGCAAGGCACCGGCAGGGCTGCGCCCGCCATTTTGTGGGTTTTGTTGGCGCCGGTAGGGCTGCGCCCGCCATTTTGTGGGTTTTGTTGCCGCTGGGGCGGGCGCTCGCTCCTGCCGTGTGCACCTCACCTTCGCGCGCTGGAAACAGGGGAACGTGAGCAATGATTGTGTGCGAGTGAAGGACGGCTCAGATTTGCAAATGGGGACACCATAAGACATTACGGCCCTTGTTTTCACTCTCCTGCTCTTGAGGAACAGAGAAGAGTATTTAGGAAAATAAAAAGAACTATGCATGTGGGGAGGGAACATCTCATTTTTTCTTGGCAGAAAGTTTGTTGCCTGCCCTTAGCTGAAGGAAAACTGAGGTGTCACAAAAAAAGCATAAAGAGTATTTTAGTTAACCGAAAAGGAGCTTAAAGGGAAAATAGCTGGCAAAAGAAAGAGGGAGAACTGTGGGCTTGCCCTCACCGAGGAACCTCCCCAGTCCCATAGCCACTATCAGCAGGGTCTCCATCAGCCCCCCAAGGGCTTTCCCCCTGCCCAAACATCACTTAGAGCTTTCCCAGTGCCATTTCTCAAAACTTTCCAGCAGCACCGTTAGTCAGATTGGGGCCACCCCATCCTCCCACCAGCAGGGATCTGAAATCTGCTCCTGTTTCCTAGGGGCTCATCCTGGAGAGGTCCACATGGAGAGGCAGGCTGGTCAAAGCGCTACAAACGGTATTTTTTGCTGTCAGCAAAAAATCATGTTTCATCTTAGTCCAAACGAAATTCAAGGGTTACAGGGTAAGTGACTGAGGTGAAGGAGGTGCTGGCTTTCCTCCGGATATCTGAATGGATCAAACTGGATCTGGTGGTGGATCAGACCGTTCTGGTGCAGTACTTTGGAGCAGGGCTGGAGCAGCCCACACGGAGACTGCAGGACATGGCACCATGGTGCCAATGAGCACCCGACCTGCTGTCCCAGGGTGCCCCAGGGACTCAGGTGTCTTAATTTGGGTGAGATGAGCAGGATGGTCTCTCTGCTGTGGTGGGGAGGACCTACACTACTCATTACTGGATGCCATACTGGTGCCTCCGAAGATGTTGACTATGCACATTTACATAAATCTAAAAATAAATAAATATAGGCACAAGGTCCTCAATCAAAATATGCCACAGACAACTAAAAGATCTTGAATCAAATATTAATGCTGGAGATTTCTCCAGCCATTTTGTAATGCTTCCAGCTGTCTTTATTACACAGTGTATAATGTACTATCCTATTTTAGTTCTGAGCTATCAGCAGTATCATTTTTGATGGCCTCCAACTAGCTTAGTAAAACTGGTCCACCTCCGAGCACATAGGACCAAGAGCTTATAATGGAGACCTTCTCCTCAGCCCTTACACACCGAGGCACCGAGGAGCAGGACACTCACTGATCCACAGCAGGAGCTGCTATTCCCTCAAAGACCCATGATTTAGGCACAGCAAGTCCTCTGATACGGCTTATCCTGGGGGAGGTGGGGATCTGTGAATGCCTTCCCACATATCTGAAATTTGCACTGATAATTATATATACCTCTCAATGCTTTTTTTTTTCTTGTTCTTTTACTTTCTGCACAGAGCAGTTACTTCTTTGCTGTGTTGTGTCCTTTCTTCTACATTGCTATAAAGATCCACATCTCATGGAAATGTCTCAGATTCATGTTTTCTAAATTAAAGAGGATGTGATTTTAAATGATTCTGTTCAAATGTGCCCCATGCAATTCCCTTGCAAATGTAAGATTTGCAACATCACTATGGGAACAAAACCAAGTCATCAGGCTTTCTAAATTTAATGCAGTTCAAATGTCCAAGGGCACCAGCTTTCAGGGGAAGAAGCAATGTCACAGCATTCAGAGAAAAGGATAGTGTTTCCTTAAGCAAAGGAAAGAAAATATCTTGAAAGAGGTCTCCCCCTTGAAGTGAATCAGGTGCAAGTTACTGGCAGAGTAGGAGCGGGAGGCAGCTCAGAGCATTCAGAGGGGATCAAGTTCTCCCACAGATTGCCACTTCCAAGTTCAGTCACTGCAATATTATTTATGATAGCGATGGGGCTGCATGGCAGTGTCTCAGGGAGAGTGAATCATCAGTTCCCACCCGGCTCCTGCCAGAGATGGAGCTGCAATGCAGCAGACCACAGGACCCAGCGCCGGGAAGGCAGCAGGACGTGTTCGAACAGGGGATGGTACAGAGGCTGCTCAGTCAGCCCAGAGCTTCCCATGGACTCCAGGGAGCTTAGGAGAAAGGAGGCTGCTGAACACAGTTTCATTTACCAGAACTTCCTTTTGCTGAGGATGGCATTTTTGGATGTAATTCTGAGACTGAAGCAACAAATGCTCACCCTGCCCTGAACGTTTCCGTATTTTCTCTGCGGAACCCCCTCCATGCAGTTGGCAGCTGCATGTTTCCTTATCATCCCATGGCCACCAGCGGACTCTGCTCAAGAGCTGGGCATGTGGGTGTTGCTGAGTTATAGCTGCATTTTCCTCAAAACCAGCCTGTCCTACATCCTACTAACCGTGTGCAGCTACCCCAGCTGCTGCAGTCACTGTACACAAACTCCAGCCTCAACTACCACATTCTGCGAGCCGTAGCTGGGCAGCATCGCTTCCTTCCGCAAACCCCAGACTCGGCCTGTGTCCCTCCCAGCCCGGAGGGATGGAAGTGGGATGCGGTGCATGTCCCTTGCCAGTGCGAGGTTGCAGCGCCGCGCTTCACCCCGCCGCTCTCGCTTGCGTTGCGCGTGAGGCCCTCAGCGCAATGCCTGCACATCAGCTGGGACTTCTGAAACACAGGACAAGGGAATTCCACCCAGCATTGCCTAACTAAGGAACATACTGCTCCTTCAAACAGAACATGTATTTCTTCCCTGCTAAGGCAAGTTTACCTCTGAAATTATACAGTAGAAGTGTAATCACCATTGTCTTTTTGCTCTACCACTTCCTCTGCAGATATTTACATTCTTTTTCCGCTGTTTTGCATACAGCAAACCAACACTACAGAACACATGAACACGGCGGTGCTCCTCGCTGTAGCACCATGCCTCTCTTCCGAGCAGCAGATGTTTGGGGCTCTGCTGAGAATTACTCAGGGCAGAGGACACATGGATATGTTTACAGCTTGCGCTACAATATATTTTATTTACCCCTACACATAATTCTAGAGCAGAGGTGCTGCAGCCATGACCAGGCAAGAGAGCAGAAACCTCAGCCTTGTTGCTGCCCTGGTGCTCAGAGACACTGTGCCGGAGATCTGCGCCCTCTCCCCACACTGAGAGCTCTGTGCCAAATGCTCAAGCACGCTCTGATAATACAAGGTATCTTCCCCAAACTGGCCATTTGCTCACACGCAAAGGAAAAAAAATGTGTAATAGTGACACCTGGTGACGCCTATTGTTTTGCTTGTGCACGTACTGTTTTTCCACATGCACCAGTCCCCAAACTATGCTAAGATAGAACCGCACAGGTGAATGTCCAAGCATAAAGAAACACTAGGATTACGGTCTTACTCTTTGCTTTTGTCTCTTGCTAAATATTCATCAAGAGACTCTGCTAACCATAAAATGGTTTTCCACCAAGTCGTTGTGTTCAAAGGAGATGGATCAGAGATCACAAGGTACACCCAAAAAAAGAATCTAGATGCTAGTATAAAATGAAAAATTAATTATACTGAGACCAATCAACTTCCTTCTCTTTAGTATATCCTGTGACCAGTTAACTTCCTTGCCTTCAGCATACAATCCTAGATCTAAGAATTTCATGTTCGTGTCATGCTGTTATGTATTCAGTAAAATTTAATGTTTGAAGACAGAAAATTATTCTGATTAGGTAAAAAAGAAAAAAGAAAAAAAACAAGCCTTCAAGACTACTTGTAAATATGTTTCTCTGACAACATAGTCCAGAAGACACTTAAACAACATATATATAAAGTTAGGCATGCCCAGAGGATCCTACTAACAACCAGTAGTCTTCAGTATTGGTCTCCACTTTCCCAAAGAGCTTCCCAATCCTTAATGCAAGGATTATTGTCATATTCTCTGATATTTGAGTTCTGTAAGTTATGGTTTGTGCCCATGATTAAATTAGCTCACTGTGATGGCGGAAATCACTACTGCTCTTCGGTAGTTACACTGGGAATCACCTAGCCCACGGGCTGTGTGAAGCCCTAGTAGAAAAAAAAAAACATAAAAATAAGGGGCTGAAGAATAAACACAACTTCCTGGCTCAAAGGGGAGCACAGGGGAAGGCGAGCGTATTTATACTTTTTGCTTAGGTATTTCACAAATGAGTATGGGGAGGCAAGCAAAATCTCAGTCCAGGCACAATAATGCAAGCTGCATTTCCAGGTCCTGACCACTTAACTGTTTCCCCAGGGATACTTGTACTGGTATTTTGTTGAATTCTCAATCCTTGTGCTTCCTGTTATGAACTGGTTAAAGAGAAGAGTATAAAATAGTTACGGGAAAGAGGAAAATAAGGTAACGCATAAAGCGCATCTCAGAAGAGAGAAAGGCCAGAGAAAGGCCAGGCAAAAAGGACTCTTTCTCCTGCAAATGATGCCAGACATTTCTCTGCAATTCATTATTTCCTTGCTCTTGCACCAACCTCAGATCTTACCAGCCTTTCCAGTAAAGAAAGACACCAACAAATGTGTTGCGTTGTCCCTGCTCTGGGCTTTAAGGGAAATGTTTGTGGCCTCTGCTCGGTGCGTTGCTCCACAGCATCTCCCTCGGCTGCTCATGTTCAGCAGGATGCTCCAGTGAAGGACCCTGTGCTGTGAGCACTAGGGACGCGGGAGAGGCACCTGGAAATGGGCTGCTAGCTGAAGAGTAATGGAGAGGTCACCTCGAATGCCTGCTGGCAAGACGAGCTGAGCCAGGGTCATTAATGATAATTAAACATTAATTAAATCAGGTATGTCACACTGGAAACAGTACATAGCTCATCCATTCCTCGGGAAATCTACTTCAAGTTAAATTGGCTCAAGCAGAGCCTGTGATTCCAGTGTGAAAGACACATCCTCACACACACATCCCCAAGTCGGCCCAAGAAGTTGGGGATGCAACAATCTTTTTGTTGATCAAATTTTCATTTAATTTAATTCTACTGGAAATCACAGATGGCGTCATCCAGCAGCGAGAGGCTCAAAAGGGGCCCTTACAACCTGAATGCAAAACTTATTAAGTTATAATAAGCAGGAAAGGCAAATAGAGGTGGAAATTTTACTGCGAACAACATTGCCGTAATGTTCACCCTGGACTCAGTAAAATTAAAACTAAATTCCTTTTCATTTTAAATTTTAATCCTGTTCTTTTTTATTTGTGTTAATATTGTGGGTTTTTTTTTTACTATTTATTTGTTCTTTATTTGCAAATGAAATAACTGCAATGATGTAGAAAGCTAGTTAGCGATGATTTAGACTAGAAACAAAATAAAAGGAGCAGAAATACTAAATACTAATTAGTTAGAAATACTAAATACTAATACTAAAAAATAATCAGATCAGAATGGCTCGAATATATGAAGGTTACTCACAAAATTACTTTTATTTTTCCCCTCTCAAGTGGGAATATATAAAGAAAAATAGCCTCATGCAGTGCAGGCCACTGACCCTTCTTCGCAAACCAGCGCGGATGTGATGGCCGACGGGAACGATGGCTTTTAGGACAGACGGAGCGTGGGCGCACGCCGGGGAAGCGGTGGGATGTGGCGCCACGGGAAGGGTCCGGGTGCCTGCGGCAGGGATGTGGCAGCCCCAGCACGGCTGCCTGGAGCCGGCGGCTGCGCTCCTGCCCAGGGCCAGGCCGCCCTGCGCGCCCCGGGCTCGCGCGGTGCTGCCGCTCGAGGACAGCACCAACAACCACCCGCTGCACGGGAGCCAGCAAGGGAAATGCTGAGGGCTCCAAAATGGTACCTGTGGTCCCTTATGGAAATTAGAAAGTGAAAATCCACTGCTACTGTGAATGAAAATGAAATCTTTTGGGGACCAAGTGGAACCTCCTTGTCCCTCCTCTGATGTCCTACATCATCATTTTTGGAGAAAGAAGACATAAATTTTAAGATAATCCCTGCTCACGGATGTGTTATTTATTCACCCAGTTAACAGCCATTTCCTGTAATCAGGATAAACTGATCAATCTGCCCTAATGAGGACGGAGCCAGCGGCTTCCTGGCCAGGGACGAGCCTGTGTCTCTTCTAATCTGCAGACATAATGTATTGGAGGAGAAGACCACTAACCTCCCTGTGCCAAGCAGCACGAGCGCTGCAGAGACCCTCGCGCTCCGCGCTGCGCACAGCTACCAAAACCAAGGAGCACCAAGACACGAGCTCTGGGGCTGCTTTTGAAGCCACTTCTGATATACGATGAAATATCTTTGTTTTCTAATGCAGACTTTAATAATTTACTATTTAATTGTGACACTAAGACATGTATTTTCAGGTTTCCATCATTAACGTACCTGCCACTACTAAGGGGTTCCAAAGCAGATGCACAAGCGCACTGAGCGCAACCATTTTTGACTCTTCACAGGATAATGCTCCTGTCAGTGCTGTAAATGTCTTTGTTGACCACCTACATGGTGGTAAACAACTGAGCAAATGAGATTTAGGGGGAAAATAAAAGGGACGGAGGGAATTAAATGGTGCTTTGTTCCCATGGAAGAGCAAACCAGTAAACAAAGCAACAAAACCCTCTGCTAGATTCTGGGAAGCGCCATGGGCCACCCCTCCTGCAGCAGGACGTTATTCGGTGGGGATAGAAAACATACATTTTAAAACCGGTGAAATACCTCCTGAAAACAATAAACCACCACAGAAATATTTCAAAACATGGCATTGGTGCAGCCGTAAGGTGGATTTCGGTTTCTAGGAAGCCTAGCAATTAAAGACCAGTAAATATCCGGAAATCTCTTTGGTGACCACGGCAGCAGTGTTTGTTTTTGTTTCTGAAAGAAGCCCAGACTCACTCCTGCCTTCTTTAGTGGTGTCACTGTGTGGGCTTTGAAATAGATCATTCCTTTGGTCGAGGTATATCTTTTAGATATAAGAAACAATTTTCTTAGCTAAAAATATCCATTGGATGCCTGTCTGAACACATCCTCCTCCACCCCCAGTGACTTCGCAAGGTTTTACATTACTACTCCTTAGATGCTAAGATTTTAGTTTTTCAAACATCACATTTCCTTTCTGTTGCCCAGGAGCATCTTGTTGCAAACCAAACCACATCCCTATCCAAGCAGTGGCGCAGTGTCACTGCCAGCTAGGGGAGATGGGAGCTTTAATTGATTCCTTTCAACTGCTATGGGCCTGATCCTGTAAACGCTTCCCCTTGTGTTTATACTTATTATTGCAACTAGTTCTGCTGCAGTCACACGTCTCTGGTGGACAAGTTGAGTTGATACATATAGGTATTCATTAGAACAAACTTTTGGGAAAGCTAATGCTAGCAGTAGGTGCATAAAATTCAATACCATCAATTCCTTTTTAACTCAGACTTTAAAATAAACAAGAAAACGAAATGCCAATAATGCCACGCTAATGTGGTGTTAATACGATGGCGTGATTAATCCCGGGCGCGAGCGCTGCAGAGCGATCCTACCTGCACGACTGAGGCCGCCCAGCGCACGCGGCGCTCCGCGCTGGGGGTTAATGAGCAGCCTAATGAATCCCACCGCTCTTGGTCCAGTGGGCACCCTGCAAGAGGGGAGCCCACAGAAGCCACCTGATTAACTACTATGTGAAAACCTTCGCTTTGGTGCTGCCTTTATTTTTGCTGCAGCAGAGCAGCCCTAACATTGTAACAACACCAGGGATGGGAGCAGGTTGCTGCATATGACCCTCCGCTGCAGCCCTCCAAGGGATGCACAGCCTTGGAGGAGCCAACGCTACTGCAGGCAATGGCTTTGCCAGCTTCCCACGGCATCTTGGCACACCTGGGCACTGAGTTTCCAGCTCAAAAAGTGCCGTGAGAAAACAAGGAACTGCTGATACTGACATTGTGAGTCTAATGATTTGTATCCACTCCCTCACCTGCATTTTGCAAAATGCCCCCAGGACCAAACGTTGGCAGTCTCTAAAGAGCATTCGATGTCCTTCAGAGGAGCGCACGGTTTGACAAGATGACTCACCCCTAAAACGTCACTGCCAAAAACTCCAGCATGCCCCAAAGGGGCAGGATCTGCCTGTTAGTGTGGGGTTAATAAGGAGGAATAATTAGTTATTCCTTCGGGCTGTGGTACCCCAAGGAGCGCTCAGGAAATCACGCAATCCAGAAGGGCTCTGCATGTTTGCCAATGAATTTGAAAAGGGACTTATGGCAGTTTGGAGTGTAAACACAATTAGATTTTGAAATTATTCAAGAATCATTTAAGGTTCCCCTGGGGTTTCCATGTTAAACCAAATGGATTTTGCTTTCTGTGAGATTCCAGCTGCTTCTGAAAAGCTCGGATTGGGAATAATACAACCCACTTCCTACACGAGTGTTCGTGTCCTGATTTAAATTATAACACCGCTGCAAACATTTAGCAAGGTGCTTTTAAGATAATGAAAAGCATATTCATGCTATACATGTTTTTTTTTACGTCTCAAGCAGAGCTACGTTTACAAGCTCGCTTTAGCTCCCTACAAACGTGCCTCATTTTCACACTGGCAGCGCTGGACACCTGCCCAGGTGCCGGCTCTGCCGCGCTGCAGCCCTGGGGAAAGAGCGCGCTCAGGGTGGGAGCACCCGACGGGAAACGCTCCGAGCTGCTGCGGCGCTGCTGCCCATTGATCGGCAGCGCGCGCATTTCTCGCAGGGCTCCTCCGTGTGTGTGTGCATGCGTGTGCGCTAATCGTGTTTGGAGACATTTCCCCACAGAGAACCGCTATTTCCTAGTAATGAATAAGCTCAGCACTTGTGAGTTCAAGCTGGCAAATTGCCACTCAGCATTTATTATCTCAGGCTGCTGCACGAGGAGCCCGACCATGCAGCTAACCTCGGGCATAGGACAGGCAAAACCAAGGGGGAAACAGGGGTGCCAGCCCTGGGCTTCAGGGGGAAAACTGTAAGACCAAGATGATTTGACTGGGGGTTTGGCTTTTTCTGGGCTTTGGATCCTTACTCTACAGTGGATTGCGCTATGAATTCAGGCATTGTCACTGCCTTCAACCAAGCTCTACCAGAACAAACAAATGAAGGTCCATACGTTTCTATAGGACCGAAAAAAGGCTTTGAAAACCCCCTGAAAGCGTTTGGTTAGAAAATCAGGAGCTGCAGTTTGAAGAAATTACTAGATCTGGTAATTTTGGTATTGCCTCTCAAATTTCAGAACACTGCTTCCCTCCTCTCTCTCTTTTGTCTGTTTCTTGTTGAATTCCGTCCTCCAAATTACCATCCCACCAGGCCTGGTGCACACACTCGTGCAAGGTTAAATTCTACCCTCACTTCTTGTAGTCCTTTCAGAGCTAGGTCCTGCTTTGCTTACATGTCTGGTTTGCTTTCCTGCATCGTTTGCATTAAGTCAAACTAATCTAATGTCATACCACCCTTGATGCTGAAAATGACTATCTGTAAAAGAGAGAAGTATCAGAGAGTGAAGGGCAAGAAGCAGCATGGCTTGTAGCCACCCTTATCTGTGGTTAAGAGTCTATGCCACGCACCGGTGGCTCCACCTGCGCCAAACGCCCTTGGTTCCCCACAGCTTTACCGAGGAGGGAAATCAGTCTGCAATGAATGGGAGCATCAGCAAAACCCCTGAAGGATTAGAGGGAAAAAAGAAAAAGGAAAAAAAAAAAAAAAGTGTTTCTTTCCCCGGTGCAAGAGCTTATTTTGATGGAGCTCTCCTAACATTTTTGCTTTCTATGAACATGCAACTTTTTATCCCAAATCTTAACCTAAACAAGGATGGGAAGAAGCATTATTTTCTCCATTTTTAAGTGCCTATATTCAAACTGTTTCCAGCTTTAGCCCATCTGAAAGGAAAGAAAACACGACCCGACCCTTTGCTGCAGTGACAGGCGAAGCCCGGGCTCCGCTCCGCTCCCGTGGATATGGAGGGCCAGGAGAAGGCTCCCCCAGGCCCAGCGCTGCAGGAGTGCTGCAGAGCAGCCAGTCATGAGCAGCGCAGGTGCCAGCGGCCGTGTAGCTACCAGGGTGGTTGTGAGAGTTAAAGGCTCGTTCCTCTTAAGTAGTTGCACACGGTATTTCCCCGATTTTCTTCCCACACGCTCTCTCCTCACCCCATATAGGACATCATGGGAATTTTACCACCTTAACCTCTTGTCTCCCCACAGCTCTACCCCAGGTAGGCGCTGACCTTTGCTAAGCGTTCGGGCTGCCTTTAATGAGGGAGGACGTGCGCTCCGTATAGATCTGCCCGAAAACCCATGCGCGGCGGCCGTTGCCCAGTAACGGAGGGCCCGGCTCCCACCGGAGCGTCCTCCCGGCCGCGGCCCCGCCGGGAAGCCGTCGGCACGGACGGCACAGCGCGGAGGAGAAGGGGCGCAGCAGCGAGGGTCTCGGAAGGCTGTGGAGAGAGCGGCCCGCGGGGCTCTCCCGCAGGCCTTGTTTACCGGGAAGCCGATTTCCCTGCTCTTTTCCTACCGTTTTCTTTGCTATACAGTGACATATGAGGCAGACACTTGACCTATGGCTGCTATTTAATTAAATGCGTTTCTCCACCTTTCTTCTTTGTCTGTGTCATGATCTGTGTAAGGGTAGACGAAATACAGTGTAGTTAATAGGCAAAACTTATGAAGCTTAAATGGAAGATTTGGCTGGTTATCTTTAATTAAATGCGCATTAAGACCGTGCAACATCCTAACTCCAAATGCGAAAGCATTAAAATAATTAACTGGTCTAATCTAGCTTTAAGAGGCTTGAAATCTTACACAGAAAAATATGTTGAAAATAGGCGCCAGCGTCACGGTCTACCCCTGCGAAGGTGACCTCGGCACGAGGATGGAGGAGCGGCGCAGGCAGCGGGTCAGCATGGCCCTCTCGGTGCGGCCTGCAGTGACAGCCCTGCCCCGTGCGGCCTCCCGGGCTCGGGCCATGGGAAACAGCCTGGAAACAAACACCACAAACACAGAGCCTGTGCTGAACTCCTCGGAACCCCAGCAAGAGGCACAAGTGGCTCCATGGCAGTCAAAACCCGAGCACCGCGGGCAGAGGAAGAGTCATCCCCTAGCAGTGGGTGCGAGGCCTCCCCGCGGCTCTGCGTCTCCCCTCGCTCTCAGGGCACCAAGCGCCTCCAGGCCCAGCTCCTCACCAGCGCTCGGACAGACATCCCTATCCCTATTCACAGGGGTCCCGCAAATGAAGGAAGTGCTTTCACAGAAACCTACTGCCCTGGCCAGCAGCTTGTGTGAAATCTCTGCCTCAGATATCTGCATTCGACTAAAACCCATTAAGACTGACTGCCAGCCTCGTAATGTGGTAGCAGAGCCCAATGCTGCGAAAATCACCGCGATGCCACAAATCCACCCCCTGGGTGATGCTAACATGGGAAAAAGGTTAGCACTGGGGTGGACAAAGGTACCTGTTTAATCATATGTATTTAATTAACTCAATTAACAAGTGTGGTGGAAAATAATTAAAATTGCTAGAGTTAGCTGTCTGTCATGGCATAAGGCTCTGATTCCAGATTTAGGATCTTCTTTTGGACAGGACGTACTTACAAATCCAGAAACACATAGAGTCAACAGGCTATTTTGTCCTGGCCTTGTAAATAAAATCCACGCGCTGACCCAAGCCTGATCACCACGTGGAGGTGGTGAGGGCTCCGGGCCGTCCATAACCTCCCAGTTAAGGAACTTGTCCTGCGTTGGCTCCCGACACGCAGGCTCTCGCTGCAGACAGACTTGCCAGAGCAACGCCGTGTTTGGGAGTGTCGGCTCATTCACGTTGGAAAGTTGAATGCCCCCGTTCTGTCTAAGGGAGGTATAGTTGAGTTTACCATATATAAGGGTGCTGTGGAGCTGAGTTGAGACTGTAGCATGGAAAACGATAAATAAAGGCATAAATAAAGAAATACATGTGTTTATGTATTTCTTACTGCAGCTTGTCCAAGAAATCTTAGACCACTCAGGTCTGTGCACATTACCAGGCCGCATGGCGCTAGGGGAGCAGAGCTGGAGGGTGAAGCAGCAGGTGCTGGTGGCTGCGTGGCTGCGCGGGATCCGTTTCACATGGCTCCGGGCCGGGCCCGCGGCCGGCACACGCGAGGTGCCGGCCCCAGGAGCACCGCAGCTCAGCCCCACACGTCTGCAACCCCGCTCTGTGCGCGAGGGCGCTCTGCCGTGCGCACCGAGACACCGGAGACGTGGGCGGCCCAAAACACCCAGCTCACCTGAGCAGGAGCGAGTGCTCCGGAGACCACACACCACAGGCAGAGGGACGACAAGCCGGCTGGGCGCTGCCCACCACGGCTCTGCTCACTAACACGGCAGTTTCTGCTAAAGACACTTAAATTGCTATTACTAGACTTCAGTGTTAACACCCGCTGAGCAAATACGTGTTAGACCTTCTGGACACAACCGGTCCTTTGCTTACCAATCTAAATCGAGTAACCAGAAGAACAAATAGCGCCGTGCGATTCTACCTCCCTCCCCGGAGGGAGGGTCGGCAGCACGCATCTGCTCAGACCTGCACTCTCTTAGCGGGCGCTAGGACCTAGTGTTTATTTTTCTTAAATGAGAATTTTAATTCTGAGTACATTGAACTACATCCATACAAATCACACTGCTGTTAAAGAACAAATGCTAAATTATAGTACATGGCATCAGTCCTTAATGCCTGGGAGCTCTCTGATCGCTGTATTAACTCTGGGATGGAAAAAATCCAAACCACTATGTCTAAAGTGAAAAGGAAAGGAAAGTGCACCTCTAAATTCTGGTGTGATCTCAGTCACACAGAGTACAGTGGCAATCTGCAGGATTTTTGTCTTTATTTATCGGACTGCATAATCTAATTATCTCTCATTAGTCCAAAGCTGATTATTTCATTTATCTTCGTATATGTGACAACAAAAGGCTCTCTTTAATTAAGCAGATCAGCAATTAGCTGTTGTTTTATAGGCAGTTTTAAGCATCCCTGTACAAATAGCATGCAGCATGATTGTAATCAGATGCTCAGGGAAGAATTGTGGATGAGGACATTTTGATTTACAGCCCCATTTAGTTTAAAGCCGCACAGGCAAGTGGAACTCCAACGGCAAAAGCTTATGAGCTATGGCCAAGTTGCCAAGCAGCCTCGATGCAACAAAACGTAACTGAGGGAAGATCTGCAGGCAAAATTCAGTGAGATTTGTGAAAGGGAATTTTTCTGTTGACCCTAATGAATATCTGACTGCTCTTTACACCAAACACAGGTTGTTCTGCTGTTAACAGCGGTGGAGATTCACACACAAAGTCTGCAATGAAACAGCAACAGGCGCGTTTCAGCGCACAGAGATCGGCCCAGCTGGAACAATCAGGAGTGTCTGTGGTTAATTAAAATAAGAGAATTACTTTCCATTTGTGATGATGCTATTGACAAGAGTGGATATTGCAAGAAATATGAGAACAACTTAATTTGGATCATGAAGCATCCAAAAGCCCGAGCAGCAAAACCACTACAGCCTGGGTGTTTTTCCAAGAATCTTTGGATGAATTCCCACTCCCAATAATTCCCTTAAAAAGGTCTGTCTCGCTTTGGGACCAGTGCTAATTTTTCCTATGGGAAGAGGAGCCACTGTTCACTTGTGTCCAGTCCTTCACTACAGATTCTGAGCTCAAGCATCAAACCCACTTTTGGTTTAACCTGTCCCAGCTTTCTGCATTAGTTTAATCAGCAAACAATATCTTGCATCCAGCCATTTGTATGTGTTATTAAGGCTTGGGGCCTTGAGAGAAAAAAAATGGACAAAAGCAGAAAAAATATTCATTTTCCTTACAGTAATTTATGAATCCCCAGTAAGTTTTAATTTCAAGACGTAAGTGCTGAGATAAGCACAAAGAAATTAAATAGACAGTCCCTGCTAGAACAGAGAGGAGGAACAATGGATTGGAATGCAAATCTGAAAGCAAACTCATATTTGTGAGCATGGGCACTGTCCATTACTTGGGAGTAGCTCAATTTAAATAATCAATTTGCAAGAGAAAACTGCTGGTGCATTTAATATACTGAACTTCCCCCACTGGACTGTGCTTGTGACCTACTCTGCTTAAAATATTGAGAAATGAGATTAAACCAGAACAAAACAGATGCTACTTTCCTGGCTTCGTTTTGCATATGCAATTCCTTATTTCTCAAAAATCACCTGGAAAATCCCATTTGCTTTGTGTGGATGTGGTTTGAAAACATATATTTGCTTTCTTTTGGCAGATAAAAACAATTTTTCTTAACGCTTTTTGACCTTACTGTTGGATAGAGCTATTGTAAAGGGGGTTTGCTCATTCATTTGTTTGTTTATATTGTTTTATTTTCTGTTTTTTGTTCTCTGTCTTTATTTATTTTATTTTTAAGTGGGAATAGACTGTGATACCCCAGCAAAGGGGGCAAGGATCTCTAAAACCTACAAGGAGATATTGGAGACATTGGAAGAAACCAGGTGGTCCTCCTCAACATCCTATCCTTTAGCCTTCTTTATGCTGATAGGAAAGAGATTTCTCTGCACAGGGCTCCCCTGCAAACGGCAAGTGTAATAAGCTTGGAGCAATGCAGTGTTATTAGGCTGTTTACCTGCAGGTAATTGGCAATTAAGCCTAGTATAAAAGGCTAATGGCAATTCTCTTCTGCTTGAAGAGTAAGAGGTAGAAATCTTGCCTGAGCAAACTGAAGATGTCTGAAACTCCCTGAAGTGAGTCATGAAAAGGACATAACCCCTCAGCTGTCTGCCATGAATTTTAAGGGCAGAGTTCCTAAAAACTATAGGTGTAGGAAAAATCTAGGGCAGCTCAGTGTGCAGAGGGAATTCGTGTGATGTGGCTGTATCAGATAGCAGCAGCTTCACCCGCTCGCGGCGGCGGGGGCCGGGCAGGCGGCTCGCCGAGCCCCAGCGACGCTGCCCTCGAGCGCGGCTGCCACCGCGAGGCTGCCCTGAGCCCCTGAGCCCCTCCAAATGACACTTGTGTCTAGAGAAACACAAAAACGCCCCGTATCTCAGCACTGATATTAAGGACAGAAAGGGCTAACAAAAGACTCCGACAAAACCCTGTTAGAAGTGTACCGAGCACCTATTCAATAAGCAGCCTGCTGAACAGACAGGCCTCTTGCTGCTTATTTTTTCCTTCTTGCTCTGACCAAAACAGCCCCACGGAAGCACTGAGTGATCCCCACTTATCCTGCCCTTGTCAAATACAGTCTTAAGAGGAGAAAGATGCTCTTCCACCAGGCGTACACTGAGTGGCCTGATGGATGATTCATGTTTGTGGTGTCTAGCAGGTACATTAGGAAAATAACTATAGAAGGAGCCTGTCCTGGCTGAGCAGAGGGGATCCTCAGAGAGGGGCTGGTGGAGGACTGGGCTAGCTGGGCAGCCAGTTACAAACTTGGAGGGAAAGGTGCATTGCCACGTTGCTCAGGGCCTTGCCACAAGCACAGGTAAAGTTAAAGTGGCTAAAAACAGGTAAAGTTAACGATGGTTTCATTAAAACGAGGAACAAGGCGACAGTCCTGCTTCAGAGAGCTTGTGGACATTGCGCTTCAGTGCTTCCCACAAAGAGCAAAACAGATACACCCAAATTCTGGACCCTTATGTGAAAAGGTGCAGAAGACTGTTTTACAGGAAAAGGGCTACCCTCTTAAAGAATTTTTTTCTCTTTGCTCTATGAAATATTGGACAATATTCAGCCAAAAAATCCCTGTGAAGTCCACAGGAATTTGAACTCACCAACCAAAATAATAGCTTTAAATTACAGCAGAAGAGGAGAGAGCAGATTGAGCCAGGGAGCGCAGCAGCTGCCATCCATACCGTGCAACAGAGAGAGCATCGTTTCCCTCTTTTTCATGACAACTGTAAAAAATAAACTAAAAGGTTTTGAAAGCTGCCAGCTCTCAGCGGACACCTTGAGGAGAAGCCGTGGGCATGGAGCACCTAAAGGTCTCCACAAACCTCGCCACTGCCCTGGCTCTGGCGCCTGAGCTGGAAGCAGAGGCAAAAGTGGGAGCCCAGGGAGCGGCGCAGGAGGGCGGCGGGGCCCCGCGCTGCTGCTGGGACGGGGTTCCAAGGACAGGGTAGCCTCGCGAGGGATTTCTTGAAGCAAACTGTTTTACGCACAGGATAGCATCCCCAGTTAACTTTAAGTTTCCTGAAGCCTTGCAGTTCCTCACTTCTAACTTCTGGCTATTTGCTGGCTTTTATGCCTTTGATACACTTCCTTCTCTCATAAATTGCAAATGAGGCCCTGTTTTGAAGTGTGTGAATTTCTCTTAATGTTATTCTAGTCCGCTGGGAATAAGAGTATGGACCAAACTTGGCTCTCACAGAGAGGGCTGCGGGAGCTGGCTGAAGCCACATGCTTCCTGCTGCTTTCTTTGCGTTTCCTAGGAAGTAAGCACGGACACACGGTGACAGTGGCTAGCAGACCTGCGATAAGTAAAAGGTGCTATTTGCTGGAAGAAACAACAAGCTATGAAATACGGTGGCTTATACCTGATGAATGCATAATGCACATACGCTTGGTAGGACACAAAAAGCAGAGCCTCTTGCGAGCAGAGCAGCGAGAGGGGCTGGGCTCGGCCTTGGCCCTGCAGCAGAGGAGACCGAGCGGGTCCCCTCGCGAGCGGTGCCTTCAGCTTGCAGCAAGGTGCCGGCAGGGCCGCCGCAGCCCCTCGACCCCCAGGTCCCAGCTTTCCGAGGAAAGCAGCTGGAGGAGCCGTCCCGCGCTGGCTGTCCCGCGTGGGCCGAGGGCTCGGCGCGCGGCTGCTCCCATCATCCCGCCATCCCGACAAACCTCTGCCCGAGCAGGGGAGGCCGGGGATGGGGAGCAGCCGCGGGCGCTCCTCTGAGGTAGGGGACACCGAAACGGAGCCGAGCTGAGCGCACGGCTGCCCTGCTTCCTTCTGCCACCTGCGTCTCCCCGCTCCAAGCCAGAGATCCATGAAAAACTCAAGCCTCTTACAAATCTACTTCTTCAGAGAAAAACCTGTCAGCTTAACGCAGCTGCAGGAGAAAAATGTCTGCTGTGAAGAGGGAGAGAGAAGAAAATAAACTGCACCTCTCAGTCTGTCGTCCAGGTCTCGCTCCTGCAGGTCTCCAAGCCAGCCCCACATGCACCCCTGCACGTGCAGCCCATCTTTTCTAAGACTTTCCTAACTTTGCTTTTCACACACGTTAATTGCCATGTGGAGGAACTAATTTCTCCCATGTCTGAACCTGCAAACAGCGGCAGAGGGAAACCAGGAGGGTGCAGCACGCGGCAGCAGCCCTCTCCCACGGCAAGGAAAGGTGAATCGTTAAGCTCCTCTGTTTCCTTTGCACAAAATTAAGTTAGTTTATTTTTCTAGAAGTCAGATGAGCTCCGCGCTGCAGCTGACACTCACCATATTGATTTCCAGCCCCTATATCTGTAAGCTCAGCAACATGTGTCCTGCTCTGTGATAGCTCCTGCTGCCAAAAACTCAAACCAAAACAGCTGTCTCTCCAGATGATCGTTATTCATACGATGAAATGGCAGGCCCGAGAGTACGATGTCTCAATAATTATGCCACAGCTCAAATAAGCTTAAATATCATTTCGGTGTTGCAAGGATAATACTAAAAATAGTTAACTGTCCAAAAGAGCTCCGATTTCTGTTCTTCAAGTGTGTAGGAGCCCCAGGTGTAGGAGAATGTTCTTGACATGACAGAGGCCCCGGATTGCAATGAAAGCAAAACACGGGCAATGGGAGAGGGTTGGAGACACACATCAGAGCAGAAAAAGCCCCAAACAGAGACTGTTCAGCTAAACTGCAAAACTATAGAAATCTCTGTGCCTCTACAAAACAGTAAGAGAATTAAACCTTGGTTTTATTGCTGAATATTTTTATATCAGCTGGAGCTCAGAAAAGCAGTTCGGTTCCAGGGAGCACAGATCCCATTACAGAAGGACTCAAGCTTTGGGTCGCATGGGCCTGGGATTTCAACGTTCCTCAATACCCAGGGAGGGACATGAGCAGGCCTGGGCATCTCACCCATCCTTCCATGTTGGAGAAAGACTCAGAAGTGTTTTGCACCGAAAACACAGAGGCACAGGCAGCCCGTGCGCGGCTCTCTTCTGGCCGTGGCTCTGCAGACACGCTGGGCGCACGGGCTCCGCTCCTCTCGCACGTTAGCTCTGGGCTGCGCAGGGACCGCTGCACAGAAGGGCAAAGCCTCAAGCGCTGCCTGCCACACGCTGCCTGTGTCGAGCTCATCTCCCTGCCTTGGATAACGCGCTGCTGCCCAGGAGCTGGTATTTTTTGCAAGGAGAAAAGATAGGAGCGCGTGGACAGAGACGGGAGGTGGCCGGCAGCCGCCGCGGGCGCGGGCCAGGCAGCGCGGCCGCCTCCGAGGGCTCCCGGCGCAGGAGGGGCCGTGGCAGCGCCTGCCGCCCGGCAGGGAGACAAAGAGCCGGGAGGAGCCGGGCCGGGGTCCCGGGATTTAACGCAAGCGGGTCCTGCACACGCTGTTTGCTACGCTGCACGGGCAGGCGGGCTGCGCTCAGCGTGGGAACCGCAAACTCCTGTTTGTAAGGCCCGAAACAGCCCTCTGCTCCAGGCACTGCAAGCGCAGGCAGAATGTCACAGGAGAAACCCGCCTGGGTCACGGCAGCCAATACTGTTGCACCTAGAACGCAGAGCACCTCTGTTTGCTTCAGCTGTAAACACAGGATTTGCTGAATTAAAATATTTTAAAATTAATTTCCTCTCTCCCAAGGACTATGTATGATGTTTACTAAGAATTTGTGCTTACGAGTTCTAAACCTTTTTAAAAACTGGAGATTTCATTATAGGAAGGGCAGTATAGCCATACTGAGAAATTCAACCATCTTAGGTGCACGAGCTATTATCTTAGCTTACAAAGCAGCCTGCGTACGCGGACTCTTCTGGTGCTGTGTCTCCCAAAAGGCAGCTCTAAGTGTACCTGGCTTGGTGCATCCTCTGAACAGTGTATTTCTCCGCCGTGTATTGCTTTAGAAATGGAATATTTTGTGTTATTGGGAAGTGCATCCTGCATAGCAACACTGTAGATTATTGATTCAATTGAATTGTGCAAGACTGAAATTCTAAACCGTGCTTCGGGCATTGATCCTTAAATCGCATCGTTAAAATAAAACTCAATGGTGTTGTGAATACACCGCTGCTAATAACCGTGCTGCTCGGGAAGCTCCACCATCAGCAGCCCTGATGACGAACGGCTGCCAGCGAGAAAAACCTGCTCGAAAGCAGCACAACACGGCTGCGCCCAGACCCGCGGCGCGGAAAGCCATTACGGCGAAATTCCCTGTTCTCAATCAGGCTCTGCAAAGCAGCCTCGTGCGGTGGATGCGGGTTATTTATTGTGGGAAGTTCCCAAACGCTTAGCTATGCAGATGCGATTCTGCTCCTTCTTTTATACCAGGCAGCAAAATAAATAACTTAGCAGCTCGCAGCTCCCAAGGTAGACTTGTTAATCGGTCCAATATTGTTCTAATTCTCCTCGTAGCTAACTGAATTGGAGCATGTAACTGGATAAAACGTGTCTTTAGATACCATGTACTTATTCCGATTACTATTTGGTTGATTGATGATTTTCTGATTTTTTGAAACAACGCCAGCACAGTGGCCTCTTGGTAGCTGAGCACATGACTGCTGTTTGTTGTGCTTTGGGGGGACTGCGGCACGAGGTCTGGCTCAGTCATTTTTAAAATCAATACTTGCTCTCTGAGCACAGGATAATTTAGAGAACATAATTCAGAATTCTACCTTTCAGCATGTATCCTCCATCAAAGGGGGATTTTTGTCCAGAGTCAGCACAAAGGATACATGACCCAAGAATGCACAGATAAGGTTAAAAAAGAGAGGAAAAGCGTGTATTTTGTTTAAACCACAGCATCATTAGCTTCATGTGTGGCTCAACATGTCTGCTCTGTACATGCACATAGAGCACGTGCACCTCCAAGAAAGTCAACCTGAAACGGTGCTTTGAATGAACTCCAGCTTTTACTTACCCTCTTGCCTTTTTTTTTTTTTTTTCTTTTTTTGACATTTCTGTACATTCCCACCATTTTTGAAGCAAGGTCAGACTTGGGTGTAGAGAATGAAAGGTCTATCAAGGACTAGAGAAAAAAAGCACCAAAAAGCCTCTGAAGGGCTAGTGTTCAGCCTTCCTAAGAGCTCTGGAAAAGCTGAGGAATTATCTGCAAATATTGCCAGTATTCTGTGCTGAGCACAGAACCAAATGTTTTGAACCAAAATAGCTGCATTAAATCAGTGCAATTCTACAGGTGTAAACAGAATAACTGAGATCAGACTCAGATCCACTGGCCTTTGGATGCTGACTGACCTCCAGACATATTTTAACCTGTGTATTACATAACCTTATATTTTAACTCTTTGGGATTATTCTTAATATCTGAACATTTTGGTCCTACTTGGTGTCTTTATTTCACCTTCCATATTATAACCCTTCCCTTAGTAAAAGCTCCTTCAGGCCTCTGTGGCCTTCTGGGTCCCTCCCTGCCACACAAACACAAGGTCCGAGTTGCTCCGGAGGCAGGAGCCCCGCGCTGCCCGGACCCGTGCCTCGCTCCACGTACCTTCGTGGAGCCCTTTCCTGCCTGCCTCCCATATCCAAAACTTCTTTCCTTCCTCTTCTAGTTTTGACAAAAGCTGCTGAAGTCAACAGACAATTGGGCATATTCGAAATGTTCATCCGCTTTTCAAATCGGAGAATATTTTAATTCTCCTCAGCGCAGAGGAGCACAAGGCCCCCACACCAGCTCCTGCTTTTCGTCTTCCTTCAGCTTACTCCAAAAGGGGAAGTTTCGAGGGGCGTCAAACAACATCCACAGCTTCTCTGCGCTGGACTGTACAGCCTGAGAAAGCAGCAGAGGGAACTTCCCCCAAAAGCTCAAATCAGCTCGTATTTAACCAGCTTCCCATGACAGCAGCATGAAGGATGGCATGCAAAAACCCTGGAGGTCTGGGAAAGGCATGCAAATAGAGGAAAAGCCTGATGCCATATTTATTTAAAGGCTGTTCCCTATTTTCAAACATCTCATCCTCACCCAGATTTCCTACAAGGGAAGTATTTGTTCTAATTCTTTGCACAACTCGTCTGAGACCGAGTTCCACTTGAAAAGCCATAGATGGCAGCAAATTATCTGTAGCAAGCTGAAATTTCTGGTTGTTCTCCTTTTTCATATGCTTCCTTTGACAGGAACAGAATTCAATAGGACACACAAAGTAATGGGTTAGAATAAGAACAAAAACATTTTTTACTGTCCAAAAGCCTTAGTTTAAAAAAAAAAAAAAACTATAATTTCTCTTACTTCCTATTCATTATTCTCAGTCGGATAATGAGCCCTTGGCCAGTTATTCCAGCGTGGAATGAAAAAATAAAACCCACAGGGAATACAAAACTTTCAAACCCTGCATCCTCTCTAAATTTTTTATGAGGATTATGAATTCTATTTCATTCTGTGTGGTTTATTGGGTGCTGTAGCAGCAGCTGCAGCACTGGAACTACGCAAAGCAGTTTCCCTTTTAACTTTTTGCACAACTTTCTTGAAAAGGTCACTCTCTTGGCTGAAATTTTTAGTACCTCTAAATAAATTTTAAATACAAGATTTAAACCTTATTCCTTTGAATTTCTTAAACTGTGGTATGAAGTGTATTTCTTCTTTTTTCTACCAAAAAGTCTTCCTTGTTTTGCTTCACAGCAGGACACAACCTGAACATCCAGAGACTTTTGTAACAGTCTGAATTTTGTTCTGCTGCATCAGACCCTGGACTCTGTTCTAGGGCAGAGAGCTTCCCTGCTCTGACGATATTTTTTGTCACAAGGTGGAGGCTTCATTTGCAGATGCCCACCCAGCCAGACCCCAGTCCCGGGCACAGAGAGGCAGAGGAGGAGGAGGGAGGAACATATTAACGTCAGGCCAGCAAAGATCTTCCTACACTTCAGTGACATGGAGAAATGCAGCAGGAACAAGAAAACCTCCCACCTCCTTTTCCATTACCACTTGTCTCCGATATGGCACAATATAAAAATTATTTGAATTACAGGAGCATGAAAAAATTACAGAATACTTGCTATTTTTCAGCCTGCATACATTAATAAAACAGGTGACCAAACCACAAGAAGGAAAAGGGGATGATCAGAAAAAAAACACCAAGCCCTGAGCTTTGCACCTGCAGACACCTGGCCAGAGCCGGGACAGGGATGGAGGGGGTAGCTGCACTGTCCCCACTGCCACCAGCCGGGACACAGGAGAGTCACTGGGGACTCAGCGCAGTGTGTTACTGAGCACCAACAAATGCACACGGACAGCTCCCACTGACCACAATATTTTGTCTCCAAATGAAAATAAAAAAGAGCATGTGGAACAACTATTTTAGAAATGAATAGCAAGGGAAAAAAAAAAAGTCATCCTTATACCTATGGATTTTCACTTGACATACATTCTAGCATAAAAGATTTTAATAGGGGTATCCGATTACAGCTTTTTTTTTTTTTTTAATAATATGCAGTTTCAGATGTTTGAAAGGGACAGTGGCTTCTTTCATTTTACCTGCCTTGGGTTTTCTGCTCTATCTCTTGATTTTCAGGTGCAAACCGAGACACCTTCACCTCCAGCGCCTCACCAGAGGAGCAGCACTCAGACATGCACCTGCAGGATAATTTACTGGCTTCAAGCTGCGAGTATAAATTATACCACAGAAAGATGGGGAGACTGCAGGACTCTGACAAGATTTTATTTAGAATATATATGATTAGGCCCACACCAATTTGAGTTGGAAATGATCTCAGTTGTGACAAAAGGGCACCTCTGGCACCACTGAATACAAAACAAAGCTTTTGTCACGGTGGCTTCACCGAAAGGCACCTTTTAGACACACACTATGTTTAATAGTATTGTTGTTACGAATTCTGTCATATTTAATTGTAGGGAAATCTAAAAGGCTCACAATTTTAAGGTCAAGAACATGATTTTATAAATCATATCCAAATATTTTTGTGCTGTTCCGGTTGGGATTGCTGTAAATGGGAGAACAAAGAGTTCAGAGCTGGTATTTCTTCATGCTCCCTCACTGTTTCTTGTCTTCATTTTTAAACCATTGCATTTGCTTTCTGTGGCGCAAACCATTTGATCACTTAATTCTTCTTATACAGAGAGCTGGGAGCTGGGGCCAGATGTTTATTTAGGCACACGCAGCGAGCCAAGAACCAGAGCCTTCCTTTGCCAAACTGCCCTCATCTCCTCTCCCTTTGAATCTGCCACCGTGCAGCTGCATCGTCCCCATTTTCAATGCCTGAGTGCCAACTCCGGGGCCCAGCTGTCCTCGGCTCTGCCTGTAATCAGGTCTTAGCTACGCGGGCTCCAGCCCCCTGTGATGGCAGCTGAGGAGCTATTGAAACGCCATATGCCTGCGGATTCACGCACAGGCTGCTGCCTGCTTTTTCTTCCCCTCTCGCAAGGTCAGGGGAGCTGTCACCACACCACGTTACGTTCCCGTTCCACCGACCCTTTCTAAAATGAAGGGACAACGTCTCCTTGGGGGGCTGCCCTTGCCCCTGTTCTCCTGGTGGCCACCTCCAGCGTGCGCGTGTATCCGGGGAGGGCCTGGGGCACAGCGGGGGCTGCCGCTCTCCCGATGGTTGGGCTGATGTTTTCCAAACAGCCTCTGGCACTGGGTGCTCTAATCTCTTGCATCTATCTTGAGATAGCGCCAGCCTGATCATTGCCCTCAGATTCCTTGCAAGTAGGGGCAAAATACTGAAGCATTTTCCTTTTGAGTATCTGTTGCAGTTCAAATGGCTGCAGCGACCTGGTTCAGGGACGGCACGGCGACCACCCCCAAACCACTCGGGCTATCGGCTAGTTGACAGCAATGTGGTGGACGGCAAATGGCGTTTATTGATGGGAAACAAGGTGTTATATATCTAGGTTTACAACGTCACATCCGTCTGCTTACACCATAGACTAAACACTATTGGCTACTAGGGGCCCTATCTTTCCGTACAGCACGAAATCTTCCGGCCGCCGTTCCCTAACTATCTGCAACAAGTATCCCTTGAAACCCAGGTCTGGCACACGTAGAAATGAGGATCTTGTGGGTCTGCAGGCCACGCCAGAGGCACTGGTTGTGTATGCACTTCTCTACGTGGTTTTGTAGCCCAGGACTAACACTAACAATTCGGCATTTGCTGCAGCCTTTCAGGACAAAGATAAAACCCCACACCGAGGCGTGCTACCGGTCAGGGTCTCCAGCAAGAGCCGTTTCAGTGGAACGAAGCCCCGTCACCATGTGCAGGGCAGCATTTGCAGAGCACTCAGGGAGGGCTTGTGACATTGGGGCCAGGCACGAGGCATCGGTCTCGCTGCTGGGAGGATGGAAATAGGGAGCTCATGTCTTAAGAAAGAGAAGAGCAGACTGTTAATGTGTAAACGGATATTACTCCGAGATGTCTTTGGACTTGCTGTGCTCCAGATTTTGGGTCTGGAGCAGAGATAGTCCTCAGGAGAGTATTGGTATCTGCACATCCATGAAATTGGAGAATCCAGACCTAGCTTTTAAAAGAGCCAGTGATAACAGAGCCCTGACATCCTTGAGTTTGTTTTCAAAGTCAAGAAAGAGAAGGGGATTCACGTTTGGTGTTACATGATCTTCCTTCAGCTCGGCGGGTTAAAAACTGAGCTAACCTCTGCACCACACACTGCCGGGCTCTGAGCCTTACACGTCTCTGTCTGAACCTCATGTCTTTGGCTTCTTAAGAGCACATTGGCAACTCAAACACAAGTCATTAATGAGAGGAATGCAATGTTACGGAAAATATTTTTTTTCTTTTCTTAAATCAGTTGAAACATGGTTCAACAACACTTCTTTCCCTATGACATCTCCCAGTGCAATGAAATTCCTCACAGAATTGCAGGAATCACCACTGCTTTGTAAGGCACCACACGCTTTGGAAGGGGATGATTCCTGCGGCCCTCTGCGCCTCTGCTGCCAGAGGCTCCGTGTCCGCTCCGGCTCTCCTGTGGGTAATCCCGCTCTGCCCGTTGGCGAGCCCGCTGCGGGCGTTCTGCACTGAAGAGTGGGCCATGTCTGGCCCCCCTCCCCATCCTGGCGAGGCCGCAGCACGGCACCCGGCAGCATCGTGGGCACCTCATTTTCCGCCCTTGCCACAGAGCTGCCCACCGAGGCGGCACCGGGGCGCCGCTTCCAGAGCCAGGCGCCGGAGCGCCCTGCCAGCCGCCTCGCCGCGCACACAGCTCCCTCTAGCCCTGCTGCGCAGCACGGCAGCGGCACCCTGGGCACGGCGCAGCCCGCCACAGCGCGTGCGGCCGGAGCCAGGAGCGCCAGCAGCGCAGGCCCCACGCGCCCGCTGTCCCTGGGCTCCATGGCCTTGGCACTGCTGCCCTCCCCGGCTCTGCTGCGGCCACAAGGCCCCAGGCCCACGTGCCAGGCAAGTGCAGACACTGCTTGGCATCCGCGTCCCCACATCAAAGGTCCAGCAAACTCAGCGCTCATGTGAGCGGCCGGTTGGTGCTGAAGGGTGGTCAGACACGACACTGTAACTCAGTCCTCAGCGTAAAAGAGGGGGGGAAGATCCCTCAGGGCTGCAGTGGCAGGACACGCGCTGCCGGAGCAGCCCAGGCTCGTCACCGGCTTCCTCAGGAAAACACGCGCAGGAAAGAGCTCCAGCGGCTGCAGGGAAGCTCAAGAAAATGTCACGGGTGCCACATCAGTGTCATGCCTCCGACCTGGCATTTTTCTAGGGTGTCAGAAACAGATTTTTAAGTTATCCCTATACAGTAACAAACTAAAAACATTTTTAAGCAAGCACCTCACAGTAGCTAAACTTTCAGCACAGCCTCAGCTTTGTGGCGCTTCCTGCTGGCCCCAGCCACAGTTCCAGGTTGTAGACGCACCACTAAACCCGGATTCACAGTTCTTGCAAAAGTTTGACATTTGCAGTAGATAGTAGAACGACTGCAGAGAGCACTCATTTCTGTTGGAAAAACTCTACGTGGTCTTAGATAAAACCAATGTGCAAACAGTAAGATACTCCCCTCACCCCTGAACCCAGTGACCATCTTTGCTGTACAGCGAGCGGATGCTTTGGAGATCGCTCGTGTTCATCTTCCTCACAAACTGCCGCTCTCAGCAGCGCCAACGGTTCTATGAGCTCCAGGAAAAGCAATGCTCTTGAAGATCCCATTTTAAATGGGACAGAGTGAATCTGCCAAAAGCTAACTGCTTCATGCATATCACTGTAATATTTCTATATGTGGCAATACAGGATTAAAGAAAAAGGGGAGGGGGGCGAGAGAAAGTTTGCCCTGAACAGCAGATGCAATTTTTGTAGATCTGACTCCAAGAGACTCTTATTTTGTCAGTAACAGACACTGACCAAACTACTTTCCTGTGTATTTATGTTAAACCTAAACTAATCTCATCAGCAATTAACCTGGCCATGGTTTAAAAGTAACCTTGTTTCTGCACTTGGCTCTGTATTAGGGTAAATTAACTTTCCCTACTCCCTCCCAGGTAAGGTCAGGAGATATTTTACTAAACTACCCACTCAAACACCTTATACAGCAGAGTCCTCCTCATGCTACAGGGGAACAGTAAAAACACCATGCCTTTAGTTTATTAGAATCAGAATTCTATCTAGCCATATTTGAGGAAGAAAAAGACTTTATTAGGTGACAAGACAGTTGCTGTAAAAGCCTATTTTCCCTTCATCCCTTGCCCTTCAAGATAAGTCCAACCTTGCAAGATGCTGAGCTCTCTCGGCTCCCACTAACCGCATTAGGTACTGCAGATGCTCAATATTCACAGCAACGATTCCCAGCACAATCCTATTAGGAGGGTTTGGGGGGGATTTTCCCCTGCCCATGTCTGAGATGCCACAGCAGCGTATTTTTGTACATGTTTCTACCATGTTATTTAACTATGCAAACCACAGTTTTTGGCTTTAAGAAGACAGATGCACTCCATAACATTATGAGTGTGAGAAGGACACTGGGGCTGCAATGGCTCAGTGCTTGGTGGTAAGAAATGGAGAGAGTTAATCAGCACCGAGCCAGTATTTCAATATAACGCCAGCAAGGTGCTATTTTTAGAAGGAACATAAGGCAGGCTTGCTGGCAGATGCACTCCTTATAGATTCCTGTGGCTATTTTTGATAGAGGGGGATGCTATCTTTAGTTACCTGGCCAAAGCCTCACCCTGGTGATTGCATCCTCCTGCCGACATGGCTTGTGCAGCACCTACGGACTGAGCATGTCCGTGCTCTGCTGAGGGGCCGAGCGCGGGCCCAGCTCCGCGCAGGCCGGTGCAACCCTTCGGGGCCAAGGCGGCTGAGGTGGATGAGGGCACCGTGCACATCCCGCTGTTCCCCATCAAGGGGAACATGGTCCTGGGTGGCACAGCATTTCTCAACTCCAAAAGCCCTCCTGGCCCATGACGCTTTTGGGGACAATCTCCCAGAAGAGTCATGCCTGGTTCCCGATGCCTGTTCAAATTACAAGTTGTTGTGGAAAGTCACCGCATCTGCCCATGCACCCGGCTTCTGCCACACGCGCTAACACCACCCTGGCAAGAGTAAAACTCAGGCTCCCAGGCCCACAGCCTGAGCAGAAGGTGACAGCTCTGTCTTGGCTTCATTAGGGCTTTGTCTCATCAAATGTAGACATAGACCTTACACTTAGAGGTGCCACAATGCGAGTTACTGTATACATCAGAAAGCCTGAGCTTGCCATGTTACTGAGGAGGCTGTGAATGTAAATGTCCTATAGCACTTCCATGACAAAACTTTGAGGCTGTTATCATGGACATGGCTGCTTTAACACATTGTACCTCATTACAGTAAAATAGATTATAGATTGAGTATACCCTCGGCTCTAACATAATCTTGCTATCAATAGGTTTTAAGCACAAAGGCCTTCAGATTTTGCTTCTAAGTCATTCAATCCCCAAAACACAGAGAAGTCCACTTGATTCTGAAGCATTGCTGTTTTTCCCCAGCCTTTCCATCTTCCTTTCATGCCACAATACAGGCATACTACACAGGAGGCTCAGCATCCCCTGACTCCTTTCCTTTTAGTGTTAGGACCACTTCTTTTAATCCAAGAGATCAGCCACCCAAGGCTCTTTTCCAGCACACACGTACGTGTGGTTTTCCCTCCCTACTTTGAAGGCTCGCCACTGAATGCTGCTTTCACAGGCACAGAGAGCTCAAAGATACCTCTCTGAGGGGAAAAAGGCTCTGAAAATCTGCCAGCCATCTAAAATAGAAAAGCATGTAATTAATTTGCAAACTGCAATTTGCAAATTGTAAACTGCAGGTGCCTTGCATGTGTTTTCACTTTTATTATAAAAAGCAACATGCTACTTATGAGGCCCTGGGATTCAGCTGTACAGCTTTTCTTAATGCTAATTGCAGTTCTCCTATTATGCACCCACCTAACACTGAAAAATTACTCAGTAGAAGTTACTTGTCTAGTGCAATTAGACTCTCATCTCTCAGTTAGTGCTCTCCCTAATAGTTAGGGTAGGCGTGAAGGACCCAGGCCCTTTAAAGGGATATTTCTTGCCTGAACAAAGTCACCTGCTTACTGAGGAGACTGCTCCCCTTTCATGAGCACAGCATCCCGAAAGCTCTCCGTGCTCATTACTGAAGCCGAGCACCGCTGGGGAAGGAAGAAGGCGAATGCTCCAGTCTTCTGGGAAAGGGGTGCTTAATATTGAATAAACAGCTATCTGGGGGGAGGCAGAAGAGACTGAAAGGAGCTTCTGGGGCAGGAGAAGGCTAAAGCCAAATATTTTTATTGGTATCATTTTTCTTTTAAAAGGGATTTAGCCACTTAAGTATTTCCTTTGATTTGTATTTGGCTGACTGAATTATTGTCAGAGTGCGAGGAAAATGCCTGTAATGCAATTCTGAGTGGTCAAGCCTATAGCGTGTATACAAGAAATTCTAGGCACCCTAAAAAGCATAATGAGCACAGAGCAATGCCTGCGTATGTGAATCCTTCTCCGACGCTCTGCAAATACAGCTGAGTTTAACTGTGCATCACAAATAGTGCCATGATATTTTCCTATACTGCATCCTTTTTGCCCATTTTAAAAAATTCAGACTGATCAAAACCTTTCTTTTTATCAGAAGCAAACTCTTTCATTTCTTGTCATTTGGATAAAAAAAAGGAGGCTGGAAAACAGAAGCTTCTCCTAAGCAGTATGGGGTGCGATGGGGCTGCGGGGCAGCTCCATGGGGAAGCAGCACCCGGGGCTGGGAGCCCGGCCCCGGCCTCACCTGCGCCAGGGCAAGGCTGGGATCACGCGGTCTCATGCTGGGAAAGCGACTCACCCCTTCCCACAGGGTCCTTTAAAGCGAGGTCCATGGCCTCTCCTTCCAAAACACATTTCTCATAAATAAGCACATATTAAGCCAGACAGGGAAATTATGTCCCCTAACTCAAGTGAGGACCCAACTTATCCAGCTCCAAAATGACTGCCTCCCTTTCTCTGGCCAGATGGGGACTCGGACGTTTTTAGGAAGCAGCAGGGTGGAGCAGGGACAGCCCTGCCAGCTGAGTTTTGAAGCACGTGGGAGCAGCTCTGTCCTTTACAGTCTGGTTGTTATTGAGAAACAGCATTTTCAGGATGATGGAGACACAACATAAGCCTCACTTTGCAGTGCAGCTAGGAACATTATCATAAAACTTTTCATCAAATAATGAAGGGGATAGGCAGGAAAATGATCTTTTTCAGTAAAAGCTAATGCAAGGATGAATTTAAGAGGCCATTGCCAGAGGATAGCCTAATATGACAATTTTAACCAAAGATTAAACTAGACCTGTCATTACATCCCCACCTCCCAACAAGGACCTCCTGAAATCCCACCCTGGAGGTCCTGCCCTGTGGGGGCATCACTGTGGCCAGCACCAGGGAAGCTGTCGTCTGTGGCAGGACAGGAGCAGCGCTGGATGGGCCCAACAGAGGCAACGGCACCCGGGGACGCAGAGCCGTGGCCTGGGGAACACGGCGGGGTCGGTCCCTCCGCGGGGCTGCCTGGGGGGAGCCGCGAAGCTGAAGCTGCCGCGAGCTCCAGCACAGCCGAAACGCTCACGCTGGCACCCGGCTTGAGGAGGGAAGGAAGCGGGGGTGGATTTCCAGCACTCCTGTGTTTGTTTACAGATCCACGCATTAAAAGTCTTAAGAAAGGCCAATCTGCCAGGCACATCTGCCACGCGGGGCCTGAAGCTGTGTCGGGGCCATCAGGCTCCGTAGCTGCGTGAGCAGCTGGTGGCACCTACTGCAGAGTGGCCTCCTGGTCACTCTCCTCCGGCCGGCTTGTGCACACAAGCCTCATGCTCTATTTTTAACAGCTGTATGGATTATAATAAGCATGGGGATGTAGAATATTTGGACTGCTTTTCATTTGACATTTGGGTCCATCACAGAAGTCCAGGAGCAAGAGGATTGCAATAACATAAAATAGGGTATTTTGAAAACAATTCATATTAAGAAGAAATCAAGAGTCTGGGAATTACCAGCCAAGACCAAGAATACTTGGAAGTGTGATATGCCAGCTTGTCTCCCAGGCATGCTCTGGCATTCTTTCAGGTATTTATCTGAACAGAACATCCAGATGCTACATGACGTTCAGATGCACATCACTAATGTGCTGTGGCCTTCTCTCTGAACGAGCATCTTAACAACAAACTGTAAAAATTTTTAAATCATATTGTTTTCCTACACATTGAAATGCAGTGTCAGAAAAGCTCAAAACTCAAAATTCAGGTATTGAAATCTGTTTGTTAACGTGCGATGCTTTGCTCAATGGGTAGCAGCAATTTTCAGAGACAGCTTTTCTTTTGTTTTATGTTTCTCTCAAAATCAGTATCTGGGAATTAACAAGCATCTGTACAGTGGGAGGATGACCACACAGTGATTTCAAAATCATGCTCTCATTACTGCTAAAAATATAGTTTGTTATTCCAAGAAGGGATGTAACACCTCTGTAATTAGGGACTGCTCTGGCCTCAGGGGAATCCTAATAAAGCAAATTTCATACATTGATGCGCTTCCCATTGCTTCATTTCTTTGTTCTATCACCCTGTTGTTAATAACACCCTGCAGCAAAAAATGTTCATGAAGCCAAGAGCTGTCCAGATAAGAGAAAAGGTCATGATCCCCCTAGTGCGCGTTCATCAGTGAATGGACACCAATCTGAAAATAAGAGGATGCCTGTCAATATGGAATGGAAGGCAGCAGCATAACATCAAATTAAAGCCAACGAATGCTCATACAGTTGTACTGGGCTCCAACCTTAACCAAAAATCAATAGTCAACAAAGTATTACAATATGAAGTGACTGAGTCACGAGGGGAGGTGGCAGCGGCGGGAGGAAGTGCACGGAAGCTTTGCAAACATCCCTATATTTATATCCACGCACGCACAGATGGGACGGAGAACAAGATGCTCTGCTCTGGATTTCAGGAGAAGGGGGAGCCTTGGCAAGCAGGTGGGGGAGATACAGGCAAGGACAGCAGCCCTCCCACGCTGTTAACGGCCGATGCAGCAGGTGCACCCCGCATCGCATGCAAGGTCCGGAGACCAGCAAAACGCCTTACACGAAGCCTTCATGTTTGATCACAGCCCCAAACACTAAGGGCGACCGGTAACCGTAATTCATGTATATTTTATGACGATGCCTTTGAATAATCACAGTAGCAGTAAAAATTTCACAGCATAAGCAATGCCTGATGGTATGATGGGAAGCGAGGATGTTTGCCAGGCTAGGATAAACAAAACAAAAAAACAATCAAAATATGGTTTGGCCTTTTTTATGTTTATATATATACATACATATATGTATTTAAACAGAGAACATGTGTCATACAAAACCCACACCACTACTTTATAGATAAAGCATCAGCCACTTCCAAGAGGGTTTGGCTTTAAAACCTCAACATTTATCAGTAGTTTTGTGAACAACAATAAAATTGAAGATTTCCATCCCTGAGTGTAACTCTTGGCTAAGCACTTCCCCACTTTCATTGCCGACCACTGTTACCCTGTTACAAAACCACTCACAAGCAGCAAGGCACCCCTCAGCATCAGTGCTGGGATTTGGTTCAGCCCCTGGAGACTTGCGTGTTCACTGTTCAGTGAACCTAACTGCAGATGGTGGTGAAAATTAGAAGTCATTTGACTTTATTTTTCCTCATCATTTTCTAATATGGAAAATTCCAAACAACAAAATACCTGAAAAATGTGAAAGGAAAACAGCTACCCATCCAGCATGTCTGTCAGGAGCTTATCTGATAATAACTGTTTTCTCCCTAAGCAGCTGGGAAGCCAGAAAGACAATAAGGGAATTTCATATTTGTACATCATTTTGTGGTGAAAGAAAAGTCATTTAGCAGTGAGAGGGTCTTAGCTTGGTGCTCTGCTATTTGACCCACTGAATGTACAAGATTAATTTTGGTGCCCGAAGGCTGTCCTACATCTAATTAGGCCTGATGTTGGAAAATGACCTTAATTTTATCCATCAGTTCGGTACCCGGGGTAAGTGCAGGAGCATTTTATAGCCCTTAGACATCTGATGACCAGATTAACCATGCAAATCAGATAGCTGGACATCTAAGCTTGATTAATCACTCATTACTTGGATCTATAAATGTGCACAAATAATTCATTTTAAAGTTTGCAATTATTTCTAAAGATAAAGGGGTGTCAACAAACTCAGAGACCATATTTGAACTCTCTTAAAATTCCCAGTAGTTATATTTATGCCTTCACACAGAGATTCCCCTGCATTTGAGCCTTCTATACCATTAAATTTGCACTGGGCTTTTCAGGAAAAATGGCTGAGGATGCAAGTTAGGACATGCTGCAGTTGTGCTGGGCAATGCATGAGCCATGCAGCGCTCACCTGCTCAGATTATGACCTACAGAGAAAGACTTCAGCAAATAAAGGATAGGAAAAAGGCAGATTGCAAGGGAGACATCCAAAAAGGAGGGAACAGTCGTTCAAGGGAAATCAAATCTACTACATCTTGTGTCCTTAGAGCTGTTTCTCTTCTTCACCTTTCGTAGCATTGGAAGTTGGGCACTTTTGTAAGGCAGCTGCCAGGGCTTCACGTTTACCCTCCTGCTGAACTGCAAGATGGAATGCGAATCGAAAGCTCAGTTTTCTTTCTAGAACAGCAAATGAACCCGCACTTGGGCATGAGCAACTTTGTTATCTGACCACTACCCACATTTGGGTAGTGTGCTGTGTGAGGATGGTGTCAAAGCTTTTTCTTATTATGCAAGCCTTAAATTTACAGGACAATTATGGCCTACAATCCACAATGCAGTGCCGGGTCTAGTAACACAGGGAGTCTCGTCAACCAATTTTTGCTTGGTTTGTTTCTTCCAGGAACCCTGAGCTCTTCCTCGTTTTCGGGGATAACCCTACCTGGAGCATACGGTGTCTGAACAGCTGCATCATAAGCAAATCTTCAGGTTTATTACTCTGTTAATTAGGGTCACTGCCCACTAATAATTTAGCTAATAATATGATATTTTTTAATCAGCCAGTCATTGCATTTATTATTTCCTTTGGCTGAAACTGTAATAAACACTATGAAATTTCGCAAATTTATGATACTTTTAGCCATCATAAATGCATTTGCCCCTGGCCTTAAATTTTCTTTAATGGTAGCTTTCATTTCTATTATTTCAGATCTTTTATTTTAAGATTCTCTATAATACATGCTCTGGCAGGTGGACTTCACTAGAAAATGCCCATGCATTAGCCTTGCTAGCTGAGTCTGCTCCTGAATAAAAGTGTGTTTCCTCCTCTCACTAACAAGGATTACAGCAAAGAAATAACTTGTTATTAAGCATGATTACTACAGGCTACTTCAGCCTTTTCGGGCAGGCCAACACATTCTGCACAGAGGCTTTCCCAAATGCTGCAAGTTGATACTGCAGAAAGCAGAGCAAGTTTCCAACCACATGAACTATTTGAGGACCCAGTCCCTGCTCCGGGTGCCCAGTCACCCCAAGATGGGACCAACAGATGAAGGTCCAGTGTTTGATCCTCATAAACCTCCAGAAAAGACCTTGGGGTCTTCTAAACTGGTAGTTTCAGCAACACTACCCTGAAAAATTAGACAAGCTCAATACAGTCATATTTACTATCTTCATTCTGCAGTTAAAGTGAAGGTCTGTTCCAACCTATTAAGCATTTAGAGCTAGTGCAGTTTGGAGGGAAGAAGCAAGAGGAGCTGATGGGACTGTGCCACATGGCTGGAAGGCAATGGTCAGGTGAGAAGAGGTGATTGCACCTTCCAAAAGAAGGAAAATATGCTGAACACGTGACACGGGCTGGAGAAACAAATGTCCGGGTTAACTAAGGGTTTCCTCATGAGTTTAACAAGTGATGGATGTAGGATATGATGCCAGCAGCTCATCGGAGAGATGGACAGAAGGACCGAAAACCAGACTAATGTTCCTTCCATGAGAGCAGCATTAACCATGAAGTTTTTCAACACCAGCAGGACTGAATGCATTAGGATTAGGACCAGAGATGGGCAAAACAAATCCTGAGAGGTAAGAAGCTTGTCAGCACAATATTGATGTCACAAGTCATGCTGATGCCCAGGTAGTAATAGCGCTATTTTTGTAGCTGTTATTTGTATTAAAGTAGCTGAGATTAGGATCTCTTTGTGTTAAGCCTTTAAGCAAGGGGAAGTCTAACCCCCAAAGAGAATGCAGTCATCAATAATAGGACAAGCAAAAGCTGGGAACAAGGTACTATTATTATTCCCATTTTATATCTGGAGAACTGAGACACTGAGATTAAATGACTTGTCACACAAAAAAATCTTTGGCAGAGCTGTGACATGGAGCCAGATCTCCTGACACTGAAGCTTTTGCTTCAGCCACAAGATCAGTCCTCTTCTCTATTACCATATAAATGGTAATAGCCTGTAAACAACATACTACCCCTCACCTAAAAATCTCAAACCACTTAACAAATACTAATTGAGTCTAATGATGGCTTTTGAAGAACAGTAAGTATCCTCTTAAGTGTTCCCTTGATCTAAACAGGCTGTTGGCCTGCTTGCTCCCGTAATGCACATCCTATCAAGGATGCCAAATTGCCATTCTGGCAGGAGCAGAGCTCTGCTCTGCAGCTGGGCAGTGCCCAGGGAAGCGCCCCAGGTGCATGGAGGTGCCGAGGGCCCCGCAGCCCCCGTGGCAGCGGGGAGAGCCCAGGCACGGCGGGACGTGGGCTCAGGCGCTGCCAGCGCTGGGCGGCCCCCAACAGCTGCTGTTGTAGCCCCTGCAGGGAAGGGATGTCAAAGCAGAGACCCCGGGGCCTGGTACCCCTCAAGGCCACCGGCCCTGGCTGTCCCCACAGCAACGGGGTAACTTCAACCCCAGTTTAGCAAGGCATGTGCTGCTATGGCTTCTTAAGATGATTTTTCTTCCTTAGGTTGGGACAGGTTTCTTGCTATAACTACATTTACAGCTTAATTTATGGCTTTATTTAATTGTCTGAGCAATGCAGGGTTAATGTCCTGTGTGAGGACAGATGATCTTTCCTTTATTAGAACAATCCCTTAATGCAGAGTTATGCTGTTAACTCCATGTCTATAGCAAGGACTAACTCCACAGCTGCTCTGCAAATTCACATCCTAATTAAATGCATCATAGCAAATATTTTACAAGATATTTCTCAGCCTGCCGTGCAGGTCAGCACACTGTAAATTATAGGTAGAGAGAGGCATTTGTTGGCATTAGAGAGCAGAGAGCGGTGCGTCCTGCCCAGCGTGGCTCTGGCCGGGGCTGATGTTGAAGAGCAGCTGGCAGCAACAGATCAGCAGCAGGACCCGTGGGCTCCCCTGCCTCTGTGTTTGGGACCTCAGCTGCGAACCCTCCGGGCAGCAATCGTGGGGAAAACAGATTCTCCCGTCGTGCCCTGGGCTCAACTGAGCTCCCTCGCGAAGTAATTGGAAAACAAATCCAGCAACGGCAGCATCAGGAGAGACACAGGCTCTTGGCTCGGGAAGGAGCCCCGCTGTAATGCGGGAGGCCTTATTTCCAGGGACACGCTTCATTCTCTTCTAATAAAATGTGCCTCTCCAGCCCTTGCAGCCCCACACAAACAATTAAGCCTCATACATATATATTGGTGCCTTGTGGAAATTCTAAGGGATATTTTAATAACTATTAAGCCTTAAGAATCAGGTTGTGTCTAGAAAATAGAGCTTAATTCATTACCACATTATTGTGGTAATATTACATCCTCCTCCCTCACACATAGCACATAGGAAACTGGGAGTAGGAGCAAATAAAAGTGAATCTTAGTAACCAGAACTGGTTTTGCTGGAAACACAGTGCTTGGCATTACTCAACTTTACCTGCACCTCTCTATTTAGACACATTTTCTGTGCAGTACCTGGGTCACTCACAAGATTAGAGACACATCAATACATTTACTATGAAGTCCATAACCTACACAAATAAAAGAAAGAAAAAGCAATTACCGGTGAGAAATGCCACACTTGTTAAAAATACCAGCCAAGGCTTAGGAAGCTAAATTTGATGAGATTGCACATTTGATATGACTCATTTGTTCAATGGTTTTAGTCTTAACAGGCACAAGGCTGAACCTGAAAGGATAATTTCAAAACAAATGTACAGCTATTAGCTTCTGGACACCACAAAAATCTTACCAGAATAATGCTGTGATTTCAAACAAACTAAAAATATTTCAGGACACTGTGATGCCACCAGTGTCTGTAGCCAAGAAGCTTTTTACCTCTTTCAGATGGAGTTAGTTTTCTGGACCCCCTTAAACAAAACTGAACTTTCACCTCAGTCGCATGCCTATGGACACAACATGCAACCTGCTGCCAGGCGGGACCCTGCTGCAGGACAGCGTTATTCAGAGCCACCAATCTGATATCACGCTCTCATTAATTACCTTGCACCCACCAGTTAACGAGGGACCACAGAGCCGTCCCACGTGCCACAGCTTAGAGCTGCATGGTGACTCTAAATGACTCTAAAAACCTTATGAAACACTGACACTGCTACCAACGTACCCCTGGTGCAAACCCCCCATGCTGCAAAAGCTTCTCCCGCCTCCTCATCGCTGATAAATACAAATCTTAATATTTACCACAGGAAGTACAAATATGTGCAACTCGTCAAGCTGCATTTAGCCTCGCGTACAGTACCACAATTACTCGGTTACCTTCTGCTGTCTGCTTCCTGTCTGCTAAGTGTGATGCTTTTTTTCCTGCCTAATATCCTGTGAAGGTGCCAATTACCCTGCTGCTTATCAGCTGAAAACTCTGCTTTGTGCAAAGGGAGCATCAATTATTTGTGAGCAGAGAGTAAAGCCTGTTTGGATCATAATGATAGGATGCGGGGGCTTCCAGCAAATACAATGTATCAAAAGGTAACATAAATCTAATAAAGTGTAGGTCACCAGGGATCATCTCAGAAGTCCATGCTTCAGCCTTTAATTGTTAAAATTATGTGAGTTTTGCAGGCGGCTGGCCTGGGGTTGCATACAGGCTTACTATGGCTGAAAAATGAAAACAAAAACTCCACAGCGCAGCGCAGCACGTGCTTTCTTCAAGCAACGGTGTCTTTCAGACACATCCCTCCCTCTCAGCTCGCGCACAGGGTTAGGCTTCCTGCTTCCGTTCCCCTTCCCGGCTCCACGCTGACAGCGGCGCCGCAGAAAACCCGCCAGCCCAACCCTTCCCAGGACTATGGGGCTGCTCTTTGGCCAGGCCAGACCCTCCAGCGGTGGCCAGAAAGCCGAGGACAGCATGTCCTGCTCGGCTATGGCATTCAGTGTTTAGGGAATAAATATCGCCCCATTTCTATGACCGCAGTGGCCTGTCAGCCTTTGATTTGGGGCAACATCTCTGTTATTAGGGAAGCAGCACTGCTGCCTCTTAGGAGGCTGCTGGTACTTATTAAGCTACTCTGAGCTGAATATTACTTTTAGGCCACTGAGCCCGAGGCAAAAAGCTACTTTTCTGACTTTGTGATGAATGCACTGAATATGCTACTGGTACTGCAAGAGAAGAGCCAGTTTCAAAGGGCTCCTACTATGGCATTAAAGCACACACGCGCAGGGAGGCCAAGGCTGGGTGCTGGTGACAGGCGCTGCCGGCAGGAGCCGTCGCACAACGTCGGCGGGAGCGGGAGATGGCAGGAACGCCGCAGAGCCGGCGCGGCCCTGACAGCACAGCATGGAGAGCCCAGGGCCGGCACCTGCTCCCGCCTTGTCCGCGCACGTTCCCGCCGAGCCGCAATGCTCTGTGATCAATTATGATATCTGCAGGCCTGCCCAGGCATCTGCAGAAATCCAATATTTTCAGCTGCAGTTTCCTCCCCAGCGAGCCCAGCGCCGGGGGAAGAAGTCTCCTCCCGGCCCTGCCTCAGTGACTACCTGCCGCTGCCGCCACCCACGCGAGGGGCCGCGCGGGCGCGTGGCGCAGAGCGCATGGCGCTTCACCCTCCTTGCGGGCCTGCGGCTGGGCAAGCCCTCCCGCCCCGGCACCACAGCGAGCCCGAGCTGCTCCCCCACGCCGCAGGCCCCGGCTGCTGCCTCCCGCGCGTCCCCACAGCCTGGGCCAGGCCTCGTGTGGCTGCTGTCGCAGGCAGGGCTGGCCCCACAAGCTAGTTAATGTAAAGAATCAGGATACAAATTAATAGCAACAGCGAAAAACCACAATCTTATCAGAGAGGCAATTCCTCGGCTTGCAGAGCCTTATTCAATTCACAATTTCTGGGAAAGGACAAGGGATTAGGCAGACCTTGCTGTGACCGTGAAAGTCAGCAAGGCCGAGCCAGAGGGGGACTCCTGAGGCCTGGGCATCACGGCCACCAAGCAGGAGCGGTAGCACAGGGGACACCAACAGACACCGCTTGGGCCCTACAAAACCCGCACCTGGGATGTGGCGCTGGGGCCTCACAAGGCTGCCCAAGACCATGGGGCGCTGTGGATGTCGCACAGCCCACGCATCCCTGCCTTTCCAGGGCAGCCTTTTCTACTTTTCCCATGTAAATCCAAGCAATTTCATTCCAGAGCTGTATTTATTACATTGCAGAATTTGAGGATAAACTTAGACTTGGTTGGCACAATTAGTCAGAGATTGAGAGCAAAATTTTATCAGATTTGAAATATTCTTGTTCTGCCATTTCTGAGGTACAATAATAAAGAGTCTCAAACAATTTTGCTTTATCTAAAAGTTCATCTAACGAGAAAAAATGTAAGAGATAAGCAGAATTAACCACTTTCTAGTCATTTATGGTGTAAAATCCTCCCTGGCTACCTGCAAAGGAGATTATAAATTCTTTTCACCTTCCCTTCTACTGGTACCCTATTGTGTGGCCCTGGCAGTCCTAGAAGGACTGTCCTCCTTTTCCACCAACAAAAAGTTTTAATTTCATCTGAACCTATCTCACCATCCCAAGCACCTTGGAAGGTGTTTTAGAAATACTTAGAAATGCCAATCCTGTAGGACGCTGCCCAGCACTCACAACTATTGGCTTTTGCATGATTTGCCAATTAATTAGCACATATTTATAAGTAAATACAGAACGAGGTTCCTAAACTTCTGACTGTACCTCGTAATTGCGTGACTACTGCAAGCAAAAGCCTTCAACAGAGCGATGCGTGGTCCCCGAGTGCTGGGATCTGCTGTGCTTACAACTCTATGGAGACAGAGAACACACCTGGGCTGGGAACAGTTATTTCTCAAAAATACTTTTCTAGCTTCCTTATGACTCTAAATGACCCTAAGCTAATCACTACTTATAGTAAAAGCACTAGACTAGGCTAACTGTTGGAAATAGAAACTTTATAGCATTTGCAGGCAGTCCCTGGAGCATTACTGGACACTAACGATGAATGCCAAAGAGGAATTTTTTATCTCTCTTTTCCCTTCTTCCACTCTGAAACAATCATCAATTACCCTTATCCACTAGCACCATCTCATCTAAGTTCATTTTCAAGATGAAGTTTCCTCGTTGGATGGTGGCTGTCCAATCCTCTTTCTGTCCATCACGGACTGCTTTAGCGCTGTCCCCAGATTGACAGCCCGAGCGCAAATCAATAATAATTATCAGCCTGCAACCACAGAGAGCTGTGTAATTCCGTGACGGGATAGCACTGAACAAACAGCCCCGCATCCGCTGCTCCCGCTTTAAATATGCGGCCCAGGGCTCTCCATTTACCTACTCTGCTCGTGTGATTAGCGGGGGGCTGTCAGCCTCTTCTGCGTCTCAGACATGAAACCTTTGAAGATGGCACGCGGCTCTGCAGCGCACCGCATCATCTCCTCCACATCGCTATGTACAACTATTTGCTGGCAGACGTTAAACAAGTCACAGAATTAGAACAACGCACAACTGCACAGAAGGTTGCTTTTCCCCTGTGACAAGGAGGGGAAAAGCTAATCCACCGCAAGTGGAGTGCACATGCTGCACTGCATTAAAAACGTCCTGCGTTTGGCACACTGTGTGTGACGATGACCACAGAGCTTCTGCTGGTGGCACCGGGTCTCGCTGGCGGCACGTGCCCGCTGTGGACACGTCCCATCCGCACAGCCGCGGAACGGTCTGGCTAACAGAGAAGCAAACACAGCCGTGTATTTTGGGAGACTACAGCATAAGGAAAGGCACCTGCTCAGGCTGTCATATGCAACAGCAAGGGAGAAGAAAAGGGCAAGATTCCAGGCAAATTGGTCCTGAAGTGATTCCCAAGTCTGCTGAGACTCCTGATTAGGAGCACAACTAATGCTCTGGAAAGACTGGGAGATACAAAACTTGCTTGTAGAAAAAGCACTGTGAAAAAGGTACTAATCTAATTTTTAATTTTCACAAGATCCAGAAGTGAATGAAAGAGAAGGATAAAACAATGCAAGTTAAAGAATAGGTTTCATACCCATTGCTTGGGGCGAGGGGGGCTTGCAGGCTTTTAGAGTGGAGCTGAGAGGTGGAAAACGAAGAAGAATTAAGAGGAATGTACAAAAATAAATGCTACACAGAGCCTCATTTTAACAAACTCTTTGCTTACTCTTTGCATCAGGAAATTGCTCTCATCTGCTAAGAAATCTTATTTCCTTGATTTTGCAGTTTCTCAGAGTAAGCAATTCTAAGTATAAGGAAATATATAGATAAGCACTATGTCATACTGCTACTAAAACAGAATGAGAGATTCTTGATACAAATACGTTTACCAAGTGGAATTAAGAGAAATACCCAGTAAAAGAATTGTGAGCTGATTTTGGACCGCGTTTGTTCAGCTCCCTTCAGTACATTTCCGTACTCTGCTTGCAGTGTCGATAGCAAACCCAGCCAAGGGAGCACGACCAGACAGACCAGTATTAGGAGGCCTGAACGAGCCAAGTGCCGAGCCCAATCTATATTATTGACCGCACAAATGTTAACACATAGCTGATAGAAGTGGAGATTTGCTAAAACATTAGGCAGGAAACAAGACATCTTCAAAAATATATGCACTTATGAAAGATATTGCATGTTAGAAGGAGAGAGTTTGTCACAAAAGAAGAAATCCAATAAGCCTTAGCCAACAACTTGTCTCTTCCAGGACTGGGAGGAGTTTGTTGGTTGAGCATGTTTTGGATATAGATGCTGGATGCCAGTAAAAAGACTTTGAGGTTACCAAAAACAATCCAACAACCACGTGGAAAAGAGAACTCACAAGAGGAACTTGAGAAGTATCTTAAACATAACAGCGCAATCTGTGTCAGCGCTGTGGGAGAGACCGAGTTCAACAACAAAAAGGAGAACAGAGAAACTGAGGTCTGCTCTGCATGCAAAGAAGGAATCGTGTTAAAGGAGGCACCAATGAGGCTGGAGAAAGATGTGCAATTGTAGGGGGTTTTAAAAGGCTAATCCGCAGGGAGAAGACAGAAGATCTTATCTAGGCAGACAATATTAGAAAATATGATTTAACTAGAGACTTTCATTAGTATTTGCTTGATCCACTGACTACGAAAATTAATGAAAAAGCTTCTAGTGCCTTCATTTCCACAAGACCAGGAGTGTAATGACACAAAATAGAAACAGCATTTTACTAACGATTGAGAAAAATATGTTCACTAAGAAAGAGCCAATAACAAACAAATATTTAAGTATTCATAATTATGAATTTATCAAATGGATATGCAGGGGCTCCAGCACATATGGGCAATAAATAGTTTCACACAAATAAATCAGGATTCACACTGAAGTTGAAATTCCCACTGGCTGGATTTTTGGCTTTCTGCCTTGCTAAAATTCCCTGTTTCTATGAGAAGCGAGCAGAATTATTGCCTGGTTAGCAAACAGAATAAAAATAAAGGCTAAGAAAAAGCTTAATGCTTCACAAGGACGCAAGGACAGTGAAAAAATGGCCTAGCCAGTCACAGAGCTGAAGGTCAGGATGCGGTCTTGAGTGTTATCTACCATTACTAGATATTGGAAATCCTTATAAAGAGTCAGAAAGGTGTTGCATATTATGTGAGAGGTTTAACAGCAGTAAAGCTATTATTGCAGGAGCAATTTCTGAAAGCCTAACAGAAAATCTAACTCTTTAGTTCCAAACACAAAACAGGCTTATCATGCTTAGCATTGAATTCCCGCTGGAAGCCCCCCAAATTCTAGCTTCTCTGCTGTTTTCTTTTCCTTATTTTTTTTTTTGAGGGAATGTTGCAGAAAAGTGCTTTCTGCATTTAAACATATGTTGCTGCTTACTTTCCACTGGCAAGGAAAAAATTAAATGCAACCAGCCAGAGGCAGGATATTAATGTGGTGTGCATTAAAAGAAAAAAATGATGGTATGAACAGAGTAGTGAGTGATTTATAAAATCAATCACATGCTTTTGGCTCGGTGTCATGTTATAAAAAGAAAAATAACCCTGTTTACATGAACAGGAAGATTAATCACTGCTTTCCTACTATTTAAGACAGACATTTTCTATTTGGTTTCTTCATGCTTCTTTCTTTGTTTGTAGGCAATAACATAGTTTTATAATGCACATCTAATGATTATATTCTGAATAGAGTGAATCTAATGTGCTTCAGTAGTTAAAAGGCCTGTCAGCAGCAATTCTGAGACAAACTTTCAGGCATTTCTAGTCTTAAGAATTCAGTCTTGGATGAAAGTTGACTTTTATGAAGTTTTATCAAAGAAGGAAATGCTATTACTGACTTGAACATAATGTCTGTAGATCACATTGAATGGTACTGGACTTCAAGGTGAGCATTTGGAGTTGGATTTTTCTTTGATAGTTTTTTCCTTTCCCAATTACATAGAATCAAACTGGCAAATTTTCAAGTCAATTAAAATGCGACAGCTCAGGATGCAGCTGGTAATTATAAATTTGTAAGAGATTATTACTAGGGTAAAAGAGGGTTCTTTTTATACTTTGGCAGCTCTGTTAATTGCAACATAACACCCATTATTCATATTTCAAACCAACTTTTAAGCAGTCTCACATTTTGAAAGCCAGTAAGTCTTTACAAATTATAACAACTAACACCTTTGCTTCCAAACACCTCCTCTTCCCTGGGATGCATACAGAAAGAGGGAAATTAGAAAAAGAAACGCAGAAAAGTACTGTGAAAACATAATAATATTGGAAATGGTATCCAGACCCTGGGGTGTCCGTGCAAAAGGAGCTTGGGGTCAGAATTTTAAAGGTCCTGCTATACTAATGATTGCTGTACCTATCAGTTGAAAAGGGTCATACTCTTCACTTTAATCTGATGATGTTCATCTACTTTACTTGCACAAGGGCAGAGATACCCAAACGCTATGAATATGCACCATAGTTCCTCTGTATAACAATTCTTCTTCAAAAGCAGCAGTTTTCTAACCTTCATCCACTGTCAAAGAAGAAACAGCAGAAAGACCAGCAGTTCACAGAACCTTGAAAGGAAATAAGTCAGAGCCAAGGAAAACTACCCAAACCTCAGAAGTAGCCACTACAGCCTCTCTTCTTGAGTTTCTTTTCTATGCCCACATCACAAAACTAGTATTAACACAGTTGTTTCTCACTGTATAACCTCCACACCCCATGCTGCTGAATGCCAGCCTTATCTTCATCTCTGGACATTATTTGGCAGCAATTTTTGCTCATACTCTCTTTGAATCCTCTAGGAGTCTGACTTTTAAAAGAGAACAGGACCAACTCCACCAGTCTGTAACAGATGGATGGACTTTGAAATGCATAGAATCTTACAGATACCCAGAATGAAGATAATCGCCAGAAAACCATCTTCACAAGGGACAAAGTGCTTGAAATGCTTCCATGATTAGCTCAGGAAAGAGACAAAGGCAGAAGGTTTAAGGCCCTGGAGACTGGACTGCATGAAACACGGAAAAGCAGCAAGGATGGGAGTCCAAGTAATTTGCTTTTCCTTTTCTCTCTGTCAGTATTTCTAGACCTCAACCACAACTTACACAAAAGCCTCCTGGAGCAGTGGGAAGAACGAGACTTGGACCTGCAGCCCAAGCAAAGACCTAACAAGTCACCCTATATATTGGCCAAGCAGCTTATTCCCATTTCCCAGAGCAGGAAGGGTTTAGCAGCAAGTGGAAACTCCCCAGCAACCCTGCACTCCTGAGCAATGGGGACCAACAGGATGAGAGAGCTGTTGCTTGTAGTGGAAGCACTCCTTTCAAATTAAACATCATTGACTGCCAGCCTATGCTTGTACGGTTAAAATTACAGTATATTAAAATAATTTATCAAAATAAGCATATAAATATAATCAAAGTCAACTCATTAAAAGTCTATCGATTAAACACATGGAAAAAGTTGTTAATCTAATGAAGAAGAAACATCCTCACTTAAAGAAAATTTGTAGGTTGACATGTAGAACACTCAAGCTTCCATTAGGAGAGTGTTTTTACCTTTTATTATCTACTGTTGCCTTGGAAATCTAATTTTATGGTATGGCCATGAGCCTCCACATAGCCAGACTTCTTTTTATGCTGGGATCTCTTTCATTTAAAATTTTCAGAGTGTAGGATGTGTGTCCATCACCTTAACCTCCTTGTTGCTGATGATACCATATTATTGAATGATGAAAATTATTCTCCTTTTCTATTAGAAAGATTATTTATATAGTTCATTAGGGTTACCTTTGCAAGCTGCCAAATCAAAACAGCAGCAGCTTCATCACATCAGGGGCCAAAGCACTGTCGTAAAGATTTCACACAGTTCCATATATTCTCCTGTAAATTGTATTTACAAAGAAACAATCTGTGAAGTGACATTTATCTGAGTTACTTACAAATGATATCTCATTATAACAGAACAGAATCGCTTACGGCTAGCATTTTGCAGTGTTACTTAATAAATTGCAAATCAGCTCGTTAAATTCAGGTAAACATCCTAGATTCATCCTAAATCAGGATTTCATATCAGGAGGCAATTTCCAAAATCTTATTCAATGACTGCTAGAAGTTCCTGCTTAGAACTTTCAGCTTGATAAAGAAGGACAAGGTCCTTGTCATCAATGGGCAATCATCATGGGCTCTTTCAAACCACAATATTTTACATATTGCTTCACTTGTTGACTTGTCTGAATTATTTTATATACCCATGCCAACTGACCGAGAAAAAAATAGAACCACCTAGATGAAATTGTTTAGATAGAATTCCATTTAATTCCCCTGATGGTATTAATTTGGTAAATGCCCGGTACATGACCCAGTGCTAACATTGTATTGAGCAAAGACAGCAATAAATAAATAACAAAATAAAAAAATCATTGTCAATTCTAAGCTGCAACTGCACTTGTTTGCCACCAAAAAGGCATCTCATATCACACATGCAAAGTAACTAATAAGTGTCTGATTGAAGTTTTGACTTCTGCTAGTCTAGCCAAGGCCAGAGCAATTTCCTTGGTTTGAATGCCCAAAGGAATCCCCAGAGGACAAGCAGGAAATACCCCTGGACAAGCGACACTGCGATGCTCCAGGCTGGAGCTGCCCTGCCCCTGCTCCAGCCTCGCTGCTAACAGCGGTTCTGCACGTCCGCCCGGGCTTCCAACAAAGACAGGGCTTCACTCATCAAGTCACTACGTTCCTTCCTGGTGTATTTTTTTAACAAGGATTTGTGAGTGGCACTTTCCTGGATGTTACAGCATGCTTTGCTCAGATGCCACAGTAATACAGCAAGGGCGCACGGGCGGAAGGGTGCGTGTGGGGACGTGCAGTGAAGATCCGCTACGTTGCGGTGAAGATCCGGGAGACGGGCAGGAGGCTCCCCGGGCTCGCGGCGCCCGCAGTGACCCATCCCGAAGGTGGCTCTCCAGCCAGTCCAGCCGCTGCCTCCCCTTACGCCAAGTGGGTGTCCCGCTCTATTGCAGAGTGTCACTTGGTTTTATTAAACACATTTTGAAGCCCACAGGTTAAATCACAAAGTCTTTGCCCAGTCCTTCCCTTCTCTCTCCCCCAAATATCTCTGCTGCCTTCAATGGGAACCTGAAATCAGCAGAGGTAGAAAATGATCTGATCGGTTTAAATGTAAAACCAGCGTTTTGTTAACCAGTTTATCATGTGGCACCATTCACCAGATGAACGTGCTTTATGGTAGTGTTACCCTGCATGAGCATTAACGAGGAGGGAATGGATTACATACAGAACTTCTTTACCTGTTCTGTAAATTTGATCATGAAGTGTTTCCACCAGAGGAGGTTTTATTGAAGCTATTTCTTATGTGGTGATTCAGTCAGTGCAGAGCTGTAAGATGTGCAAAGTTTACAAGGTGCTAAACAAAACCCAAACCAACTGCATTAGCTGGGATGGATTTCAGTGTGCTATTATATGTGAAGATGCCACCTGCAAAGTATGAAACCCCAGAATTCAGAAGACAGTGTCTTATTTTTAGAGCGACATAAAAAAAAAAAGATTTTGCCCTACATAGAATCAAAGTTGAGCAAGAATTATTTATTAAGGCATGAAATCTCAATTTAAACAGTAAAACTCATAAACCTATCAGGAATACCATTATTTTGGACCAGTAACACAGGCAGACTAACTATAGCACTACTAACAGCAGGACTACAGGTGCAGTAGGGGCTGGGGAAGGAGCGCTGGCCCCTGCAGTCTGCACAGCAATCAGATGAACTTGGATGATTGCCATATTGTCCATAATGTGCAAATTGCATAAAGTCCTTGCTGTTCAAGGGAATAAGGGAGAGGAAGAGGCCTTCTTGCTTACACTCCATGTTAAATGGAAGGGGAATTGTCAGTCGCTGCACAATCCTCCCCTCCACCATCACGGGCTTTTGATGAGCGCCAGCACCTGCAGGTATTTTAACTGCTCAACATTTTAATAGACAAAACCCTCTCAGTCCACTGTAGCTGCTATAGAAGTTCATCACTTGCACGTCTATCACTGTGTTAGAAAGCTTTGTAAAGAAGCAACGGTAGGTTAAGCTATGAATAAAATTGGTTAAATTTGGACCTCGTCAATCAGCTGATAGCACAGAAACATGCCGGTTAATTTCTAGAATGCTTTAGGCATGTATTTCTTACTTGTTTTTTTAATCAAAATTATATAAAGAACAGAAAAAAGTGCAATTACTGGTCTGTCATGATCCAAAACAAGTCCAAATAAAGCTATGGGTAGTTGCAGCTGTGCTTCATAAACTAATATACTTACACGCTGCCAAGACTACTACACTTTATTTGATTTCTGGCTTCCAAAACGCTGTGATATATGTTAACCTGGCTACCTGATTTTCAGCATGGATATGTAAGTACTGTTTAACATTGACAGTTATAGATAGCTTAGCATTTAACTGGAGTCTTCCTTGACCTCAATTGCCACATTAAAATATTGTTAACAAATTTAGGGTCAAATTGGCATTTATTCTACAAGATTAGGTTTACTCTGAGTCATTCATATGTTGTCACCACAATTGCCAGTCACTTACATCTTCATGGAGGTTGGGGCAAGCAGCCTGTGTCAACATTAGCAGGAAAGATGCAATGACAAATGAAGTTCTGTGCCCGTGGACAGCTAACATTTTGCCTGTGGTTTCAGTGGCCCAACATTTTAGCCATAGGAACCATATTCCTATGAATAACTAAACTGCACACTGCAAATTTAGAAGTTCATAAATAGATATAGAGGAAAACTTATTATTTCAACCCAAATTAACTGCATTTCCATAGCCCAGAGTAGACCATGTATCACTGTATGCCTGATACGTTTATGGCAAATAACTGTTTTATTAGGTATTTTGGTACACGTATTTCAACAACATCAAAAATTAACATAACGCTAAGTTTGTTTCTTCAAATCTGTAAGTACTTACATGTTGTTATAATGAAATATGAGAACAAAAATGTGTGCATGCTTACTCATGTATGAAATATATGAAAATAAAATACATATGCATATGTATGCTTCACTTGTGTCTCTTATGATTAACAGGTTTTCCAATATTTTAGAACTGATGACTGCCTCCTGTTTCAACCTATTTTTGTGCCCTTTAAATTTTAGTCATTAGGGGATAAGTCACACAGCATTAGTAATCTAACTTTGATCAGTCCTCAGAGTCCCACGAGGACAAGCCATGAAACCTCTGGTCAGTTTACAGTCGATCCTTAATCAGACAAAATGCCTAATGATTTCAGTAATGATTTTATAAGGAGCCCAGGATTTGTCCTCCTGTTATTAAGCAATGCAGAAGAAGGATCACGGGGTATTTCCAGACTCCTCAGCCTGGAAGGGCATTTAGTGCACAAGAGCAGGTCTCAAAAATGCTTGGTTAAAGTCAGATTCTGCAGTGGAGATTTCCAAGGTTCATAATCTCTTTAGCAGAAACATCAATTTATCTCAGCATGCCATAAAAGCTATAATAGCAAACAAAACTAGAAAACCAGAGAAGATTTTTGTCCAGTATTCAATTATAAGTGTGTTTTGAGACCGGCATACTCTGACATTTTATTCAATTATTTGGCAGCTTCTAAAACATATATATGTGTATATGTATGTGTGTATGTATACATACACACACACACACACACACACATATATATATATATATATGTATTTAGCTTAGTTTCCTTGCAGATCTTTGGAATTTAATGCAACTCTGCAGATAACCCGCTGACACTGCCTGGTTGCTTGGTTGCTTAGTTGCAATGCTTTTACACTAGCTGGCCAAACTCTGTAGACCTGCCACTCATTCATCTCATCCTCAGGTCTTTCCTTTGAAGAAGGAAAAAAGGGTTTTAGGGTAAACTAAAAAGAGGAACTTTGTATGGAAATTTATAGAGGTTCTCAAAGAACTTAATCTGCCTGAAGACATTTTCTACATGAATCAGCCAGAATCTGACTGTCTCTTTGAAGAGGAGAGTAGCGTGATTTCCTGAAGACCTTTCCACTGGTCTTCCACTGTCAGAATGACATCCCTTCTGCTCCTGAACTCCTACCAAAAGGCAAAATAAGGAAAAATTCAACTCCAAGAAAAGTTCTGACCCTAAAAGAAGCTCTATAAACTCAAGTAGGATCTTTTGGTTTTAGAATTGGAGCTGTGTAAGGATTTTGGTAGAAAACATAATTTGGTTGGATGCCAAGCATTTCTTGCACATAAAGATAGGCCTAAATACATATATCTTTCTTTTTAATATAAGAATAAATGAATAAATTTTGAAGTGGCAGTTATTCCTATATTAGATGTTGAAAAGCAGCAAATTTAGACAAGCGAAAGAAATTAAAACCAGAAAATTGCAGACTATTTCACTGCAGTAAAGGGAGAACACAGCTTCCTTCCCTTCATAGGCTCTGACTCCTTATAAACAGGACATGCTGCTACAACTGCCCCTCAAGGGTCTGCGTTCAAACCTATGTTGAGGAAAAGAAAACCAGAAAAGAATCCAAGGGGTGAAAATCAGCTCATGTGCACAGCACTGCCACTTCGTACACAATACTTGTCACTTCAGAAATGCCTTAAGTCCTTCTGTAAAACAGACCAATTTCAGAATCAGAGCAAGTGTCACTGCCAGACCCGTCTTACAGATATTTCTCTGGGTCTTCCTTTGAGTTTTGCTTTGGTTTTGCTAATGGTGCTTTACCTCAAGGCGCTTTCTTTGTGATTCCACCTTCCTTGACCTCTCATTCATATTTTTTTCTGTGCAGTCTTAAATAAACTCACAAAACCAGATTATTGGGCTTCCACCCTTTACACCCAAGTAAGTCCCTATCTCACCATTTGGCACCGGAAGGTGTTTCTTATGGGGGAGATCAATCTGCCTATTTACATTTGTTATTAATTCCCCCCTCATGTGCAGATGATTGTGATTTTGTTTGGAGAGCTTCTTATGAAACACATTTACCATGTCAATCTACAAATAACATTATTTATAATAATTATTTCCAATATCCAAAGAAGCAGAGCAAGTCTTCTCCGGGCAAGTATGTTCCTGAAGGCCAGGCTGGAGCTTTTTCTCTCTGCAGCTTTTTCATTATCACAGCATTCTTCACACCCCTGAATTCATGCTGGGCTTTGGGCTGGGGTGCCTGGTGCTCTGGAATTTGGAAGACTACAATAACTTTGGACTATGAGCTCTACAGAGCAGCCTCTGCGCATACACCGAGCACAGGCAGAAGCCAGACACACTTGGCTTTGATTGCTGGCAAATGAATAAACTGAGACACCATCCAGAGCACGGCGCAACTGCCTCGCAAGAGGGATGCTAAGACTCAAATAGCACAGAATCTGCTGCCCTGGAAATATTTATTATATTCAGATTGATTGCTGGTGACTAGATTGACATGGTAAATTCTAGCAAAATATATAACCATAGACATTAAATGTACTCTGCTACTGAAATCCACTTAATTGACCTTAAAAGTCAGGCTCGCCTGGACTCCCAGTCCATTGCTGAGCATATTACCAGCCTCAGAGGGGAGGCTGCAAATGTGACCTGGCAGAAAAGCAGCCTCCTGCGAGCCGCGAGCCCGGCTCCCATGCGCCGCTCCATGGCACGCGTGGCCGCAGCCCCTGCGGAGAGGCCAGCGCCTCCCGGGCCATCAGAGCGCGCGAGGAGGAGCCGGGCCCTGCGTGGGCGGCAGGTTTGTCCCCTGGGCGCGCTCTGCACGGGCCGGTTGCCTCCCGCCCACCCGGCGCTCAGGTCCCGCACCATAAATCCAGCTTAGGGAGCGGCTTGCCAGGGAATTAGCATTCAGCTGCCTTATTCAGGGCCCTCTGCTTCAACGATATATTTTTCACAGATTCCTGACCTTTCCAGCCCTCAGGAAAGCAAATGCCCTCATGCGCATCTCCAGTTTTTCTGGGGAATTTAAGACACCTGCTGAAATTCTTGCAATACAGCGTGCTCCTGCCAAACCTCTACGCGGATGGCCGCAGTGCTGTTACCGTAAGGCTTCTCATCTGCCCTTTTTAAGGTAAATGCTCCTCTCCCCATGGTCTCCGAGGAAGCAACCAGTTCTCGTATGACTACGGCACCATCCTAGACACCTAGAGTCAGCCCTCCTGCAAAGCAGCAGCTCTTACTATAAAATGCCAGTAACTTAATAACAGTACATTAGACAGTTTGTGGAACTCTTCTCACTCTCTTTAAATTAATTTTGCATGAGGAAAGGGGTCCTAAAACATGCCCTATAACTCGACCATTTCAAACCATGGCTAAATGTCATTCCAGAGACCACGAGCCTTTACAGAGAAAGCTATTGCAGCAACCTATGGGCAGGAAGGAAGGCAGCTGATTTTTCTTACCATTCTATTTAAAAGACTTCTGTGTGCATCTCAGAGAAGCTTTTCAATTTTATTATAAAACCTCATTACTTCTTTTTATTGCAGACTTAGTGGAGCCTTCTTGTAGAAATTAATCATATGATTAACTGTGAGATGGTCTTTTAATACTGCATAGACCATATATGTTAAATGTCCTTCTTGACCCTTTATTTGCAACTTGGGTATTCTCATAGGACAGAAAATAAGAGACAAATCAATGCAATAGGATATTTCATCCAGGGCTTCCTGCCCTACCCTAAATACACATTATTTTAAATCTTGTTATTCAAAGAAGGTATGGAATCAAATTCACAACTGTCAGAAACCATTAGAGTCACTGGAGCTTATTCTACCTGCTTATTCTAACAGAGAATCTGCCAATAGCAAACACTTTTTTCTTTAATACCTTCACTCAGTGTCTTGACCACTGAGAGCTTAGCAATAAAATGATGATATAGGAAAAAAAAAATCTCCGAATTAAGGGCACTATCCAAGAGGCAATGGTGGAATATCCAGAGTGGAAACATTTAGAAGATGGGTAAAAAGCAAGAAAACAAACTCCCACTCTCTCGGAGATGGAACGGGGCTGCCTATGTGTGAGCACAGTCCGTGCTACAGAGTCCAATCCGACACTCTCCCTTTCAGTATAAACTTGTCTTTCCAGCTATTACTACAGCGAATGGAGCGTGTGCCCTCTACTGCAGTTTTGCTCAAATCCATCTATCATTTTATTGACCTGCTGGGAAAAACATCCCCTGTTTTCCAGCTCACAGACTGGGACTCTTCGTGGCCACAGCCCTGGAAGGGATGTTCCGGGAGCTTTTGAAAAGCTGCAGGTGCTTCCCCCTGCTGTGAACGTGCAAGAGAGAAAAACAAGGCACAAGGAACCTCCTCTGGGGAGCTGGGTTCTGCAGACACCAGGCAGTGGCTTGGCCCGGCTTGGGCCTGCTGAGTGGGGACGCGGGGGCTCCCCAGGGCCTTCCTCTCATGAGAGGAAGACCCTCCTGCGGGCACAAGGGGAGGAAGGAGGTCACAGTCGCACACTATGGCCTGTGGCTCATGGAGCCCTGTCCTTCAGCGGGTAACTCAGGCACTGCACCCTCCCCAGCGCTCTCCCTCTCTCATTTACAGCAGGGCACGAAAGTCGCCACAGGCCTTTCATACCTCTGGTTTAATCTCCCGTTCCACCCCCAGGACGCAGCCCGGCCTGTGCGTTTGCCCAGCAGCAGCTCCCACGTCGGCGCGGAGCGCGCGGCTCCCCACGGCGCGGGCCCTCGCGCCTCAGCGACCCGGGCGGCACTCGCGGCCTCGGCCTCGCGGCGCAGCCCCGCTTAGAACCTGAAGGGAGACCAATTATCATTGATCTCCAAGCGAAGGGCTCAATTCCAGGTGATATCATACTGTTTGGAAATCAATTCTTACCAGCAAAAATAAGTGTTTTTAGGCATCTCACAAGCTCATTCTGAAAGACCTGGATCACAACCTTTTTACAGGACAACACCATTTGTTTTCTTTGTACAAAAATCATAAAAATTCAGAAAAGTCTATCTTAAAACTTTGGAAAACCAAGGATGAAGCATGGATGCAAACATCCAACCATCTAGGTGCACCAGGTGCTCATTTAGTACCTCTCCTGCTGCTGATTCATGAAAGCGAACGGCAGAAAATCCAAGGGAACCGTTTCAAATCCTTTCCCACTGCAGACAACACACAACCATCACCCAGTAGCTTTGGGCTCTCTCCTCACGGAGGGCAGGAGCAGCAGCTTGTCCTGTCCTCGAGGTACCCGACGTGGGGCTGGCTGCTGCCACCGCATCCACCCTGCCGTGCCGGTGCCCTGGCCACACCAGCCCCGGCTCGGGCTCTCCCTGCTGGGCGCTCAGGAATTCTCAGGGATGCTCAGCCCCTGCTATGCCCATCATAGCGACACTTAAACTGTGCTGTACTTTCCAACCTTATGGGGTTTTGATGCAATTTCAAGGTCGTTTTCCAATCCCTACCCTGACCACCTCTAACACTCTGTTTTACTCCACTTTCTCTCAATTATACAAATGCCCTATTTGTTTCTTTATCTACCAGGCACTTCTCCGTTCTCCTGCTCCTGCTGACTCCCATCCCCTCCCAAGGGTCGGCTCCTGCCTCTCTCCATCTTACCCTGTTGCTCCTGTGGCTGAGGAGCGCCATTATATCCTCTCCTACTCACTCTGGTTGGACTTTCCAGAAATCTCTGCAAAGCAACCGAGGGAATTCATCGACCTCTCCCAAACCTCACTTTAAAGTCTCCTTCTGCGCGCGGCCAACCAAGCCCTCGACCACACGAGGCCAGTCCTGCGCCAAGGCCACTGCCTGGTGGTTAGTCTGTGGCATCTCCTGCCCCTTGCGGGTAGGCTCAACTCAACACCGAGCAGGAGTGATTAGTGACCCGGGTCGTGATGGAAATACAGTTAATGGTGGTATTAAATTAGCCTTGAAGTTGCCTTGCTTTGGTGATGCTACAAGACTGTGTGGAGTTGGCATGTCTCTCGCTCCAGAAGACTTAGTTATTTTTTCCTCTTCCTACCAATATTCCTCACTTGTTCAAATCTTTTTCCCTAACTTACAGAATACAGGTTAGGTCAATCTTTCTTTATCAGTCATACTCCCAACACCCTAAATCATGTGTTTGTTTGCCTTCCACTGCACTTTTACAAGCTCAGTCAGCAATGTCCTTCCTATTATACTTTGCAGAATTGCAGATATTCCAAGCATAGCCTCTCCAGTGCTTCAAAAAGTGGCAGAGTAACATTAATAGATACATAGCAACACATACACACTTGTTTACACTTATACTTCTGCCCAAGTTCTTCATTCCACACCACTTTTGAATCTCCATCTTGGAGTATGTTAGAAATTGGTGCACTCAGTAAAAAGGCCTAGCAATTGCTATAGACATTGCTCCTTTGAAGGAGTATTACCTTTACTTTAAACCTTTTCAGAGTAATTCACGTGTCTAATCCCCTGCAAGTAAGTTTAATGTGCTGTGTGTAACCCCAGTAGTGATTCTAGGTGTTGCAAGAAACATTAATAAGAAATCGGTAACATTCATTCCAGTTAATCAAATGAATCCTAAGCCAAAACCTCAGGATGACTCCAAGGGACTCTACTCTCCCTGATTCCTGTTCTTTGGATGAGATGCATGCTACAACCACTTCAGTAAAAATCCCTTGGAGGACTTTGCAGGAAACCATTGGTGCAATACCCTGGCTCAAACCCATCTCGTGTAATTATGTTTCATTACCAATATCCCCTCCCTCACAGTCCTATCCACAATCTCATCTAATGTACAATGCCTGGAAACTGCTATGTTAAACCTTGGAGCGGGTCAGCATCTTTAACATTCAGGGTATCGACTCACGTGGAAACCTTGTTAATTATCCCGATGGTGCTTCAGGAGCAGGGTAACGGCACAGAGCCACTGCTAACGATCAGCACCCGGCCCCAAGGCCACAGCCTGGTGGCTCCTTGTTTGGACCCATCGGAGATGCCGCCCAGGAGTCTCCAGCTTCAGAGAGCCGGGGCTTCCTTGGAGCCGCACGCGCGTCTACCTGTAGAGCCGGCCTGACGCCTGGCTGCCCGCAAGCCGGCCAACACCCTCCCTACGGCATAGGTTTCCAGGGAATATCGGATCTCAGACAGGAAGCCTAGATAACGTTTAAGTGCCATCACTTTTATGGGAAGGCCTTTTCACTGTGACAGCTCTGCCACACTGGTGTCACATCCCTCTTTACACTTCATCACGCCTGTTCACACCTTGGTGCATTGATGAATCAATCAAAGCATTTTCCTGCCTTTCTCTGTCCCTTTTGCATCCAAATGGGACACTTTGCTCACCGCAAGACAAACTTTCACGACTTGATATTCAATTTTCTTTTCCAGAAGTGAATGAGAATGCTTATTGCACATGTAAATCAACCAGTATTCCAGGACAATAATGAAATATGTATTTGGCTCTATTTGGGGATTTTTGAGAGAGAGAGAAAAAAAAAAAAAAGAAAGAAAAAATAAGAAAAATTTGCAAAATGGTGGCTGTGTCCCTGATCTCCTGGAATTAGAGTGAAAAAGATGTGTTTGTCTTTTCTCAAAGCAGGTCTTGTAAGAGCTATTATGATTGGATTGGGGACTAAGAATACTGCCTGCTTAGAGTCTAGCCAATATTTGTAAACCTTAATGAATAAATTACAGTTTTGAACCTAATTTTCACTCCTAATAGAAGTGACTTGAGTTTCAGGAGTAATATATACCAATAAATTCCATTGCAATCAGTGAGAGCTACAGGCACTTGACAGCTTTGAAAATATAGCTTCATCTACTTAGGTGTCTAAATATGGATTGCAGTCTACATTTAGGTATCCATGTTTCAAATTTTTACATTATTTTTGCCATGTACATACCATATAACCTGTCGGCAGCCTTTTTAATTCAAAGTCTACAGAATACCTGAGTTTCAGAAATAACACAAACTCCTTGAAAATCAGGCAAAAACAAACACCAAAAGAAAAGCATATTATTGAATTTTCAGAGCCGATTAAACATGGAGCAACCCTGGAGAGCTCTCCCTTGACTTCAAGTTTGGTCCGCTTTTCAAATGCCACCGTGGAACCTCCCCATGAGGAGAGAAACAAGTGTCCAAGCTGCTTCTGCCCCAGCCTCATCTGTTCTCCTGATAGACTTGACTCTGGAGCTGGCCTAAAGCAGAAGAAAAGTCCACCACAAGCCCCCACACATCCCAGAAAAGGCAATGCAAACACAAGGGTGTGTTGCAGAACTGCATGATAACAAGACTAGCTGAAGATTTAAGTCTACCAAAGCTTGGGACCATGGCCATCCACCAAAGCGACTTCAGCCTCACCCAGAGATTTGCTTGTCAAAGTTGACATTGCACATGCTACCACCAGAACCATAATAATACATTATTTCCCCCTAAATACGCTAAGTAATCAACTTTAAGGACTGTTTTATTGTGAAATCCTTTAGCAATTATAAGAATAAAGTAGCACACACACTTTGAATACCCTTTATATAACATTACCCTTTATATAACAGATTTTTCATCAATCACTCGTGGGCTGAATCACACCAAGATCCACAATGTGGAAAGCACAAGCTGAGCTCCCTGCCATATGTGAAGCATGTGCCCTTCATGAAGGCACGGGGCTTAATTCTTCAGTTTCTTTCTAGTAAAATTTATTCTCACCATTCGCGAGTACTTTGTCCAAATAATGTTTACATGATGGGGTCCAACCTACAGCACAGATTTTAAGCTCTTTTTTATCCTAAGTGGAAACAGCATGATTAAAACAACATTACCCATTAAAACTTTCTTTCACCTGTTGCAGCTGCAACAAATGACACACTGAGCCTTTCTCTCATTTTTTTTCAAGAAGTAAATGAATTTTGTGTTAAAGCTTCAGCAACCTTTAATTCACCGAATTAGGGATTTCCCAATTAGAGAAGAAAGCAGTTTGTGGAGAAGTGACATGTGAGTATTTACTCTCTGTTTAAAGACTTTTTGGATTAAAAGATATTGGAACAGATAACACCACAAAATTAGTTTTTGCTGTGATGGTGGGGTGAAGGTTTCTGCTGTTGCTAGGATATTCTGCCCTATCACAGCCAATCTTGACGGTGAAAATTGGTGCCTTAATTTCCCAGTGGTCCATGCTGCTTCTGCCTTAGGCCTCATTCTGGTTAATCACGCTGTCATTCTCGCTGCAGATTGCCTTTTGACATCTTCATCTGCAAACACGCTACAGTCAAACCTGACTATGGTCAATTCAGCGTTTCACTGGCGGTCGGGACGGAGCTGGTGGTCAAGTTTCTTGTAAAGAGAAGAGCTGTGCTAAAGGATGAGGAATGCAGTAATTGAAGAGTTATTTTGCTTGGCAGAGGCAGGCGTGACCATGTCTAAGGGAAGTGTAATTGGAACCGTGATCGTGTTTGGTTCCTGGTACTGTAGCGCCAGGAGCCATTTACAGAGCCCCAGCAGCCTGGGGAGATGGACCCTTCCTCCCCTTTCACTGACTTAAGTGAGAGCAAAACAGCACAGCGCTGCTCCTGGTTTACACGTGCGTAATTGAGATGTGTGTTGGGCTTGATATTGTCTCATCTCAGATGACAGAGTCTATTGATGACGGATTTTTAGACAGAGCTTAGCTGGCTGCTTTTATTGCCTTTTTTTCTTTTTTTTTTCTAAAAAAATAGTTTCTTTTTGATTTTGCTGTGTTTTCCATTATACAGTTCATACCGTCCCCTCCCCACTGGGATAACGGATCATCTGGATTAATTCCCTTGCAAAGTTGTGATTCCTGCCTCTCAGCTACATCTGAGAGGATTTTCTCCCCTCATGTGCCCTATACAGTAGCCTTATGGTGCAGAGGGATGCAATACAGCCCCAGAAGAGCCTGCCCTGCCAACACACCACTACCATCAGAAGTTGCATAAAAAGCTTTTCTGAGGACGAGTGACAAGTGTCTGATGACAGGTTTCTCCTGAAAAACCTGAGATCCAACAGGGTGATTTCTAGCAGGAGGTACTGATCTGAAAACTGTAACTAACCAATATACTATACAACATGAGACGTGAAATAGGTTAAAATATTAAAATAAGACCGTAAGTATTTGCAACTATATTCAAACCACTTGCTTGTTCCCTCTCCCCTACCTGCCAACTTCACGGGGGCTTTCACCACTGTTTATCAATATAAACTGAAAGTGCCCCTAAAAATCATTAGGCCCCCAACTTCCACTAGAAAATGTGTGCAGAAGTTATTGAAATTATGCCAGCAGAGATGTACGACAAACCAAAAACTTGTACTATTTTGCTATAGGTGGAAATGAACAAGAAGCATTTTGGTATTTTAAATAATTTATCTTTGAAGAGCAAATGCTCTCTCATTAACTTTGCCTCTCTGATATCTTCTGCCCTTCCCACCAGGATTGCTGCCAGTGCCAGGTGTCTGCTGTGGCTTCCCACAGCTGCAAAGACAGACTGCTCGCATCAGACAGCCACAATAAATGATATAGCCAAACCTGTGAAGGTGTATCAGGTATCTCAGCTGTGAAGGTATCAAGCCAGCTAAAAGGAGAAGTTTTTTTTCCTAGAATAGCCCAATGAGCCACACTGCTCCTCTTGCTTACAGTGGCTAATCCTTTCATTAGGGGCACGTGCATTTAAAGCAATGATCTCTCTCACAGAGGAAAGGATTACCCAGCCTAAGCAAGAGCATTATGACTTTGGCTTTTTATAGGAGACAGAACAGCACAAAATAGCTCCCGAACAGGAGCTGGTGCAGGTCCGGGGTGCCAGAAGAAAGAAGTAAACCAGGGAAGCCCATTGCGAGTGTGACTAGCGTGGTAATCGAGTCATTAGAACGCAAAATCCAACTCTAGAAAGAAAACTGAGCCTCACTTTAGAAATCTGCCTTGTAAACACCCACAAGAGCAATTAAAAAAGCTCATGAGTATTTTTAACAAAGTAGACCCCTGCTTGGTCAAAGGCTTTCCAGCTAAACCCATTAAAACTGTGCCAATTCACATCATCTTCGAGGACAGACACTTCTTCCCTTTGTAGCAAGGCTAAAAGCAGTATTATGCTTCATATGAAATATTTACACAGAACATATATGAAGCAGCTACATACATGTACCGGACTCTGAAACCAAGTGATAAATTGCATTTCTCCTGCACCTCTGACCGTCTCACCTGCACTCTGCCCACTAATCCATCTTTGCCAGGCTACCTCTAACCTTCCAAACCTATCAGCTGCTTGCAGACAACCATCTTTCTTTTTTTTTTTCCAGATAATAACTTGCTAAAAAATGTTTTCTTCCTTCCTACAAATGAGGAATTTGCCCCCCAAAATGTACTGGTCTGAGGTTCAGGGCCCTCTTACAACACTGACAAGTTTAAAGTCTAATATCACAGAGTAGTGTAGGTTAGAAAGCAGTACTTTATATGAGCAGGGACAGCTACCACCTCCCATCCCTAACTGTTAGCTATAAGCTCTACCAGATGCCAAACTGTTTATTTTAGTCCTGGTAAACCACAAGATGTCAAGCTTTTCAATGGCAGTGTTATGAGGAACAGAAACGCCCTCAGATCGCGTTTTAATATCTAAAGTTATTCAGGCCTCTACCTAGAATGGCCTGTAAGACACTCTCATTTCACTGAGGATGGTTGGTAAAAAAGGCAAGGAAAAGAGTGCAACTGCAAAATACATCTAGCACTATGTAGCTGTAGGCCTTACCAGTTCGCATTGACCCACACCGAATCATCTCTAAGCACAAGTAGAGAAGGGCCATTTAACCTGACACGTGCCTGATTTGGCTTGTGTCCTCCGTACTGCCAGGTTTTCCAGCAGACAGAGGCATGTACAGTCAGCTACTGAAATCAACTGAAACCAGCTACTGAAATCAAGGCTTCCAAGGTCTGGCTGACCCGAGTGAAAGCAGCTCCCTGTTCCCATCTGGGCTGAGCAGCCCAAGCCTCCACTGTGCACAGAGACACCCTCAGTCAAAGCACCCGTGAAGCCATCACCGCCCCTTCGGCCTCTGCACAACCCTTGTGATGGAGGGTTTCCGAGACACTGCAAGAGCCAGGAGCCTCTGTACATTTCAGAGCTCTCACACACATTCCTAAGGAAAATCGCATCCGTGAAGCTTCCTTGATCTACTGCTGGTGAGTTAGCATGATCCTGCAAATCACAAGACCTCGGCTAGAAGCAAGTCTCTCCATGCAGACCAGAAGGCTGCTTGTCCTCTCGCCTGCTGCCCTATTGATCGCCCTCTTCATTCATGGAGCATGTGGCAGTTGGGGAGGAACACAAAGGGCCAAGTGAGCCTGCCCCGATCCCTCACCCCCTCCTAACGTACAAGGAAACAGAAGTCCTTGGACCACGATTTTGGGTCAGTGCCAAGCACACCTGCTAATGAAAAGCAACAGCACCAAATGCACACGCTAATGGAGGAGGAAAAGGCAAATCTGCATGCTCTGTCCCCGCTGACGCAGCTCGCTTGGCAGCCAGCGTTAACATCCTCAGTGCCCTGCGAGAAGACTCGTTTGGAGCACGAATTGCACCTTGCCCTTTGGAATCATGGCAAACAACTTCTAAAAACTTTCAATATACACAGAAGTACTGTGAACTAGAGGAAAATAATCTAATGTCATAACTTTTTTTTTTTTCTTAAGAACTAGAAAACTATCTAAATTATATCCCCTGAATAGCTGGGTAAAGATGAACTGGTGACTGCAAAACTGGTGGGGTTCTTGTCTAAGAGTTTCCCTACAATCCAAGTCTTTTCCTCCACCTTTGCTCTGGTTTGTGAAAGGAAATGCAGAACGTGAGTTCATCTTTCTTTTCTTCAGTAATATTCCAAAGTGGCTACAACACCACTTTCAAATAATTATATAAGCATTAACTCACTCGTACTTTAACAAGAGTAATCAGGGTATGCTAACATGACCTTAGCGAAATGCTGACAAAAAAAAAAATTAAAGACACTAACAAGTAAGAAGAGATTACTAGGTTAATAATGAAAATAGACAAAATACATTTTCATTAAAAAAAAAAGTTTTGCCATGAGTGTACATGAATAGTACAGCAATTAAACTGCTATTTCTATTCAGGATGTTCCTTGCTTTGAATGTAACACAAGGATCATCTAGAATAAATCAGCATTGTGCTTTAATGAGTTGCAATATAGGAATGGTCTCCAGGGCTGCTCCAGCTACCTCGTGTTGCTGGGATCAGTGCTGGTCAGCTGTACACAATTAGCTTTCCCAGGAAGTCTCCCATGTGCACTCTCAGGTTTTTAATCCTTGGATCCCTACAGGACAAGGTTTTCTACCCATTTGCAAACCACATGTTCGGAAAAGATTTAAACCCTTGGCTGAGTTTTGGGCTCGGTGATTCAGGCGAGCTCGAGGAGGTCCTGCTGGCCGGGCTCGGCCGGGGAGGCTGCCCTTAGCAAGCTCTGTCCCGGCAGTGCCGAGGACAGGACTGCACTGCACAGCCTCAGCTGCGCCCCGCAGGACACAACACAACATGAATTTGCCGGAGCGGGTGCTGCTGTGGGGACCTGAGCACAGATTCAGCCCACGGACTTTGCGTGGACCTAATTTGGGGCCCACCCCCTCAGAAGGGCCCACAACGCTGGTGGTCGCAGCCTTGCCCCGCGCGGCACCGCGAGGCCGGTGCCCCAGCAGCCCACGTAGCTCTGGCCTCACTGCCCCACAACTTCCATTTTGTCCAGACAGGCCCAACTCCCTTGTATTGCCCCAAAAATTCTTGCACCGAGTTCAGTGGAGAGCAGGTCTTTAACCGCACCAATTCACATACATAAGTATTTTACGTCATGCCCAGCCAGCAGATTTAAACCATATATTTCACAGAAAATAAGGGTGAAGGTTACGTGCAGTTAAACATCTCATGATACAAGTTTATACATATGTTTTTTTTCTGCATGTAGTTCATTAAGAACTAATGTAAATCTATGCAGAAGGTGAGGATGGTCACTGCTATGGTTCCCTCCTAAAGATCTGTATGTGGAGCTGAGTCCTACAATCCTCAGGCTCCGAGAGAACAAAAAGCCTTTCCAATTTTAGAGAGAGTTATGGTTCCATAGGAATTGCAGGATCTGGTTCATAAGACACTGCACACGGACCTTATTTTATTTATCTTGTAAGGGTGAGCAGTTAACAGTGCTGGGATTCACACCTTGGGATCAAAGGAGCATAAGTATTTGAAACCTGATGCTTATACCATTAAAGTATCTGCTCTGGGACATGCTCCGTATGTTTTCCTGCTTTCCTCTCACAAGTTACATTCCATAATAAAACCTGATATTCTCAAGCTTTCTGAATACCATAAATTTAATCAGCAAATTCTGCTTTAAAAGAAAAATATTAATATGATGAACTTCAGATGACACAGATTGGCTTTTTACAGCCTCTCCTGGACCTTTACGCAATAGTAACATTAAAGCTTGGTCATGGGGGTAGAGACAACTTTACCTTCCTTAAAATTAGCAAATTCTAGCTGGTGTCAGACCTTAAATGAAAGGGAAAGGATTCATAAGTCAGTGGAAAGTAAACATTTTTATTTGTCAACTGCTTAAACACAAGCTGCTTATAATTGCACAAGTTTTAATGGTTTTCCAAAACGGAACTACTGTCAGCCAACGCTCTGCAATGCAGAGGGCTGTAAATGCCCTGGACAAACTATTATCTGTGCCTTCCTTCACGTTGTGATTACGTGTTCAGTAAATAGCATCCAGCCTAAAAAGACCTTGTTGTGAAATCAAGCAACATTAACTCATTAAGTCAATAATTCATGGATTCTTTTATCTAAAGCGGCAACATCACACCATCAATTCACAAAACAGCCACTTCTCCGAAGTGTATGTGATGATAATAATGGATTTTCTAACAATACGCTCGCCGAGCAAGGTCACTGCGCACAGATGCGGTGGACGCCATGATCTGACCTAGGTCAGCAAAACAGGCTTTATTATTGAACCTAATTATGAACTATCAAGATAATGGCCCAGACTAAACTGTTTCCTAGGGGATTATTTAGAAACTAGTCAGCCATTTTAGGTTTAAACCGCACTGTACAGAGCCGAGCGCGCAGCGGGGCTGGCGCGCAGTATGGAGCACGTTCGCTGCACACGCTGCGGAACGGCCACGCAGCTGCCTGCGGGAACCCACGCGTGCTCCGAGGGCATCCACCCCAAACCGAGCCCGCAGACCAGTCGAGTGAGAGGACAAGCAAAGGAAAAAGTCTATAAACCTGTCCCCTGGCTTGACGTAGATCTGGAGGTAAAAAACACAACGGTGTTGCAGATACGTCCCTATATAACGCCTGCAAGCAAACAAACGAAGCAAAAACTATTTAAGATGCCACTGGCTGCTTTCAGAATAAGCGTGGTGAAATACCTTATAAACATGGAGTTTTGAGTTTATTCCTTAGGAGAGCTCATTCTAAGTTTTCCACACTTCCTGGACTTCCCTGATTAGTTGAAATTAATGCACGGGATCAAAGCTGCCTGCTGTCATTTTTGTTCACTTGAAGGTATTTTCGCTTGATTTTTTCAGAAAGAAAAGCATCTCAGTTGAGTTCACTTCTCCAGCCAGAAGAGTCATTAAAGTGTTTCCTTCCCTTGTGTGCGTCTCCCTCTGTAATTCTCCAGGTGTCTAGAACTGTCTCATTATTATTTTATATCTCAGCTCACGTAATTACACCCAAGTTTCAGAGAGGAAAAGCTCCTTGAGATCAGAGTTCTTGTTGTGTTAGAAGTGAAGCCAGCCTCTGAGCTTTCCTGGCAGGGGAAGATTGATTCCCTGTGTGATTCTCTTAATTATTAAAAATCATCTTTTTATTTCAAATTTTGATTCATATGGTAATTAGATGCCTATTTTAGAGTTGTTTGTTTTTCTAAGATCAGAGTTCTGCTGCTGTGATAAACTTCTCACCTTTAATCCGGCTTCCAGTCCCAGTGCAGCAGGCAACCTGTATGAATTAACATGATGTGATTGACCCTGTACCTTGCCTGTGGGTCTGTAATGAGATCCAGCCCAGGGGAAAACTCACGGGAAGGAGCGGGAGGTGGGGGCGGCTCAGCCCCAAACCTTTAACTGCGTGGCCTGTGAACCCGCATGAGCTGCATCCCCCTCCCCAGAAGTTATGGTTTGAAAGTAATGCTTTCAAATCACACTTGGAAAGGTTCACGTAGATCCAGTGCTAATACACTGGGGCAATTTGCAGAAAAATTTGTATTCCTTCATTCCACACTGACAAAGACTGAAGTTCACAAGCTCTAGGCCAAAAGAAGCCATGAGGGAAAAGCAGTTTTTCCACAAAAATCCAAGATAAAAGAATGACTTAGTCATACATTGAGAGAAAGAGTCCTTAGGAATGAAAGTAAGAGGGAAGAAGGGGAGAAAAGCCTACTTTTTCCTTACAGAGAGTCACTGCTGTACAAACTTGCCTTAAGCAGAGGATTTTTCTGCCTTTCCTGCCCTTACCTGGCCAAGCACTACTCTCTCCCATTCCTGCAGCAAGGTCTGAGATTTTGGTGCGGTCATTTGATTAGTTCTGTAGCAAACAATTGTGCTAACAGAATCTGCTCAGTAAATCATTCTTAAAACATCCTACAGAAATTCTATAGAATACTTCTACAAATTCTTTCTATTAATATATCAAGGAGAAAGATCAGACACTTTCCAATAGGAACTAGACAGAGTGGTAGCAACACAGCTATGAACAAATGTAAAGGACAAGCACAGCATCTAACCCCTCAAAACACAAAAACAAACAAAAAACCCAACATGCAAAACATGCCTTTAAGTAGGAATATAGTAAGAAAATCAAAAATCACTTGTTCTTCCTCTGCAAGTCAATGACACTGTGCTGATTTCCTAGTACACAGGCCTGTTTCCTCCTTTGAGGTGACCCCAGATGTTCAGGTACTTTTCAATGAAGACTTGATCAACGTTTGCATATTTGGGGCTCAAATTTATGGAGATCTCTTATCTAAAGAATTATTTTCATACATGCTATACACGTACAGTTCTTAGGGGATTTGGGGGCCACAGGGTGCTACCAGACAGTTTCCAGGTGGGCATTTAAGGTCAGCTTTGGACATCTGGTTGTAGGTGACACAGTTTGAAAGTGAAGTTATTCTGTGGTGGGATGCTCTGGAGTTCAGCCCCCGGGAGCCCGTTCTTGTGGCTGCCCCGGTGCCCGCCAGCCACCGCAGCAAGGGAGCGGCTGTGAGCGCCAGCGGCCACCAGGGCCTGGAGAAACCGGCCTTCCCTTCACCGAAGGGGAGTTCACGTTCCGCGAACACGAGAACACCGGCTGTGGAGGCACTTGGAGGGATTGCTGCGCTGCTCATCCACGTTCCCGGGCATTCCAGGAATCTTTTTGCAGAAAGCTAATAATAAAATTCAGAAAGCGACAACTGACTCCAAGAAGGGCTGGGTACAGCAAGTCTGAGATATAAAGGACAACCCTGGCCAATCTTTGCAAGCACTTTAGTTGAGCTTGTTTTCTCCAAAGCTTTGTGCATGGCTGCCTGCTTTTACAGGATCCTGCTTTGGTGACATTCGGGGCCAGCAGCCCTCTCTGGAGCCCCAGGCCACACGTGCCAGGCCAGGCCAACACGTTCATGCGGCAGCGCGAGCAACCAGACCTGCCGTCGGGTACCTCACCTGAGCGAGTCAGCCAGGGCAAGGCGCCTGACTGCTCATGCCTATTCCTGCTCACTGTTTCAAAATAGAGCCTCTCAACACCGAACTAGCTTTTCACTATAATTCTTCCCTACTCCTACTTCCAGATATGGGAAGAAGCACAGAAATGGCATGACTAAAAAAAGTAGCATCATTTAATTGCATTTCAGGGATAATGCTGTCTTGCACTCCCAGCATATCTTGATTTCAGCACTAAAAATGAAGGTAAGATGGAAAGACAAGAAAGAGGCCAATACTTCAATAACAGTAAAGAGAGATCCTTGGCAGACTGGATTATACTTCTAACATTACATCCTTCCCACCTTCCTGTAGCCTTGCATTCTTCCCAGATCCTGGCTGAAACAACTCTTTTTATCTGATTGTGACTGCAGATAAGTATCAGAGTAGTAGAGTTACTAACTACAATAAGAGGATAAAAACACAGCATTTGTGCTAATATGCACTTCTCTTTAAATGCTAAGAGCAATTAGTCCTTTTGGGTCAACTATTGATTATGCAGAGTGATGAAAAAAAAAAAGAAAAAAAAAGAAAAAAGAAAAGAAAAAAAAAGCCACTGAGCCTGTACCGCATCCTTCTGTATTTCTAGTCACTTTTGCCGGCGCAAAAGCAGCTTAAAGCAATTCTAAAGGAGAGAGATGCTCCATCTCAGGGAATCAAGAGCAGGTCAGCTGTATGAGAGCACAATAGTGAAGGGTTCAAGTACGAGTGAAAAGCAATTTCTGATGCCTTTTTTCAGCATTATTTCATGTTAACATGTGGTTTTGATATTTGCTTTTCGAGACAAAGGATAAAGTTGTTTTGGGAAGTTTTAACTATGAATGATTTTAGATGTTTCTAATGAAAACAGTTCTTCACAAAAAATGAATACACTTATCTCTACCTGTGCAAGATGACAATTTAAAAACTGCTTTATAAAGAATCATTTCTTACTCAATGTGCAAATTTTATATATTTAGAATCATTTTCTGATTTAACTACTAGCTGTAGCCTAACAAATTCCTCCCCTGCCATACCTCTGACAATGAGATTGCAAGTGCATCACATTTCATAAATAAACCACTTTAGTACATATAGTATTTAATAATAGGACTTTAAAACACACAATTTGTAATAAGTTTAAATAACACTAAATCACCAGTATATTGCAACAGTGCAAACATATTTTCTTTCTAAAAGATAAAAGTTCTTCTGTGTGGTTACAAGAGATATTCCTTCAAAACAGCATTTGAAGCTACGTACAATACCATCGTATGGCATGGACACAGCTAAAGCATCACCAGGTGTATTTAAGTTGCAAACAAGCAGTGAAGCAGTAATCACTTGGGATAGATGTCACCCACTTTTCATTGGCAGCAACATCTAATCGAAGACAAGAGTGAGAACAGGTGTTACAAGTCTACTTATTGTATTAAATGACTCCAACTGTTTAATACCTCTGGTCCTATGTTATTCCTTTAGAAATATTTACATCAAAATATGGAAATCTGAAACCCCACAAGCAGGTGAAATTCAGTACCTCCAAGTTCTCAGCCAATCCTGATGACTATCTTTCAAGATAATACTTTGATACACAGATTAAAAAGAAAAGCATAACCTTTTAATTTCATGTCAAAAGCTGCAAGGCATTTAATTTTGTATGCAACTACAGCTGCTTTTTCTTAGTTTTTACCCTGCTGCATCACAGCAGAGAATTGAACACAAAGATATTTCACGAAGTACTCATTGATCTCTATGAATTTATTACAAACACTCTGGACCTTATTATTACAGCATCCTTGAAAGACAGGCATTTTGAATGTCACAAGGAGATGTTGCTATAATAAAGGGGAATGTAATAGGCCTTCATGTACAGTATTTGAGAGCCAGAGAATTTTCATCAAAGAGAATAATGTAAGTAAGGGCCTTATAAGGAAGATAGATCCTATACATATTGCAGTTTGAAGATTTCTTGATACAGCATATTAAATCCATACTGACTGTTTTCTGGCTCTACAGATGTATATGCGTGAACATACTAACCTGTATCATGTACATGCTTTTCAGAGAGCACATGGTGAGTCAAGAAAGTTTATCCTCTCACCTCTCTCTCTTCCCACAAAAGGCAATATTAGCAGCCTGTACACCAGCACTGGTGGAACAGTAAGTTCCTGTGAATATATTAAAGTATTTGTATGATGTGTAAATTTAGCATAATTTAGATTTAGAGGGTAATTATTGATTACTTTTGTTGCTAGAGCTATTTAGGATATCCTTCCCCAAAGCAACCTTGGGTTCCTAATTGAGCATCTATTCCTCCTGCCCGCCCAGAGTCTGAGCACTCGGGTCAGCGTGTTAACTGAATCAAGTACACGGGCACAGATCAGAGCAAGAACTCAGCATCCATTTAGCTAAAACAAACATCCTTCGATTTGAAGAAATCTTCTCTGCTTGTTTTGCTTTCTGTTAATGGCCCTGGTTCCATGCCTAAATTCCCCACTTGATCAGCAGGTTATTTTGTGTAAGTGCATGCATTGCTGTTGAAAGCTGTTGAACTTACAGATTTATGACCGAGCCATTCACCCACCACCCCTGTGTGATGGAGAATGCTCATGGTATATGGCAATTACTTTACTGAAGAGTCATTCGACATACTCCAGTCCTGACCAGGGGCCTGTATCTAGAAGGGAGATGGAAATTAAGTCATAGAACTTCTCTGTCAGAACAGAGGAGAAGCTGCAACTCCTTTGAACACCACTATAAGCTTTCTGGTCTTCCCACAAAAGCTTTCAGCATTTACATGGTTAAAAAATGCTATTTTTAAAGATTTCTGAATATCAACCTAAGGAAAGCTACACAACGCCTTATTTACACGATTACAGACATCACCTTAGGAACCCATTTCATCTGCTTGGTCCTGCAGTAAAAATAAAGGCCAGTTTCAACATAATTTGATAGCATGGTAGAGTTCAAGATATTATATTACTAGATATTTTGTGAAAAAGTCAGAGGCTGAATGGTGAATAGAAACTTAAAGTAGTGCCCCACACTGAAGCAGCATTCAGTAATCCATTATTTTATTTAATACAAGCAGCATATACGCATACACACACAGGGACCACCTAATCTATATGTACGTGACCACGAAGAGGGCAGAGCGGCAGCTTTCACCAGCTCAGGCAAACAGAGAAAGCTGGGCCTGGGGGAACAGCCATGCGGGGACAGAGGCAACCTGAGTTCCTCAGAATCCAACCTTCATTTATATCACTGGTGAGGAAAAAGCAGTCCTCAGTTTCTCAACAATTGAGCAGTAGCTCAGATTTTAGTGCTTCTTCCTAGTCAGATTATGTTTCTACAAATTTACTGATGCACAACAGCTTTTGTATAACCATACAGGAACGATCAAAGGTCACCAGATCCAGAAAGGTGGTGGAGCGCGCAGCCCGCCCAAAGGGACCTGCGGCTGCGGCCCTCTTTAGCCCAGGGACAGGCAGAACGAGCCATGCTTCAGTGTAGCCTGTTTTGCCCCTGCCACTTTTTAAATGATATCAGCACGTGTTCATTTTTTTGATATTAGCAAACTATTTCATAGATCACCAAGCATGTTTGCTTTTTCTTCTACGTTTCAGTCAATTGAAAGTATACCTTATTATGGGAAAAGAGGGGGAAAAAAAAAGCACCTGCGCAGGAATGAAAGACTTGCAAGATGGAGCTTGAAAGCAAAATCAAGAGAGCAAAAGTCACTGTGCAAGATGGCTGGATATTCAGGTTGTCTAGCTTCGGAAAAAAATATTTAAAGAAAATCTCAGATTATCCCAGTGTTTTTCCTTTCTATTCATCTGCATTAGCCATGGCTTGGCAAGCCAAGTGAATCAAACACAGTCATTCCTGCTGAACAGGGACTTCTACACAGCCTGCGAGTCCCGGTCCCTTTAGCTTTGTTGCTGCACTTCAGAGGTCTCCCGAGGGAGCTGCTCAAGCCCCAGACCAGGGGCTGAGGTTCGGCACACAGCCACGTTGGCTCCTCTCTGGCCAAAGGACATTGCTCTCATCCGTTTTGGATGTTTGTCCTTAATACAAGCTTCTCATAGGACCTAACAAATTGTCTGCACTGTTTAACCCCAGAGATCAGTCGTGGTTAAAACATTCTCACCTTTTTTCTTCACGTTACACCATACCCCCCTGCGCTCCCCCGCAGTCCCAGGAAAAGATGCATGTTAGAAGCGATACCCTACTAGGTTTACTGGAAATGTCAAAAAGAGGCAATTAGAGAGAAAACAGCCTTGTAATTCCAGTCAAATGAAACTGTATTTAGAGAGGGAAAATGCAGCCTCCGATAGAGCTGAGATGAGCTTAGATGTCAATATTCAACAGCAGAAAACCCCAGCACACATTTCCCTGTATCTCAACTTCACTTGCAATGCCTTTAATCTATGCTTTGAGACATTAATGTTCTGTTGGCCAAATCCCCCGAAGAGCAGCAGCACATCCAGCCCGTCACCAAGCGTCACCGGCAGTGATCTCGACACTGCAAGCAGCAAGCACAAGACAGGCTTCCTGAAGAGATGTCCACTGCAGACGGGGCAGCGCTTCTGGGGGAGGCGTGCTGCACCTCCTCAGCACCTAAACAAGCTTTTAACCATGCACTATTGAGACAACTGCCCTGCAATTACATTATTTCTGGAAACAGATATTGAATGGGTTTGGCTGAAATACCGCATCCTGCGAGCCCAGCTGGCCTCAGAACATGATGACTCTTCAGAAGTGCAATGCCAGAAGTAATGAAATAATCCCGGACAGCGCAGGTAAATCAGTCTTGGCCCCACTGTCATTTGCAACGGCTTTTCACTGCGCAGATTATTTATGTGAAATGCAACAGCTAGCAGAGTAGCACACAATTCATTAAAGGAAATATCAAGGTTTCCAAATAGATCCTAGAAGACGAGAAAGTTAGATTCAGCTCAAATCCCAACCCTTCATGTTTCACCTAAGGTGTTACATTTCCCTGAGGGCACTTGCCCACATGGGCAAACTTTTACTCCTGTTCAGCTGTGATTCAGCATTAAGAACGTGCTTCTTCCTACCTAGGGGAGCTAATAGGATAAATATAGTCGTACTAGTTATTATAGTAATAGAGCATACAGTTAACGGGAGACTTACCAATGGCCAGACCTTGCATTACAGACACAGTATACAAGGAGGGTCACTAAAGCTTAAACTATGAACCGGTGGCTCTATGAACAGATTTACAATATGTAAGTAGGCAAAAATATTAGCATGGGAAAAGCGCAAACAAAAAACCCTCTTTAGATCACTGGTTCTCAGGGTAGAAGCTTTTCAAGAGAAAATGACAGCCTTCAGAAAACTAAATTTATTTAAATTCTATTTCTTTTCATCCATAAGGAAAAAGATGACAACCCTAAATAAATATCAAACATTTAAAACAATATTTAACTATTTTTGTTTGGTTGTGTTATTTGGGGGTTTTGTTTTTCATTTTTCTTCATATCCTGAACTGTGAAAGATGGTCCCAAAGAGGCAAGATGTAATGTGCCACTTGAAAAAAAAATGTGAATAAAAAATTAGAAAGAAAAAAATAAGTTATTTAACATTAGATAGGAAATGAATAACTGAAGTTGTGGGAAATGGATAAATAAATACATAGTCAGTATTAGATCACTCCTAGATTGGGAATTTTTCTTCTTGTGAATTTTTTTAGATAGCTGGAATTAGTTTCTCTTTTTGTTTAATGCAAGTGTTCCGTCTCCGTTATGCAATTGGTTTCTAAAGAAAAATATTAGCTTCTACATAATGTAATTGAGGATAAATTAGGAACTTTGAAATATGCTTTTCAGTTAGGCAAGTCATCTTAATGAAGGTTTACTCCTAATATATTGCCAATAACAACGTCTGAAACATTTTCCTGGAATGAAAAACAAAAACATTCTCATTTTGCTAATGTATCATGCAACTAAAATGATCCAATTGCACGAGTGTTTCTGGCCAGTCAAAGCTGTTGCAGCTCTGTCTAGATGAAGCCGCCTCCGCGGATCCGCGGTGCCGCGGGTCTCTGCCGGCCGGGAGGGCAGCTCGGCTGCTGCCGGGGGCCCTGGAAGGGAATTTGATGGAGCCACCTAGAAGCACCAGGGCCCTTCTCTGTGGTCGCAGCCGCTTGCACAGGCTCAGATTTTAAGTGCATGTTTTTACAAGTCCTTTTAACACTTTTGAAACACCATTTATAAAAGCAAGTTTCTCATCAGGGGCAGAAAAGGCACTGGATAGCTATCTAGCAAACAACAATGAACTAGAAACTGTCTTCAGAGCAATATTTTTTTTCCTTAAGAATTAATTAACTTAAAACACTATTCCTGAAGCCAGAACTTATTACAATGATGCAAAAAGATTAATACTGCTGAACATCATGGAGATGAAGGATTTTCTTCTAATTAAAAATTTCTGGCAAGATGACTGAATTGTCCTTGTATTAAAGATTAATGCATTTGATAGGTTTGATGGCTCAGGATCCGCTGTAAATCATAACAGAAGGATGCTTAAGGAATTGATGTAAGCTTATTAATTGCAAAAATAAATAAATACCACAGATTCACCAGCGACAAAAACCACTCTTCCTAAAGTACTAATTGCTCCCAGGTTATACGATTCTATTTTGATACACTGCTTTAGTGCAGTGACTAAACACATCTGCCACAAGGCTGGGCTGCGCAGCATCTCCTTACGCACTAGACAAACACCCAGTGACCCGTGTGGCCGTTTGGAAACGCTGCCGTTACAGGAATGAGCTTCGTCCTTTCCCTAAGGCCGTTCTGCAGCTAGGCATTAACCTGCCCAGCTCCGAGGGGCACATGCCAGCTGGAAAACCTGCTTCCAGCGGCTGGTGACACAGGAGCTCTCCAGGGCTAAGCCCTGAGCATGTCTCTCTGTGCTCTTATTGCAGGCTTTATTATTTGCCCTATTTATTCCACATTTTTATTTCACTAGTGTACTTTTCCTCTGCGTAACCAAAAAAACAATGCCTTGCTCTATGCACAGTCCTGTTCATTTGAATAATAGCATTATTATTATTTATTTCCATTTAAAAATCATTAGTTTTATAAAGCACTCTGCCAGAAGACCCATGTTAGAAAGTGGTCAAGCATCTGTTCATATTTAATTTTCTACATGAATGATCTTGAACTTTAATGAGCTGTTGGCTAGAAAAATATATTTGCATACATAAATGTTGTGGTATTGAATACTCCTGAATTTTAGTCTTTAAGAGCTCGAGGATGAGACAGCAAAGCTTCTGAGAAAAAGAAAATTCAAGCTAACCCATCTTCAAAATATTACAGTGGGCCTTCTCATTTTCCTGCTTTTGGACACAATCAACAACTTAAGAACACACAGATGTACAGTGTCACCTGCCCAGGCACCCTGCTAGTTCACAGGAAAAACCTGGAAGAGACTTCCCAGCATCCAAACCCTTTCAACACGGCTAGAGGGGAGTTTGTCTCTCTAAGAAGCAGGAGGTGGGAAACACTTCAAGGCTCCCCTTGGGTAGCACCATTGGTTAAAGTTACTAAAAGTTTAATTTTTAAGCAGGAAGAAAGTTGGCTACTCCTCCCCAGCCCTTGGATTTTTGTCAGCTCTGCTCACGGAAGAGTTGGAGGAGTAATGCCAGAAATAGCATGAAAACAGACCATATTTTGTTACATAAACACCTCCTAGAGACACAATTTCTTTTTAACCAATCTACTTTGCTTATTCACACTCATTTTAGTATCCATTTTCATTAGGGCTCTGTTCCAGGAGGTTGCATGCTTGTAATCTTTAGGATTAGTAGGAGTTAGAGAAAAAATAGAGCAGAATTTAATAGTGTGTGTTAATGAATAACATGGTCGCTATCGCAAAGCTCCTTTCTGCTGCCGGATTTGAAGGAGCACGAGCAGCTTATGTAGCATGGAATCAAAATTTAGCCTGTAACGTAAGGAAAATGAAGCGAATTGCATATCCGGGCATAGCCCCTCATTTCCACTTGTAGGAAGTACTATTTTTCCTCCCATTTCTCCAGGCAAATCAACACAATCTCATTTATTTACTGTTTGAGGAGCTGGCTGTTTTATTTTTAAAACAGAAATCAATAATATGGAGGATAGAAAGTGTTCTTGGAGTCAGGCTTCTCTCGTCTTGTTAAGGGCCCTGGGGTCCCGAGGTAAACGAAACCAATGAAAGTCTTCAAAGTTGAACCCAGGAACAGGCACTGGTATTTATTTGTAGTGCTATTTGAGTGCTTCATGTTCACAACCATTACCACACCAGCTATTAGAGGCTTGAATTTGAAGGCTGTCTGTATTTAATTGCAGAAGGAACAATAACCTATAGCCTGATCCAATAGAGGTGACATTTGCCCTGTTCACCAGGGAGCATCTCTTTAGAGCGTTTGAAGGAACAACTGCCTACTACACTAATTTAATGGTTGCTTTGGAATATATCTGCAGATACAGTTCTGTACGACGTGGTGGAGGAAAGGAAATCGGGAGGGGTTAACGCTGAACCCGAGTACAGGGAATAACGCAGGTGCCTGGGTCACCTGGGAAGCCCGCGCGGACGTGCCCCGTTCCCGGGAGCTGAGCCGCGATGCTGCTGTCTGCAAACAGCGCGAGCTCCAACGCCCGAGCACCAACAAGGGCTCTAGCATTTCAGCTTCCACGGGAAAGGAGCCTTCAATAGCTTAAGCTGAGTGGTTTTCCTACATGTTCCTTAGACAGAAAATAATTCAGTACAGCCCTCTTTGCCCTTAATTATCTTTTTTTAAAAAATTAATTTCTGTATCTGCTTCCACATACAGGTATCCCCAGGCAAATCACAAAATATTAAAGCAACAGGCTGCAGAATTTAACTGAAAGAAAACAGCTGAAAATCCAGAGTGCTGCCTTCATTTTTGAATTTCAGAAATGTTTGTTAGGCATCCTATAAACTTGAAAATCTATCACATCTCTGGGGATTCATATTCTACACTTGAACTGATGGGGAAAAGAAAAAGAAAGTGGGGGGGGTGGAATCTCCCCTCAACGGGGACTATGCTTTTATGGCAAGCACTGTCCAGATTGCCCAGCTCATAGAGTTCTTATTCTAATAGTAATTTCATCATCCTGTCACTTGTTTTGTTTTAGAACTGAAATTTTTCAGTTTCAGGTGTATTACAGTGCACACCTGAAAGCACATTAAAAGTCAATAGAGTAAGTCCTACCGAATTCACTGGGCTTTGAAATCAATTTCTCCACATTGATTTCAAATGGAGCTGAAAAAGGACTTGGGTGTATGCCTATGAAGCCTGAGCTTTGGAAAAAAATATATTGCATTTCCCCTTGTTATGATAAAGCAGCTCAGCAGAACAGAACCATGTCATAAACAGATCTCAGAATTTTTCAGCCATCAGCTTTAATTAGAGCAAGGAGAGCTCAGGATGGTATCAGCACACATTTGCTTATGTGGAATTGGTTCAACGCCACGCCTGATCACGTTTGAAAACCCATGCCCCTGTAAATCAGAAAAGGAGAGTACGTTTGCCAATGGTCTTTCAAGTGGTTTGACATGCGAATTCATTGCATTTAAGTAGGGCTCCATGCAGACAAACTCAGTTGGGCCTGTGTTTCCTCCTTGTAAAACCCCTCTCCTGGAGCGCCATTCCTGGGTACGGGGCAGCCAGCAGCGCGCGGGGAGGTGCTCGGAGCCAGCAGCACCAGCAGGAGCCCGGGTGCCTGCTGCGGGGCTCCCTGTGAGCTCCCCCTCAGAGCGGCGGCGCTGCTGGAGCCCGCCCGGCCGGGACGGGGCCCTGGCCCACAGGCTGGTCCTTGCTGTCCCAGCCTCTCCGTGAGCTGCAGCAAGGTAGGAGATCACCCGGGACGCTAGTGTCACTGACGCTGCTGGATAAGGGGGGACCACACGACTGCTGCGTTTCCTGAGTCACCAGACAGAAGCCCAGGGCTGCACAAGGGACCAAAACCCGCTTTGGAGAGGGGAAATGAAACGGCTCTACCGGGAACTACACATTTCTCAAACCAGGAAAAAATAAAGGTAGAAAGAACACAGTTAGTTTTCAAAGTAAAATAAATCAGAAATTTTGTCAAGTTTTTGTAGTTCACAATAAATGCACTAAAGATTAAAAAACATACATATTTTCAGAAAAACATTCTTATTTGGCTGCAAGAGCACATGCCACATGGGAGACACAAAGGGCCAGTCCACCCTGCAGCCTGAAGGGAAACTTCAGCACAAGAGAAACCCACAAACGCCCACACTAACAGCAGGCAAGTCCTGCAGAAGCACCATGGAATAGTAATGGCCTGAGAAAAGTTAATATAGTGGATTGACAATTTCCATTTTCTTTTGAAGAGAAAAAAAAAAAAAAAAGAGCTTTGCAGTCCCTATAAGAAGAAAAAAAGCAGGGACTATATATTTTTTTGTGACAGAGGGATTATCTTCATTTCATCTTTATATCTTTCTAGAAAGAGGTAATTCATCTACAGCCGGGATCGAAGTGGTGAGGGAAAGCAGGCAGTGCCTAAAGCAGCAAAGCAAAGCAAGGAATGCTGCAATAAAAATGAACTTTCCCAGGCCGTGGACCTGCAAGCGCCTTCACGTGGCCGAGACCCCGCACCGAACAGCCCCAGCGCGACGGGAACCCCCGGGCTGGGGCAAGTGGCACCGCTCAGCCTGCGGCACCTTCCGCAGGGCAGGCCCGAGCGAGGCCCCCCGCGCTCCGCGGCACCAGCGCGAGGCAGGAGGGAGCAGCAGCCAAAACATCTTGCCGACCGCAGAGCCTACGTCGAAAGGAAGCAAAACCAGAACATAGCCTGCTCCTGAGAGGGTAACGGACTAGGGGGGATCTCAAGGACGGCCCTGCCAGACTGGCCTTATGTTCACTGGCTCAGTTATTCTAATTTAACTAACGTCTAAGGAAAAAAAGCATACATTCTTTACTTGCAAATTGTAAAGAAACCCTTTCTTCAGCACACATTTGTTATAATTATTACTAACTTCTGCTGGTAAAGCACTACTGAGCTCATCAGTATTATTCATATGTCTACTGATACACTAGCCTGGGTGAATAATTGTGGAATTGGGCCATCTGCCAGTTGGGAAATAAAGACCTAAATTCTGTCACTTGTACTTTTACCGAGTATTACTTTACTTTGCAAGTTGACCTGTAATGAGATTCTGATGGGGATAGATAGAAGCTTTTCAGCCAGCATAATTCAATGATGAAAAATGATGGGGATGCTTGAAATTACATTTCTTTCAGATCATTCTCCTGCTCCCCCTACTGCATCACTGTAGCTTCTTTTTTAAGCTATAGCTAAGGATGCTGCCGCAACTGAGGACAATATGCAGCAGAAAAATTCCATCACCTGAGCAGCTGGATTTGTGACAGTCCACGCAGTAAATGAAGATTCCCAAACTGCCATTTCCCAGAAGATGTTGTGCTCCATTTCCCCACATTTCCTACAACTTCTTTAGGTATCCAAAGCCTTACGTGTCACCACTGCCCAGTGCACAAAGAGCAGCCCAGAGCAGAATAAGATATGACAAAACCTGGAGGCTTCTCAGGGATCTTGACAAGCCCCAGCTACCAGTGCAGAATGGGATGAGCAATGTGCAGCTTCAGCCCAACACACACTTCACGTTAACAAGAAGGAAGCAGCCACCTGGCACCACGACCATGCTGCCTTTCCTACAGGATGGCAGACTGAGACAATTGCAGAATTTATTGTAGGAAGGGAAGGAAATTTATTTTCAGTCCTACCACACTGCTAAGTAATGTTGGGAAAGGAAGGGGAGGCCAAAGAATTATGATCGGGGCAAAAGGCCATGCCCACTCCCTTCCAGCCCTTAGGAAGCTACACAAGGAGCAGTTCAGCTGAGGAAAATACTTGGCAGGGAGTCTGTTTCCCTTCCGAACCTGAAAATAATTACATGTACAAACTAAAGCACTTCCAGAGTTCTGAAAACTGCCAGTTTTACCCTTTTCTTTCCTGTAAGAGGAGCGCCTTGTGCCAGAACACACACAGAGGGACACCCATCAGCTTTCGGGGGTTCCCTGCCTTGTGCTTCAGCAGCCCTCGCTGCTTTGTGCAGGCAGTGGCCTGAGGGCCCTTTCGCTGGCTGTTCGCACCAGGACAAGGGGACTCATCCGAAGAGCCCCAGACCTCCCTCCTCAGGGGCTAGCCCGCAAGTTCTAGCTTTTTTATTTTCTTCTAAGTGCAGCAAATGAATACAACAAAGGTAAGAGGAAACGGAGGAGATATTATGGGAATAAGTTTACTGAGGCACAGCTGTTTGGAAATGGGAATTTGTGAGTGAAGGTGGGACAATTTCCATTAATAATTATGCAACAACAGCTTGAACTGCCTGCTTCTCCGTTAGGTCCTTGTTAGTTGTTGCTTCAGAGTAAAAGGCAGGTCACCGGAACAAGACTGGAAGATGACAGAAGTGAGGCCTTTTGTGGAAGGGAAAGGCATAAAGACAGTTTTAGGGAGAAGATCAAAACAAATGTTTTTTTTTGGCCAAAGCACAGCTAGATCGCCTCAGGTCCCTTGGTTTCCACCCAGTCCCCCTGCTCCCTTGCTTGTCCAAGTGAGCCAAGGTTGCAGATTTGTGAGGCCGCCTGCACCTCTCCTGCTCTGCCAAATGCCGGTTCTGCGCCACAAGCAACTGGCCACCGAGGACCAGGATGTCAAATAATCGATTTCTCAGAGCTTGCGTGGCCTCAAGCAGGTTTCAAGAGCTGAAGCAGGACCGAGTTTAAGGCTGTCTCTAATTCTGCAGCTTAAGTCCAGATGGGAAGGCAGCTTCATGAGCTTGTACAAGCATATGGCTCTGCAAGCAGCCAGACATCTGTGAGGGCTGGTAGCCAAGGCCTTGAAGGACAAACTCAAAATCATCTGCCGCATGTGATGGACAACGACTTTGCTTGTGGCACAAGTCACCATCTTGGAGCCATCTTTTATCTTCTAGGCTATTTTCTAAATCCTTTTGAAACTGAATAGTACAAACAGCAGGATTTTACTGAAATCTCATTCCTTTGGATCCATTCCCGCCCCCCCCCCCCAAGTTTTATTCACATTTATACGTGAATACAAAATGCGTTATCATTTGGTCACCAAGACCAAATAGTTTTGTGACCAATTGCCAAAGTAAAATGTACTGTTTTATTTTATCTACAGGCAAACACAGAGCTGGCTGTAGAGATTTCTCAACCAAGAAAGTGATAAATTTCCGAACAGAGTAACTGTTCGGAACTGAAACTTCACTTGATTCAAAGTCCTTCAAAGTGTTCAGTTAGAAACTCTGTGATTTATTTCTAAATATATATGTATATTTAGATCACTAGCACTATGCAATAAGGATTATTCCATTTGCCAGCAATGTTAGTAGAGGATGCTCTCATGGTATGGGCACCAGTCAGCTATAGGTGCACTATATCTTACCTTTTCTCTTTGCCAGCAGGGGAATGCCAAAAATGAACCCAAGAAAGCATATCTATTGCTTAGAGGCATTTCAGAAAGCTTGTCTCGTTGTTGCTAGGCTCTTTTTCAGCTATTAACAATTTGACTAAAACATGGGGCAAAAAGTCTGCAAGAGGCCAAGGCTCTTGTGATGGATAGAAATTTTGTTAATGTACAAATTAACTATACATGCGGTTTTAAAATTCAATTTAAGCCTGAAAATCTAACCTTGGGGGTTTGAAATAATGGGACATTAACTTCACTGCCTTTTACAAACTACCGTGAAACATAAGTAAATGACAAAGATGAATAAAATCAGAATGATAAATGTTTTATCGTTGGTATTTTTTTAAAAATAATGTTATTGCTATTGAAAAACTAAGTGAAATGAATTCAGTCATTTCAGCTTAGTCCCTGGTGGACAATAGTCCACATTTCAAAAGCATCACACATAATTTGGCAAAATTGGCAGCTTCGGCTCAGATGTGGCTTAGGGCTGAGTAAGCATGCAATTCCCCTAGTGAGAGTGCCCCTTTCCTTCAGGGTTAAGGTCAATGGCTAGTCACTGTGGGGTAGAAAAGCTGATATTGTCTGCTTGTATTCATCTCAACTGCAGGCACAGGGTTTCAGCTGCCGGTGATGCACAGCCTTCTGGTGCCTGCAAAAATAGTATTTTCCTCCCTGAATATACACACACCTTCACTCTCTCACTCCCCCAGATTAAAAAAAAAAAACAACCACACACACACCCCACAACCCACACATATCTTCCCTTTCCAGGACGGACGGCCCTTCACTGTCAGTTTTATAATCCTCATCTCACCCTTTCCTCTTCCCCCTCCTCCCTTTCCCATTGCACAGTCATATTTCACCTTATACTAGATTTAAAAGATTGCCCATTCTTGACCTAGAATACAGCTGGGCAATATACTAGTTTAATGGCAGGAAAACAGGGGCATCAATGGAAATTATAGAAAATCAAATTGAACAGATGTCAGGAAGCACATCAGGCATTGTAAATGTGAGGGATGCCCATCAGACAAGGTTATGGAGGTAAAAAAACAGAACACAAAAACACGCAGCCCAAGAACAAGGAAACCAGCCCTTCCCCCGGCTACCAGTGATACGCACTAGCTGAGAGCCTGGGAAGGTTACACCATGGTATCCTTCAAAATTACCATTTACTGGTTTTAAACATAAAACAGATATTTTAAAAAGATATATTTTTGAAGAATTTGTATTCTGAAAAAAGTTTTTGTCACATTAAGAGTTAATGGAGATTTAGGTTCAGCCCTGAAAGTATTAAGGCATCTTACATTTCACATGAATTGCCCTGTGTGCAAACTGTAGAAGCTCAGATGTTTAAAGGTATTCAGACACTTAACACAGCATATTGTGCTCAGGGAGTCTTTATTTTATTTTAAAGAGAGCCTAGATGTCAAACTCCCATTAGTCACAGGGTTCTGGGAAGACCACTCTCAACCCATCAACATCTTAGGCACTTTACAGACCTGACTCTTATTTGTGAGATTCTTCTGCATTTAGTGCCACCTTTAAGGAAGAAAATGCTGACATTGTTCTTGAATGCTAAAGGGCCACATGCTTCCCTTCAGACCAGGGAAGTCTATTGGGTGAGATGGTGTCACACTGGGACCTGCAAGTTTTACTTTCCTTTAACCCACTAAGCTAAATGTACCTGAAAGAGCTGTTTTAGTTTTAGGGCACTTGAAAGAGCTATTTTAGGGGAAAGGCAAGTAATTTGTTGCCTTTTGCTCTATCATTTGAGATAGATATCTCACCAGAGGTAGTACTTAAAAGATGCTCCTTTTCCAAGACTGCCAAATCACCTTTTAGCGTGGGAGGCTTTTATCCTGTTACTTGTTATTTATATTTTGTACCAAGCGTGCAATGTATACGAGAGTATTTTGTTCAGTCTATATTAGGGTCAAGGACTATATTAACAAACATGTATGCTCAGCAATTTAAAAGTAGCTATTAGCAAGTGTCCTAAAAGCAAAAGCCCTTTTAGGAAGCTCTTAAACCACTCCGAAGAGCAAGGCTTTGAACTCTGTGTGGGCTACAGGCAGCGCAGGGGCTGCCCCGTTAACACAGGGCTCACGGGGAGCTGTGTGGAGGCTGCAAGGCCAGCGGGGCACTTGGTGCCAGCCACGGTCCTCATGAGTAGGAGAGGCCTCAGCTCCCCTTCAGAGCAGGGCTAGGACACCTTGGAGCTGGAGCAGGACAGGGATGTCTAAATTCATTTTTTTAAATAGGATGAGTTTTGGGGTATAAATTGGCACCTGAAATCCATGGCATTCAGGTATCTGTGTGCAGTGGTGGGCAAGCACAGGAGTTTAGAAAATCCCATGGCACTAAGCTCAGCAATACAGAGTGTCAGAAAGCCAGGTCCCCCTCCTGCCTGCACTTAGAAGGGCACTATCTTGCAAATCATACTCCTGCCTTGAAAGCTAATTGCCACCAGCCATTAGCACCCTGACATCGGCTCCCCTTTAGAAAACATTTCGGAACGTCTCCACACTGAGCAGCTCTGGGCACATCTCCTCATTTCTACCGAATAACCAGCCCCCTTGACCGTGGCTCAGCCGGTCAGCTTTGCCCGAGAGACAGCTCAACAAAACAGACTTAAGCAGGTACTTGACTAATTTGAGAGCACCGAGAGAAAAAGAGCTAATGAAACTCGTCAGGAAGGGAATAACAGAATGAAGTTTGGCTGGAAGTCTCTGAGGCTTTTTATTTAAAGTCAAAATGATTCAAAGTGACTAATTAAAGTTTTCCTTAACCGAGGATATAAAGTCCAAAGACAAGCATTGTGCAAATGAGACCTTGGAACGCAGGAACGGCACAGGCAATACCAGCGCTTAAGTGCATGATGCATTCCCCTTCCTATTTGCTTATGGCCAAGACTGTAGCCTGTTGCTAGAAATGAAGCTTTTACCAAAGGCAGGGTGCCTGGCAGATCTAATCTCAAAATCCAGTTCAAACAAAAGGGCTTTAGGAAACTTAAGTTCTTCCCCTATCAAATTAAAAATCTGCAAACTACCTGTTTACCACCACAAGGTTGAACATTGCTCCAAAACCACCTTGCCCATCATTTTGTTCATTACCGCAGATCTTAATTGCTTGGACCAAGCCAGGCCAGCTCATCTTTAATTGGAATAGAGAGTTAATCTTCCATACAAAGGACCCAGCTGAGTCTTTGTACATGCTAGGATGTGTAAAGGGCTTTTGGCAGTTTAGAGCGTGTGTGGTGTTAGCAGGATTTAGCTCATTAACAAACCACAAAGGCTCTGCTGACACTGTACTCTGGGTAAAATACACGAGGCCAGCCTACACCCTGTGGACATGTACAGAATAACTGCATAATAAACAGGCATTTATTAATAATTTTATCTGTCACATGCAGAAGGAGAGGGTGAGAAGTCAAAAGCTGTCATATGTTGCAACTAAAGAGGCATAATTAAAATAAGTGTCATGTGATTATAACCCTTGAAGAATTAATCTAGCATGAAGCAACAATGGTATAAATACAACAGCATATGTTCCAAAAATTAATTTCACATAATAGGCAGCTGATGTAAGCACTTAGACCCAATTACGTATGGTCATACAATAGCAGCTGATGCAGGAAAATCCCTTTTATAGTATATACAAGAATAATCCCATTGTATATGAATGAATAGAAAGACCCATTTAAAGTCTTTGTGATACTGTGTATTTATAGATAAACTAGAATTCATGAAAATATCCTGCAGCTCCACCTTTCCACTAATTTGGTCAAGAGTTAACTTCTCAAACCAAATATCGTACCCTCAGTATCTCAGACCATTACTGCTCTGTAGAAGCAGGATTTGTAGCAACAGCCACTAAAGCCAACAGATTTGTTCAAGTTCGATGCCTCCATTTGGGCATTTGGGGGGAAGGAAAAAAAAAAAAAAAAAAAAAAAAAAAGAAAACCAAAAAACCCCCCCACACACACACAACTACCAATCGTCTCATTTCATTTTTTTTTACCAATCGTCTCATTTCATTTTTTTTTTTTACCCCAATTACAGCCCTTGATTCCTACTATTATTCTCAACCCAATTCTCCTTCTGAAATAAAATGAAACTATAGAATACCACATACTGCAGAGACTGGAATTGAAGAGATTTATCCTCCTCTGGCGTTCAGTCCATTGGTTGCTAATATTGAACAATTTGTATTATATTCATTTCAGTATACCATGGTTAATATTTTTCTCATACCAAAAGCATGAATAGCTTGCACATAGATGAAGCATGTTGGTGTTTCAATTTACACTGCCCATGCACATGTGAGCTTTGCTCTGCTTGTCTATTGACCTCAACCCAGGTTGCGTGCAATGCAATGTCACATCCCAAGTTTCAGCTTGACAGCACAATGTGCATCCAAATTTTTAAATCTGGAAGCTCAGATGCACACAGATTACCTCCCGACAATGACAGAAATAAACTTATTCTTGAGAGAATCCCTATTTATTGATTTATGTTTGGCCCTGAAATCACTTTGGATGCTCGTAAGGTCAATCAGAATGACCTACCATATGTCCCAATAGCCTTCTGTTCTCTTTCAAATTATGTAACTTTTAGTTATGAAGTTGTGAACATATCTACAAATACTGACCAGTGGCACTTAGTGTGTTTGCACTTAGAAAAACTAGAAGCAAATTTCATTCAGCACATTTCTAGAATCAATATACTAAACAAGAAAAACAATGGAAGGATTACAGCACTGTGACAAGAAAACAATGTTCCCTTCTCCCAGAATTAATGTTGGACAGTAAAGTAACAGTTTTATGGGTGCAGTACTAGGCAAAAGAATTTCGAAGACAGAAACAGATACAGAATTATCCATTCAGCTAATCATGTAAGTGACATAAATCACCTAATGAACAAAGTCTTCAGAGACAGCAAGAACACAGGACTCCCAGCCAAATTTTCACTTGCCAAATCCAGGGTACTATTTCTTGTTATCTGAGGCCATTCTTTCAGGATGCTTAAGAGAAGGAACAGGTGCAACTCTTAACTGAACTGGCACAGTTCTTACTGGCTACAGGCACAGCTGGGCTGTAAAGAGAAACAGCTGCCCAAGTAAAGGAGGGACAAACCATTAAGTGTTAACAACAACACTCAGGTGGAGAAAAAGTAAAGAAGGACAAACAGCAACTTCTCGCCCGCAACAGGAAAGGTGAGCTAAGGTCTGTCACCCACTCTCCCCTGGCCCCGTCCCCTCCCCTGCCCCCCCCCCCTTTTTTTTTTTTTTTTTTTTTTTAAATTACCTAGATTTTAAAACTTCACTTAATGTTTCACTGCAGTAATTTATAAGCTGCTTATAACATCTACGCTCCAGGAAAAGCAGTCCTCTAAAGCACCAGCTCTCTGCATAGGAGCCCAGAGCATCTCTGCCCATTCAGCCATGGTACTAGGCTCTGGGACCTTGTAAAATGGAAGAGCAGCAAGAGGATGCTCTAATTTATGCACCTGGAAGGGCCTTTGGGGACCTGTACTGCCAGCAAGGGATTGCAGGATTTGGCTCATGTCCTCTCTGCTCACAGGTGCATCTCTGAAGAGTGGATCCCTCCAAGGGCTCATGCACCCACGCCACCCGCGCCCCAGGAAGTCAACTTTAGACAAAAACTGCATTTCCCAGGGAGAAGGATGACAGAAAACACTTCAGCTGGGGATCCACCCCAAATCCTTAGTCAATTTTCAACTTATTTTAGTTGTCTAGGCTCAAAAATCTTTCACTGTCAGATTGCAGAGACGTGCTCTGCTCCAGATTTAACATGTGCGATGTGCTCTGGACAACCACGTACGCTCGGTGCATAGCGGTGACTTGGCTGTTGCTTTGGTTGTTCAGAGCTGCAGCTGTAAAGTCAAGGGAACAACCTTTCCAGAGTGAAGTTTCATCTTTATCAAACAAGGCCACACATTTGGACTTGGAAGTACTAACAGCTGTAACAAAGCGAATATGCTATTAAGAAAGGAAATAACGAATTGGGGAAGTATTTGAAGTTCTGACCTTCCACCCCTAAGACTATGATTCAGGCTAACCCCAAAGACCTCACTGTGATCTAGCAATGATTTCTGGTTTAGATCCCCAATAGTTAATTTGTTTCATGCTGGGAGAAGTTGCCCGATTCAGTTTAAGAGGCAGGCAATTCGCAACGGCACATTGCATATTGCTGCAGTGTCGTGCATACAAGCTGTCCTACGTACTGAAGAAAGAAGTTACAAGATTCCTCAAACCTTTATTAAATTGAAGAAAATAGATACGAACTAGCATATGAGAACTAGCATATGTTTCCTCAAGATCTCTTTCAGCTAAGAGTAAAAATAATTTGGAGCAAGTGAGCAACAAGAGAACATGGCTTGACTTTATGCCATTAAAGATACAATTATTTTAATTATATTTTGATAATGTTTTGGTTTTAATCAAAACATTTTGATGAATTTACAAGTCCTGGACACTTGAAAAGCTACTTTATTATCTCTCTCTCAAAAGACTCCCTCATCATTGCATTTCATTAATACTGAGTAAAGTCACCCTTCTAACTAATGAAGTATGTACATCAATTTCTCTCCTTAGTTACCTGCTATACATAATGTTATGGGAATTTTTTATTTTCATTGACAGTAAAAAAAAAAAAAAAATCCTTCTAAATGGGTAAAAATCACAAATGGTAAGGAGCCAGAGCCTGAGATGCTCATTCAGTGAAGGAACAACAAACTAATAGTGTATAATAGTGTATTTCCTGCATTTCTTATTTCTTTATCACTGCATGAAGACTATATGGGACCTTCAGTTATGGAGTTCACTTGGGCTCCAGTTAAACAGAGCATGTTCTCTTCATCCATTTTCTTCCCTCTGCATTAGGCACCAGAAAAAAAAAAAAAAAAAATCATAAACTCTTCTTTGGCTGCATTGTGCAGATACCACAAAAGATTTGCATACAGGAGCCATGAGGAGAGGATCCCATTTTACCAGTGCTTTCTCCCTTTTAACTGTTGTCTGGGAATAATCCAGAGATAAAAAGGAGAAGTTATTACACTTGGACAACCTTAATTCTTCAGGGAAAGAGAGGCCGTTTAACAGCAGCCGCCATCTGCTGCTCCCGAGGCCTGTGGGCAGATGGGGCAGCCTCGCGGTTGTATCGCCCCGGGTGCCAGCTCGGAGGCAGAGGACACCCTTCGTGAAACACCCTTGGCACCAGCACACGGGGCAAACACCCCCGGCACCAGCACGCTGAGTGCGAGACACACGGGGAGGCTGCAGCAGCCCCCCACGTGAACCAGCACGGCGCCCGTTCCGCCAGCGCGGCCGCATCCTGCTGCACTGCAACGCTTAGAGCAGAAGCTGCGGGATTTTCTCCTCCGGGCGCTGCTTTTAAAGGTAACTCAAAAGATTAAACACATCTAGGGCACAGTTAAGGCTAGCAGGTTGGTGTCTGCACTTCTGCATGCAAAGCACCACGACCAGGAATGGGGGCTACAGCACAGACATGTAGCCACTCCAGCAGTTTCACAGGATCTCACGTAACTAGAAAGAAAGGAGGTGGCAGGCAGAAGTCCAGATGTGACACACAGCCACAGAGCTTGGCCTTGGGGCTAGAAATCCACAAATATAGTCCCATTCGCAATCCCACATCCAGCCCGAACTTAAAAGAGGAGTCTTCAGCAAGAACACAACATTAGCCCTTGTAAGGGTAACATACCAAATTCTCAAGCAAGCTTTAAGTTCACATTCATTAAGACTCAGTTCCCAAGAACTGAATTCCTATATATGGGACGCCAAATTCAGGAATTACAATTATGAGGCATGCAGTTTACCCATAGGACCTCCTCAAGCTTTCTGATACCCATGTTTCCAACCTGTGAACACACAGATCACAGGCACTCTGCAGGCTATAAATAGAAAAGGTTTAATTGTGGTTTCCTGAAAGCTTTCAGCTGGAGGCAGTGTGCGCTTCTGAGAACCTGAGCGATAAGGGCCACAGCCTCTCCCCTCTTCCCATAAACATACTGGAAATATTTTTCTCCTCCAGGTTTATACAGAGCCTGTAATCCCCTGGTGCACCAGGGGAAAGCAGAGCTCAGCCCATGGCTTTGCTCATGGTGCTGCCCCTCAGCAGGCTGTCAGGACAAGACTTCTTGCTCCCTTACCGTCCCTACGCGTTTGCACAGGTTGGCACTGCCTGCTGTGCACCGTATCACCCAAACGCCCAATCTCAGGAATGCCAAGTTTATGGACAACTCAAAGGAGGCAGTGGGGTTAAAAAAAAAATGATAACATAATATCCTAAGTTATCATCCTAGATTTTTTTTTAATCCAGTAAAGATCACCATGGATTTAAATTGACAGACATAACTAAAAATTTAAGATATCACAGTACTTGAAGCTGTTTTCCCCGAGGTTTGCTCTAACACTTTGGTTTTGCAAAGATGATTTGGAACACATTATTATATTCTCATTTATTTTCTTCAAAACTAAGAGGCATAAGTGAAAATCACTTTTCCAAATATATATACCAAAATGAAACATGATTATAGTTTAAGTGTAGTAATTGTAATCAATTTCCGCATACAACAGACAATTCTGCACAGATTTACCTCTAAATACCAGGCTGGAGGTTGTGGGCCTGACCAGCTATATAACAGGAAGCACAAGGGAGTACCAGAAGCCAGTGCAGGAGCTGCAGTTTAGCACTTCCCTAAACACAGCAAAGGGTTGGAAAGAAGCAGTGTCAAAGTGGGAAAGGACTAAATAAGAGCTCTCCCTGCCTTGTACTGCTGCTGCGCTCTAAAGGGCAGGTGATTGCCATTACTGGAGCACTATGAACTTCATCTGACATTCTGAGCTGGTTTTCTAAGTCAATATTACCATTGAATGGGACCCATTGATCAACCAACTGAAGCAGTTAAAATAATAATAAAAAAAGAGGATTCCAGCTTGAGAAAAAGTCACTTGGGAAGCTGCAAGTCTGGCATGACCTGGCCTGGCAAGGCCAAATTCTTTGTGATTTGACTGGGTTACAACAGCGGCCTGCGTGACCAAATAAACTCCAGGCAATTACAACCTAGAGATGGCCACATGCAGCAGTTAAAATAGCTTACAGAGACACAGGTCTCGCTTAGGGAGGTCAGTGAATGAAGCTTGACCTGGCTTGAGTAGACCAAGACAATGATACGGTTTGATATGTATGTGGCCAAACAAAACCCTACTTAATTATAGCCTTGCCAAGAGCTTGACTTTGTAATGAAAGGTTGGTGGTAGCATTACCACCTTCCTGACCTCTCTTCTTGCCTTTTGGTTAATCACACTTTAATGGAGAAGAATAATAGCTATGAGAAGGGAGGGAGGAGCAGGGTGTGAAGCAAAGAAAGGGACTATGCCCCAGCTGGTCCTGCAGAGCTCACTTACAAATGCACTAATCTACAGTGGTTGGAGAAGTGCCTTCAGAAATGAGAGCTGTTCTTTTGTAGCGACCGTCTAGCTCTGCCTTACAGACAGCCCGGTGAAGTCTGACGTCCTTCTCATACCTTTATGATACACAGATGGCTCATTCGGCAAGCGCAAATCATCGCCCAGGGCTCCTTCAAGGAAAGGGGACTGAACTAAAGCTGAGTTTTGGATAATGGTAATAAGAAAACAGAAATAATAGTTACATAGTTCAAATAACTGCATCCTCTTCCATAGCTGGAAGCACGCTGTGATTATTTACTAGGAGCATTCACTGCTTTCTTGAAGCACAAACTTTCAAGATGACTGCTAACCAGCAAGGGCTGTTCTCAGGCGAAGTGAGTCACTCTTACCCCATGGAAAAGCACTGTGGGCCATGTATCAGCGTTGAACCAGAGCAGCTTGCCTTCCTCCCCTCCCCCCCTACATTTAGCTCTTTCAATCTCTAGACTTATGTCTAATAAAAAGTTATCTCTAACTAAAAAGCTATTTTGGGCTTCCGTTTAACTTCCCTATCCAACTATGGGAGACTTCTAGGCTACCATTACTACAGGTATATATACCTGTAGGGAAAAACAAACAAACAAACAAAACCACACAACTACATCAGGAAAAAAAATGCCACAGTAGTTGGGTTTTTTTGGTGTTTTTTAAAAACTGGACTAGAGCCATTTCTCCATTCTGTGCAGCTCACCATACTGCCTTCATTACAATAGCACATAAGCACTTCCCATTAATGTTAAGTGACATGACTAACACATGCCATTTGTCCCTTTGAGCATTTCTCTAAAGAAAATCATATAGGTGACATAGGGTTTTGACTTGTTTCTTCATTGCCTCTATTCCAAGACAGATAATGATTTACTCTAAAATATGTAAAGCTTTTTTTTTCCTCCAAATCAAGACTACCTTACATATTAAAATTATCTTAACCTTAGAAATACTTAAAGAAAAAAAAACGTTAAGACCATCATGTGCACTGATTCAAAGAAATTCTCCAAAAATTTATCTTGCTCCTCACAGTGAGTTGAGGACCCCTGTATGCATCTTTAGACGTTTCCTGCAATTACTGCAGTACAAACACATCCGGGAGTGTTATTCACACCTACAGGCTCTTGAAACATTGTCAACACTAAAATAAGCGACAATACGCACTTCCTTCCTTCTGCTGCTCCAGAACCTGGACCTGAAGACACAGGGCCAAGTTTCACTATACAGCATAGCTTAGAGACAAAGCACTTTGCTATACACTGCCTTTATTGAGAGCATATTTAAAAAACACATTTCAATTTTGGGCACTTTATTCAAATCTGAAGGCAAATAGTGACAGAAACATCCTAGAAGATTGATACAGTTTGAAGCATGTTATGTATGGCTTTGCTGTTCAACTTGCAAGTAATTTGTAAAGCCAGAGTCCGTCTTGACTATGAAACATTGTATCAGTGTGATTGGAATCAATAGTTCTTGCACTGTCATTTGTCACATATTTACAAGCCTGAAAAATAGTTCATTTTGTCCTGATCCTATAACTCAAAAGATTGAATCAGAACCCTGGAGGGATCTTCGAGTGCGACACATTCATTACTGGTCACTAGTCTTTGGTGACGCCACCATCACCACCACACCAGAAAGGGAATGCAAGTCCATATGGGTGCTCCTATATGCACTTTCTGCTCAAAAATATTTAAAACCTATTGGTATAAACCGTATCTGTACAAAAACTTTTTTTTTTTTTTTTTTTAAAAAGTGAATTTTCAGTTCTTGCTCCCTGTCTTAGAGGAGCACACAGAACTCCTGCCCCAGCTGTCTTAGCACATCCTAGCTACCACAACATTAGAAAAGGACAAAACTAAACCATGAAATACTCATCCTATACTTTGCCTTAATTTTGCTTTTATTCTCTCAAACCGAGAGAAGATTTGTTTATTCCTTCTTACAGGAAAGGTTTTCAGTGCAAACAGTACATCTTTTAATGTTGTACTTTGAAAGTATGTCCCACCATTTCTAAGTTTGCCGTTACTTTACGGAGACCAGATATTGTTTCTAGCCCTAAAGCAGGCTATAGTTGGGGGTTGAAGATAATGAGGTAACCCTCACATCCCCACAGGTATATTAGAGTCACCTTCACAGACCACCCCCATGCCCGTTTGCTCTGAACGGCCAGGGTTCGTACACATTACCTGCGAGCAGCAAGCAGGGATACCCTGCAGCATCCCTACGGATGCCAGGACAGGCACCCTCCAGGATGTCTCACCATCCAACCACTGCATGGCTCGGAAAACCCGTGGCCTTTGGGGAGGGGAACCAGCCAGGCACCCCACGCAGATGAGGACACAGCTTCCCCATGCTCCCATGTCCCCCCTGCTCCATAGCAGCTTCCAGCACCCTGGGAGGGGGACACCCGATTCCCTGGGCCTCTCCTGCATGCAAACAAGCTTATGTGGCAAGATGTCCTTTAGCACGAGAAGTAAGGGGAATATGCTGTTATCACACTAAGCACAGGCTTGCTTAGTATTACCTTTCATAATCACTGGATACACATGTGGTCTTCATATGCACATATAACAGCTTTCAGCATAAGCTACACAGTTTTCCAGTAAATACACATTTTCCAGTGAAATGGTGATTACGTTTAAAATGTTGAATGAGATTTAAAGTTTGTGCATAACTCAGCAAATCAAAGTGTCCTATGCAAAGTATAGAGTATCCCCCCACTGCAGATCAGACCTGAAATAACAGATTCAAGTTTCAGCACCGCTGAAGAGTTCAGTCATCATTCCACCAAAATATCCTAGAAAATAGTGTCTCCCACAGAAATCCTTTGGTTTCCTCTTAATTCTGCCAAGCATCTGCAAATCACAGGCCAATTCCCCCACCACATTACATCTCTTTCCATTGCAGCTGACATAAACCTGGCACTCCAGGATAAGGCCTACTTGTTATTTAGAAGCCAGATGACCCAGGTTTCCCTTTCAAGTCCCACTTCATGCACTTGCAGGCCACTAGATTACACACAGCAAGCCAGAGAGCTTCTCAGTACTACGGAGCAAGTATCAGATGTAATGAACAAATCCAGAGCTGAGAGGTCACAGGAAGAGACCAGGAGGGACGAAGGGCATCTGCAGAGCTTGGAGTTTGTCAGAGTTAATTTTAGCTCCATAATTCTCTTCAGGGCCCCAAATCCAAGACAGCAGTCCTCATACCACCCGCCTCCATGCCCCTCTGACCACAGCTGGGCACATCCTTCATGTATCACTCTTGTCATTTGTCAGAGACATTAATAGGGTTAAGAGCCTGTAAGCTTTTCTTAATCATTACTTGTGTTAATCTGCACACTTCCTAATTCTTCATCTGCTATCCTGAAACATCTGATCCAGTTTAAATAAATCTCCCCTATCTTCATTTGTAAACCCAGATGTAAAACAGTTAATATCTCTGCTGCTTAATATCTTAACCCTTAATCTGTACTGCACTATCAACCCTAAGAAGATCAGCTTTTTTTTTTTTTTAAAGTATTCTTCCTTTGACTCTAAAGCAAGCAAGAACTCTAGCAACAGGTGAAGCAGCTTGCTTTAATTATACCCGATTACATCCACAGTTCCCTGCCTTTACTATTCATAAACAAGCAACCAAGGAAGCAAAATGAAAGACCCAAAGGTGAGACCAATACTGTAACTAGAGATTTGATGACAAAGTTGCTTTCTCAACATTTCTGCTTAATTTCCTCTATTCTTACTATTATTCCTTGCCACATTACTGACATTTCCTCCCCCCCCCAGAATTGCACACATATTCAGTCCAGAATAGGTAACAAATTCAAGACCAGCAGGTCTCCTACCTTCAGCTCTCTCCGGAATTCCAGCAGGAACCACACGCTGCTCTTCTCTCAAGTGTCCTTAAGCAGTCCTTCTGCCTTGGAAAGGTAGAATTTGCCTTTCATCCGTCCCCTTTTGTCAGTGCAGCTCTCAAAGTATTTCATCTTCCATCCCACAGTCAATGTGGCCATTGCTGCATGTCCCCAAGCCAAGCAGGAAGACTCTACTTGCAGGACAACAGAGCCGGTGAGCAACTGCTGCTTGCTCCAATAGTGATGGATCTCCAGGGACACAGAGGTGCCCCAGCCTAGCAGGAGGAGCCAGAAAAAGCACATTTGCAGAGTCCTTCAAGCAGCCTCCTTGCACAGGAGCTCTGTGGCCACAAGGCAAAACAGCCATCCAGGCCCCACACAAACACAGGCAGCCACCCCCTCTGCCCCACAGCTCCAGCACATCACAAGCACAAGTCCTCTCTCCACAGCACAGGAGAGATCCCCAGGCTCACACACCAGCCTACAGAGCAGCACCTCTTCCCTCCTGGGTGCTTGGAGATGCCCAACACCCAGCTCTCCTCACCCAGACACTCAGTCCAGGCCCAGCAGATTAAATCACCAGCTCCGGGGCCCTAGCAGCACCCCAGGCCATAGGCTGACACCATGTCCCAAACAGACCAGCTGCCTCCAGACTTCTCACAGCTGCTCTGCAGGATGCATCATTAGGCCCACGAGCTCATTAGCAGCTCGTTAGCACTTTGCCTCTCACCTGCCGGCACTCAGACCCCCTGGAGGTTCCCCTGTCTGTGAGCAGGAGGGAAGCGCAGGTCTCGCTGCACGACCACAAGGGCCTGACTGCAAAAATAACTTTTTCATCTTTAAATCTGAGGTGATTCTAGGCTTGGCCAAAACACACAAAAAGTCAAATCTAGGCACTGTAGTGTACCAAAGACTTCAGTCTCAAAATTTTGGTTTGACCAAAAATTGTCTCTTTCCAGAAGTATCTGTTTCCAGAAGGAGCTAGGTTTTGGCATGCATCTTGTTTTGGACAACCTACAGAGAAGTGATAGGAGAGCAGTCATGACTCTGTCACCCAGAAGGGATCATCTCTCTAATCTAGCAGCTCTGAGGCTCCCTTACCTGTCCTTGGCCCCACCTATTCCAGAAGTCCTCCCCGGCTGCTCTCCGAACCTGTTCAGGGCTCCTCACGCAGCAGGGCCGGCCTCACCCCGCGTGCGAAGGCGACTGGAGAGGCCCAGCGCGTCAGGCCTCAGTGCGGCCTGGAGAGGCTGCGGGAGCGGGGAGGCCCCAAAGGGGCTGATCAGGGGCCTTATGGCACATTAGGGCCCTGGCACTCTTTCACCTCAAATATAACACATATTATACATATAATTATGTATTTCACCAGGCAGAATAATTAATACTTGCAATGGTGACAATATATTTAATTAACTTTTTTGGGGGGAAGGAGATTAAGAAATGTGTCTTTGAAAAGTCTTTGGAACCTAGACATGTGCTAACAGGATTATTAATCCAGCTGTGCCTACAGGTGAGACTGATCAACACTTAGCAAGTGCCAACCACCTCAGCAAAGAATACTTTATCCTTAATGGTTTGGAAGATAAAAAAGTTTCTAGCCCTCATTTCTTGAGAGTGTGAAGCTTTTTAAGGCACCATTTGTCATCATTATAGGACAATATGAGCAGCTGTTGCAAAACTGTTATAAAAATTGCTCTGGAGGTGTCTTCTAATGTTGTCCTTGCACATTCAGAAATATTTTCCTTTTCCATAGACCCTTATCTCTTCTTTGGGATCACTCAATAGTAAACTAAGCAAGAAACAGAGAACATTAGATTTTTCTGAAATTGCCAAGAAGCATGGAGGCCCCTGACAGGAGAAGTATTCTAATAGAGATGGAAAATCATAGAATCACAGAATGCTTAAGGTTGGAAGGGACCTCTAGAGATCATCCAGTCCAACCCCCTGCACACGCAGGGTCACCTAGAGCACGTGGCACAGGACTGCGTCCAAGTGGGTTTTGAAGATTTCCAGAGAAGGAGACTCCACAACCTCTCTGGGCAGCCTGTTCCAGTGCTCTGTCACCCTGCCAAGAAATTTTTCCTTAAGTTCCTGTGGAACTTTTGATGCTTCAGTTTCTGGCCGTTTCCTCTAGTTCTATCAGTGGCCACCACTGAGAAGAGGCCAGCACCATCCTCCTCACTGTCTCCCTTGAGGTACTTATAGACACTGATTAGATCCTCTCTCAGCCTTCCCTTCTCCAGACTGAACAGGCTCAGCTCTCTCAGTCTTTTCTCATAGGAAATAAATAAATCTGTGCACGCACACACATACACACTGGTGGAAAAATGCCATCAATTCTTGATGAAGGAAAGAAAATATTAATATTTCTGGTTACAAATAGATTCCCAGACTCATTACAGACATAGAAATCACCCACTCATTTTTCTTTCCAATGGAAATTTGATTTCACTAATGTTTGATTTGGTGGTTTGGACAGGAGGTCCTTGCCTGGAGGAGCAGCCTAGCAAGGACCTCCCACGATGCTGATGTATTTGCATAGAACTTTACAGAGAAGTGAAGCTTCCAGATAATTCATCAGATCACAAATAGTTGACAGCTCCTAATAACGACCATCATATAGCCAGACAGCCAGAGGACTGACACCATCAAGCACCAAACTGCAAGTAAATAACATATACTGCTTACATCAGTGCTTTCTCTGTGTGCCCCGTTGTCCTTTATTGTCTTTAGGTTCCTGTGTTTCACATTTGTGAAAGATCTTGCAGCACATTAAATGGTATCAGAACAATGGCACTGCCACCCCCTGCTGCTCAGACTGGGAGGAGAGGGAGGATTTGACCAGTTCAGGGCATCACGGAGGCTGGGACCACTCCTGCCTCAGCCCACGCAGTCCCTCCCGACTTCAGATTCTGGTCACAAGCAGCCCCTTATGGGTGCCAGCAAGAGGCAGTTTGTTTGCACTTACTGAGCCTCAGTTATTTTCTTGTGACTATAGTGATAAAGCAGTGATCACTGTCATCATAGGACAATTACAAACGGCACGATACAGGCTATGGGATGTCTGCTATTTGCGGAGGTTAAGAAAGGTTTTTCTGGGAGGATGATATCGGCTGAAACCAGTTAGGTTATTTTTTTCTTTCTTTGCAGCATCAATAAAAACACAACCAATACAATTCAAAAGCTAATTTTTATAGCATATCATAATTGACTTGATTTACTTTGACAAAGGTCGATGTGACAGGTGGCCTAAGGCTACCAGGGAAGACAAGAAGCGGTGGACACAGGCCAGCCACACAGCTGTAAATATTAGGGTATGGAATGGTGAAACTTAAGTTTTAAGGAAAAGATGGGCAGTTTTAGGGCTATATGCAGCTTCAAGGTGCATATAGGATACTCTGTGAAGTGTTTAGTACATTCCATCTCTAAAGGGTTGGTACCTGCCCAGAAAGACCACTTTCTACATTTATCTGGTTTCCAGAGAAGGCCAAGTGTCATGGCAAAGCCTCATACTAAATATTGCACTATCACCTCCCAAATTCCCAACCACTGCTCCCAAACCGTGGATTTAGAGTTAGTGAAGTAAAACAGGATTTTTGGTACTTAAACAGCTAATTCTCAGGAAAGGTTTTGCCATTAAAAGGTCTTGCAAAAAAAGCAGAAAATAAAACATAAACACATGGTGAAAATGGGGTTAATGCCAAACTCTGTCACAGGATCAAAATGAAAGCTGGGCAAAGCTTTTTCACCTGTAAGGATTATTCCTACTGTTGTGGTCATCATTCCTGTTTTAGCTAAGCATTCCTATGTGTTGCCTGGAAGCTGGGAAGTGTAACTCCCTTTGATAAGTGGATTTATTAAGTCCAAGGCCTCAGGAGTAAGTTGTGATAAAGCTAGCATTTGCATCAAGGCAGGCTTAGTTTCTGGGTAGTGACTTTTTTTTAAAGATTATGTTTCTAATGCCAGTGAAGGAAGCAACCTGATACTTACCTTCCTGTTTCCTTCTGCTTTGCAGCCTTCCTTGGGAGTTCACATTCCCCACGCACTCCTATCATTTGCACAGTAGCTTTAATTCTGTACAACAGGGAGAGCTCCAAAGTCTCTGCTCATAAAAGACTCCTATAAATACTCCAGCAACTTCACCTGTAGCCTAATGTGCTAGCAGTCTGTTAGCCAAACTGCCCACCTGAGTCAATATTTTTGGAATGGATATGTCTCTCTTACTGATGAGACCGTTTTCGGGGACTATGTCAATAACAAAGGTGGGACAGGTACTTTGCTTGTAAAATTAGTAACGTGAAATAAGCCTCAGATACAGGAGTTTATAGGTTAGTTTCTATGTAGAGTTCATGCATCTGCAAAACGGAGGTGCTCATTAATAATATGTATTAGATTTCTCCTGACTGAGGCATAGAATGGGAGACAGAAGAGCTATATCTTATCCCCACACTCAATTTTACTTCCTCCAAATGCATTCAAAGGGGGCTAGCATTGCTATTTATAGAAGGTTACCCACTTTTATATTCGTCACTTCACTATCACAATGGGAATTTTGGTAAAAATAGTGTTGCTAAACAACACATATGTTTTAAATAGAGATACGTGCTTCCAGCAGAGCTGCAGATATCAAACTGCAGAAAGCATGTTATGTGAATTTTTATAAGGACGTAGCTCAGCTGAACAAACAATACAAGGCCAGTTACTACTGTCTCTGAATATCCTCAGTCTTCAAGTTAACTGCTTACTGTTCAAACCACAGCTGCAGCTCCAGAGTCTGTGTAGCGGACTGCAGCTAACTGACAATCAGAATCTCTTTAAGATAGACCACTTTAGAATAGATCGAACATTCTAAAAAAATAGCCTTCTCCTCCTAAATGAGTGAAGCATTTCATACTTTTATGACAATTCTAGCTGTTAAGTGTAAAGAAGAAATAATATTGCTTTTTGTAAAAATAAAAAAAAAGTTAAAAAACCTGAAAGTCAAATAATTCAGGTTAGATCAAAAGAAAGCTTCAATATGTAGAAAAGGCAAAAGCCTGCAAATATGCTGACTAAAATAGTGCATCCATATTTCCACTGAAAAGAAAGATGTCGAAACCAGGAGACCTTTTTCATCCCATTTCTTGTTTTGCTGTCTCCAGCCTGTGGTGATGTAACGCTTCAGTGTCCTAGCTCAGTCCTGGGCCTCTCCTAATAGGAACTGCCAAATATGCCAAATAGTGGCAATTACATGATGGCTATGTGATGTGGACCATTGCCCATTAGGGACTCATCTTTGACAACCAAACTGATTTAACTTAGGACCTGAGAATTGATTATACAGAGCTTCTGAGTACAAAGGCCTCTGCTGTTAAAACAGGTTAATCTATACTATAAACATAAATACAGGCTGAAATTTTTATTTGTCTTTTAGGATTGATTTAGAGGAGACCAAATATCTTGAATATTATGAATATTTGCTCAGATCTGCAAAATAAACCCCTCCTTTTATGTGAAATTCTTGTCATAAGTAGCACACGATGGAAAATTAATCAGAAAATTATTGGACAAGATACTTAACTACCTCCCATCTTTATTCAACTTGGCTACTCTTAAAGCTATAGGCTTACATATTCCTCTTACTTGCAGAAAACTTGAACAGGTCAGAACTCAGGCAAGGCCTGCTGAAACCAATGCTTCTCACAGAATGCATCCTGCATTTACTAGTTTGTCGCATATGTTTAATTTAATTACAATTAATGAGTTACAATTTACCCTAAGGGAAAACTCGCTTTGTTGACAAAGAACTATTTAGTGAATGGCATTCAAATTCATGACCTAGACCTCAAATTAACAGGCTGTCCATTAAGAATGCATGAGTAGCTTTAAAGACTGCATTTGTCTGTCATGGTCCTTTAAACCCTCCATGATGTTTTATAAAAGACAGTCAAAACTGTGCAACACTATAAAAATAAAACAAACATTCCTTTTGACAGTATTTTTTTTGCTGCAAAATACAGAATTTTACTGGATGACTTTCAGCCCATGACTTTCAGCTAACCCACTGTGAAACAATGTCCGCCCTCTAAACTCTGTTCTGCTTGTAACACAGCACTCCCAAATTCTGGGGCCTCTTTTCTTCATACAAGAAATAAAACATCGGGCCTTCAATAAAGCCAATGATGGGACTCGCTCCTCCCTGTTACCTAAGCAGGAGGAAACAACACTGTGGTATTGGGAAGAGGAAGTGTGGGCTCAAGCACAATACAAAGATAAATCAAAGTTCACAGCTAAGTTAGGCAAACAATTAAAATACCACGTTATTGGGCACTCCCATTCTAGTTACTGGGCCACAGAATGGTTTTCAGATATTTTCTTAGATGTCAACAAGCAACAAAAATTAAGAATATCCTTTCCTAAAGAAATGGGAAAATGTTTTTAGCATTCTAGGTAGATCTGCCAGATACAGCTGAAGTGTCACACCAAAGCCCAAAGCCTTCCGGGCCTTCTCGCAGGCTGTGGAAGGCAGGAGCAGTGCAGGACCCATGAGCAGAGTCCTAGGAAGAGCTACCCCAAGGCGAGAGGTGCCGCGGCCTCCGGGCCCGGCCGCTGGCAGGCAGCAGTCACAGAGCGGTGTCAGGGCAGGTGGGAACTGCCACAGCCCCTAGCACCGAGGACCCCCTGCTGGAGCTCCCTTTTCTGCTCCGATTGCTCGTGTGCTTGCAGCACGTGCTGGGGGTGCCGCCCCGGGGCCTGCTGGCATGGCCATGCAGAGCAGCCAGCTGGGTGCTCAACAGCAGAACTTAAGCAGGGAGAACGAAGAGGCTTGGGCCTCCCTTGCTCGTCTCTTTGGATGGGGAGACAAAATGATCTCTTCCTCCAGTCTGGGGGCTATTTCTATCTACAGAACTCACCATTCCTCTCCCCCTTACCTTACAGTGTGATATAGGCCTTGGGAAGTTAAGGGTAGGCAGCAGGGAGCAGGAAGGCAGACACTTTCCTCCCTGAGCAGAGGTAAAACATCGTGCTGATAAGTAGCAGATATGAAATGTGATTAGGGGCTTTCATGGAGGGGTCAAAGGCCACAATCACCAGTCTGCACCTTTAAACATTCATGGAGTTGGGAGTGTTGGAACAGAAGAGAAGCCAAGTGGCTGGTGTCAGAGATGGAGGTGCTGGCATCTGACAGCGCTCACACTTCATCTCCCTATCCAAAACTTTACCACTCTTCAACACAGAAACACCTGCAACACACAACACCTACCTCTCCTTTAACCAAACCCTTATACTGTGCAAAACAGAAAGCTAAAGACAAAAGCCTTTCCCACAGCAGGCTACGAAAATGCCACGGGCAGAGCCCCACCTCGCCCAGCCTCAGAGGGCACCTTTGCAGTACGTTCCCGCTCTCTCGGAGCACGTGAGGTCACCTGCTGCTGGGCAGCTGGGTCTGCTCCCTGCCAGGGCTGCCCCGAGCTGCTGCGCGGGCACACACATGGCCAGGACCCGGGCTGCTGTCAGCTCCCCTCTCAAAGGGGCATTTTGGCTGGGCATCACCCTGCTACAACTTAGATTGTGGGCAGAGACTATGAGAGTCTTGGTGTGCAAGCAATTTATTTGGTCAAGACCAAGGGTATTCCTGGAATTTGATGCAAGATGTACATGTGACATAACATGCTTGATTATGTTAGATACATAATTGTTCCTTTTTTTTTCAGAAAAGAAAACAAACCTCAGAATACACTTTTTAAAAATTATTTTTACTAATATGGAACTTCCTTTCAATTTGACTACTTTCAAATGGTTTCACAATTAAAGGAAAAACATGTAAATTGAAGCATGTCAGATTAGAGACCATATCTGTACATTCTGACTTGACTATATCTCAGCGCCGAGTGCTCCACTTGAGATGGTTTTGCCCTGATATTTATCCAGAAGTATCCATATTTTTCCTTTAATTTGAAATTACTGGTGTTTGGCATTAACTGAACCCTAAAACTAAGGTGCTTTTTGGAAACACAGTAATACATAAATTTTTATCAGTAGGATAGAGATCTTCTATGTTTACGTGGAGTGTCAAGTACCCGATTACGTCTGTGTAAATGACAAGTAATAATAATACAGGGAAACAGAATCACTCTGCGCTAACTGGAATGTACCAGGCAAGAAACTGCAGCATCCAGGAGTCTGTGATGGGCAGCTGTCATAGCTAAGGATATGTTAAATCTTTCCCTACTCTGGTAATCTGAAAATAACCATTTTTAAAGCATTTTGTTAAAGTACACTTTCTCATATGAGTGTTACAGAATATTTGGTAAAATAGATCCAGAAAATAATCACTTCACTCATATTTCTTACATATTCGTGCCTAGAATAAATAAAAATGGTAAAAATTGTTCAGCATGAATCTGTCTGTACAATCGGTACAAATGTACAAACCAGCTCTCTATAATGGAGAACTGTTTCAAGAAAGCCTGGGTTAACAATTCCCCCAAGATATCCCCTAAGAATCAGTAAGTGTCTGAATGGGAGCCCTTTGCTATTTAGATAGCACGAGATAAGATTTCTTCTTTAAATATTAGCTGTCAAACTCTGTTATGTCTTATTATGTTTCATCAGATTGGCATTCAGCATGATGAGATTTAACAGCACATGCTGATAAAGCACAAATAATGTAACATAACTTAGGAATAAAATTAAAGGGCAGTAGACTATTTTCAGCTCAGATACCTGCTTATCAATGTTTTGAGAGAAAACACAATTCAACCACAACAGGAAATGCAATTCATGTTCACAAACCTAGCAAGTGCTTCTTCTCCTCACTAAATTAGAACAGCTGCTGTGGACTGCAGTGTGGTTTCTGACCATTTGCAATCACTGTAATATTTGCACAACGCTTTCAAGGCATGTGTGTTTGTGCTTCTTGCCAGAGAAAAAAGAAAGCCCTGCCCTTTGAGAAGTATCCCCTAAGTTACGCATTTCGGGTGACTATAAAAGGGACATGTGTTCTGGGTCCAAACAAATAAGATCAGCTTGAGAAGCAGCCAAGGGCAGTTTCTAAACAGTTCAACCAACCTATAGAATCTCTCTCTTAATAAACATGCAGAGTCCATTCTCTGCATCATGGACTCTATACCTTCAAACCCCTTTCATCAGGAAGAAAGGTTAACATTCCATGGAGACACCTTTTGAAAAGGAAAAAAAGAGTGTGACTGCCGATTTTAACAAGTTACTTGAACCTGTGGTCAAATTCTTTCGCCTAAATTTGGGTTCCACAATTGTAAGAACTCAGTTGGATTCTCTTAATTCTTGAGCATACTCCTTTCACATAAAGTTTCCGTTCCTCCTAATTTGGTCTGCTAATATATTAATGTCAGATAATTTTTCCTCCCTCCCTTTCTCCCCCAAAACCCCAATTACAGGTTGCATTCCGAAAGATGAATATTTGTGCATGGCTGGGAATTAAAACACTGACCTTCGGTGGACTTTTTTTTCCCCAGTGTTTTTCAGACTATCTGCTCTGTACCTGACAAATGAGGCAGTGAGGCCCCTCCATATTCTGTTTGGGGTCTATTGGCTGTGGAACTCTTGGTCATCCTACCTGCCTGACGTCCAGGATCATGATGAATTGTCTCCAACTCTAGCCTCAGATTGTTTTTTAACATTTAATTTAGTTTCTTCCTGTGCTTGGATGAACATGGCCATGTTATGGATTTCTGCTCTAATGTACACCAGCAGGTTGGAAGAACAAGCCTCAGCAAGCTGTGGAAATAAGAGAGGCTGGATCAATAGTCAAGGTCATGACCCTGGCTCTGATTTTGTACACTGTCCTGAGATTTTCTCCCCTTAAAAGCCTCCGACTGCTTCTGATGTGGATCCAAGTGCATATTGAGAAAGAAATTCTTAACAATCAGTCCCCTCAATGGGGTAGGTGTAGCTGGATCCTCTTACCTTCTGAATCTTGCATGCAGAGCAGACTAGAATTGCACCTCTGCATTCGGTCTGAAAACAGCTTATTGTAAACACTTTCCCAGACAATCTTCCTGACAAAAAGATAGAACTGTCATCTGGTGCTGTAAAAACATCCATTCAGACAGAAATAGTAATTTAGACAATTCTAGAAACAATTTCAGTCAGATACCTGCTACAATATCCTATTTTAATGAAAATGCATATTTATTGTATACGCTAAATAGCAAAGAAGATTCATTTCACAAGCACACCTTGATTTTAACAAGTAGAAAATGCTGTCATAAAGTGTTGTGATAAAGGAACAAAGATGCCAAGTCATTTGCTGAGCTGCCTTTGTGCTGTAGATAGAGCTTTGAGTCTTCAAATATATAACTGTAATGCAACAAGGCACATTTCTGAATGGGTAGTAATTTTCCACTGCAGGATACAGTCATGCTGAGATTTAGTGCTCAAAAAAAGAAAGAAAAGGAAAAAAAAAAAAGGAAAAAAAAGAAAAAAGAAAAGGCGGCAATTGCAAGGGTATTTAATGTATCAAAGCAACCTACCCCCCTACAAAATCCTTGATACAGATAAATTGTCATATTTGCTAAAACCCAGCCCCAAATGATGTGTAGTCAATACAAACAATTCAGTCTCCAGTAGAGATGAGCAAAAGAATTTCTCGCACAAAGAAGCAACATTTCTGTTGTTTCTGTGAAAGAGTAAAAGAAAACACTTTCCACTTGGCCCCTCTTTGTGACTCTTGCTTAGCAGCACAGAAAGCCGCACACTGCAACGGAGCGAGGGAGCTGAAGGTCAGTCAGGAAATTCAGCTTGTTGCATCACGCTGCCTTGATCTGAATCAGATCCACACGCCAAGCAGCAGGGCAGCTGCACAGACCTGGAATGAGCAGCGAAAGAAAGCAAAAGCACCATTCAGAAAGGTTCCCCTAAGAGCTCAAAATTGTCTACATGTAAAATTGGGTTCTAAATCAAGAGAACAGGAGTTTATAGTGTTTCACATGGTAAAAACCTAGGGTGTGCAGTGTGTGACAAAGAGGAAGAGACGTGCGCTTTATGAATTGACACAGTGAGGTTGTTGAGGTATTTAGATGCCTCATGGGATCTTTAGTCAATGCAAATTAGATGTGTAGTGCTTTTGAAAAGTCTCACTCTGTGCCTACCGCACGTGTCGGTGCCAAATCACTTTCAAATATCAGGCCCCGGGCCCTCTCAGTCACTAAGAACGGCAGTTTGGCAGACACTGCCTTAACCTCTGTAATTGCCTTTTGGTTCCAACCTCTACCTTCAAATTTAGGCATTTCTAAATGCAGTGAAGACCAAGTGACCAGGCTCCTCTCTTACATAAAATGCTGCACCTCTCTACTTGATGGTAGGATCACAATTACAAGCTCCTTAAGCAAGAAGCTGACATTTATTTGTTCCAAGCACCCCATCCCTACCTGCAATCAGTGGGATTACTACACAGTAATATTTCACCAAACGTGACACCAGCAAACAGTGACATATGGCTGTGTGAGATGACAGAGGACAGAGACAGGATGAGCCGTTAGAGACGGAGAAAGAAATATTGCTTTATCCTTACAAAAGACACCAAAGTCTACACCGTTAAAAATGAATAAACTAAAGAGAACACCTTCTACAAATACTACAGCAGGCTACACAGTTACACATATAAAGTTATTACTGTGATGGGGTTATTTTTTCTCTTTGTTACAGCCTGTCTATAAGCAGAAGGGCCGTGGTTATCCCGGAGAGGCGAGGAGGGGCGGCCAGAGCGCAGCCGGCCGCGCTGCTCGGCGCCGTGGCCCTCGGCAGCGGCCCCACGGCTGCGGCAGCCGCTCTCCCCGCAGCCGTTCGCCAAGTTCCCGCAGGCCGCACTGCAAAGCAGAGCAGCTTCAGTGCGAGGATTGCCAGCTCCTTGGCACTACCAGCACAAATTCCAGCTGAACTGCCTCGTTTCTTCTCTTCCCCAGGGAGAGCGCGCTGGGGTCTTCTGTGGGGGGAGGCTCCGGTCACCGCCGCCTCTCTCTCCTACCTTCCATGGCCTCCACAGTAGCAGTGAATACTGCATGCCAGCCCGGTGGCACCGTGCCCCACTGACGAGGCTGTGGGTAATAACGCTGTATGTTCTGCATATAGTAGGATCCTTACAAGACGATTATGATTTCAGACCTACCTGGGAATGAGCTGCCTCTGCTGCTGTCTTGCAGCTCCTTTGCAGGGGCCGTTCGCTCTGCCAGGTGAGAATATGCAGGAGGGAGAGGAGGGCTCCAGGGCAGTGCTGCTAACAACACGGCCAGGAGTGATTTAAACTGAAATTACAAACGGTGTCTGTGCCTCCCACAAATGCCAAGGTTTGTTTGGTTCCCCTCAGAAGACATTTGTTTCAAGTCCTCTCCTGACCGTCTTCTCTCAAACGCCTGCCCTGCAGTAGAAGCATATATGTGCAAGAGAACTAGCACAAGGCCCAAAAGGTTTGCCCTGATCTTTCCAATCTTTTCTGCTAGATTTTCTTGATCCTTCCTTGGCTGCTGTTATGTTGCTTTATGTTTTGTTTCTCGTTCATCCTTTGTTTCAGCGATTCACTTGGCTACTAGGAGAAACTGCGTATTCTGTTAATGTTATCTCATGCTGGCAAACTGCCCACCACAACCAGGATCTGGAAGCACTGGGCAGGGAACTAGGAAATCCTGGTCCTTGAATCTGGCTTGGATGTGTTGGTTGCACGACGTTTTCAGAAACAACCACTTGGGGTGCTAATTTTTGCATATGCTATGGTAGATTTTCAGGACTTCATTTCAAAAAGCAGTGAGTCTTGGCAAGACAAGAGTAAACAAATTCTCAAAATAATATGCTACACCTTTTTTTTTCTATTTATAGCATTTGTCATTATATAGAATATTCAATATTTATTTAGGAAAATAAACCATGCAAAAAGGAAAAATGAGAAAAATATTTATCACATCAGCTGAAATTTTTAATCCAAATGCTCATGAAAAAATGAAGCTATTTGCAAAACAATAATCTAATTCACCAAACTTTCATGTTATCAAATTGGTAAGACAAAAGGGTGCGTTTTACTAATATTCTCTATTTGTGATTAAACTGTAGGGCACTTATGCAATATCATTGCTAATAAGATAAACTTCAATCAATTTTATCTCTAGTTTAAATCAGAATATATTATGGAAAATATAAGATGCATTTTTCATATTGATATATTTCTTACTACTACAGATTATTACTGCTGTAGAAAATTGGTATAATTTTAAATATATTCTGGTGCACAGAAAACAGCATTCTTCCTTTCCAGTTAATGTATTCAGTTATTTGGGAGTTATCCATTCTAGACAAACACGTAGTCTGATTTTGATTTAGGAAAAACTAATACTCAGCAGAAATCATGGAGGTATCGACAAAAAAATCAGGAATGGATTGGGGCAGTATACAAAAGATAACATACAAGCAAGCACAGACAATAACACAAAGAGCTTAACTCCCATGTAAATATTAACTATCGTAACATCTAAAGGACCTGGTACTGCTCTCAGATGTAGTTACAACTTTCTGGATGAAATCCACCGCTGCACAGAGAACTGCAAAGGCTTCAGAATTACTTAAGTCTCATAAATGTTTCTGAGGTGTTTAACACATGCAGATTTGTCTTTTACAAATACCGTTTCTTATTTTGATGATGGAGAAATGCCTGGCAGAGTAAGTGGGCTCATCCACATGTAAATACTTTGAATCTCAGCCATAGTGGGCAGTTGCTCCCGGTGTACCCCAAAATCCAAGTCAGATTTCTAAACAGCAGAGAAACACAGAGAAAACATAGAAAACACAGGAAAAGAAATGAAACAAATAAAAACCCTTAGTTCACTAGAAAAAATCCAAGATCTAAGAATGCAAATTCACTGAGGAAAGTAACAGGCAAAAGTCAAAGATGAAAATGGCAAATATTTTTAACTTACTGTTTATATCAGAGTTAAATTCAAAGAGCCAATGCCATTTGTAAAGATCTTCCCAGTGGAAATTCTGCCTGTGTAATAGCTATTGTATTTAGTCTGGACAGATCCAGGATCTGACAGACTTCAGAGGCAAAATTTTGAGCTCAATTAGGAATAAGCAAGATCTGAAAAGATGTACAGCAATTTATAGTTAAAAAGTTGTATATTAGGTTAAAAAAAAAAAAGCCTGCTGAGTGAAGCTAGGTAGTCTCCCATGCTTCAAGGAACCCCAAAGAGCTATACTTTGACAACCATTCACTGTCTTTTGGAAACTCCTAGGAAATTGTCTCCAGAAATGATCTGGGTTAATTTTGTTACATAGTTGGAGTCCAAATGGATCACAAATCTGTTTATTGATTATTGCATACATGGCAGTCCAGGTTCCCTTCTCAGTTACACGTGTTCAAGCTCACTGAACAGAATTGTTCAGATGTAACTGATGGTAGACCAGGCCTATTTGGTGCTGAAAACCACGTCACAACTCTGCTATCCTAAAATGTTTGTACTTACAGAACAGGAGAAAATATCTCAGGAGTTGCCTTTAACACAGCTGGGGAGCATGGACTACACATAGACATGTAACGTTCCTACTTCCAAGCATCTTTGGCTCCCGTGTGCTCTTCTGGCTGCTCTCAGAATCAAAGCAGATGCTGCCCGCTCCCTTTTCCCATCTCATTTTCCATCACTAACTCCCCACTGGAATGGGCTTCCAGTGGACCATGCACTTCTGGATGTTGCAAGCAGTACTTACCTAACATGCAATGATAAGTGAGACTTTTGAACTGATGTTCTCTTTAGATGTTAGTGGCACCTCTGCATCCTGTGCTCCTTACTGCACTGTCCCTATTGATATGCACACCAGAGTCTGGAGAAAGCCAGGTCTACCAGTTCTTCAAATGCTTTTTGAAAAGTTGGAGTACCATCAATGTACGAAGAACACTTCTGGCGCAGAAAGCTGCGTCCGAGTTCTGATGTCTCCCTGAGAGCACCATCTGAGAGCTCCCCTGAGATGGTTTCCAGAACCCACAGACTAGCAGAACTTCTTAAAGCAACTTCAGTCTTTCCAAAAGCTGTTTTTTACCTCCTGTCTCTCCTTTTCTTGCCTGCACTCCCCAGAAACACACATACACACAGAATAGACATGTGAAATGTTTGTGAAAACTGCAGTTTCCACAATCAAAAGTACAACATTTACTATGGCTTTTATCAAAGATTTCAATTCCCTCATCTTAAGGAAAATGACCCTTTTATTTTGTTGTGGACATAAAATTATGGCCCAGGGAAAATTGGAAGCATTTCTGTTGAGGGAAATCAATTTTCTCACTGCCATATATGATCAACATGTCACAGCCATCACCTAGATAATAATAGTAAAGTACAAGTAAAATGTCTGGTAATACTGGCTTCAGGGAAAGAAAAAAAAGGTGCAAGATAATACCTTTCTTTTTTCCCCAAAAAATCTTGCAATAAAAGAAAGAAGGCAAAGGCTTCTGCGGTGATGAGAGCCTTTGGGAGCGAAGCGGTTGGTTACTTTGCGTGTCCGCAGCGGCAAGCGTTGGTAAAGCTGACGAGAAATTTGGTCTTCCTGGAAAACGGGCTGCGCTGGCGTGTCACTGGCCAGGGCCCTTCAGTCAGCATGTTAATGGGTGGCTAATAGTGAGGGGATGTGCCTGGCCTGAGATTACCCAGGAGTATGTTTAGGTAGAGGCAACACTGAGAGCACAGATGCATCTTCTTAATTTGGATACTACAAACAAAGGAAACATCAAATCTGACCTTGCTGGGGGAACGTTAATGGCTTTGGCTCATCCTCCTCCCGCCACTTAGCATCGTTTGTGCCCCACCTCGGGAAGCTTCCCGGCAGAAGTGTGCATTAGCAGAACTCTACGGTTACAAAAGCCTGGCCCAGACACGGAAAAAACATTACAAGTGATTAAATGGTCTTTTGATGTTCAGTTCAACAGACATAGTACGTCACCACAATTAAGCAACTCTCCAGTGATGCCATAGCTGCATATACGATGTAAATCAGAAATCTATTAAACAAAAGGAAATCATTTAGCTTTTCAAGTTAAAATATAAATAGTGCCAAATAAAAACTGAGCAACTAAGCTGAGTAGACTAAACTACTTCAGCACTGGAAATGAGGACAGGTATCAATGCTAACTTTAATCCATTGAAGAAGTACAAATGGAGAGAACCTCCATTCTCTCTAGGACTGCTATAAGTCCTAGTAGTAACAAGTAATAAACGACAGTACCTGATTTCTAGGAAAAATGATGATCTTGTCCAGCTCTTCTACCTTTGTAGTACTTGGAATTTTAAGGAAATTTAAACGAGGGAGATGGTATCTTTTTGTATCATACTGCAAGAATAGGAGTGGATTTCTGAAAAAAAAATCCTATGAAATTAGTGTAATAAGGATAATCCTAAATCAGAGAGGGAACAAAGAAGAAAATTAGTTTATTCTGAACTCCAGACCTCTCACTTTCACATAGTTTTTGCTAATGCTCTTGGACTTTGCTATCATTCCTAATTGCCAAACCCAGAAGATTATTCTTATTAACCAGTTGTTTTAGCATTTCCATTTGGAAATATATATATATTTTTATGTATGTCCCGTAGGTTGTATATTCCTACTACTCAGGATCCAAAAACAAATACCCATGGAATCAGATTACAGAACAGATTAGACTTATACCGATGGTCCCCTCACAATCTAAAGTACAGCGACCATAAATACAATCCTAACAGACACAGTGATTCCTTCTATGCTATGTTATTAAATAAAATAACCTTCTCCTAAGAGTAGTATTTCTGTAGCATTATGTTTTTTGGGGACCAGAAAATGGAATTCTCTGGAACTACTGCATATAAATGTACAGTAGCAAATCAGATGATACATACTTTTGCCAAATCTAAAGGCAAAACCATTTCTTTCAATATTAATAGTTTATGAAAACACAGGAACCGAGATAGACCAGCACTTATAGACACTTTTACTCTAACGCTGACTTGAAAAACAGAACAAAAAGCTCATCATGACTTTACCTTTTTTTCTTCTTGTAATTATAACTTGTGCAACAAAAGTCAAGTGTATTTCTCTTCCTGTAATTATTATGGAAGTCAACTAATCATGCCTTAAAAAAAAAAAAAAGAAAAAAAAGAAAAAGGAGTAAAATGCTTCCTCAATAAGTTAACCCATTTTCACACAGTAGAATAAAATAATAATAACTCAGCATGATAACTCGCCTTGAGTGACATTTTTGATCCATGCTATTTCAGTACGAGGACTCTAAGCAAGGAGTCAGCATGCTGTTGCTGCGGATGCCAGAAGACAGCCAGTGTTAACAAATTCAGCAACGGAGCTGTCACTTCCTTGCTGCATTAGGTTTCCACTAACACAAGAAATAGAGTAGACAAAAAGTACAAAAAATATAATTTATTTTAAACAAACTCCAAAAGTAGCCTCCTCTCTGTGTTTACCAGCACACGTTCCATGAATGGAACATTTCAGAGCAACAAAGCTCCATTCACAAGCACTCGGCACAAGTGAAACTGCCACATTCCCACGAGAACTCTAGTGAGAGGCAGGGAAAGCAAGGACTCAATCTGTGTTCTTATGAATGAAAAAAATGAGGAAGAAACTTTCTAATTGCTCATCTAGCAAAATCATTTAATTTAAATACTGTAACAATCAAAATCATTATTAAAAGTTCATAAAGCAAAGTCTAAGATTACATTCTTTGCGGGACTTCCTGTGAATTTCATGGAGGTCCAGTATATTCTCAGTTTGATAAAGTATTTAAGGATAAGACACAAGCAGTCATTAACACACTAAAAATCAAGCCTCTGCTTTATTAGATCAGCAGCTAAGCAGAGAGAATTTAAGGACAGATACAAAAACATCTACATACAAAACTGACAAAAAGCAAATGAAATGCAAATTGCAGACATTTTTGTCATAACAAGTTGCTGTGTAATAACTGATGAAGGTTAAATATTAAATTTTCCAAGCCTATCTCATTATTCTAAGAATATGCAATACCATGATATGCTTCAAATATAAATACAGTCTGGAATTTTCTTACTAAGGAGTAAAAAGTGCAACTGAGATGTACTAAGAATATGGTGAGAACCTTTCAAATCCTTTTTTTAGCCTTTAATCCATTATTTAGCACTTCATTCCTTTAAAAGGAACCTGCAGAGTTATACCCTCTCAGAAGCACAACCTTGAAATAAAGTGTTTTTAGACATGCACAGAAAGCATTAGCTGCTTTCATTGAAAAAGACACCTGTGTACCCATACGTCCTGATCCCTGAAGCCATACTTTAGAGTACAGACTTATTCATTCAAAAACACTTCATCTGATTTATATCAGAGTACCTGCTCCTGGCTACACAGACTAAGTAAATGTCCAGCTCAGACAGCAAACACCGTTGTCTTGAAATCTTTCATTCTAGCGTATTATCATGCATTTATCATTACGGTGTTTCATACCCACACAGCCATAAATATTTGGTTTTGGTTGTAAGCAGACCTAAGTGTCATGCAAAGCTGACCTGCAGGTGAGTAAGAGGAAAATCTTATCTGTGGCCTTGGAGAAAAGGAGATAAAAATGAAGGGAAAGTTTGAGTAGTGTGAGCATTTTTTTTTAAAGTTATATTAAGTAAATGTCCTGTAGTCAGTTATTAACTTCACATGGTTAATGTGGCTGTTTGGTGTAGAAAGGTTATCTGCTGTAACATTTCTTAACATTTTCATAATGTTATCAAGAATTAAAAAGGCAGCATTTATCAAACATTCACAGTGTCTGTGAGTCAGAACAAAGAGCAACCACAGAACTGTGATAACACCCAACCTGTCAGGTAGAAACAAGTCTCCAAATATCTTGGAGATATTTGCTTTTGGATGATGCATTCTTTGTCATGTAAAATTGTAAATGTTCAAAGTACACATGTTACTGATTAAGTTAAACTCTGAAAATCTTACTTCCTTCTAATAATTCCTAAAGCTCTGTGCAAAAGATGGAGAAGGATAATCAACAAGATGATCCCGATAAAAGAAGGCCTTAACTTGAACAGAAATCAAAGGGCCAAATCCTCCAAATCCTTCAACGATTAGTCCTTAATCAGCAGTGAGATTGTTTGTGTGAAATACAGTTTACAGGATCACATTTTAAGTCTCCCAACTGCATTTTTTTTTCCTACGAAAAGAAGTGAATTAGAAAATCCAGACCTAACGTCTCATCGGGTCTGGCAGGGCAAAGAAACAATGGCAGCAGCATCTAAAAGACTTATACCATTTCAGTAGGTTTTAATTTGGTCAGCTAACACTAATCCTCACTGCGGTAAGCGGAAAATCTTTGGTTATAGTTTATGCTAGATCCCAGCACATCAAGCAAGTGAATCCATACAAACGACTATGCTAAAGGCAGACAAGAGTTTAAGACTCCCAAACCTTTCCTTCATACCAACAGCATTGCTTCTGATTCAAAAGCTTACTATTGTTCCAAAATAATTTTAAAAAGACACTTCTCTTGCTCAAAATGTGGTAGCAACCAATTCCACCTCCCTCTTCTCTTCTCTTTTTAAAAATATTACTATTCAAGTTGAAAAAGATTTCTAACGTTTCCATCAATAAGGTATGAGATCAGGGCAAAAACCTTTCCTCAGCAAGGCCATCATTACTGCCATGGATTGAGAAACAGCCTGGGGGCTAAGACACACTGTTCTGATTTACATTTGAAAAATCATTCTTTTGCAGAAACTGTTCCAAGAAACTGCTCAGGACACACAGCTTCCTAAACTGACACGCGAGGAGAACTGGAGAACACGCATCCGAATGGCCTAGCGAATGCGGCACAGATCAGTCTCAGGTTCCCTCCTACCAAGAGATGTATCCAGGGTTTGGCACTTGCTTTAGCAGCAGACCTGTTTCTAGTCAATATTAAATAGCTGTAGCAAAAGGTAAATAGGTGACCAGAACTGCTCCTTGTGCTCTCTAACAAATTGTAGAGCGTCAAATCAATACTTTGTTTCAGTGGGGCTCCGCATCTTCCAATCCACTTAATACTTCCTAAAATTATCAGTTCACTAATTAGTCAAGGATTATTTAAATTATGGGTTAGGTAGGGGTTTGCTGTCTGCATGCTTGCCATTTCATCCACTAAAACCTGCAACAGAAAGCGGGCCCGTAAGGATGAGAGATGCCTGCTCGCGTTTCTCGCCACAGCGTGCGGACACCAGGCCGGTCCTGCGCCCCAGGCCGCAAACACCGACACCGCTCAGGGAGGGAAGAAACGTACTTCAGCTTCACATTTTGCTCTTTCCCAGAGCAGCTCAGCTCTTCATGTACAACAGACCTGAATGACAGACAGCCCACTGTCTGCACACGGCTTCAGAGCTCGTGTCACTTTACTCTCTGATGACTGTCATCACTCCTCTGTAAAATACAACTGGTCTTGGAATAAGCCTACTAATTGTATCTGTACACATTACAAATCTTGACACTGAATACTGAAAATATTCCCTATTTTTTTTACCTAATTATTGGTATTGATGTTCCCCTTAGGAAGCAGAATTGCTAAGGCTAGGCGGGGATGATTAACCAGGATGAGGCCAGATTCTGATCCTGGTAATAACCAGTAAGTACAAGATGACCTTTGGATTTCAGGGGCATTACTCGAGATTTACTCCAGTGTAACAAAGATCAGAATCAGACCTTCTTTAAGGACACTGTTCTCCCAGATGCCTTTCCAGATTAATTGGCACAATTACATCCTTCTTTTTGCCCTCAGGTCAACCTCTGTCAGGTCAGAGCCTTCCAAGCTCTGCTGATTCAGAGCTGAACGAGTGATGTAGGGAAACAAGCTACAGTGGTGCTCATCATTTGCAAAGTTCCAAACTCTTGTTTTTGATGTAGAAGTCATAGGAATGCATTACCTTTCATTAACTGATGCCTCCTCTCCTCCATTTGAAGGGTCAGAGATGCTTCCAGGGAGCAGCAGGCTTCCTCCCTTCACCTCTAAGGCAGTTTGTGAAACCCTCACAAACACTTACTACCTCTCCAGCCACCAGAGTACAAAGACTGTTGGCACTCACAGGCAGAAAGCAATCCTTCAACTGCAGAACTGCTAAGCCAGAGGGGATATCTTCATGATCTGAACAGTGAGGATCAATTTAAGGCTTGGCATAAGAGAAAGCAACTCCATTGACTTCAGTGGAATTATGCTCATTTATATCAGGGTGAATTTGGCCTGCAGACTCCACAGAGACACAGGTTGAAGTCCTGGCAGCCAGAGGTGCATTAGATGCAGTTTGGAAACTCATCAGCATATGAGAAGGTTTCTTAGGCATACTAAGTTAGGATGGGTATTGTGAGTAAAAGGAGAATCCTTATTTACCTTTTATTTTTTGATGTATTTTCTTTGGTTATTGTTTGAAGACATCACTGATTTTCAAAAATCCTCTACAAGATATTTAACCAAAATATGTTTGATCAGATCTTAATTAAAAAAAAACAATTTTATAATTAAACAAAAAAATGAAATAAAGAGGAATTTGAAGTTTGCCTAAGATCTAAACAGTATCATCTAGCAAAATACTATGGCTGACTTTCAGCCACATTTCAATTGGCTATTCTATGTGCAGCATGACGAACGTCTTACTTAAAATATATTAAATAAATGTGTGCAAATTCCTCCCACTTTTCTGCATGTTTATTTGTTCCTATTTCCAACATGCTAAAAGAAGTCCTTCTTTTAGGCCATAAAGGAACAATTAGTGCTGCATTTTATTTTTCCCTTCCAGCTTGACTACATATACTCATGATTTACAAAGGCTAAGTAATCAATACTTTCATTTAAAAGTGAAGAACAATAAATACTTTTATTAATAACAACATAAATGCCACTTTGAAATCTGTTGTATCTCACATGCATAAGGAGAGTGGGAGGGGAAACCAACATCAACTTCTGTTCTCTCTCGTTCAGGCTCTGAGAGGAAAAGGGTCTGGGTAGCAGAGTGCAAAGACAATGTTCCGGTATTAGAAATCTCCCAACCAGAAAGTTGTATTTTGGACTTGTGCCTCCCAGATGTCTGCAACAGCAATGTCTCAAGTGCTGTTAGATGGCAATTACACCTTAAGCAAAAAGATATTGCAGATCATTGATTCTTGCAAACCTCCTCTCCTGTGAAGTAGCAGCACTTGCTTATGAATGAAGATGCACACACTTTCACCTTGAAATCACACAAACTTATTTTCTCTATTTAGTCCTGGAAGCACATGATTCAGGTGTTCCAAATTGGACATATCTCGTGTTAAGAAAAGAGGTCTGATCCTGAGGGCCTCACTTCAAGCAGGCAAGGTACTTGTGTGGGTAGTCTCAGTGATAACATTGGGACTAATGTGAGAGTAAAAATTAAGAATATCAAGTTTGCACAATGCAGTTCATGTTTGTTTTGGGCCTGAACACTTGCAGCTCCAACTCAGGTGAGCAAGATTTGAGACATGCCACTGCTTCCCATGTGAATATTTTTGTGAGGACTCCAGGGAGGGAGGCTTACAGAATTGTGCTATTTAAAATTACAAAAGGTGATTGGTGGAGAAAACAGTAGAATTAAACCCTTCTTTGATTTTATGGAACATGGACTTTGGCAAACATGACCTTAAATTCAAATTGATTTGATCTTAAATGCAGGAGATCTACCTTCCAGGCAAATATGCTCCATATGTTAAATACCAGTAAATATAGCTAAGTTCTCCATTGTCTATGAACTGAATTCAGAACAGCTTTCCTGTGAAGACTGGATTCTCCCTTAGCAGCAGAGGATTTAAAAGGTCAGAACGAGTAATGAACAACTGCAAACAAGGGTTTGCTTGAAAGCTGTTAAAGGGTTTGCATTTCCTGTAGATCCTAAAGCCTGCTGTTTGACAGTCATTACAGAAAAATCCAGGTGAAACAGCAGTTTATAACAATAATTTTCTATTGGTTATTGTTATTTTTGTTTCTCTTCTTTTTCCTTGTGCGAATCAACAGTAAGCATGGAATATTACTTCTATAAAATATAAATGAATCTCAAGTAATCCCTCACAGTTTTCCTCGGAAAAGGAAACATTTCCAGGGTTTAAACCAACCATGTGGGGATAGAAAATAAATTTTTCTTTGGGTCAGTTACCTCAGAATTGCTCATGACGATGTTTTGTATTTTTTCTCTTAAGTGTTTTGTACTGCCACTACCTGAGGAAGATTTCTTCAACAATTTTAGCTACTCATTTGTTATGCAGCCCTCCAATGTTGTTTTAGGTAGCCTCTATTTTTAGTTCCTGGATCATGCATTCTGGGAAGAAGAACAACGCAAATTCTCTTCCAAAGATAGATTATCCCTGAATGTCAAAAGCTGGCAAAGGAAAAAACAAAGACAACAGCAAAGTGCTCATGGCAGAAGGCTTGATGGAAGCTATAGGGGAATAATCCTGATATGTTTACTTTATTTTCTTTTTAATGGGATGTCAGCTGAGGAGAACAAACAGCTCTTCCTGCATTCAGAACCATAAGCATTCCATGGTCTAGATAATGCATGGAAGAGAAATATTATTCAGGGTGTGCTATAAGTCATCACCACATCTCTTCAGTTAAGCTACCAAAGTACTTCTGTTGTACACTTTTCATTGTGCTACTCTGTTCAACGCAGATTGGTAGGGGCAAGGCCATGGTCACTGGAACAGGGCAGAGATTAACACTGAATATATCATCTTAATCTTACCCTGGACTAGCATCCTAGCTAAAAGTATTTCTGGTTCTGCAAAAGGGAAAAGCAGGTCCATAGAGAATGATACTCAAATACCTCTAGTAGAAGAGTACAGCCACATGCACACTTGCTCAGGGCAGCAATTCCACACTCCCATCAGCTGTCAGGGGCTGAATGAAGTTTGAAGAATCAAGGATTGCAGTGTCCCGACTCTAGTAAGTATGAATAGCTAAGTCCTACTGATTCTATGCTGCTCTACTAGCCCTTCTTCCTCGGTAAATGGAGCTTGCTTCTCTTCCCAACCCATAAGCAAAGTCATATTTTTTTTCACATATTCACTGGCATTGGATTAAGAAAGTAACACATAGAGCAATACTTGCCCACCATTTCAGAATACAGACATTAGCACAAACACGAGCTGTTTTTCAGAGTGCCTGGGAAAGGAAAACACATTGATGCCCTGTAGCCATGTTTCAGAATGTTGTCAGCATAAAGTGCAAAATCCATCTCCTTGTGCTCACGCTGAAGTTGGCTGGTAAGGGTACTACTGAGCTGACATTCCCTGTCCTTTCAATGAATGAAGCCTCTATGTCTTTCTAGAAATCAGCGTTTACAGCAAGGTGCTCTCAGTGTATAGCACAGCACAGTCTTCCTTCACATTTTTCACATTGCACCAAGCCCTAAGACACTTTTAGCAATGGACTCCTTGGAAGTCAAGCCTCCTGATTGCCTTGCACATTCCAGAGCAGCTTCTCAGCTCTCACACTAGGCTTCATTACAACCCAGAGACAGACCAGAATGGCCAGTAGTCTATCTTATTTCTCAGCAAGAATATTCTTCTTGTTAACTTTGATGTGACTCAGCTGGAATTCCCAGGGAAAAAACCTATAGGCACTCATCTCATGCCTTCCATGATCTGCTTACCTGGCTGGTCGACTAAAACAGCCTGAGTTGCCTTTAGGTTTTTTATCCGCCTGTGTGGTGACAATGATACCACCCAAGGACATCCCTAGCATGTCTGTCTCTAGCAGAGCAATTATGTTTTGATGGTAGCCTAAAGTCAAGGCCATGCCTCAGATGGGACAATACAGATGTCAGGTGTCAGGTCCTGGAGGTGCCCTGGCCTCAAGGGAAGTCCTGGACCCTATTGCATGCAGCGAGGAAGCAGCCAGCAGGTGTTGGCAAAAATGAACAAAAGTTGAGTAACTCTTTTGTTCCACTCTTTAACGGGGCCTGAGAAAACTGAGGCTGTGTTTTATCAACGGCATCTCATGTATGAACCGACAGCTACTCACTTTGAGCCAATTATTAATGGCACCATTTGCACTTCTGATGAATCTGCTGCTGCTGCACAAAATTGTATCCCAATTCCTCTCAGGCATAACCATTCATACATATTAGCTAACGACAATTTAAATGTATCCTCATAATGCATTGAAATATTTGTATATAGTAATATGTGATAAAGAACACACTGAATTTCAGTTTGCCATTAATTTTAGTTTGCTATTTATATGCAGCATATGGATTTAAACTTTTCCCTTGACACAGGCATTGTTGAAACAACCGCTTGATCTATTAAATTTTTCGAGTAGCTCTTTAAATTATAAATAGTGCCAGTTGTTTATTTCAAGTGCTTTCAGTACTCCAAATGTGGTTTAATTGTATTTGAAAACTGCCAAATATCAATGGAGATCAATCCTGTCCCATTGATCTGTTTATACAGTTAAACATGTAGAATATCAGATTCAGGCTCTAACATATTTAAATACTCCTCTATTGATCAGTTGCTGCCATGATCCAGCACAGATGATGGTATAGATGATTACAGGAAACTGCTCTGGCTTGTTCAACTGATACTTCTGTCTTTCAAAAGGCCTCATGGAAAAACTGATCTATAGCTCAAAACTAGAAGATGAGACTGGCACATGAGTTTTCTATGCAAAAATGCCATTAAAACCATGAAGAAAAATTAGCATGTGATGCGGTGAACAACAAAAACACTTACTGAAAAGTATAGGAGAACCACTTTATTGCCCCTGCTAAGTTAGGGAGCTTGGATAATCTGCCCTTTCACAGAGGCAGGTGACAAAAGACTGTCAATGGCTGTTTTTTCTAGCAAAAACAGGTAAAAATTACATTCAGGATAAAAACTGTGACTCCAAACTGCCTTCTACAGGAGATTATGGGACTATTCTAACAAAAATACAGAAATGCCAGATCTTACGATGGTGTCACTCGAGTGTTTTGGACTACTGTGTGATCTTCCTTGTGGAGCTCTACATAAAAGAATGTCAAAAATATGTTTTGTTCCAGCCCCAAAGATCCATAAACACATTTTCTACCACTACAGTGCAGCACACAGATGAGGTGCACATAAAGCAAAGTACATGGATATACTTTGGGTTTTTTTGCTAGTTATCTTAAATATCCAGGAATTAGTTGAACCCCAGCCATTTCTATTTATAATTCAGGAGCAATTGGACGGCAAGAAGAGTGTGTGAGGAAGGATAAAGCGTTTGCTTCCAGCACCACATACAGATACTGGAGAAGGCTCCTTCTCCTGCTAATGACCAGGTTTCAGCAGAGCAGCTCTGCTTTGCCTGCAGTGCTCTGCTCTGCTAGAAGCAAGCACAGGGGAAAGGACCCGCTCAACTCCCAAGGGCTTCCAGGGCTAACTAATAGCACAAGGGGATGAAGGTTGAGGTCCTGGGAAAAGAGTAGGATGGAAGGAAAACACTAAAAGCTCCAGAGACTTTGGGTGAGACTTTCTGGGTAAGGAGGTAGGGGAAATCCATACATAGTTCCAGAAAGGGGCTGGAATATGTACACAACAGGGGCTTGTTGCAAGGGACAAGAGGAGGCAGACAGGAGATGCCTCCTGAACAAAGGGCCTCAGAATGGCACATTGCTGGGGATGAATATAAACAGCTTTATGCATCTAAGTATGTTTTCCGGAGAGGTGATTTCCTTATTCCTTGGCCTTCTTTGGAAATCCCAGCCTAGAGGTGTAACACTATGGTGAAAGCAAGGAACGAATAAGCATAAATTGCTCTGTGGTGTTTCAAGTGAGTGAAAGCCTGGAATGCAATCACCCATCATCATCATTATTATTGTGCTTTATCTGCTACTAAAGGTAAGTAAGAAATTCTCCTTGTCAAGTTTTCTTCAGAATTGAACCTTGCTTTGACCTTAAGTAAGTAAACAGCCGTGTCTGGGAACAGGAGCATACGGTACTGCCACTATGTTATCAAATACATACATTTTTCTGAACTATACACACAATGGTCTTTGAACAAAATATATGCATTTTGACACTTTTCTAATATGCTAAAATAAATCTGTATTTTAACAAAACTACATCTATATCAAGAGATCATATTAACTCCTTCTCAAACCAGTTCATATTCTATTAGATTAAAAGAAAAATGATCTTAATACTAGTGATAGTTAATATAAGTATTTTTACTTACAGTAAATTCTGAGGAAAATATTGCATCTGCTTTAGACTCAGGACTCACTTTATGACTTTTCCTTTCATGGAACCTGAAGATTTCAGCACCTCCCTTGGAGTACTGTGAATCAAATCATAGCATTCATGCTGTGATAATGTAAACTAGCAAGAAATCAAAGGCAAGAAAGGAATACATTTCTACCATCTATATAAAAGCCAGCAGTTGAAGGACCACTGTCCTAGCTTTTTCTAGCTTTTACTATTTTTTTCTACTAGCTTTTAGTAAATAGCAGAGGCTGAAAGAGGATTTCTTCAGACAAACTACTTGAATATATACAGCTTACACTCCTTAGTGACTTCACAAACAAAGGATCTCTATGGTGATTAATTATTTAGCCTTTATAAGTATACATTCTTAGCAAAGCAATTTTGACAGAAAAAAACAGTAAAAATTGTGAAATAAGGAAAACTTGTGCAAATGTTGCACAATGTTGCAAGCACTTGCTTCCTAATTTCTGTTGAAAGCAAGAGTAAAGCACTCAAAATACTGCTCTTTACTACTAATTGCAACTTGAACTAGTACTCATCAATATTTCTAAATTACTAGGAAAAATCTAGTTAATCATTATTTCCTTATACTTCTGGCAATCTTGTAAAGATCTCTGTGAGTTAATATAAATCCTACTAAGATCACAAAATACCCCGTCACTACTGGAAATTTGTGGGAAACACTGATTTAATAACTGCTGAGCAGCCTGCAACACAAAGTTTGCTGAAGGAATCCTGGTATCTGCACGTGAGTGGCAGCGTGATGAAGGGTGACTGCTGGCTTAGCGCCGCACTAGCATTCTTTCCGCAACCAAGTCAAACAGCCCTTGCAGCAGCCGTTATGGAATTCACTTCTTGTTAAGGCCACTCGGATAACAAAATCCATATGCCAAATCTTTAAAACTCTGAATCTAACCCCAGGAATGAGCAACCCTTCTCAGCCTTGTCCTTTAGGAGATTAAAAGAATCACTTTGGAGCTCCCACATTCTTGCTGAGACTGTCTGAAGCCTCAATAGCCCCTGGTGCTCATGAGAGTAGAGATTTTGGCCTCTGCAAGTTCAAACAGCAAAGCCCACTGCAGGCCCAGAGGACAGCATGTCACACTGCCCTGCCGGCCAGGCCAACTGCAAAATATTCTCTCCAGGGGTGGTATAAGGAGCATTTTATCGTGTGCACTTGCTCTTTGCAGAGTGCTTCAAAGGAGGTGCAGATAGCAGTAAATGTTGCCTTTCCATGTGAGAATTTGAAAGCCTCTATTAAACTTCACCATCTATCTATGTTCAAAGGCTTAACAGCTGCAAGAGTCCCCTTTTTTATCACAACCAATACCCTCCCCAGCACTCACAAATACAAACCAGGCTCACAAAGTAAGTGGGAAAAGTAAGGATGGAAGAGATGGAAGGGGGTAAAATATGCAGGAAGCTATTCTATCCCCCCATGGCCTGGAATTTACTCAGGGTATTACACATGTGATTAGCAACTGTCTGTCAACTAAGGAAAAAACCTCTGAAAATGTAAAGAGAATTTGACTTTTACTGAAGTTGTGATGCTCAGATGACAACTAAATACAGAAAGCAGAATTATTAATTCCTGCTTCAAAGATGGTATTTTTGAAGACAGGGAAAATAAAAGATCAAGACATACTTTTTGTTGCCTTGTTTGCAAAGACCTGCTTAGTAATCAGTTAATACTTTAAATATTCAGCCACATCTATCAAATGTATTATTCTAGTCTGATTGTCAGGACCAAATTAGACATATTTATCTTGAAGATCTCTCTTAAGAGTGCTGAAAGTATGCGTACACAGAAGTATAGAAAAATTTGATGACACAGTATTACTGAAGATGAATGGACATAGGCTAATACACATGAAGGTTGACAGGAAATACATATGTGCACTGAGGAGAGTTAAGAGTTGTTACCTCCATGTAGCTGGCATTTTACAATGCAAGTGTGCAATCTTCATATTCCCTTTTAAAATAGGACTCAATAAAGAACATATAGTAATTGATACTGTAAATTGGTTCTGCTTAGCTCACTGGGTCTCACCTTTACCCTGCATCCTTCACGTTTTTAGCTCTGTGTTTTTGTTGTTCTTCTTTTATCGTTTTTGAGGGTCAGCCCTGGAATAATCAAAACCAGCCCTATTGTTACAAATATGTGAGAAGTCCTCCATTTAAATGCTTGTGCAGACCTATCTGTCCTATTAATCATTGATTAAGTCCATACATAGATTTAGTGACAACAAGGGCTAGAGAGACTCTGGCATGCCAAACAATATTAAACTTCAGTATCCTCCCCATCCTCATTTCACTAAAATAGTGATTGTGTTCAACAGCACAATCTCACAAAAAATGAAATTCTCAGCAATCTATTTTTTACCCCACTGTGTAGCCCAATAGTAACAATATGTCCAATATTGCCCAGGCATAAAAGAAAAAACAAACTTACCAACTCACATGCTGCCAAAGAACAGCCAAGACCACAGATGAGATTAAGTAAGCGCTATCTCTATTTTATAGCACCTATTATGTCTTTTCCCAACAAACATCTAATTACAAAAAGTTCTAATTACAAAAAGTTCTAATTTCACAATGATTCATTTCTAAGGTTAATCCAAGCATTGAGGCTAATGCTGTGACTGCACTAGTAGCACTTCATTCAACAGGCATTTTAGGCAATAGGTAAGAAAAGCAAAGTCAAATCTGGGCACTGAAAGCCCCAAAAAAACTTCAGTATATTTGCAGTTGCCCTTCTCCTTATACAAATAGTGTTTGACAAGATGGGACAGAGAATAAGTGTGCGTACACGTTGGGAGAGAAGTGAGAGAAGTGTGTGAGGGCCAAGGAAGATGAAGTGGGTCTAGATGCCAAACCAAAGCTCTAACCATTGGTTGTCGCTGAGGCTACTGTGATAGTTTTCATGAGAATGGCTCAGTGCATTTCACTTAGTTGTCACTCTTTTTAAAAACACTGTTGTGCAATATTGTTGGTGTGGCATAGAAGCTGAATTTCACCACGGAGATAGCTACATTTCAGTGGCGGGTGAAGTGATCCCAGCAGACTTTGTAAAGCATTTTGGGATTCTTACAGATGAAAGGTGCTATATAAATGTCAGGTATTGTTATACACCACTTAGGAGAAATGTTTCCACTTATTCCTCTGGATTTAGTGTTGAACATTTAGAGGTAATAGTCATTGTTGATAATAGCAGTAAGAATAGCATCTTGAAGGCTGCAGACAGTGTAGATTGCACTGTATTCTGCTTGTCTGCAACACTTGGTAGCATACTGATAAGAAGGAGGAATTTTTTGACAACAACGTTACGGAGAAATAGCTATTTTTCACATTATATGGTCAAGGTGCAATTGTCAGAGTTATTTACATGGATGCAGCCTTTATAGCCCATGCTTATTGAACAGATTCAGCAAAAAGGTAAGTCGCTTTGACAATGGTATTCAAAGTAGCGTAATAAAAGAGCTGCCTGTATTAGGACCATTTGTTTAACTCTATTGCCTCTCTATATTAGTTTAAGTTCTACTCATTCATTTTATAATTATTTCAAACGATGACAGATGTTTATTCTAATGCAGTAAGTATAAGCAGTAGGTATAAATTTTGTTAAAAAGAGATTCCACTGTTTATCCTAGCACTGTATGGGTTTATGGGTTTTGTTTTTATTTTGGAGCTTTTTTTTTCTCCACTTTATTCAGCATAAGAGAGATCTGAACATAGTATAATATTGACTTTAATAGGAGGGTAAAAAGCAGACCATTTTGCCAGGTGGATTTGTAGTTTCAGGCTGCTTTGTTCTCCCTTATATCTCTTATTGCTCATAACTATAATCTAACAAATTAAAGGGTCCTTACAAGGCTGGAAAAACAATCCAGCCAGGCCAGGCAATCCTCTCAATGGACTAATACCTGAATGCAAGACCCTCACATTCCCTCTTCCTCCTCGGCTTCCCAGATCTCTCTTCTCCCTGATTTCTGCCCTCCAGTTGAGGCTCCTCATTAACCTGCACCCCCCATCAGCACCTCATTAGCTGCTCCTGAGCCTGCCTGTATTAACCCACCGAGCGCTGCTGACCAGAAACAGCTTTGGTGGAGTCAAAGCCAGGAGATGATGCTGTTCAGGACCGTACACTACATAAGAAAGCAAGTCTTCTCTGGGGATTCATTCTGTCAAATGATTCATTTTGTTTAGGAAAACAAAACTTGCTAAGAGTCATTTTATAAACCTATCTCCCTTTCAAGAGTGCCCAGGAAAAGCTTAAGCATTGATTACCTTGGGAAGAAGAAAAAACTCAAAATTCTTTGAAAGAGCATGATAGGTTCGTCACACACACAAGTAAGGAAAGATATAGACATATATAAGATACACAGAAGGAGCCTCTACTGATTTAGGCAATGTAGCATAGTGGAGTAGCATAACGCTGCTACCTATTTCTTGGGCAATGCAAGAAGTCAAGAGCTATAGTATCTCCTTAAAGGACTTTGAAATTTTTAGTGGAAAATCTAGACAGAAACCAGTGAAGTGCTCATGAAGCTGGTCAGAGATGTGAATCAAGACACAAGGAACAGACTTTCTCATATCCCCAACAAAGGGAAATTTAAAGCTAAAGTATCATAAATTTTCCGTGACAGTATCATAAATTTTCCTCACACACAGGCTTAGCACAGCACAAACCAAAAACATGAAACGTCTTTCAAATATCAGCTCTTCTCAAATGATGTAATACTCTTAAATATTTAGCTGAATAAACAAACATAAGACATGTGTTATTATCTCCGGCCCTACCCATGATAGATGGTGAAACCACCTAACTCTTCTCAGAGATTTCTTTATGGAAGCCACTGAAGAACCTCTGTAATTTAATCACTGGTCGCTGCAAATGGCTGACTGCCTGTTAATTGCTTGGACAATTCCCAAATTGTCAGACCAAAAGACCACCCAATGATTCATTGGGCTGTCACTCCATATAACTATAGCAACAAATATAAGATACGGTGGCTGGAATGAATCTTCCTTTTGATGTCTTCTCTGATTTTTTTTTCTCAGTATGCAATCCATTACAATTGTTAACAACTCTTTAAAAGACTGAAATCTTACTGCTGCAAATTTTAAGTTTCTAGAGAGAAGCTACACACCAAAGTTACTCTGCAGAAATATCATTAAGCAAAGCTATGTTTCATATTTCTCAGAGATTCTGTATCATATTGGCTGAAGCAGATTTCTTGACTCAGAATAACAAGCTCAGAGAGGGGTAAAAGAATGTCAAGTTTCTTACTGTTTAGTGTTTTCTGTTTTTTTTTTTTTATATACATAAAATGCATTGATCACCCCTACAACCCTTAACAAAACTCTGAAGTAGGGATGCCCAACCATTCCCATTCCACTGACAAAGAACCAAGGCACAGGAAGTTGTCTGAAGTTCTCCAGAGCTTTTTAAAAAAGTATTCTTTACAGCTCATGAACAATCAGCACTAACATGAACTCTGTGATTTGGATTTAAATGTACTTTTGCAAGGCACAGAGCTATACTGAATATATTACGAGCATAAGAGATTTGAATAAATCCTGCAAATAGTATGTGGAGTTAGGAGTCTTTAAAGCGGCCTTCTGCTCAACAGGATGGAATCCACAAGGTTCATAAAATTCATACAGTGGTAAGTAAAAGCCACAAAATCTCTAGATGTAAATAGTTAAGATATTTTTGCTTCAGGCATGTATTTATCTGAAAGAGAAAACGCCTTTCCCATTTGCACTGCCTCACACAGCATGTGTAGCATTCTACTCACAGCAGGCAGCACAAAGTTGGTTGTGCCAGTTTTCAGATGGGACCTATATCCTATTGTTACTCATTCATCACCACTAATTCTACTTTTACTGATGTCGGATCAACCACCAGGTCATACCTTCTCTTCACTAGCCCTTTCTTGAAGCCCCAGGTAAATAGGAGAAATGCCCTCACTCAGGAACACGGATCGTAACATCTGTAATGGCTTTTTGGTTGCAGTCCTGTTGGGCCCTTTGGGGCCAGAATATACATCAAGTACATATTGAAGTAGTAATGGACTCTCTGGTGAGGAACCTTCTCCTCCAAAGGCTGGCTGACTGCCTAAATGTACCTGACAAGATGTCCTACTGAGCCGAGTCTTCCGTGTCGTGCTGCACCATAAACTCATTGAAGGGATATTCTCGATATTCTCTCCCAGCTTCTACTGGTTTGCACTGCCATAAGTACTCCAGGCTGTAAGACACTGAGGTAGAAGGGAGACTTCAAAATAACCTACCATGGAAAAGTTTCCTGAGAAAACTCAGAAAAGGGACTATGCCCTCCAAGATGGTTGTATTAGGTAATGCCTTTATATTTTGGTGTTTTGTTATTTTCACTTCTATTCTGGAAGTGCCCACAAGGGTCAGGAACAGGGAAAAAGTACAGAACAAAAGCATATCCTACCCTAAGGAGCTTATGGTTTAATATTGTTATCAATGTCAACTGCCACTGGTAACCAGGATCCTATGGAATGAGAAACGCTATTAGATATTTAGTCTCCCTATTACTTGAGCTGCTACTGGTTACAAAGCACTTGGGGAAATACCACTGATTTACTACTTTATATTACAAGTACTAAAACACTATCTTTTGCCTCCAGCATTTAAAAACTGTTTCCTATGCCAAAGAACTAGTCATCATTATGCCTTTTTGTGTTAGTCTTTCCCTCTGTGCCCATACCAGTGAAGACTTGCAGTCACGTGCATAACACCTGCTTTTATCTACCATGACCTGGAAGTGACTGTTCAAAACCTTTGAGAAGTTTCAGTTCATGCTGCAGAAAGGTAGATGCTGTCACACAGCTTTGGTTCTGGGGTTCGGTTTCATTTCTTCTATTTCAAAACCTCTCTCCACTTCACAGATGAAGCAAATGGCAAAGTACAGTCAGTTTCATATTATGTCAGTTGAAGAGATTTGGAGCTTCACAATGTACTTTATGCTATATATGTGTGTGTGTGTGTGTATATATATATACACATGCATATGTATTTTAAAAGCACTAGGTTTTGCAGAGCCCACAGCACACAATCGTACACTGTGCATCCCATTACCTTTTTCAGTCCTTCCTCCTCGTCTTTACAAAGGACAAAGATACTCTCACTCAACAGCTTCCAGTCCAAGCATCTGCCAGCTGCTTTCTACTGGTATTCCTGAGGGAAATAAACCGGGGACTATCTCAGTAAATCTTAACATTTTTAAACCTCCAGAAACACTCTGTGTATCCTCAAATCTAATGTAGCAAAAAAATACCAGTAACTTAGCTGACAGAAACAAAGTAGAAGGCAAATTGACATCTTATATTCATATAGACAGACATGACACGATGTCTTTTAAATACTCATATTATGATGTTGCTCACTGATTTAAAGGTGCATTTAACAATGTGATACCGATCTTCAAAATAATCATGCTTTCAGTTCATTCATGACAATAATATTCTTAAACACACTGCTACAGAATAAGCTGAAGAAAACCTGATGTGAATTTCAAGGCTTGAGTGCTGCTGCCATCTACATGGCAGGAAGACTATAAACCAAAACAAACAACAAAAATATGTATGCTGTATTTTACTGGGCACATCTGAATGATTACTGGCCAGGGTGATTATAGGAAATAAAGTTATGAAACTAAACAGACTTTTATATTACCCCCAGATACTGTGTGGGTAATTCACAACAACATAGAATACAATTCCCTCAATTCCTTATCATGAAGTTTATAAGCTGTTTGAATAAAATTTATTTCATTAATGCTGGATATTGTTGTTCTGTTTAGTATAAAGCTTTCAAATACTGAAAAGAATGAACCTCCCAGTCCCTGTAAAAAAAAATAAGGAGAGTAAAGTACTTAATTAAGCTGCATGTATTACTGCAGTGATGCTATTTTCATGCCTATTTTAGTAAGAATATTGAGCTAAAGAAAACTGGTTTGCAAGACACTTAACATTAATTCAGGGTGCAAAATCTTCTCTTCAAGTCTAAAAGGGTATGAGAGAAAACAAGAATTGTAATAAAATTGGTAATGCATAACAATTTTATGTGCACAGCCACACCCTAAAAACTCTGAAAACAGTGGTTGTTTCATGTGTTTAGATGCTACTGCACTTTTGGGCAGTGCTAGCAATTTTGTACTCACTTAGGACTTTCATATTCATGAGATGCGGAAAATAGTATTTGCACAACAGATGCCCTTCTCCTGGAGCACAGCTCTTCTTGGACATATTTTGGACTTTCCAGCAGGCATTATTCAAGAAACAAACTTAACCACAGGAAGAGTAGGCAAACCAGAGTTACTGTGTGCATTTCAGCTGCATCCACATTATTATTTCGGCAGAAATCACACTGATGGCCTTTTGGGATCTGTGCAGAATCACAGAATCATTAAGGTTGGAAGGGACCTGTAGAGACCATCTAATCCAACTCCCCTGTACTCACAGGGTCACCTAGAGCATGTGGCACAGGACTGCGTCCAAGCAAGTTTTGAAGATCTCCAGGGAAGGAGATTCCACAACCTCGAATTACAACACAACTCAATCTAATTTTAAGAACTTTGCATAGCAAAAATCCACCTTGTCCACAAGGACCACAAGATCTACGAGGAAAGTGAGAGGAAAGATCAGTTCTTCAAATTCCTGTACATCCATTTCATATACAAGAAAAAAGCCCTGCAAAACTCTACAGAAATACCCACTGTGAGAAGCAGGACTCTTCACAGACCTGCCCATCAGGAGCATTCGTGCTTGCTAGCTAGTCAGCACTGGCACAATGACTTCCTCAAGATCCATATATGCTGCAGGTTGCTTCCCTTCAGGTTAACATGCTCTTTCAAAGGGAATAAAAACATGCAGAGAGGTAATGCTGCTTGTCATGTCTATTCCATTCTTTCTAGAAATTTCAACATTTTAGCACCATCAGACTTGCAAAATCATTCCCCTTGCTAGATATTTGGTGCTGTTCAGTGCTTGCAGAGATACACTGTGACACAGATACTTTGTAAAATGTCTTTTTTTTTTTTTAAGACACATTGAATCTCGTCTATATATTTCAAGTACTATTCCAACTTGTTTTCAGAATATCTATCATCAAGGTGGGGAGGTATATGTTCAACTAAAAACAGCCCAGAAAAAGCAGCAATGGATTTCACTGACCAAACTTTAAAATATGTACAAACTGTAACAGAGTTAAAAATAAAATGCTTGGATTTGGAGTAATAAATGTTCAGTTCAATGGTTGGAGATGTTTCCAGTCTGGAATCTAGGTCAAGTGACCATTTAACAAATATCAATCAGTTGAAAAATTCCAAGTCCCCCAAATCAAAGAGACAGTCTAATGATCTTTGATCTCATATTAAATGACTAGTAACTTACATTTTTTGATAATACATTTGATTTTGAGCATAAATTTAGAAAAAAATTCCCAGGGGATTTGAAAGTCCAACAGCCAATATTGAGAGGCCTATGCATACAGCAACGTAAAGCTGCAGTACCACACTGAGGTAATGCTGATTGGAGCCTGGGTCACTACAAGAAGGGAAAATCTCACCCATCTTCCCACCCCAGGCTGCTTGCTCTTTCTCGGCTCCTTAGGCCAAGACCAGCGCTTGGATGGCTACTCAGTGGCACCAATTGGGCACCAGTTGAGCTGCAAATAAAACAGGCTTTCCTTTTGACATGATTCCTTCTATGTAACACAATAGAAAAATATATTCATAATTACCTTTCAATTTTCTTGTAAAATCCATCTCCATAAGCATGAATAGGAACATACATCACAGCGCATTAGTACAGAAATGTTTCTTCAGCTATTATGGCTTAGAAGAAACAAGAGTAGCAGGTTAAAATGTATTTTTGTCAAAAGCTCTAAAATTTTCAAGTTGATGCAAAGAGATTGTTCTAAGCAAGAATTTATCTTGATCATGTACTGTATAGTTAAACGCACCTAATAAAAACAGTTCTTGATTCACCTAATTGATTCTAGTAATTACAATTAGCACGAAGCACACATTAGCATGTGCCAAACACCAATCACCACTGCTCAAGGCACTCCAGAGGGTTATCTGTATCGGCAGTGTGCTGATGGGCATCTCTTTGCAGAATTAAAAGACAAAGAACCAAACACTGTGCTGTCCAAATGGAACTGCTACCATGACAATACCCGCTGTTAACGGACAATGCTGGTTCCTTGAGCTGTGAGACCTCTATGACCACAAAAGTTTTTAAAGCATTAAGTAGCAACAGTGCTAAGGAAATCTGTAGCCCCTTGTACTAAGAACAGAGCTGGCCCAAATGAGCAGAAGCTGATGCAGAACAGCAACATTTGTGCTGAAGGAAAATAGACTTTCCAAAGCCAATGGAAGATCACTATAGCAAAACAAAATTGATTGCTGACAAAGACTGTGGCAAAGGAGAAAGTACAGTCCAGTTTTGATTCTCTGCTTTATTTACTGTTTGCAAGGTTCTTATAGTGCTAGCTAGATTTGAAATTTAGTTTTTACTTTCTTGATGCTTTTATCTTCTATTTAACCATAAACATCAAGTGGAGAATTTATCTCAGTTGAAGATATGTTCTGCTTTCAGTTATGCTACGCAAGTACAGTAAGTCAGTGATATTATTCCAGACATCCAGCACATTAAATGTAACAATGAAGCCAGACAATACAACAGCCAGACTGTTTAGCTTCCACAATTCATACACAAGCTACTACAATCAAAATAATGCCTTAAGCAGGAAAACACCTTACAGGAATAAGGAAAACTGGTTTTGGGACATACCAGACATGTAACACAGTGACTTTTCTGCAAAAGAAAACATTTTCTGCATGGCACTTACAATTCAGAAGAATAGCATTAAATATTTTTATTTTCCTTGAATGGCATTTCAATTGAATGGCATACTCCTTCGCTGAATGAAAACTGAAATACTGCCTCTCAGAACGGCCCTCAAAACAACATTTCTAAAGACTCCACTGCCACACCCTGCACCTAGTGGTTCATAGGAAAAGCAGAAAAAGAGTATTTCACACTTCACAGCCTAAGATCCAGATCCAGAAGATCACACCCTCAAGGTCCCTTGACTTCATTAGCTCTCTGACTGGGGTAATGCAGACCATGTGCTTACCACTCTCACAGTGCCACTCCTTGTCAAACCATCACAAGCTCCTCAGAACACCAAGTGACATTTCTGAGTCTAATAAACCACAAATATTTTCCAAATACAATGAAAAAAAATAAGCACGTATAACTGCTTTTCCTAATAAGCATAAATAAAAATTGAATGCGCTGCATCATCCCAGAAGAGGGCTCTGACAGGCTTCTTCCACTGCATTATGGCAGTCACATTTCTATAGGTGAGAGTGCTGGCAGTGTTCGTAAAAAAACAAAGTCTCCGTCTTGGATGTGATCACATTTATAATCAATTTCCCATGCTGTCCAGTGCACACACTCCTGTTTATTTTAGTTGCTTCAAAATATTCCATGTTTAATTAAAAATATACATTTTTCCTTTAAACTTAAGCAAACATTAATTTTGTATTTGTTTTTATTTAGTGTTAAAAAGTCATTGGTAATAAAAATTAAAAGCAAGGAGAGAGAAAAAGTTACATTTAATTATTTAAATGAATTCTATGCAAAAGGATATTCAAAATGACACAAAAAATTATAGTAAATCAGTGTTGTAAGATTTGGGATCAATGCATAACTTAGTGAAAAACATTTAAAATAAGGACTTGATATCTGCTGTGTTAAAAATATCTAAATTAATAAAATAAATGTAATATCTACTAGTGCTGGAATTGTGCATTGAAGTCAATAAATCAGCAGAAAGAAGCTGATTATGCAGAAGGCATTTCTTCTGAAAATTGAGTGTTAAAGGTATACAGTAATAAATACGGCAATCTGTTTCATGTCCATTTCATGTATTTCTTATTTCTTGGCTGTTCCTGTGCATCTTCTAACTCTTTCGGCCAAGCAGGATTTTCTAACACACCTTGCAGGAGCACACTTTAGATATCCAAGGATGTGGCTTCAGGTCATCTGGAAAAGAAATATATTCATCTTAATAACTCTACAGTTTGAGACCACAGGCAAGAGTTTCTTAATAATGACCCTGACAATCTTTTCATAAAATAATAAAATTAGAGAAAGAAATTAATACTTGCAAGACCAATATTATGTTGTTAAAAATATCACAGATATACCTGCAGAAAATTGTTTGTATCATAACAGATATAATATGAAATGCAATATAGAACTCAAAGGAATGGATGGCCTTTTCCAAAGCACTGCTGAATGGCTTTCCTCCTCTTTGTTTTTTTTTTTAAAAGGAAAACTTCTCAATGGATCAGGTTTCTGTTTGACATTAACAGATTATTTACACAAATATCATTTTCAAATTATATATGTATCCCATTAGCAGAATTAATCCTACAATAACTATAAACAGAATAGGAAGTTACACTAATAGGGCATTGTAACTCATTTGTTGTTTCACAGAAAAGCACTCCCAAGAAAGCAAGTTCTATTTTTATGATTTTTTTCCTATTTGTTGAATGGTAAGAAATAGGACCTAAATTTAAAAAATTACTTGTATTAGACAATCTACAGAACACTGCTGAAATAGATACAATACTCACTGTTCACGAGTAGATGAACACAGAGAAAAGAAAGAAGTGCACACTATTCTTTCCTAACATAATGGATATCTGCTTCTCAGTTTATCCAGCTATCCATTTTCTGTCTATGTATGCATGTCATGGGCACAGAGATATACATTTTCCTGACGTCCACTTCTAGCTTACAGTCCAATTTACTCTGATAGGACGGGTTACAGTACTAGTAATCCTGAAAGCTGACGACACACCACCACCTCTACTGCAGATAAATTCTTATGGACTTAATTTCTGGAATAATTCCTGGCTCCTGTAACTTTTGAACACTGCTGATGAGCAGTAGGAGCTACCAGGAGCTGTGATCAGTGGGCTGCCCTTCTCTTGCATACACCTCCTTCTTCATGTATCATCATCAACTATCTCCAGCACTCCATTCCTGGACCTTTTGTGCTGCAGCAGCTTTTACTCATCTTGTTACTGCTATCTCAGTTTCTATGGTGACAAAAACATTGAAAAAGAAAACCAGACTTTAGGGTGCTGCATAGTTGGAAATCTACTATGATTAATTTTTGCCACTGCAGACATATAAGCGACATGGCACTAACTTAAGCAATATACTCTCCAGTGGAAGCAACTTGAAGCTGATAACGTAGTACTTGTAAGAGAAAGTGCAAGTTCCCTGGTTACAAGACAGTCACAATTTTAGTGCTGTGTATTTAGGCACCTTGTGACTATTGAGAATCTGTTCTTTTTCATAACTCTTCTCATTCTCATGGCCATACCACCACTACCATTTGCATGGTTTTCACTCAAAAGATAGAAAATGGCTCTATAATTTCAACCTGCAGTTCTCAAGTCAATCTTCCACTAGGGAAGCTCATTTTCCTTTTGATATCAATGGGAGTAACAGTCTTTTGGCTGGTCTACTGTAACATCTCTCCTGGGATAAGAGAGGCAGGGGGCATCCACGCCTACACCGTTCCACTCGTCTTCAGCTCAGATCTTTCTTTTTCGAGGAGCCATTCTGCAGAAGCTTCCTTCATGGGACTGCATCATGTATGGAAGCTAAGACAACCCAGGCTGCAGTGAGCCTTGCCTTGCTGCATTCCTCTCAGATTTTGGTAGAGGAAATTCCGAGCATCTTAACTCTCCTTAAAACCCATCTTAAACAACTCCCTTCAAACAGGATAATCTACCCTCTAAAGGTACCTATTTTTCACCATTGTTTATGAACGGAAACTCAGGTGATAGCTCAGACCTTAGAATCTCAGACATCCATGTTCACTTAGTTCTGGACTCTTTCTCAGTTTGTCTGAAAATGGAAAATGACAAACAAATGGAAAAGACTGACAAAGTAGAAAACGTGTCTGGAAACGTTATTTTTATTGAAGAGGCACTCTAAGGAATGGCAAATTCTTTATGGGGGGTTCATATGTTTAAAAGTCAAGTTCTACCAAAGCTATTGTAATTCTTACCTGATTATTATGTTCAATGCCAGAGCAGAAATAAGTTTGAAAAGCTTTGGCTTTGCATGTCAAACAAGTAGTCCTCAGCATGTGGCGAAAATGGCAGTGATAAACCTACTATTAGGCAACTAGGATAGAAGCCCAGCATCTCCTCTGTGTGTGGGCTAAAATAGACACGAGCCACTATCACAGATAATGGCAGCTTGTAGGAACATGAAGGGAGCAACTAAAATCCATTTCACTTAAGACAAGAAACTGCAGTCTGATATTTACCTTTGTCCATCACATGTGGAAAGTGTTTGCTGTGAATTATCCAAGAGAAAAGTGCAGGTTTAGGGGTTTCATTACCTGAGTAGTTCAGATCTTACTTTGAACACAACAAATCACAGACTGGTGTCTTGTGTAGTCAAATGGATTCTTCCTATTCATGTGAGCTTATGCCTTTTTCTATTATTATCTGAGGCCTACATCCAGAGCAGTGAGAACTAGGGCAGTATGAAAATGAAGATGACTTTAGATAATTTTAGAAAATTAAAATCTCTTTGAAAGTATCTCTCAATCTAACCTCAAGGTTAGAGACCACCGACATCACTGTTATAAAAGACAATGCATAGTTATGTCTGTTAAAAGCTGCGCTATACATCTGAAACCTTACTGATTCTGTTAGGATTTGCAATAATCCACCCTTTCTAGGACTAGTTGGAATTCCTTGCAGATGCACTATCATTCCTTCACCTTTTCCTCATTAAAAGAGACAGTAAAGTCAATATATTTCTTTACATCACTTCTCTGGAAAATGCATATATGACAATATACTGAACATGAAGTGCAAGACACTCTGCAAAATATACACACAGGCAACTTTTTAATGAAAACTTATAAATGAAGTTTGCAAGTTTGCTCAGACTTTGAATATGTGTGACAGAGGTTCTTAGGTTGCAGGTTTCACCAAATCACATGCTGACTTCCTAGATGCTCTCAAATTCCAAAACATGAAGCCAAAGCACCTGAGAAATACTAGAATAAATCTGTCATAAATGCTTTATTCTTGTTTAAATATTTGCTACTAAAAGTGTTAAGTTTCAAGTAAATGCATTCTATTACCAAATCTCTCCTTTCAAACAAGGGCTCTGTCAGAAGTGTCTTAATTTCTTATCACAGAGTTTCATCCACACAAGGAGCAATAAATAATTCATGTTCCCAGCTCTTTGTTGTGTGTCCCTGAACTGCACAGGGCTGGAAGGCTGACAGCTGTGTCAGGACAAGCACCAAAGATCTGACATGACAAGTGACTAACAAGTTTCTTTCAGTCTATAGTGAAAGAAGACAATGGCATAAAGTGCAAAAACGAAATCCCGAAACAAAATGAAACTGTTTCTTTCTCTTTACCTAAGTGTTTGCTATGAGCTTATTTCCGACCCATAACCTCTGGTCATTTTCTAGTACTGCCCAACCCCCTTTACTCCTCACATTCGCCTGGCCATTTACGCCTGTCCACGGATCAATATGAGCAATTCTTGGAGAAATACGATGTCTCCATGACAACCAAGCCACAAATTCTCAGTGGAAAGCAGTGAGACCAGTAGTGAAATCTCCTGAGGTTTTCAGACCTATAAGACAAGATGTCTTAAAATGCAGGAATGGACAGAAACAAAAGCCAGAGTAATTCATTGTTTATTACTAGTTTAATGATGTCAGATGGACTGAATGGGACTCAGTTTTTAAGTTTAGATGCTTTATCAACATGTATTTTTGCTAGTCATTATTCATCTCGTGACAGTTTTTTATGCTTTCTGTTACTTCTCACATGTATGCACAATGCAGAACTGGACATCTCAAATTCCTATCCAAACGCATACGCTTTGCCACACAGACACTTCAACACACAAAATAATTTGAATTAAGGTTAAAACTAAAGTTATCTTTAAGTAACATTAATTCTCATCTGAAGTCTTTAGTGCCACTTTATTTAAAGTGGTTTCTCACTTCAAAATAGACCAGTACTGAGACTAGCTACATTTTTTCTGCAGTCATTCTAAAAGGGGCTACTGACAAAGACACTATGTACCGCAAATAGTTTGATGTAGCTGAAGTAAGGAATTAAACTTGTTTCGTTCCCAAGTAGGGGGATTACTTATTTCTTTTTAAATCTCAGGCCGCCTTTTGCAGTGCAGTAGTAAGGCCGAGCCAAAACGGCTTTAATACAGTAGGGTATTAAAGGGAATACAGACTTACAATTCATTGGTTTCAATTATTCTCTAGTATACTATTGTTCATTTCTGCAGAAAAGATGAAAAGGGAATGTACTTCCAATCAGGTATATGACAGCAGTTGAACTCCCAAGGAATCTTGGAGAAGTGGAGTGCACTGAAATATAATCCCCCAGACATGGGTCCTATCTGGGTTCTGAGATGACTTAGGGGACCTGACATGGATTTCAGACTGCACCCTTTGACTGAAAATTAAATCTCAGCAGTGTTCCTTGGGGAAGGATCAGGGGACTGTTGGCAGCTGCCCCCTGTCAGCACAGGCTGCAAGATTTGGAAATCTCTTAACTAAGCTGACAGGCCACAGAGACGATGAATCAAAAATATGATACACGGATCAGCACACAAAGATGCAAGAGGGTACACAGAAACCAGATAAAGCATGGAAGGAAAATATCAAATGAAAAAAGATGTTTAACTCTTTCACTAATGACTACTATGTACAGGCTATATATATGGTGTATATGGGTCATGCCTATAGCTCACTTAAAAAAACCGAGTATTTAGTCACACAGGATGTTTTTAATCAGCTATGACTGGATACACTTTATATTTAATTGCTGCCCTCTGGGATTCATTTAATAAATTTCTTAGATATTCCATAGCTAGAAAGATAATGAAACTACATAAAGATAAATTTTACAGTCACCAAAAAGAATGCACTTTATGGATGTTCCTGTATTTAGCTGAATCAATGTTAAAAGCCATTAAAATGAAATAAAGATTGTGAGCTGATTTAAAGAAAAGAATCAAGCTATTTAACACTACCAATTTGCTTTTCTCCAGAGATGCTCTGTTTGAATGTCCATTGCTACACTCAACTGCAGTATATACAGCCCTTCCAATTTTTCATAATCTCACGCTACCTTCAAAGGGTCAGACACTGTACATATATTAACTAAGCAGTGTGGTCCAAAACTAATTATAATGAACTAGTAGTGTCAGCTTTCTTTTTGGTCATAAAGCCTTTATCCTTTCTAAGACCTGAATTCTTGATGAAAGAGGAAAGGATAACAGCTCCACACTGTGACCCCTGGAGGTGACCATTAATTTGACATTGCAGCTGCTAAAAAGGAAACAGCATTACAATGTGCTTTTCTTACTGGCCCAAAAGCCGTGTCAGATTTACCACTGGATACTTGGTGATTGTCTTTAAATGGCTCTCACCTGGACTCTCAGACTCCTCCAAGACACATCTGTCAGGCGTATCCTCCGCATCTTGGAAGTTTGCTGAGTTTGAGCTTGTGTCCTGCTTCGGCACCCGAACTATAGCAATAAAAGAAAAAATAGCGGGAGAGAGAACTGTAATATATTCAGAAATGAACACTCCTTGCTTTTCTGCAGATCTTTCAATGTTGACAACAATTTTTAGGCACAAATAATAAACTGAAATAAAACAGAAACTCAAAGTACTCATATGAAATCATACCATAGCTGAAAAAACTATAGACGTTGCTATGGAAGAGTTGACGTGGTAATTTGCATGTGGCAAGTTGACATGGAAGAATAACACACAATAAATAAGAAATGTTCTTGTTCATATACACCATCATGGTTTAAAAAATAAAATGTCTCTGAAGATCTATGTTTTTCTGTAATTTCTAAAACTTTCAAATAATTTTCAAGTATAACAGTTGAAGACCAGGAGTCCCACTTCCCAAAGAAAAATCGGAAAATACAAGCTGTGTGCTGCAGTTTCAAAGAAAAGGTTTTTTTTGGTGCCAAATGTTTTAGAACATTTTTTCTAAAACAGTTCTCCCCATTAAATACCCAGCTCTGCTGTGCTGGGTGATAGATTGAGGCTTTACTGCGGTATGAATGTGAAAGTCAGGACATCTCTCAAGTAGAGCAATAGGAAAATTTCCAACAGAGAATACTGTGATAAAAGGCAGAAAAAAAAATGCAGCCACATCTCTGCAAAGAAATAAAAAAATAACCACAGTTGTCTGCTTTAAAAAAAAATAGCAGTAACAAAAATTCAGGATGGCCCTTTTGATCTGAATGGACCTGAAGCTCCTGACTCGGGGATCAGCATTGAGGTGGGGGTTTACGCAGTAGTTTGCCACAGCGGTTATGTTGCTCCAACACTCAGTAACCATTTTTTCAAACTGTTATTAAGCTTTCTTGGGCCAACTGATAAGAGACTACATAACTTCAGTTTTATTGTGGTAAGGCGTTTTCAGGGGCAGAATCTGTTCAGTCTTGCACAGCACCAGGCCCAGGAGACGCATTCACAGAGCCACGCAGCAGTTTCAGTCAGGAGATGACAGACGCGTGACTTAGCAGAAGTTGGCACTGTCTTTGCTCCTGGATTTGCTCAAGATGAAGCTGTTCAAGTCCCTGCCCAGAGCACATCAGCAGGAGCCGTATGGTTTGAACTGACCAGCTTGTTTTTCAAGAAAGCAGGCTCAGAAGTGTTCCCAGGGAAGGCACCAGATGCGGCTAAGAGGTAACTAAGCCACATCAGTGTCACGGCAGCTGCCTCTCAGCTGAGGTGTGTGCCACGACACGAATGAGCTTTCACAAAACAGCGTATCTAAAAGCTTAGCAGGATAGTGGTTTGGAGTAAGACCCAGAGCAAACATGCAAAAGAGACGTACTGGTGGGTTTTGTTTGGACACAGATGTAACACCTGGATAGACAGCACTAAGTCAAACATGATGCCCAGATGTAAGGAACACACAGCTATGACTCAGACAATCATTGGAGGGAGCGTGTGGAAGAGAAGATGAAGAGCTCGGTTTTAGTTTCTTACTTTGAGATGCTGACAAATACCAGAGAAAACATCAGACAGGTTGAGATCTGATACTGAATAGACAACAGCTAAGAGGTAGATCCTTCTCATACAGATGAGGTATGTCAGAAGGCGGTGTGAAGTGAGCAAGAAAGACCTAGACAGAAACCAGCAACGTCCCTGGGCAAAGCAGGAGGATCTACCAATAGCAAGTTCAAGTGAAGACGAAAGAGATAAGAGAGACTCCAGAGAGGATGGACTCATACATGCCCAAATAAGGTAAGAGAGTGAGGAAAAAAATAAAAACGAGCAGAGATGAGGTTGGCTGACAAATGATGGAAGAAGATGATGAAACACTGGTGTGAATAGTTGGGTAGAAAGGAGTCATCCAGAACAGTTTAAGGGAGCACAAAGCACAGATGGAAAGAGCATTCCTGAACCCTAGACAAGCAGTGTGCTGGAGAACGACATTCAGGAGAAGAGACTAAAGGATGGGGGAAAGTGGATGCTTCAGAAAACCAGGAAGCAAGATGGGATGCAACTTCCCTTTGGGAAGTGAAGGCACGTGTAGCTTAGCCTCATCAGCTACTCAGAAGTACACAAGTCTCCCTAGACACAAGCCTGGCAAATACACTTCACAATACCCTACTTTACAAAGTTATATAATGAGTGTGCATGGGGAGAAGAGAGAGACCTAGGCAGGGGCCTTCAAATCTATTTTCCTTTTTAGACATCACATGTTACATGCTCAATTTGGAGAAGAAGGCTCCTTAAAAATATCATGAAAGACAGGAGAACAAAGGGAATTGAAAAGTTAAAAATAAGAGAGGAACACTCTGGCCCAAATAAAGAGTGAAAGTAAAAAAAGGCATTATATAATGATGGAGAAAGGACCAGGATTTAATAATCTTAGTGCTGACACCTACTTTACTAAATTAAAGTATCCCTTATGGAATAGGGTTTTATGCTCAAATGTCAATAGCGGAAATATTCTTGTGAATAGTTTAAAACTAGTACACTGACAGAATTTAAGAACTTATCTAAACATAAACCAGGTGATCTTTATTCATTTAAGGCTACTCTGTCCTTCTTATTTTTAAAATTACTTTGGCTTCCATTGGAAAGCTAATTTGGGTAGCCTAAGTGATGTAAATGTCTGCAGTATAAATGAGCCCCAAATCCACCAAGTCCAATAAAAATACAAAACAATAATTTCTTACATTGTAACACCAATGATACTTTCTACTCAGTAAACCATAATTTAAATTACTACATGGATAGTACCAATTGCCCTTATAAAAACAAAAGCCAAGCAAAAGCACTTTTATGGAGGCAAATGACCTTGAACTTTGCATATGAAAAATGACATAAATCTTCCCAGCACAGATTCAATCTTAAGAATTCTAGGGATTTTTTTTTCCTGGTTCATCTCAATAAAGTGTTGATAGCTGTTTGTTGAAGTTGATAGCCATTCTCTTATACTACAGAACTCAACCAGAAAAAGACAGTCACACAACTGGTCATGCAATAGATACAGAACTTCGCAAAAGGATGTCACAAAATCAGACTATTCAATGAAATGTTTATGTGCACTGTTTCCAATTATTTCCACAAAATAAAAGCAAACTATTTCCAAAAAGAGGCCACAGGCTATACAAAACATCAGCTCCGGTTTGAAAAAACTTTTAAAGGAAAAGCTGTCCTGTGTGAATATCCTTACTAACACTTATTTCTACATAATCTGCTTCAACTCTGAAATGTTGCTTCACTCTGGTCAGAAATACCACATGCTAAAGTCTAAGCACCTCTGGTCTGAATATCAATTTTAATACAGCAGACTTACTGGACAAAAAGATTGCATAACAAGTGAATAAACCGAATACATATATTTTAGTAGGTTGCATTATTATTTTGACTAGTAACTTAAAGGCAGTGTACCTTCAGAGAAAGCTAAATGGTATTTGCTATTCAGTATGTGGCAGTTCAGAACAATCTGATGGGAAAACATGGGCAGACGTGTCTGCCACTTTTAGCATCTACTAGGTTAACAGTCACTTATTATACTGCACATAAGAAACTAAAAGGCTAGATGGAGAGCAGGGAAAGAAATAGTTTGAACATTATTAAAAAATAATAATTAAAAAAAATCACAGAACATCTGTACTTGTTGGGATTGAACATTGTCCAGTGCAGTGTCCTGCCTCTAACAGTGGTTACCAGCAGCTACTTCGGAAGAGGGTAAGAATAGAAGGATGACGCGTAACTACTGCACCACCCGGCAATGCGGCACCAGCACCTGCCAGGTTCCAGCCGGAAGCTCGGAATTCTAGGGACAGATGTCGTTTCCATTTACATTTACTAACTTACAGTACATCTCTCCTCCAGAAGCTTCAGCAGCCTTCTCTTAAACATGTATAAGATTGTCACATCTTTAACGTCCTATGGTGGGAATCTCTATATTAACATGAACACAGGCACACAGTCGCCTTGGGCCTGTTTGCATGTGTCCATGTAAGCTTTATTTGAAACTCCCTTGTATGAGGTCTTGTATGAGAAGAGGCACATATAGGACACCTGCACAACTCCCTGTGCTGCTCTGGTTTAACAGTCCGTTGCTGTACGCTCCTGTCTCTTTCCCAAGCTAAGGATCACTACGCCACTTTGGGTTTTTTCCCACCTATTTTGAAGTAAACCTAAAAGGAGATGATAATTGCACTATTATGAGTAACACAAAAAACATTCATGAAATGACAGGTGAAATACTAGCAGCACTTGCCATAATCACCTAGAAACAGGAAAAGCAGGCAATGGGGTAACCCTGGAATGCCGGCGTGGAGCACCCATCCTTTCCCAGCGCAGCAGAGCAGTGTCAGCTGCACAGTGAGTCAGAAAGCCCAGACAAAAAAACTCCCGGACGGGAGCACCAGGATCCTGTGGGAGCTCTTGCAGGTGCTGCCCCAGCAGGATCCCCGTGGTCCCAACTCGGCTGGGGACCCGGGCTCTCCTCCGAGGTTCCCCTGCCTTCTGCTCCCCAGCTTGTCTTTGTGCACAAGATTAATCCTACCTCAGTGCAGACCTTTGCTCTTGTCCTTATTGAATTGAACCCTATTTTTCTTGTCCAGACTATTTCTCGGGCCATATAAACCGCTAATTCATCTCACTGACAAAAGACATCAGTTTTTGGTCATTTCATAATTTTTAGTGTCACTTAAAATAAATGGTGCTTTTGTATATAGTTGCTATTTAATTGAGAATATCTAGTTGTTATTTTCTGATTACAGCTGTGATTAAATATCACACTGGCCCAGCTTTCAGTATGTTTTGATTTACAAGAGGGATAAAAAAGTAAACACATTAGCAGCCTAAGCTAAATGCAGCAGAATTTTGAAGTATGAAGTATCACTGAAATAACCTAGTATAGAACAAGTCAAACCAGAAGCTAACGTAATTCAATCTAACACATCAAATACAGAGGTAGGCCCTAATACTAGTAGTTACACTGCATATCTCAGTCTGACACTGGCAGGGAAATGGAGATTTTTCTCGTATTAAATTGTAGGGTTCCACCAAAGCATACTAAATAAATGCATCAGCCTCTCCCAAAAATCTCAGTAAAAATGCAAGGCAGTAGAAACACCCACTTGTATCTCAAACTGAAAGTTTTTCTAAATATTTCCTAAGTCTTCTAAAATGCTGTCATCTTTTGATTATGAGACAAAATAATGAAAATTCAGTTTTGTCTATAGGATATGATGCAGAGGCTACCTGCCTGTCACCAGCAGTCTTAGAAGCTTAACAGCAGGACCAAAACCGAACACAGTTAATTTAAAAATTCTTAATATAAGACTGCAGTGTTATGTGGTTACCATTGCTTTGTCTAATACACTTAAAAATGCATAAATATTAAACCACGTATCTGGCACAGCCCTGTCCACTTGGTGAAGACTCATTTATTGTCAAGGACACAGCAAAAACACATGACTTACTCCTGTACTCTGTTAAGTCAAAAGCAAATGAAGTCCATTCCAAACACTAAGTGAATTGCAACTATTTTTTTTCTAGTAAAAGTCTTAAATTTTCTTTAAAAGCTTAATCCCCCCTGCCCCACTCCTTTCCATACATACGAGAACAACATTACTCCAGAAAGGAAAACTGAAAATTTCAATGATTCTTTTCCCAATATACCTTGAAGTTTTATTCACCCAGAGGGACTTCCCTTTTTCTCTCAACTAAAATAGAATGGCACGTAACAAATTACGCTCTCAAAGGACATCCCATTTTTGTTTCATTAGTGCAATGAAACATTCACTCAATTTTAAAGCAGTTGTCTTGATCTTAGTTGTGATTTATACCAGAATCTGTCTATATACTCTGTGTACTCTATATAATAAAACACCTAACTAGCTAGATTTGTCTCAGTAGGTTCTGCTGTTCTGGTACAAGAAATAAAATATATTCCCATAAAAACTCTGCACAGCGTTTATTGCAAAGCTCTCAAGCATATGCTTTCCCAGTACTTATGAGGATTAAATGGAAAACGCAACTCCAAAATGCCTTTAAATAACTTTTTTACCATTACACATTGCCTTTTTTCGCTCTATCTTTTCTAGGTAGATGGCCTCTCCTAGCCTATATATTTTCATAAAAATATGTATCAAAATTCCCACTAGCTTCTACACATTAGATAATGTTGTGGTACCTCTGTACCTATGACTACTTATCAATGTATCGATAATTCTGTAAAAAAAATGAAAAAACTCACACTGATTTTAAAAATCACATTATTATCAGATTTTTCAAAAAGACAGATTTATACGGGATTCAATTTTAACCTGAGAATTTAGAGATAATTTGCATTTAGAACATTTCTTCCGAAGAACCCTAAATGTAGCTTGCATCAAAATACTTTTAAAAAATGAAACAAAATGAGAGTAACAGCACTGTTTTGACATGGATATATTCCTGTGTGTAACGTGAATGCCAGAGTTTGCATATGCTTCTTTTCTCTTAATCACAGCACTCCCAAGAGCTTAATCCATGGGGAAAAAATACAGAGACTCTTTATTAACCTCTCCTGGCCAGATTATTGTTATTATTTTGCATTATGGCCTTAGAGATGTATTACTGATAGGGAGGTAAAGGCAACTGCAGCACAGCATGAATCTGCTGAATGGCTGCTGTATGAGAGTGGAAGTAGTTATTTCCAAGATCTTTCTGCAATGCTCCCTACTGTTAAAATGTTATCTGACTTTAAAAGATGTTCAGGCCAATTGTTAGCAATAAGTAAGTGCAGGCAGTACAGTGCTGTATACCAAGTCTCACTAGCTGGTCAAACAGGCATTATTCCAAGAAACTGATGTTGTATAGGACTGTTTCCTGGTGCCTGAGACCTCCAATTGGCAAAAGACAGTGGACTTTTCAGTCAGCAAGCTAGTTACCCATGGATGTGGCTCAAGGCTGACACACAGATTGACTGGTTCACACTAATTTACTTCACACAGATTCCATTTATCTCCTAGAAGATCCCCTGGCAGCAGCTTATAATGGCATATCCTAGGATGCCTGCCTGCATGAGTTTTTAAAGCGGCAGAGCTTGATGAATCTAAGTCCAGAAAACAGTTCACAGATTGAGGACTAGGTGCAATCAAAAAACATCAAGTAGCACAGCTGGGACTTGCTAGCTTGCTTGACTGGTTTGAGCAGCTGAGCATTAACTACGCTTGCTTTCCTGCTGGCAGCCCTGTGTCACTAGGACAAATCGGAGCACTACCCCACAGAAAAGAAAAGAGGAGGGGAAAAGAGAGAAGAGAAAACAAAGCAGCAAAATGAAGAAAAAAAGAGAAAGGAAAAAAGAGAAAAGGAAAAGAAAAGAAAAAAAGGAAGAGAAAAGAGGAAAGAGAAAAGGAGGGAAAAGTAGCATGACATTGCAGAGATTACTATATGCTGGTGCAGGAAAAACGCATTAGAACATTTGATCTTTAACAACTCCAGGATTATCCAACCAGGTAACAGAAGTAGGTTCTGAAGTTAAAATCCAAACCATTTCTTTTGGTCATGCAAACAGTTTCCAAGAAGAAAATAAAGCTGAAACTAATGGTATTTTTTTTTTATTGACAACAAAGCTATATTGGATCTGATAATACATGCATAATGAATAAAAACACCTTTACACTGGGTTTTACTTTATAATCAGATGAGATACAGGTCAGTGGAGGCCTTACCCTCCACGTAGAACAACAGGCACACACTTATAAGCAATATTTTTAAAAGGATTGAATATATAAATTTGCATTATAACTGTTCAAAATCAGAGGCACATAGACTATTCTTCAAAGACTTTATCAGAAAGGAAGCAAAAATTAATAATATTAAACAATAACATTTGACAGCAAATGTATTGTCAGAAATCCAAAGCACATTTAATACTTAGGAGGTTAAAGACTCAGCTGTAGTGCTAGTTGATGAAAAAGTAGGATTAAGGCTTTAGTATGAGTCTTGACATGATCATGTTGTCTGCCTGCTGTCTTAAGCTTGGAAAAACAGCTGGGATCATCTTCTTATAAGCTTCACCTCAAAGATGTTTAAGCAGTTCCCAATCCAATTAAACAGAGGTAAATATAAGGAAGGACCCTACTGAGCTCAATCATCTTGTTTTTTAATGAAAAACAGCATAATTGCAGGTTACACAACTCCTTAATCTCACTTTAAACCTAACAGACTGCTGTTTTATAGAGCACATGGCAGGCCTAGTTACCCTAAGCATTCTGTATTGGTGTGCTCATTTTTGGTCATTATCCTTTATTATGTTACTTGTAATCCTAAAAGCCTATGATCATGTCGAGATATTTGGCAAGGATTGTAACTGAATATACATGGATTTCTCTCTTAAAAGTAACACAGTAACTGAACAGTACTATATGACTAGTAGACAGTTCTATCGCAAAACTGCGGCACAGCTTCTACGCTGTGAAGTCCACTGGCTTCCTCTCCAGTTCCTACCTGTTAAACAAATTGCCTTTTCGCACATTTGAGGTCTGGTTTTAGGGACCTGTGTTAGTCCTATCATTAACATGACAGCACTACAGAAATAACACCGCTTCAAAGAGGGACTGCTTAGTAAAATTCTCTTTATAAAACTATTAGGAGAGATGGATTTTTTTTTTGTAGTGCTTAAGTACTATTACTTAAGGGCATACAGGATTAGGCCACTTGTTTTCCATACAGTCAAAAGGGTTTTGAGACATATACATGTGGTCATATAATGGCAGATAAGGAACATTTGACTAGGCATGTATTTTATCAATGAGTACACTTAATAACATAAGAGCAAAAAATCCATATATGTAATCCTTCTGCTTTGCTCTACAGATATGCACCCGGACATCCTCCAAGGATGCTAAAGCAAAATCTCATCAGGGACTACTTCAAATACAGGCTCCTCATACCCATAAAAGCAAGAAGGAAATTTGAATGACTAGGAGTGAACTGTTTGCAGTAGCTCTGTTACATTATGCATGATTCTTGACTACACAGCATTTAATTAATGATTTTCAATTATATACTAAACTTTGTAGTGAGCTGATGTTTTGGGTAGCAAAATACCACCTGACAAATTTATATAATTTTGTATTGGTTCCCAAACTCCTTTGAAGAAGCTTGTCCCTTTCCTGTACAGTTGGAAATCTATTTTAGATATATGGACAATGATTCTGGGCTCTGTTACAAAAGTATAAATCTAGATTAACGGAGGTACCCTGCTGAGGGAAATGAGAACAAAATCTAGCCTTTACTATTCTGTGAATTAATAAACATTATTTGTTAGTATATACAAGCATCAGAAAGATATATTGTGGAACTAGTGGATGATAAATAATCGGTTCATTTCAGTTATGACAGAACAGACCCAGAGTCTGGGAAAAAAGACTCCTTCCCCTTTTAAGTGCTACAGGAAATATATCCAGAAATCAAATGTAGCAGTCCCGCAAATGAGAGGCCAAGCAAGTAGCTGTTAACTACTACTTACTAGATAAAACATGATTCCTCTATAATTTTGCATTTTAATTCCCTTTGACTTTGCTCAATTTCACTATTCAGACCATCAACAAAATGTATCTGGAAGTAGACAGTCAGCACTACCCACTTCAAGATCAGTAATGGATAGATAACAAAGATATTAGAAGAACTTCCAAAGAAGAAAGCACCTAAGGAGGCCACTGCCAACTATCTCCATAGTTCAGAGCCCGAGTAAAATCATGCAAGTAAGGAACTTCAAAAACAAACCAACCAACCAACCTCACAAATGTGTTCTCTGCTTCTAAAAATGCATGACTGCTGAAACATATTGCAAGCAAGTATGCTCTTACTGGGATCAAACACCTTAGTGAGGCAACAAGCCAAGGTGCAACACAGCCTTGAGTTAGTTAAACAAAGATTAAATGAGAGTAGGACAGAATGAATCCAGATGAAGAAATGGCAGCTAGTTGGTCAGTGCTTAAATGAGAGTAGGACAGAATGAATCCAGATGAAGAAATGGCAGCTAGTTGGTCAGTGCTTTATTACAGTGGTAAAATCTTACTGTCAGCTTTTTGCCACAGATGTTTGTAAGATGCTGGAGAACTGTATGCTGTTATGAGATATCCTACACAGAGCCACAAGGACCCCACATTATATATTCATAGTTGTCACTGAGACATATTCAAATTCATATATTCATGTTGTCACTGAGACAATAGCAACACGGTCAAGCGAAAATGGGAGACAAAATGCTTTCAGACTGAGTCCTCCTGCAGCAACTTTGGATATATTCCGGGCACTCTTCTCTTACTGTTTGATTTGTTCCTGCTCCTACATGCTTTCGGCTACCATTTTGTCTGCACAACCAAAGGTAGATCTAGGGACAGGCATACCCCTCTATGTATGGAAGGATAAAAACAAATTCAGTGTTTCAAGAAAGAAAGAAAATAAAACTGTCAGCTCAGGAGATCACTAAAGGTTGCACTCCAGCCTGTAAGATGAGCACAGCAAAAATACCAAAGATGTTCCTGCACAAAAGGAGGTACAAACATGCAGCAGGACCTTCACTGCAGATTCAAAGCTACAATGCAGTGGCACCAGCATCATTAAGAGAAAACACATCATTCTTGTAAAATGAATCTCAATGCTCACTCCCTGCTCTGGAGGCTGAGTTCATCTGTGTTAAGTAGGGGTACTTTTAAAAAAGCCATCAGAGCTGCTCTTGCTTAACTGCAACTGGCCAAAGTGACTGAGATGAAGCAAGTAGTGCAAAAAGTCTTATGGATATGTTAAAAAAAAAAAGGAAAAGAAAAGAAAAGAAAAAAAATAGAAATCCCTAGTGGAAGATGACTTTACATAATAATGCGCAAAAGAGCAGAAGGCAAATAGAGTTTGACTAGAACACAACTGGTACACTGGAATTTAACTAATCTTTGCCAAAGTATAGTGTAATCCAGACCCAAATGACTCCTCTAAAACACAGCTGCAGCCTTCTTAGTTCAACAATTTGAGATTGTATACACAGATGGAAAAACAACTATACAGTTGATTTTAATGGCTAGTTAAATGTCTGAAGTCCACTGAGTCTCATAGGCACATCAGTCTGTGCATATCCCTTACTACAGCCAAATGACACGTAGAGTTAGACTTCTAACGGATACTGTTCTCACAGCCCTATGCTTTTCGCCAACAGGGCACAGTCACGCGAGCCCCTCTAAATTTTTTGACTCCATGCCTTCCTTTTCAAACTGATGTCTGCTCTTGGATGGCAAGAGTTCTTGTGAAATTATTTGAAAAAGTTACAAGGCGTGTTGGCTGTTGGACTGCAGAAGTATGCAAAGAAATTTGCTGCTTTTCTAAGACTTTTAATAAAGAAATCTGCTAGTTCATTTGGACCCACACTTGCTAAAAGGTTAAACAGATTAAAAGAATTCTATAAAACTGAAGATCCCAAAACTGAGATCACAGCAAGATTACTGCATTGTATTATTATAAAACAAGTTATCTGTATCCGACACTTTTAGTTCCATTTACAGCTGCCACCGTCAAACTCCATTCCAAGAACATCACTCAGTTATTCAGAGCTAAAGGAAAGTGAAAATGTGTTCTGGGAGAACCAATCACTTGTTTTGTTTTAGTCCGTGAAGACAGCTATTGAGTGCAAATGAATGGTCAAGGGTTACTTTCCTCATTGTATTTTTTTTAAATATATATTTAGAAATTCTTTAAATTCAATATTGCCTACTAAAATGCATATGTTTTGTCTGCCTTCTTTGGGACTGCAAACTCTTTTGGATATATATTTGTTTTCTTTGCTTTACTTTCCCTCAAAGCTACTTGTTCACGTGAAATAGATGCATAATGCTGAACCGAAGTCAAGTAAGACACAGTGAAACAACAATGTAGGAACACTTAATTTTTCTACTTTAAATATTTTGATGATATTTCAGTGTCTAATACTAGATGCAGGAAGACAAAGTGATATTTACATATAACCTAGAGATTTGCACCCTAAGCAACACTAGAAACAATGAGGGATCCATGTGAAAAGATGCCAACTGCTGAGTAATTAAACATTCAACTCATTCACATACTATCTGGCACTAACAACTACAATTACTGGAAGATACAAAACCTGTATTCACAAAATGAAAGCAGAGTTTTAAAATTTCCTCTTCCGAGGCGTAATACTTCCAATATTCTAGGAATATCAGCTTTTCTGCTTCCCTAAGTTTCCTTAACAAGAACAAAGCAAAGAGGAACTTGGTAGTTTTTGGAATGCCTACTTGTTTTTCCTAAGATACTATTTGTTTTTTCTTCTTAGTGAAGGAAAGGTCTTGGATATTTCAACATCACACTATTACTTATAAATAAGACATAGCTTTTTTCTTTAACCTTTTTTGGACTGTTTTTATACAATTTTTCTCACATCATGTTCACAGTATTTCTATATGATTGCTTTTGACTTCGAATTAGTTGTATTCGTTTCTTTCGTTTTCAGTAATGAACCACCATCCTTAACATTTCTCCCATCTAAATTTAAGAACCTTAGGATCTTCAAAATCCTTTTATGATCCTCTGAAACACATTCTTGACCTCTCTTGAACACATGCCTCCTACAAAGTACCTTTCATGGATGTGTAACATTCATAATATATAGATGGAGCAATGACAAATGCCTTTTTTCACTTTGTAAAGTACAATGGTGTAAGTGCTAGGATGTTCTCCAAGTGTTAAGATAGAACGTGTTTCTCATACTCTGTCACACAGTGTGAATATTTATTGTACCACAGTTATAATAGAGTTCAGGTAATAACAAAGGCTGCATTAGGGCCTAGGCTTAATTCACATGTGATGGTGCACTGTGACTTCTCTAAGCAGTTCACAAAGGATGATAACAATTCTCAGTGAAAACTGACTATAGAAATTGCTTACTTTTGATAGTGGTATTTAGCTAAGAATCAATCATGATGCAGGTTTCTCTAGTTTTGTGTAAGATATGGATATTTCTTACAGACTTGGGCAGGACAAGGTAGTATCCGAATATGTCAGCTGGCAATTAATTAATACACAACTTCTTTAACCTTCAATTAAAAAAAAACAAAACACAAATTCTTAATGTGCCTCAAAGACAGCTATAAAGACTGTTCTTAACACTAATGAACTGGTCAAAATGTCTAGCACACCAGGATAGCACCTTCTTTGAAGAAATCTAGCCTCAGCACCTAGAAGGAAACACCTCAATCCAACCAAATGTTACACCTTGGTACCCTAACAGTACATCATTATTTCGATGCACTACTGGAAACACTGAAAGAGAATAATTGATAAAAATGCTGAACACTGACTTGTGATGGAGCTACATTTTCAAAAAACAACTAATTACAGTGTATTAGGAATCTTAACTAAAATGTGCACAACTTCAGAATGCATGTCTTCTGGTTGTTGCATACTGTTAATTGCTCAAAGCAATTTTCTTATTCAGTTTATGTATATATGATTGGTCATATTTCAAATACATATATATCCTGATACTTAAAGAACATCTATTTTAAAGCAATATTTAACAGACCATAAATTTTCTACAATATTACTAGAGTAATTCTGTTTCTATAAAAGCTGTATATTCACAGTACATTGTTGAAGTATATATTGCATTAATATTTCACTGTGCTTATAAACGTTAATATAGGCTATTTGTTTATTACTATGTCAAGGTTATTCATCATATGCAGTGTCAGAAAGCACACGCTGACATCTCATATTGTCTGCTTCAAGGGCAAGAGCAACGTGACCTTTGACTCCTTCTTTTAAAAAGGATGAAATCATTCTAGAGGAGTAATGCTGGACTGCACAGCTCCCTTTAAGAATCAATCTGCCATCTATGGTTTCCAATTTTCTATAGTACAGCTTGTTAGGATCCAATGGCTAATTTTCCTGCAAAAGGTTTAATGTTTTAAAGTACTAAAATCTTTTTCTTACTGAGATGCTATTTATACTTCCCATTTATATACCACAGGATGAAATTTTAAAATAATCAGTTCTTCATTATTATGAAAAAAGATATTGGCAGGATCTTTCCTGATTCTGTTTGGAGAGGGAAATGATGCAGAGTGCTGACTGGAGATTTCCTAGATCTAAATTGCATCTGTAATCAGAGAATACCTAAAAATATTTAGGACTCTCAATGTTTTTTCTTTCTAAATTCTACTAAAGTCTCCAAGAACTCCTCTTGTTCTTTTATCGAAGTTTCTTTCTTTATAGCTCTTCTACTTATCCTGTATTGCATGGATATATATGCTTGCAGCTGAAATGGGAGATATAGTTACTACTGTAAATAGACTATAGTTATTGAAAAGGAATCTATCCAGAAGGATGGGAGTAGTAAAAAAGAGAAATTTCCTGGGAGCCATGGTACGCTGCCTTTAGCTGCCTCAGTTCCACAGCACTGGAAAGCATCCCCAGAGCTGGAGCCCGATATTGAGGGGATATTGCACGCGTTGCTTCAGCAGGGTAACAAGGTACACACGGGGTTTGGAAGCACACGTCCATTTGTCCAGGCAACTCTAACTTTGTCAACCACTAAGTAGGGACATTTTTGGGGAGAGAGGGTTGAGAGGCATGTGAACCGGTAATTATACTATCTGTGTGAGATCCTGATTTCGCTACAAAATTTGGCCAAGGAGAACGCAGCGTTCCTTGCCCTGGCTGATAAAAGGTCAGAAAGCAATTTTGAATAATAAATGAGACCTGCTGACCCCGCGACCTGCGCCTGGCAGGGTCAGCGGCCGCCCTCTCCCCAGCTGCTGATGGCAGATATACACACGCAGACAGCTCAACTAATGAGCTTCCTCGAGAGGGGCTGTGCATCCAGTGACATTTAAACGCTACACAGTATATAAAACAAACTTCCAAATAATCTGTGCCATAAAAAAATCAAATTGATATTTACAGCGAGGTGTAACATGACATACCTTGTAATCCTCAGTACAGTGATTATTTTACCGGTTTCCCTAGATGGCCTTCAGTCACAAAACAACCTAACATTTCGTTTAAAGACTTTTACCTTTACATTTACCTGGTTGCCAATTTGTAGGTATACTTTGCAGAGATATACTTTGATAGTGCTGTTTGAACACATTATTTAATCCATGTCAACAAAAATTACTTTTAAGATGCATTCATTTGATTTAAATTCAAGCAAATGTATTCCTCTTTCAGGGGGTGAAAGACAAGCCTAGAGGGCCTAAAGGCCATGAACAATTTTCTCCCAATCACTTTATAAAGGGCCTTGCTCAGAAAGAGCTGCAAAGCACCTGGCCGGGGAATAACAGGGCACAGTCAAAGCCAAGGGGCGCTCTCGGTCCCCATCAGCTTGCACCACACCAAGGCCTTGGCGCCCCATGCCCCTCTTCACCACGCGTGTCCTGAGCTCTCCCTGCACGCTCGGCACCGAGGCCCAGCTCCACAGCCTGCCATCGCACTGCTCAGGTGTACTGCTGCTTGCACCAACTGGGAGCAAACACCCGTACGCGTTTGATGCTCTGTGCATGTCAGCAATTTCATGAGAAACTTCAACAACTCTTCATGGAGGCTTCTTGATACACCTCACTCTGAAAGGAAAAATAACTGCTTAGGCTCTCCATATGTCAAAATACCAGACAGTGAATAGAACAGGCAACTTGAATGTCTCAAGTACTTGAATTATGCACAAGATTACAGCTCTAAAAGAGACTTTAAGAACAGTCTTCATTCTTGTCAAGTTGCAAACTGGCAAGATGAGAAAACAAACAGCAAAAAATATTTTAATTTATAAAAGAATTAAATATAAATGTAGTATGCAAAGATCTACACTAATTGCTACAAAAATCTAAAGAAGCTGATAGAGAACAGTTTTTTTTTTCCTATTTAAAAGTCACCATAGATAATTTTATAGAAGATATCCCTCATAGAGGATTCTACAGGTTACATTAAAATACCCACAGAAAAGTTATTTTGCTCTCTACAATTCTGTATTACCTTGCATAAGTTAAAATTAACTTACACAGCAACCAGTTCTTAAGAACTGTGAACCTTTCAACACTTGGAGATGGCGAAATAATGCTACCCGAGTTGATAGAGGAGGAAACTGAGGCATTATCATAATGAAGAAAGATATTCTTTCAAGGTTTTTAAAGCTGCTACCTTTCAGTTTAATTGACCGTCTGCATGTTCTTGAATTATGAGAAAAGATAAAGAAGAGTGAGTGGCTGGGATAAAGAAGACTGAGTAGCTGATTTACTTTTGCCAAACCATTTGTAATTCTGTATATCTCTATTGCATTCATTCCTATTTGTCTCCTCTTTAAACTAAGCAGCTTTCAAAAATACCTTTATATAGAAGTCTGTTAACTTTTCTTACCCATCTTCAATCCTGCCTCAGTTTCTGCTGTATTTTTTCATAGACAGAGGCAACAGAACAGAACACGACTTACCCAAAAGGCCACATAATCAATGTAGATAATAACTTGTAATATTTACAGGGCTATTTGCATTCTTCTTATAGCCTAATCGTGTATCAGTGCTTCTGAGTGCCACTATGCAACTTCTGACTGAAATGTTACCCATGACATTTATAAATGGAATTTGCCTCAGTGGCAGTGACTGGCATTCCACTAGGGAAGGGAATCTGTGTCCTTCGGATCCAGAGGCTGCCAGGAGCCATTTAGATCTTTTTAATCAGTGCTGATTAAGGCAAGTCAGATGACTACCCTCAAATTTATCACTGCCTCTAAAGACCTTGCAGCAGCCAACAGCTAGTGCAGTCAGTGCAAGGGATTGTCTTGACCACACGTCCTCTCTCTGCGCTTAGGAGGACTCTGCAAGGGGAATTACACACTGTCTCTAGGTAATCCACCCCAATTTTTCACCGAGTAAAGTGTGTGCCCAGAATACAATTTGGGGATTTCAGCATTACGTGTAGATATCAATTAAACTCATTGTTAGTGAACCCGTCTTCTAAGGCGTAGTGCATTTAGGGAACCAGTAACAGTAATCAGCTCCTGCACTCTCAGCCTGCACACAACTGAAATAAAATTTGATTATAAATAGATTAGATGATAAAAGTTGTTCAAAAACCTGCCTGTAGCCTTGCTTCATGTATTCATGAGAGCACTAGCCTACACAGGAAAAATTCTTATTGCATCCACTACATCAATAAAATGTACTTTAAGCTTGCTTGATTTCCTCCATGCCACTAAATAAAAATGTGTATTTTAGAAGACTGCAAAATTTCCTTGAAAATATTACTTTTTTTTTAATATATAATTGACACAAGCTCTGTAAGGGGCAATCAGTTTCTAATCTACTGTTGTGCTTCTAAATTAACCCCTTCCCTGACACTTTCTGCTTAGAAACACCTCAGTATTTCAACACTACCTTTCTCTTCAAAAAAGAATACACTTTGGATTTTTGAAAGTTATCATAAAAATCAAAAAAAACCAGACAGATTTTTATAGCTGCTCTATTGTACAGCTACTAGAGTACAAGTCCTTGTGGAAGCCAATGAGTATCTGTTCACAATAACTTCATTCATGTTCTTTTTCCCCAAGGTGAGACTCTACAGGTTACACACGAGCAGACACTTCTCCCCAACACAGTAAACCTTCCATCACATCGACCCCCTGGATTTATCTTAATTTTCCATTGGCAAAGCAGTATGAAGCAGCACAGCACAGTCTGGAAGTAGATCCATAGTCTTCAGGTACCTCTTTTAAGCAGCATCTGAAAACATATTAATGAGACACACAGAGAGAGGGAGAGAGACATGCAGAGAGAGGAAAGGAGCTCAACAGATTTGCCTTCTGGTATCACCTATAACTTCAAAACCTATTTGGCTTTGCTCAGCAGGTTTCTGGTAAGTTATTTGGAAGCCATGAGTAAAACATATGTACTACAGAGCAGCACTTACAGAGCAGCCAGAGTATTAACAAGGGAAGGAGAAATCAGAAGGATTGTCGTGCCCAGCCCTCTACCGTAGCCTGTAAAAACAAGAGATAATTCTGTTCCATAAGGTGATTTTCTGTAGCTCCTCAACATGTGACTTGTTAAAGGTGACTAGGTACCTTCTGTCTGTGTGCTATGGTGAGGACACCTAACATGTGGTGGAGCACTGCAGACAGTGCTCCATCTCCTCCTCCTTGCAGTACGGCAAGGCCATACCATTACATACTTGACAATGAGTACTCATGTGGTGACAGACACCAGGAACTGCACCAGTCTGTATTTTAGCTTCACTAATCTAGAGAATACATCTGTAGTATTACTTCCATGCTCTAAATGACTGATGTGGGGATTAGCACAGTCCACTCCAAAAAACAAAAATAAAAAAAACCCCAACGTGCTATCCAGAATGTACCAGTTACTCTTCCTAACCGGCACCAGCATATTCCTGAAAGTATTCAGCATGCCTTACAGTCTTTCCTCTTCTACTGAATCACCCACTGTGAAAGAGAACAGTAGAACACCAGTTTTTCATGTTGCTATGTTCTATCTAATTGTGGGCCAACCTGAGGTCCTAGTTACCGCATTATGACTCCCCTTATGCTTGACAAGAAACATCAGCAATATAATCCAGCACAGAGTCTGCCTTCCAAGGCTTTAATTTTCTATTGCTTCTTATACCATTTTTCCCTTGGAAAGATTATATTCAATCAGATGCTGAAGGCCTATTAAGAACTTTCCTACTTGCATGAACTGATCAATTGAAAATTTAAGCAGTTTACCCCAAAGAGACATCGCAAACTTTTTCTCAATTCTTTTCTCAAAAACCCAGTTTCTTCACACTTAAGGTCCAAGATTTCTACCATCTTAAAAATATCATTTTTTGCAGAACGTATTTTCTACAATTTCTTACATGGTTTTCTGTCAAAAGCAGCATACTTTCCGAATTATTATTGCTCTTAATTTCAATCTTCTCTTTTGGAGACCGTAAATTAGCAAATAATAAAAATGTTTGAGTCACACAAATGCCTGCAGAGTCTGCAGTGTCTGAAAACACTCCTGCATCCCCATATTTTACATATTTGTCCCCTGTTTCTCAACCTTTACCAATCTTCAAGTCATTTTTATAATGTATCGGGAGTGAAGTTCATTTGCAGGCAGCTGTGATACGAGTTTCCTCACCCTGCCCTGCCACTGACCTACAGCCTGATCTGAAACAACCACCTTCTTTCAGAGTAAGAAGTTATTCATTTACCATAATAGCTCTATTTTGGGCCTTCTCAACAAAAACAAGCAATTGTGCCCAAATTGGCCACTGTTTTAAACATACTGACAAAAACATGAGGATGTTTCACTTAGCATTGGCTCACAACTGGGGGCAAAAAAAAATTGTATTTAGAAAGGAGGTTGCTACATACTTTAAAAAAATGTATCAGAAATTGCCATTTCGTGTTTGTAAGGATTTGCTTCCATTTTATTCTTTATGCTATGAAGCTTATTCATAGTGAAAAATCTAGTTTGCTAGCACCTCAGTGCATCACAGGCAGCTTTCCAGTGTTACCATTTTCAGAAAATAAATTAAAAAATGAGATAATCAGATTATTGGACAATATTTGGAAATAAATGTTTCTGATGAAAATAATTAGATACAAGCATTACAAGTTGAAACGCAGCTCAGTGTTAAAGAGACAGTTTAGAAACACATGGTACATTTATCACAGCTCCACAGACAAGTTATTGAGCTGTCTGTGAAAAACAGAGCCAAACAGGAAAGCTTTCAGCAGAAAGCAGCGGTTGAGGTCCTTGATTGATAGAGTTAGATGATGCAAAGCTGTCTGATGGCCTTTCTGCAAAATAAAGTGAAGGAACTCAAGGTCCTTCATGACGATCTCTGACCACAGATGAACAGCTACTTTATTACAGCACAGATTGAGGTTGCACCTTAGTCCATATTCTGCCACTTTTGGATGCACACGGTTAACTTTACCAACAACCCACTGTGTTTAACATAAGTGTCTGCCATTTTTACAGGATTTTAAAAGAAAAAGCAGACTGTATTAGTTAAAAGCTCTGTTTATCTGCAATAATTACAAGTAATAGCATTGGTTTTTTTCCACAGGCTTTATATTGCAATGACTGGTCTGGTCTCATTTAAAAGCTATTAAAAAAACAAAACAAAACAAAAAAAAAAACAAAACAAAAAAAAACCAAACACTGCTGTGTATAACAGCCAAAATTTACCTGCTGTGCTTCTTATTTCAGAAATGAAGCCATTTCTTCCCCAAGTGTAATCTCTATTTTCCTAATGACTTTTTAGGAAGTGTAGCTCCACTTTTCACTGACATGATGCTAGTTAACTTCATAGAATATATATTCTCAAAATCTGAGAATTATTGCATTGCATTTGCTTTTAGCAGAAACCAAATGTTCATCTCCATGTTTGAATTATCTAGGAGAACTTCCTTTAAAGTAGAAGAGTTAAAACTGGATGACCTACATAAAACATTTACAGACACAAACTAAATGATCTGACATGTGAGATGCTGTTCAGTTCAGAGAGGGCTGCGACTTTTCCTTACATTAGAAAGTGAGATTTTAGTCAGATTTTTAAAGCTATTTAGTTGCCCATGATGCACACCGTGCTGCCTCCTCTTTACTTTGAATTCAGGCTTAAGTTACAGTCAAATTCTATGACTCAGTCACATCCACACTGCCTGTAAGACACAGCTGGAATACGAGACAGTTCATTTTCCTATGCCACACCGTCCTTGCCACTATTCTCATGCCTGGTTCCAGGTTTCCCAGCCACAAGAACTACTGGACTCCATCGTTTGAGTCATGACGCAAAAAAACATAGGCCAGACGTATGTTTAAGATCAACATATGGATTTGAGCCTCATGCTACAGTCTGATACCAGCATAGCTATGGGAGGGTAGCACCTAATCCTTGTTTATTGGAACTCGGGCTCTCTCTGCTTTTGAGAACTCACATATGTCAGGAGGGTTTTAGGTGCAACTTCTGAATTCTGCATGGTTAACTTCAAAGCTTACCACTTTGGAAAGGGCCAGCATGTTTTTCACTGTTATCCAGGTCAGAATAGCTTGGATAAGGAGGAGGAAAAGGTGCAAGGACCACCTATCTTTACCTTGCAAACCTTTTCACACTGAGTGACATTTCTGATTTTAGAAAAGCAAAATACTCTACAAGAACTTTTTTTTTTAAAGGACATGAGTTCTTATTCTACCTTGCTTATCAAGTTACTAAAGCCACTTTCCATAAGTAATACAAATATATTTTCCTTTTCCACTCTCATTCTTTTTCGCTTTCAAGTTACAAAGTTCGAATATGAAAAATGTATTTTGATGTTAGGACATAGTCACCAGAGTCTAATAATTGTGAAAGCAGTAGCTTATAAAGTTAAAGTACTTCAGGTTAAGCAAAAGAATAAAAGCAGCATATCTGCAAAATCTTAATGTACAAAATAAATGTTGATTTATTTTGTATTTATTCTGTAATTCTATGAGGTATCTAACCAACAAAGTTATATGTTGAATGTGAAAATGCATGAACAAAAACATGTTAATTACTGGCAGGCTAGATGAGTATTGTGCATGGAGTTAGAATTCCCAGATCTGCCTAGTGCCATTCTTAGAGCTGTCCTATTCATTCATCTTTGCGCTTTGCTCTTAGTTATAAATTTTAATCATCAAACACTTCACATGATTTTTATTGGATTTATTCCGAGTGATGTCCTACATATTACAATTCCTGCAAAATGACATTCCCAGAATTCCTTTCCCCCTCCAATATGTCATACAAAAGACTTTCCTCACCCAGAGCCCCATAAAGAGGAAGCAGCTCTCAATTGTCTGGGTTAGATACTTACCCAATGGAGCTGTGGAGAATGATAACAACATTGATGGCTATCAGTAAAGACAGGCATTGGAAACAAGAGATTTCTGTCTAAAACTTCAAATCATTATGTATTTTTACATACAAAATTTGAAACAGACTTCAAAAGCATTTACAGTTAAAGTAGCATTTCTCTGATTAATTCTGGGAAAGTAATTTTTGGTATTCTCAGGCTTAAACTATGCAAAATATTACTTAATTATATTTCTTTGTTTCATAGCTTCAATCTAGGAAAAAATCTTTAAAAACAAAACACCATGTCTAGTTGATATAAATAAAGTTTTAAAAACATGTATTGACTTCTCCTTGCTATTAAGCATTTTGGATTAATCCAGTTGTTAAATGGTTGTTCTAGTAACTGGCCTGTCATCTGGAAATGTTCTTAGATTGTGGTTTTTTTTTTTTTTTTTTTTTTTTGACACAATGTCCCTGCAGAAAAGTTGGGCAGTGTGACATAAAGAGCACGGGTTTGCCTATCACACTGATTACTTGATGTAATAGTAAGCAAGCTTAAGTGAACTGTGTGTCTTCAATCTTTCCAATCACTTAGGGATGGGAACCAGAGGATACCATCCATCATCCATGGCCTGAAACATATGGTGCATCAGCAATCTTAGGCTGACCTAAATGATAGTAAAAGCTGCTATGCTGTTCACAATAAGAAATTGTTGTCCACTGAATTACAGGTTTGTGATTAGATTGCTAACATGGCCAACTTGATGTATAAGTGAAGTGTCCAGGAAAGATATTCCCTAGGATCCTTTGAAGATTAATTTATACCCTTGAAATGTGCACCAATCACAAAATGAAAAAATATGTCAAGATATTTTTCTTGTGAACAAAAAAAGAACTGCAAGGGTAACAGCTATTAATTTGTTTCTGGCAGTTTTAGCCAACAGAATTCAATAAACAAGGTTCTTAAAGCTTTCTGTTTTGTTGCAAAGCATTTACTGCTTGAATGCTAAAAACAGAATACTACAAACCTTACGACAACCTCTCTTTTAAGACAGACAGCTTCCCCTCACATCTTCCCCCACGAACTGATATAATGTCAAATATCACATGGACAGCTGGACAAAGAACAGAAAGCTTGCTCATTTTGGTGTACTGTATTTTTATCTATTGGCTCCGTAAATAAACACAACATTAAGTATCTATCCTCAAAATAATCTAGAAAATATACAGCAATATACCTGGCCACTGATCCCCAAATTAGCAATCCTGACAACTATAATCTATACTCCCTGGAGAATGGTATTAATTCATCACTTGTGGAAAGCTGCAACTGTGGAGTTAAGATTCAAGCTGCAATACCAAGTTTTGATTGCAGTGAGGGGAAGCAGGGAGAGGAGGGGAAAGAACAGGGGCTTTTTACCCCAGGGTAGCCCTACCCCTTAAAATCCTCTCTAGGAAGCAGAGACGAACAGTTAAAGTCACATTTTAAGAGGTATTGTCAAATAGCGAAGAACAAACACTTCAAGAGCAACACCCTATAAGTATCTATGAACTACAGAAGAGCACAATTCAAATGTAAAATATATATGTGCTTACATGCTATATATGTGCTTCAAGACTCGTCACGAAAATCTGCTTGCTTCACCTAACTTCTTCAGGAAAATTATTCATAGATTCATAGAATTCTTAAGGTTGGAAGGGACCTCTAGAGATGATCTAGTCCAGCCCCCCTGCACACGCAGGGTCACCTGGAGCATTCCATTACAAACCAGAGAAACTGTTTCACTGACTGGCTGTTATGCACATGTATCACAAGGTACTGGAAGGATGGGTTTCCCTTTCCATATCCTTTTGCCTATCTTTCCTGTGCAATGCCTTGTACACACTTGGGAGGCAGATCTGCTTGTTGGGCCTCTTTTTCAGATTAGGCCTTCTAGGGATGCTTTAGCTTTCTTCTAGAGTAACTGCCACATAAATCTGTAAGGCCACATACAATTCCTATTTTAAAATATTCTTGGCCATGCAACTAAACTATTCTATTTCATAACACTGAAGAATGCAGAGTCTTACATTCATCATTTTTAAGCTATTCCTTAATATCATCAGCAATGCATTTCATATAACACACCACATATTGTACCATGACACGGATACAATGTCAAAGGCTAGAGGGTCTCTCTTTAAGCCTTCCAGTAGGCAAACATGATTTAAGTAACTAATTCCTTCCTATGAACTGCGGATGATCTCATCTGCTACCATCATCTGGATAAACCTATTTCAAATATCTCCCTTATTTATGCCAAAATGCTCTGTATTCCTGAAACAGATTAAAACTAGTGCTTGCTTATGTAATACAAGGATAGATTGTTTTGTTTCAGTCAGTATAAAGATTTACTGATGTTCATTGTCAGCATTAGCCTCTTTAACCTGGTGAGATATAAAGCCTTGTCAGCACTCCACTGTCAAAAAATCCCAGAAAATTTAGCAATAAGGAGATATTAATATACAAAACAGCCATGCGGTATTAAAAAGTCAGATCTACTTTTCTGTTAATTTAATTTTGGACCGTAAGGCAAAAGAAAATGCAAAACTTTCACTGATATTAGCATGGTAGAGAAAAAGAATACATGGACCAGCTATTAATTGTTTTTCAAAAAATCTTTCCAGAATCCAGGTTCTCACTTCAACCTCTTCACTAGGCTATCTGAGCATCTTTTAGTAGTGCAGCAGGTGATGCAACTAACATCCATCAAATAAGAACAATACAGGCATCCGGTCTTTAGGGAATTAGTGATAGGTATCTTAAATGTGATGCAAGTTGAGTTTTTCCAAGTGTAGTGGAAAAAAATCAAAAACCAAAACACACAAGCCTCCTCTGGCATACTTACTGGAATTTGAGGAAAAAAAAATACTCAGATGTACTGGAAAGTTTTCTGCATTACCTTCATTATGATCTGAGGAAACACAATTAATTGTGCAGTGCTTTGAAAGAAGTGAGTAGAAAATAGAATGCTCAGGTAGAAAAGGATGCTTAGTGGCTCTAACTCTTGACCTGAAAATAAAGCATATTCTGAAGTACTAGATATAGACCAGGGATGACAAAAAATACTGAACAATATCCTTATTAAATTCTAGAAATTGGAAGCCATATTGTGTTGATTACCTTACAAATATAAAATACTACTTATTAATGTTTATCTGCTTTAAAAGATTAGCTCCTCATTACATAAAAACAGAACTGAAGGGAATTGTCTACTCAGAAAACAGAATTCAGGTCTGACAGTATACTAAAAAATAAAATCCAGAGTTACTCTGAATACAAAAAGTAGCAAAGTTCTAAAAAACTACAGATTAGCAGCTTTTTAATGGACTAGAGTTTCTTCACATGCATTGGGACAGGAACCAGGAATGGGGAACAATCTTGCTCTAAAGTAGTTTTTACAGCTTTTGTCTGGCTTTTGCTAGTGAGCAGTAAAAGGCAATGGGAAAAAATGCAGCAGCAGCTGCCATGCTCTAATGATATAGAGTCCTAGCACAACCGTGCACATTAGGTCTGCACCAGCCACAGCGCTGCTCTCCTGCTGAGCGCGCATTTCTGAAAATACAGAAGTCCTTTTTAAAAATGGCAGCAGCATGCAGGAATACATGATGAATTTGTCCTCAAAGGAGTGTAGGGAAACAAAAAGGGAGCTACCCTATCTTTATGCAGGAGTATAAAAAGATGATATTTACTCCAAATTTTGACATTATTTGAGGCTTCCCAATGACTAAAAAGGGCTTTGAATGAAAGATTTTAAAAGTTCAATACAGTCAACTACAGAAACAGTGAAGGAGATGCACAAAAAGCATTTTTTTTTTTCTTTGTTACATTAAATGGTTCAGGAAGTTGCTTAACACAGAATCAAAAGCTAAGAGCTAAGATTACTCCCTCTACTTCTTTCTACAGTACTATAGAAGATTTCTGATAGGAACATTCATTGGCTAATTACTTTAAATACTTTGCATGTAATTCTTATACACAGGTTAAAAGAATATGACAACTAAAAACTCTGCATCATGACCATATTTTGGTTACAAAACAATTAATGCTATTCTACATTAGCAAGTCAGTCAAGCTGAACAAGTGACTTTCGTTACATTAAATCAAAAGCAAAATAGATCCCAAGTTACATAACAGAAAAGAGTCAGTACAGGGGAACCAATAAGGCCAATTATCTGACAGAATGGACAACAGAGACGAGGATTTGACAAGTACGTTTTAACACTTTTGGATATTGCTGAATTGAAGTCAGAGAAAGGCATACTTCAAAGCTAACGAGTGTAAAAAGAGTAAGTTTTATTCTCACTACTTTTTTGTATAAAATTAGGAATGTCTCACACTGTTGCTGTTGCTTTACACGCTGAATATCTGCAATTCCTTCGTTTGTCAAAATGAAGCTGGCACGCAGAACCAGGTTTCAATTTTTTAAAAATTTGTATTGCACTTTCCCTTTGCTAAATAAAACTTTGCTGTAACATAAGCAGTAATTAAAAATGAATCATTCAATGATAACTTTATATGACTATTAAAGAGTGCCTGCTTTTAATAATGTAAAGGTATATCATATTTTTCACATTTGGTATGTAAAAAAGAACAAGTACACAGAAAACAAAATTGTCTAATCTGCAATGAACTTAGAATACTTGTCTCTTTACTGTATTCCTGACCAGTGTCCTAGAGGAATCCTATCCTTCCTAATGTTTTGGAGGAGTCCGAGATGGCGCCTGTACAATTTGATTTTGTGTAAAAATACACACCAAATCTGATTTCTGCTACATTAAGGAGTTCTCTGGTAAAATATATGATGCATGGAATGAAATAAGCTGTAGTTCAAGAATGAGTCTTTAAGCTTGCTTCCTTTAGTACTTGACCACTAATATTAAAGACTACTGGATCAAAATACAGTTTTAATTGGATATATAGAAGATGATATAGTAGTACAGATAAACCGCAGGTTAGATGCTAAAATATAACATTGATTTGTATTCTTTTACTGGAAATATTTGTAATATGAAACTAGTATAATACACTCATTTGTAATGCATATTCAGTACAGAAGCAAGCTATTGCTGTCACCACCTTATACTCAAAGTCCATTCATCAAATACAATGCTAGATTAATTGGCGAGCTGTTTCGCGGACTAAAACTAGATTATGGATGAATAATTCTCATCAACAGTGACAAAATGTTGACTATACAATAATTTCCTACACTGCTTTTGGTACAACACGCACACACAAAAACTGGCCTATCAGAGAATTTTCTAACAATGGCCTGAAGTCTAGTATTTTAAATGAACTTAAGTGCATAAACTTGTCCACATACACACACCCAAATATGTACTGGACATTTTCACTCCACCACCAAAAATTTCTCCTTGTACTAAACATTCACGAGAAGGAAATTTCATTTTGCATTCATTTCATTTTTGTTCCACTGATCTCTGAATTTTGATATACCAACAGAAGTAGTTGCAAGCTCATCTCAGTGGTGTATTCTTTGATATTTAAACTAACAAATCTGAACTGTAGCTTCATTTGTCTCAGTAACATAAAGTGAAGGCCATTATAAAAACATCACATAGAGAGGAATAAAGCCTGTGCTTCGTATATTTCTTTTCCTTTTCCAATTTTTGCCATTCCTAGAATATCAAATACACTAATTCTTTCACTTAATATCTGTGCATGTATGTCACAAGCCTGAACACTTATTCGCACAACTTTCCTAAAAGGTGTATTTGCATTTTACAAAGAACTGATGGATACAATGCCAGAAATTTTTTTACCCCACAATGCTGTCTGCAATGTAATAGCTTTGGATCACTATGCAGTAGTAGAACAAGTATCCATGAGTGACCTTGTGACACTGTTTTGATGCACTAGCTGAATGGAGATCTTCAACAGTGGAAGAAATTCTGTAGGTTAATTCAAGAGAATTCACTGTAGAGTGCCTTGAAGATAAGCAAGCAGTTACTCTCAAGGAAGGCATATATTCAAATCAACTACAGGAGGGACTATTCCATTTCTTGGTTTCTAATCCCCGGGCTACGAAAGGGGAACAAGGTTTGTACTACCAACCTTCCTCCTCCCGACATGTTTTGCACACGGTTTGATAATGTGCTAGGTATATATGCTGTAATAACTGCTACAAATAAAAAAATGAATCAAGAATGACAGAAAAGTTAGTTTTATAGCTTATATCAGTATGTGCAAATAACTAAATTGCTGAGATGTTAAATGTGTTGCTTCTGAACATGACAGTGGCAAACCACCACTGACAAGCTATTAAAATAGTCGTGTTAAGGTGAGTTTATCGGTGTTTAGGAAAAGCTGAGAGGAATAAGTGAAATGTACTTTCTAGAATTATGAAAAATATCAAAACTAGGGAAAATCTCAGCTTCTTGGAAATATTGAGCCCACAGAAATCAATGCTAAGATTGCTATCAATATGTTTGGAAGAGGCCCAAAATGATTATCTCTGACAGTAATGTAAAGAAATTCCAACCCTTTGCATTTTTATTTCCTTTTAGTAACAATGGAAGAATATACTATGAGAGAACACAATCATCCTTTTCTCTGGCATGTTTTATGTGAATATCTTTTAAACTCTTTATTTATAACAATAATGCTTTACAGTCTTGGCTTCATTATTCAATTAACAAATGTTTTTCTCAGTATGAAACTATGGAGGAGAAAACGGTGTTTTAATAGTTAAGTTAAATAGTTTTCTAAATTTTAGTATCCATATACAAGAAATAAGGATACAGGAATCTCCTAACACATAAGAACTTTCTGAAAAATGATTACGTAATATGCTACAAATTTTACAGGTGATGAGGATTAAAAGCCAAATACAGAAAATTTACTGTTTTTTTTTAATGGACACTTACCTACTGCAGTGAAAAGTTCTTGAACTAGAAACCTGAAATGATATTAACTACTACCTTGATCTCATACAAGGTGACAGTTGTTGAGTAATCTATGACTACTTAGTATTTTGAAGATATAGGAAGACATTTTAGATTAATGATTAAAAGCACACAGACTTGTCTTAGTAACTATATAGTCTGTGGATTTATTCTCCAATTTAATTTCTACATATCTTCACATGCCACAAATAATTAAGTTCTACTTAACATATTACAAATCTCAAAATTTGAAAATTCTGAACAAACCCAGCAAGTTCTGCAGTGCACAGTGCAAAGATACACAAACCGAAGAAGGAATATTTGTGCTCTTGACATACTGTGACAAAATAATACAGCAAGCTAAAATATTAATGGAAATACAGGAAAAAGTTAACAAGGTATTAAATAGTTACAATGTAATAGTTCTTTCCCAATGTTTCTGTATGTTTTCAGGCTTTTCCAGGATACATTCAATCATTGAGCAGGTGATGGCATGTAAAAAAAAAAAAAGCAAACAAAAAACAACAAAAAAACAAACCCTCCTTTACAGAATTCATACAATCTGAATCAGTGTCAATAAAGTCTACCTTCTCGCCAATGTAAGCACATAAGGTACTCATTTTTGCTGGTAAATTCTCTAGCTGAGCTTGTTGAGTAAACTGAAAATAGCATTAGAAGAAAAAATGACAGTGAAGATTACTAGACATGCAAAAAAAAACCCCTTTCAGAGGATGGAAAGCTAAAGGAACTCCACTGAGTTCATAACTTTTTTGTGTCTCGATACTTAATTGGAATCAAGTAGCAAGGCAGCTAGGTTCATGTAATCATTTTGGCACACTTCGCATAGCAGGAATTAATTTTCATCTGTTGCAGATGGATTTGAAACAAACCCAAAGACTTGAACTGAAGTTTACAGATGCATATATCTGCTATTTGTGACTTCAAATTACTTCCAACTTCTGTTTTATGTCAAAACACACTGAAATACACTCTGAAAATTCAGGAAATTTTGATTTGAAGCCAAATCTGAATGCTGTAGCTAGGGATATTTTAGTTACAATGCATCTTGTCCCAAACCACTTAAACTAATACGATTTAAGCAATTTCCAGTGTAAGCAATACATAAATTCATATATGACAATTATTCAAAGCTTTTCAGTTCTGCCATATTATAAGTGTCCAAGTTACAGAGACATTTTGTTTTGTGGCCTGAAACAAGTACCACTGATCATTTTTAGTATTCTGGAACAAGAAGACCAGTAACAAATTTTCATGACAGACACTCAATGAGATTATAAATTAGTTTCCCAAGAGAAGACTCACTAATAAGATTGGATTTAAAATTTAGGTCACTTATTTTAAGACTCAGCTAATGGGCTAAAAAAATGAGAAGAACTTCATAACATAAATTCAGACTCAATCTTTTCTACCATAAACATTAGCACCCTTGTAAAGTTTCAAAGAGTAAGTTTCATGTTTCATGATCTAATTGTAAAATGGATTTGAGTTCTCCTTGCAGAGAGGTTATTTCTAAAAGAAAAAAAATATTCTGTACTACATTATGAAGTTATAAAATTTAAGCAATTAATTTTTAGTGCTATGTAAGTCTGATGTCATTGAAAAGATAAATTTGTAAAATTTCTCTTCAGAATCAGTAAATCACTGAAAATCTCAAATGCACTGTTTCCTTTATTTTTAAATGTATTTATACTACTAGAGCTATATTTGTACAAAATACTGAAAAAGCAAATTCAACCTTTTCTTCTTTAATGCTGAGAAATGATCAAATGCAGAAATTCTTTAAGTACTTGACAATCATACAAGAAAACTGATTGCCTGATAAGGTCAAAAAGAGGCCACTTGGCTTGTCTTGCACAGAAATAATGTATTATGAACTCATATTCCTAACTTGCTCTGAGCACTGAAAGTTCTGCTAAAAGAATATATCAATAAATTTTCCACTTACATGACAAAGGAATGTTTTTAATGTATTGCAAAACTATCTCCTATACCTCCTTATTTTTTGGCAGTGCTTGTAACTTACCATTTCCATTCTCTAGCATGGGCAGCGGTTCTCTGCACACTGCTGTCTTTTTCAAAGTTTTCATAGTCCTTTGAACTTCTGCCAGCAGCATGGCTTGCACTGCCTCAATAACCTGTCACAGATGCAAATTATTACTTGATTATATCAGTATTTCAATTAGTTATTTGAAATTATCAAATACTTACAGAACCACAACTTTTAGACTCTTACATTGGACATCATTAGAAAGACAACAGTTACCAACAGTTTCCATGCAGTGATAATCAGTTTGTCTCTATACAAACATTAGAAATAAATGCTAACTGGACAGCAATTTCCCTCCCTCGAGGTGTCTATTCTCAAGTGCAAGTAACTGCATAAAGGGCAGACATTCTAAAGTTTTTCGGACAGTCTTCCACATACCAGCTTAAATATGATTTTAAATTGGTATGTACCCTCCCTTGAACTTTCTGGAAGAATTCTGTATTACTAATCAAGTATGCTAATTCCTGGGCTGCCTACACACATTTCTAGGGGCAGTTGCAAATTCAAATAATTAAACAGCAAAAAGGCAGTAGATGCCCTTAGTGACAAAATCCTTCACTGCAAACAAACATTCTATGGCCACGTTCACAGTGTGAGAGCTCCCGGCACGTGAGCAGAGCCCTGCGCGTCCTGACACGGCGCAGCTCCTTCAGCTTGCTGTAATGGCACTTCCCTTCACAGCGGAAACTAAAGGTGCTTCCGCTTCCTCGCATCCTTTCAGTCCTGAGCTCTGCGGATTACAGATCCCAAACTCTTACAATGAATCTACAATAATTAAGAACAAAACATGCGTGAATGCATTGACTGTCCTACAAAGTTTCTGGCAAAAAGTTATCATTCTGATGGGGGTATGCAAAAGAACTGGGCATATTTTTCAGAAAGTGCTGCATGCAGCCTATTTTTTTTTTTTTTTTTTTAAACATACGATTTTCTGATCTGCTAAAACCTGTCACAAATCTGCATCAGATATTCATTACCTCTATCACTGCTGTGTACAGCAGCCAAGCAGCATTTGTAATATTCAATTTCCTCCCGCATCTTAGAATACAACACGAAAGTACTGCAATTGGCACAACATGATATTGCAGAGGCACCTGTAAATCTCTGCATGCTGCTCGTCTATGACTCTGTTGAATACCCATTTTCCACAGTGCTCAGTGTGATTCACATGCTTAATTTTGCCTTCTGTGTTTTCCCCAACAATTCCAATATCTTGTCTGACACTGTATCAAAGAGCTAAAATAAATCTCCAGAAAGATTTCACCTATTTCTACCACAAAGCAGTCTCCACAATTTCCCATGAACAACCTTTATTTTCTCTGATAGTTTCCAGAATTCTTTAGCATCTCTCTGGACATTTGGCCATTAATATATGTTTTTACAAATGCATTTAGAGTTTGTTTTACAGTAAAGTAAAACTGTGTAAAACAGGCATAAATAAAGAAAATATTAGCTCCTTTGAACTACTCCCTGCTCAGACAGACATCCTTTATGTGAAGTGGCCTGTGCTTTAAAAGTAAGGTCCTTTATCTTTGACTCATCCCACCTTATTTTCGATATTTAATGGAAAGGAAAAAAATGAAGAGAAAAAAATTACAGATGCACTGCAGGAATCAATAGGAAGAGAAGAGCAACTCCAGAGATGATTCATTCCTCTTAAAATCCGAACAGTCCTTCCATGGCATCCATCTTTTCCCTTTAATGAGAGGTGGAGGCTAAAGCGACGCCTCTCCTCACATAGGTGCTTATGTCAGAGATCTAAATACGGCACTAATAGTTTTCCCAAGGGGAGAGACTGGCCTAAACAGCCAGCTGATACAGAGGATATAAGTTTTCTTGTATAGAGAAGGAATACTGCTAAAAGGTGAGGGTTAGATGGTGGGGTTGGATCTCCAAATCAGGTCCTAAGATTTATACATTTAAGCTATCAGATAACTGAGGAATGATTACTTTTAGCATGAAATAAAGATAGATAATGGCAAAAGTAAAACTTTATCCTCATATAAAAAGTTTTAGAGCATGCAGTCCTTTTTATATCCATCTCTGAATGGAGCACTTTTTACACTTAAGTAATTTTGGGTGGAGTGGGAACACGGTATCAAGAAGCTATGGGTTACCTGAAGAACAATAAACAACAAATTGCACAAAAAAGATTTTACTTTAACATTTTCTGAGGAGGTTAAAAAAAAAAGTATTTCAAAAACATGTTTCTGAAATTTAGGACATGAAATTTAGGATCATGAAATCCTGGACAGAAAAGAAGCTCTCAAAGCCCTTCACCTTTAGTAAGTCAGTTATAGAGCACTGAAGTCCAAATCAACCAAATGCAGCAGGTTCTTTCAGACTGCTTGTTTGCACAGAATCTCTAACAGCACTGTAAGATGACTAGGAATCAAAATACAACAAATCCTTTGAATCACAGAGTCAGTATCCATCACTGAGAATAATCATAAAAAGAAGGTTTTTTTTTTTTTTTTTTTTTTTTTTTTTTAAGAACAGGGTACCTAGGGATATTTTGGATGAACATCCCCATCTACTTAATCATGCTGCTCAGGATTTGTATGCTGGCCATGAAACCCTGCTTGTAGAAAGGAAGGGTTACAGAGCCATCCTACTATAAACACAGCATACAAGGCTGTTGGCAGCTGATAACCACAACCCACTGCCAACATCAAAAACCCTTCTGAACGTTACAATACTTACAGCAGTTTGGCTGCAAACAGGAACAAAAAAAAAAAAAAAAAAAAAAAAAAGTACTACAAAGGTGTTTAACAAAGCTCATTACAACTACAAAGCTGTCAAAATAATGACAGATTTGAGCTGAGCTGATATAACATGGTATTTGCAGTACTTGACAATGTTACTGCCAAGTTCAGTCCAAAAGCTTTTCAGATGAAACAAGTGTGGGGCAGCTTGCTCCACACCTCCTAACCCCACTCACTAACTTCCTTTGGTAGGTAAGACCCTTTTCATTGCCTAAGTCGCTAAATTCACTGCAAACTAGTGTATTGATCTCACATGATGGGTTATACCACAAACACAAACTTTGACTATACCGCTCTACTCTGTAGTTTTAGCAGCTGGCCACATCAGCAAGGGATTACATGAATTTCAGCTGACCGTTGCAGCTATCGAAACTGAGCTCCTAATATTTATTTCATTAAAAGCACTCCAAAAACTCTTATTGTGAGAGGAAGTGGGGCGGTCTGAGTGAAGAAGGCTGAAATAAGTTGGAAGATGTGCAGACAGGTAGACAAATAATTAACTGAAAAGTTCAAGATAAAATGATTAATTAAATTGGTTGTGAATATTTGCAGACCACTCCTATCTCTAATAGGACAGGAGATCATTGCAATGATACCCCTGCATGCTTCCCAACGCTAGAAAATAGCCTCACTTCAAATGTAAGGAGCACTTTAACAATTAACATCACAAAACGAACTTTGGGGCAGGCGGAACTCAATCGCTTGCAGACCAAGTGCTCCTGTCTTCTACTCCTGAACATTAACCAGCCCATGCTACCATGCAAACTTGTTTATATACGTACTTCCAAAACTGAAAATGACTTCTGCATTTCACTATTTAGCCGACTATCTCACAGTTACCTGATGACCACAAAGAAACAGTAATTAATTTCCCAAGGTATCAGAATCTTCACCAGGAATAGGTACAAGCTTGATCTGATCTGGGAACTTGTGACTTACTAATTTCTCTAGTAGTTCTTGAAAAGTATTCTAATGAGTAAGGATTTAGGATTAATTATACACCCATTTAAGAAGGCATTCTGTTTCCTCTGTAATACATTGTTAATGACATTATAGAGCTCTTATTTTCCTGGAGTCCAGAACAGCATTTGTCATGTAAGTCACATCTGATTCAGGTTAAAAAAGCCAAGTTAACTAATGCCATGAGAAAAAAAAAAAAATAGCAAGCACACCTTAATTCGTAATTATTTTTGCTACACTATTTAGACATGTACTTAAAATCAAATAGTTGCCAGGTTAACATATTTCCCACTGAAACAGTCATGTACTTTTCACAGATCATAAAAATGGCACCATTTATGTAATAATTTAACACCATAGATCCACAACTATCACATTACATTAAAAAGTAAAAATATTAAATTGTAGCTAATTATCGCCTAAAGCCAAGGTCACAGTTTAACCATCGACACAGACTATTTCTTACCTTTATAGATTGATCACTCCAACAAAGAATGAGTTTCACCAGTGAAATATTCTCAAAATCAGGGGCATTAAATCTGCTTTTATCTAAAAAACACACAGGATTTATGAACTCAGGTTATAAATACAAGTAACACAAATAGAAAATATTTAATGGTTTTAATTTTTATGTCAGCAACATAGTGAAAAAATATAAAAATAATTTCACAGAATATTTCATCTGATGCAGATAGATGACACTCATACTGCTTATTATTGTCTAAATATTTATTCCTCTCCTAAATCAGTTTAGTTCATTTCATTTACAGACATTTGATACCTCCCTACCTGTGATACCTTTAGGTTTGATACTAAAACCAGAGAGGTTCTGTTTTAGTCTTGATTTTCTATAGATATTGGCAATTGTCACTATCCCAATAAAGTGATTTATTTCGTAAAAATTTATGTCAACCTGCAGATTTATGCAAATATATAGAAATTTAGGCTTTGTCTGCATGTCTAAGTATTTCAGAGATGACTACACTATCCTTCTCCAAGATCTTCCAAACAAGTTATAACTGAAGATTCTAATGTTTTACGAAAAAGTCAAGTATGAAAGCATAATTAACTTGATACAGATACCACTCCTGATCTCAGATTAGCTCCTGTATCAGGAGCTGTATCTGAGACCACTTTAAACAGAAAAATCCTTCAGCAAGTACTTACAGTGATTGGGAACAGTACAGCAAAGATGGTAACTATCTAGCCTAATCCTTTGCTCAGGTGCAAGACAGCTTGACTTCAGTTTTGTGACCCAGATATGCAAGAAATATTAAAAGCTACTTTAATTTGGTTGTGTTCTCATTACTTATCCACAGGTTCTATTCTATACAGAAGGTCCAGAAAGGTCAGTACAATCCAAATGTAAAGCCTTCATTCCTAAAGTTAACCATGAAATCTGCAAGGCTCAGATAGAATTTTAGTCTGCAAATATCCTATTATCCTATCACCTGCAAAAACATAATGTAAATGAGGAGACAGGATCCAATGATCTAAAACATCTGAAGGAGTATTAACTAACATCCCAATAAAACTACTTTTATATCCAACATCAGTTTAGTAATCTCTACAAGCCCCATACAATTCTCCCAGCTAACATCTATAATCTCTTAATTTCCTATCCCTTAATTTGCTACTACATCATAGTTTCTACAATTCTGAAGCATACAAGAGATGCAGAAACAAAGGTATGCCAAAAGCTGGTTTAAATAGACATTTTAAAGCTTATTTACACACAACTTTTTCCTCACATAGTACAGGGTCCAGGTTTGATCTGAAACAATCTGTAACACCAGCCTAGACAGGACTTAGCAAATACAGCATGTTCATACTATAGCCTAGGCAAAGCATATTGACAAATATCCATATGCTGTTTAGCTTTTTATTTAAACATTCTTTAGTTGGTTGCATGTTGCAGAAAAACATATTGACTGTCCTGCAGACCAAGATTGCTGAACTATTCCCTATGGGATGTTAATGTGAAGAGATTACTTTATTGTGCCTTAAGACAAAAGTCTAAGGACATTATTGAAAAGTCAAGATAACTCCTCTATTACTAAGGCAACAGTTTGCTTGAAGGATTCTACATATTGTTGGGCTGGCATGTAATGGTGTTGAGGGAGATAGCCTGGAAAAAGATGACAATATTTGTCTTATTACATTCCTGTTTATTTTTTCAGATGCCTAGATAATGTCTTTTGAAATGCAACTATTTTCCCATGACACAGAATGTGTCTGATGCAATTTTTTGAATTCAATGTACATTCAATGTTTTGTTTACATGCCATTTTGATATTCGCAGACAGATGTAATGATCTAGTCCAGTTTCAGTATTTGAAAAAGTGAAACTTCTCCAAAGCAAATAATCTAAGTGGCAAGGTTTTTTACTGCTTAAGTGTGCTTTATCAACAAAATGCATACAAAAACATAACACCTTTTTAACCTAGTATCACCACTCCTCCATATACTCACTGCTTGGTAAATCTGCACAAAAACTGGGGAACGAAGAGCTGATGGTTTCCACATTTCGCCACTTGTTATGTACGGACTCCGATTTCTGTGGACTAAAAAAATATTAAACTGTTACATAAAAAATGAACCTAATCACTAAGATGTTTCTCTTAAGTTAGTGACTGATTGCTATCAATTACTAACAACTGTAATTTACTCAAAAATCACTGGTATGTTTTTGCTCTTGAAGAGCATCTCACCACTGAAACATGCACATGTAGACAAATCTGGAGCAGCTCCGCTCCTATGCAGGATATTCCATACTTGATTCAAAGTTTATTATAGCTAATTTTCATATTGTATTCTAGAAACAAAAGCGTATGCAGTGAAATGAAGTCAAGTATAATTTTTGCAAACTGTTTGTGCTACTTTGGTGATAAATTGTCTTAAGTAAATATTGCAATACTTCGGACTTCAACAAATAACTATGTTCTCAGGGACTCTTTCAGGAGCCAAACACTTCAACACAAAGAAAGAATATGGGAAGAGGCAAAGGAAGTAGAAGGCCTCTCCAGACCCTTGCTTTGTTTTAAATCAATACATTTGTTTTAAATACTGCATCACAGTGACCCTGAAAAAAAAATACAAGTTGCCATTTAAAAATATATTTTACCTTTCAAATTCACTGTAGTCCATAGAAATTCTTAATGTTTTAAAAACTTTAAGACTCTAAACAGTTCTGAAAAGTTCCTGCTTGAAAGCTGTTTTACAAATACAAATCTCAAAATGCAGCAGCAGAACACTATTTTTTTGAAGACCTATTCCCCTGCTAGGTTCTTCCAGTTTTTTCATGAACATACTGATAAAGAATAAGATATGCCAGCAAAACAGTCTGGACTAGGAAATAAAAATACAACATAAACATCCACTGAAACTCTTGCCAAGAAGGATACTTTAACTACTCTGTCCCACATATTTACAAAGATTTTTATGAATAACAGCAGCATGTAAACTCAACTCCTAGTGATTACAGGATCATGTTTTTCATACTTTCGTCTTTTTTTGGATAACAAAAAAGGTTTGTTTTTTTTTTTTTTTTTAATATTTAATCCTGTAAATAACACTTTGGGGGTGTTTTTGACCAAAAAACACTTTTTGTTTGCATTTAAAGACAGATTAGCAATCTCATAATGTGGTCCAAGCATCTCACTCACTGTTCACTATATCCCTGTTCCACAGATCCACTCAAGTAGCTAATAGTTTACAGACAAAAACAGCCTGAAACCTGCTGATCCAGAGCACTAACTTAAAACTTGTAAGACCTAGTCAAGAGTTTTCCAATCGCATGTTTTTCACCAGGGAACGTTGGTCTGTCAACCTCACACTTTAAGCAGAAACATATACCCATTTTGACCAGGATAGGATTTTTAGACAAAATAACAGACTCCTCCAAGAATGCCCATCAGATTAAGACCAAATGCATTTTTTTTCAGTTGTGATTCTCTTGATTTTTTTTGTAATATTGTAAGTATGTATTTACAAAAGAGCTTTCAATTTCCTGCAATAGCAAAGTCATTTCAAGACATGCTAGAAAACAGGGATTTAAGCTATATTATTTGGTTCCCCAGGTCAAAGCCACAGTCACCTAGCAGTAAAACAAACCTCCCTACAGCTCAGTATTATATGCAAAGTGGACCAGCATTAATAGCAGAAATTTAGAACCCCCAGAATATTATAAACGAATAGTTAGGACACTACTAACTGTAGGAATAAACATACAAGTCCATTCTCTAAAACAAAAGTGGCCAAGTACATGAATATCAGACAAAAACACAGTCATGTCCCAGTCCCTGGACAATCTGTTTGGAAGTTGTTCTTTCTCCTGTTTTCATTTGCAAGTTTAAAAGCTCGACACTTCCTGGGCTAGTACCAACGTGATGACAGAAAGTCATCCCTCACAAGACTGAGAAACACACAGCTCTGCTGAAAGACAAACTACTGAAAGGACATCAGAACACATTTACCTTCAGGTTAGCAACCAAAGTAGTTACTTGTACTTCATAATACTCAGGAGGCCAGTAACGGGGCCAGGACCCTCAGGAGTTGTAAAAGCACAGACCAAACAGCCATTCTCTCCTAAATCCTGAAAATTAAGTAATCTGTTTGGCTTTTACAGTGAGGAAATTACATACCCATACTGTTCCAAAGCAGTCACACTGAATTCCAATTTCTCCAGCTTACTGCTGAATCTCCTCTCACCTTTCGCCACAGCAGAAGCAGAGGGCTGTAAGCATCCTCATTGGGGCAGTCTCTGCCCCACTAGCTCCTTTTCACAAAGGGTGCAGCAAACTGCAACTCCTTTTGCCTTGACCATACAGCGGTTTCACCTACACCAATTAACTGGTACAGCTACAGGCTTCTGCTTTTGGATGGCAAACAACAAAATCACACTTTCAGTTTCTGGGAACCTTTAATTTGACAGAAGTACGTTATGGCATTCATTCATTAACGTAATTAACAAAACTCCAACCCTGAACACAAAATAATGAATAAGGCCAAAACATACAGAAGGATTTAAGGAAAGGATGAATGGAGATTCTCACAGTCCTCAAGTCTCTGCATGAGGAAGAGGAGAAACAAAGACTGAATTCCAAAATTGTGGAGAACAGCTAAAATCCTATCCTAGGCTATCCTTATTCCTAGGGGAAAAAAAGGCAAAGAGAATTTCATTTGAAAAAGGCTTTTACCTCCAGCTGTAGAGGAGGAGACACCTTTGCTTATATGTAAGTGATTTATAAATTAAGTCACTAAGAAGAGGGCCCAGTTATGTTACTGCAGCCTCTGATTTCAGATTTTGCCCCTACATCAGCACAGCACCTGCCTCACTGCATCCTGCACAACAGCATGTGCAAGATCTTTGTGCAAGATAACTTCGTGCAGCTGACACTGATTAGTACCCAGAATGTATCAAAGGAAAACCTGTCGTAATGCAAGACATCAAAAATAATCCTTGTAGCAAAACTACGTCTTTAATACTGACACACACAGAACCAGCTCAGGAAAGTAGATCATGAACCAGACTTACTAGGAAGCTCGAAAACGCTTTGCTAAAAAAATACACTAATGTCTGAAGACAACTGAAATTCATTCCCTTGGAATTCATGTTTGAGATGGCATCTTAGGAACATCCTTTGGTATAAAAGCATATACCAAATATGGACCAATAAGCAGCGTTATTAGCAGTAAAGGCAATTTAGAAATACTTGTTTGCCCTGCACAATTCTGCACATCTCCTGAGATGTCTTGAATTCCTGGAGCTCTGCAGGAGATGTGTAGCCTTTGCACCATTCAGGATCAATATCTTCTGCACCCCTTCTTGTCTCTAACTCATAGCATCAACAACATTGAGCTACTGAAATACTAAACAAAGACCAGTTTAGGTTTGCTGAACAACAGTCTATGGACAATATCCATCGCTTGATTAATATGCTCTATTTGGCCTGGACAAATATTGTTGAACACTTTTTTCCTTAATGCTGAAAAAGCATTTGGTCAATAAATATGTTTTGAGTAAAGGAAGTATTATTTGGGATGGTTCTCACAATACAGAGGCTGGTGAAACATTCATTTCCAGTAGCTGCCATTGTTACTATTTATTTTTGTATTCTAGATAACAGAACTAGGACAGGTTGTTCTCATCTGTCATGTTTTATTTATCTGTGGAGCCTGGGGTTTGCATGGTAAAGGAAGTTTACTGCTTACAAAGAGAGGTAAGCTAAAAGACCACAAATGTGCTATGCACATCTCAAAATTGCTTGGAAAGACCCTAATACTCTATTTTAGGTTCAACATTGAGGAAAAGACTGATTTTTGGAAAGACAGGACATGAGCTGGATAAGTCAAGTCTAGTTCTGTTGCAAAAAAACTGTACTTAACTTTCTGCTACATTTCCTTTCATGCAAAGGAAGTCCTGTAAGAAAACTCCAGAGAATGAACTCCACTGCACAGGCACATATTTAAGAATAAGAGTGTTTTTCATATTTCTCCATTTTTGACCACTATTAAGGAAAAAAGATTCCTAAGGAAATGGTTCTTACCTTTCCATTTCATTTGTTATGTCCAAAGGCACATTTAGTATCCTGGTGATTAAAGCTATTCTGCTTAATAAGAACACAGTTTCTGATCCTTGTGAGCCATGATTATTATTGCCTGGTCCATCCTTCTTTCCAGTTTGTCCTTCAGTTGCAGAAAGGAACTTGTTTGCTAAATTAAGCACTCTTTTTGAAAACAGGTTGAATATGGCACGTTCCTCCAGGCCACTACAATCAGGACAATTCCATCCTGGCAACATCAGTGATATGTAATTTTCATTTGACACAAGTCCAAAAGAGACTGGACACTGGAGCCTCAAGATATCTAAGTAACTAACACAGAGATTGTCTATTTCCTCATCTACACCCCATGGAAAGAGACATGACAAAAGCAGCTTAGCTGCATCGGTGATGTTCACATCAACATTTCCTAGTGGCTGTGATTTATTTTTTCTTGAAACCTTCGTTTTTTTATGTCTCTTCATCCCACCACTTTCTTCCAAAGGTCTAACTGAACTATCTATGTGGATCTGGTTTGCACAAACAGTATTTACTTGCCCATTTACTGCACATATAGAGCCAGCAGTTTTATTTCTTTTTAATGTCCGTGACCTTTTTTCAGCAGTACTTTTGACTCTTTGTAGGGTGTCAGAGCCATGGAATGAATCTGATGACTTTAATGCACTGAGTTGAGATGTCAGCAGTTCAACAAGTCTTTCCGGATCAAATAAGAGAACATGAAAGTTTATATTGTTCCATTTTGTCTTCAGGGGTAACACAGTAAAGGACTGTTGGATGTGACCAGTATCAGGCAGCTGAAAGAAAAACAACATATGTTATGTGTCCAAATTAACAGATAGGATTTTCTAATTTTCTAGAGAGTTGCGTACAAAAAAGGTCAAATCCATCAGTTCAATTAACTTCAATTTAATTAGCAATAAATATTCCTAAATATTCATTTACCATACAGTAAAGAAATAGGCTTTTGGTCCTAACATATACATATAAATTCTATAATCCTGATCCTCCAATATTCTTCATTATAAGCTGTGCTACAAGTTGCTTACAAAACTTTGTCAAAACTCGAAGTATTTCTTCTGCTAGGTCTCCTGTGAAACTGAAGGGCTGTTGGAAAAGTTTTAAAGAAAAACACACTTTTTTTTTTTTCTTCCAAACATAGCTGTGAAATAAAATCTCTAAGTATGCAATATTCTTGCAAACCTTGAAAACATATATGCAACAGAAATCTGAATTACATCTAAGATAAGCACAATGTCTTTTGTCACCTTAAGTCGTACATAATTAAGATTACTATTTACCATTCTAAATGCCCCATTTGGTTGCCCATTTATAGACCCTTCCCAATCACCTGTGTTTCATCTACTGATACTATTTGGCTGAGCAATTAAAAGGTTATTTAATATATCTTTGGGAAGCTATTATGAAGACAAACAGCAAACTATGACTCTTCATAATCGCACAACTTCCATCCAGATCCTACCTCCACAGCTTTACTTGTTCAGTGGGTTGGCAATTTTAGCCAGATTTTGGAAATCTGATCTTTGTGTTCTTCATCAGTATAAAAGTATATGAATCGGAAATGTGAATAGAGAACCACTCTGAAGGATGTCTACGGTACCCAAGAAAGCTCAACTTTAGTAATATGAAAAGTCATATTTTTGTAGTAATATGTAAATACTGCCATGCTTACAGCTAGAAACAGATCTTCATTGTCATAATTTGGCTTGCCACTTTTGTTTCAATGTGAACAGGAACTACTTTTTAATTTTCATACCTGCGAATCGTTTCAAAATTACTCCAATAGCAACATCAGACATTTTAGTTAGTGTAGCCTAGTCCCCAGCAGACACTGATGATCTCACAAGCATTTGATATTTAACTCTCTTTAATTTAAGCTCTCCCAAAGGCCAGAGTAAAATGGCTTACTTTTTTAGATTAACTAAATACCATTTGAAGCTGAATAGTTCAATAATGAGACTAGACTTCTCACATTTGAAAAACTGCCATTGGTGTACTTGTACCATTCCTGATAACCATGCAAACTCGGAATGCTTGGAGATACCCGCACTGCTTGCAAATGCTGCCTTTAAGATTCATAAAGAAAGCATAAAGTCTGGCTACAGACATAAATTAGTGTCAGACCCTGAGACTCATGAATCTCTTGTGCACAATCTCCAATTGAACCAGAGCAAAACAGGCCTTCTAAATCTAGGGAAGATCAAAATCTAGGGAAGAACAGGACACTTAAACAACAGGCTATTCTCCATGCAAGGAAGCTTTCACCTCTGACAGTTCCCTACTTTGATACTGAAGGTGTCTGAGCCCGGACAAGAGAAAAGCCAAGGCAACAAACATAGCAGATGCACTTCAACCCCGTCCTTCACACACACAACACATTCCCGTTTCATAATTTGCAAACCTCATCTTCTCCCTTTACAAATCTTTACCAACTGATTTTTGTATTCTGTCTGGCCACATATTTTTCATGACTTTTACACTTTCAGATTAGTCTTCTCTGGAGATCTTCAAAACCCCCTTGGACACAGTCCTGTGCCACGTGCTCTAGGTGACCCTGTGTGTGCAGGAGGGTTGGACTAGATGACCTCTAGAGGTCCCTTCCAACCTTAATGATTCTGTGATTCTATGAAATCACTTCAGAAGCCAAGGAAAATAATCCCTTTTCTATAGGGGAGTAGAGAAACTCCTCCCCCATGGAGCTCTCCTTGCTATGGCCCGGGTATACATCAATGCATGCTATTATCTTTATCAGGTTTAAGACAGACCACATAAAAATTTCATGGGAAGTACAATTCAAATGCTATCTGACCTAGCTGCCTTTTTGTCTCTGAAGACCCTTTTCCACTGGGATCTAAGTTTTTCTGGGAACTCTATTCCACTTAAAATACACACTTCCATTAGTTGGCAGGAATTCTCATATTTTTTCCAACTCCTCACTTTCTCCACACACCAGTTTTCTTCACTAGACAGATTCTATTGTTGGTTTTCTACTAAAAATGGATTTGACAAGAATGGTCCTGACATTTACTTTACATAAAGGAAATAAAGTGGCAGAATCACATGGTTGATGAAGAAAGTCTCAAAATATACTTGGAGGTCACTTTGATACTACTGAAAAGAAAGTGCTTAGTTCTTTGTGGAAGAAGTATTAATTTGTATGTAAAACAAGTCCTGAAGTATGAGACTCTTACAGATGCTTGGCCTTATATACTGCACACTCACCTTACTGCAAACATAACAATAGCATAAAAAGTAAACAAAAAGGTCTAAAATTTCCCAGTACCTGCAGCACTCCCCATGCTACATACAGCTTTATAAAGCATATCCTAACTATTCTGATGATTTGGATTGCTCTTCGTTAATTTTATAAAACAATTCATGTGTTTCAACAGCCCATAGTTATATTCTCTGCTGAGAGCATTTTTTGCTCCATCAATATGAAACTCTTAAGTCAGAAAAGAGATGCTCTCCTTTCTTCACTCTATCTCAAAAGGTGCAATAAAACGTTAAACGAAAATTCAGCAGCTTATACTTGAGTGAATTTTGATGAGATTTAGGGAGGGTGTGAGCTTAATCAAAGCCCTGGTAAAGGACACAAAGATCCGTACATTAATATCATATACCTTTTCTTCTACCTTTAATAGACCCAATACCTCATGAAAGACAGCATTCAAGTACACAACAGAACTCAGTTTTACACATAAGCAGTAGACCCTCAATTTACGTAGCTCATTATTAAATACATGTATAACAAAGGAATCTAACTTAACAGTTAATGAGATACAACAAGAAACAAAGGACATCTCACCCTTTCAAACAAGCAGTATTTTAAGGAAAAACACTATCATTAAAACTACGCTAATTTATATTCTGTCTTTAGAAATTTCTTTATATCATAATTTCTGAAAAACTGACCTTTAATTATTTGACAAAGACAACAGAAATTCTGTAAAACACTCATGTTTGAATCATTTACATCTCAGGACCTCTGTGTCAATCACCAATACTTTTTTTTTTTTTTTAAATAAAAAAAAGGATTTAAAAAAAAAAAACCCCAAACTAAAGAGCCTTAGTCAGAGAAAGGCATGAAGGGATGTGGATTACCAGAATTGCCACCCAGATAAGGGCAGGGAACATTCTCAGGCACAGTCATGTCAGCCCCTGTGGTATCAGGGTAAGTTCCAGGCTTATAAAAGTCACAGATGGCTCCTTGTAAAAGTTTGCCAGGTACCCTATCGCATCTCTTGCGCTTACTTCATGGAGGTGGAAGAACTGCTTTAACTCAAACTGGCTATACAAACCTTATCTAGAGGCCTTAAATGTGAACCTGTATTTCTAAAGAAAGTTCATCTCAATTCCCCACAATGCTTTGTCATTGCTGACAAGAAGTGATAAATATTTTTTTTGTTTTGGAACAATCACATGGAATAGCTGTGTAAAAGGCTTTATTTGCACAGACTTTTTCCTCTTTAGCTCCTGCAACAAATAAAGTAACGTTACTTATATTAGGCATAATATAAGGAACAATTGCATTAGGGGACATGTTGGCAGGACATATCTTGCACAAATTCTGCAAAATATGAAACTTATAATTTTCTCGTGAAATTATCTCAAAACAAATACATAAGCAATGCACAAAATGGATGGCACAGTGGAAATTAAAGCATTAAATTTATTTCTAAATCCTCTGAGCCCTGGGTTGCGGGTGATGGTAGTCAATAGTAGTTTAAAAAAAAAAATTGCCTCCTTGAAATGTGCTTGGTGGACAGCAGCTTGATGATTGGCAGCACAAATAGAAGACAAACGAGAAAGCCTTCAATCTGCAGCTGATGCACAGGAAGAACATGGGGAGCTGAGTTTACAATAGAGAAAACATTACCAAGCTAATGGCACAGGCAATCATTTGACCACCATGCATCTCTGATAGCAGCAGGGCATCCATTTTCAGTTAAGTGTTAGAGTACCTTTTTGCTTTCTCTGACCACTGCAGGGGTAAAACAACCCCGTGCGTGAAACCCACTGACTGGTAATAAATTACTATATTGGATACTTTTTGTTTTCTTTCAGCAATGACTTTACTGTGTATTCCTGCTATCATTACCAATTAAAGTGGAGGCCGCGTTGCAAGCCCTATCTAACTGTGCATCAGTCCCTGCGCTCCAATTGCTCTGCAAGTAGCACAGGGTCAAGAGGCTCCTTTGACCTGTATCAGCTAAGTCTCTCTGACCACTCACTATTTGAGGCAATCTCAGCTGAACAGATGGACACTTTTGCAGACTCTATAAAGCTTAGAATATAAAGATAAATGAAATTGTGTTTTGGGCTTCAAACTGGTTTATGAGCATAAAATATTGCTGGCAAGTTCCACAAAATTCTCTGATTTCAAAAAGCACACCTTAAATCTCCCCTACAAATAAAGCACCTCTTCATCTACTAGTAAATTGTATTTTCTTATTGAAACTAAAAAACCAAAAGCAATGACACCACCACCACAAACCTGACAGATACATTTGTATTTTTGAAAACCTAAGTTTCATGGATTTTTTTAAACTAGTAAAAACAAGCAAGAAAACATAAATCAGCCTTTCACCATGATTTCACTACACTCAGTAAAAGCAGTGCAGCATACTGTACATGGTCAAACAAGCCATTCAGTGGAGGAATATTAAACCAGCTAGATACCATTTGTAGAAGGCTCTGAGCTCCGTTTCAGATTTCCCTGATTTTAAGTTTTTTTTTTTTTTTTTTTGGGGGGGGGGGGGAGAGGGAGGGGGGTAGGGGACAGGGAGGTGGGAGAGTGGGGCAGATAGGGGAGGCAGCAGGGAAAGGAAGAGGGAAACTTACTCTTAAATTACTATATCAAGATTTTAGTCACACTACATTTAATAAAAATGTCATATTCCCTGGGTGATGCTAGAAAAAATAGCAATGATTAGATATAAATGGGATCAAACCATCATACTTACGCATTCAAAACAAAAACAATCCCTTGTTGTTCAACAACACCATACGGTCCTTTGTATAAGCTAAATCACATAAGCAGACCTCAATAGCTAAGTTCACAACTCTAAGCAACAAAACCTACACTGGCCTAACAAAGCTTATGGTTGAAAATATTGAAACAAACTGGATGAATCTGCAGAATACAAATTTTAAATAAGCCTGGCTAAGCATTCAGCTGAGTAAGTCCTCAAAATGTGAAGTCCTGATTGCATCCTTCTGCAGAAGGCTATGGATGCTTCACAGCAACAGGCCGACCGAAATTGAATTAACTAGAGAATTTACAAGTAACAGTAATTAGGCTGATCTGCAGAGGAAACTACATGCCAGGGATTGGAAAGCTGTAAAGCTACAATAAAACATTGCAAAAAATGAGCTGTGTTTCAGTGGAAATTGCTTGGCTCTAGAATGGTAGGAATTCCTCACTTAGCCGAGGAACCGATCAGAAAGCTAGAGCGAGTTTCGGCAGAGCTCACATGACTACAGTCCATGATATCAATATCTAGCACAAACTGGCACAAAATTAATCTCATAAGGCAATTACATTATTGCAATTATGTTGTTGGTTCCTTGATAAAATACCAAACTCAAACTTCACAGAATACGTATTATTGAATTGCTTTTATCTCAGAATCATATGATTTACATGTGGAGGTCCTTCCTTTGCTCATTCTCATTACAGTTTATTACCCTCCTCAGTATTACCTTAACACAGGGCATCAACCCCAGGAAAAGCACAGGAATATTCTGGAACCGCCACTATGAAGATTAGCAACACACAGGAGAAACATCCTACCTCTTTTACTCTGGCCTTGAATTTCTGCTTCTTACAAATAATCAAAATCTGAAATTCCTCATAATAAATGAAATAAATTAATTTATGACTAACTCAGCATGGTTTATGACACTGCTCCTGATTTCTTATCAGTAAGCATAATTTGTTATTTGTGCTTTTAGCTCATTTCTATTTTGTTATTAGTTCTTCCACCAGTAGGATTTAACTAAAATATTATTCTCCAGGCTTGCATTCAAAACTTAATTTTTAAATTACATCCCTTTCCTTAATGAAACAAGTAACTTGTTTGGCAGACTGGATTTGTTTTCTGTTTATTCTGTGCAGCAGCATTATAACCTAACAGAGTTGATGTTAATTATTATTTATATTTTACCGCCTATCTTCTTGTTTCTTCTTTTAAACAGATATAAAAACAAACACTGTATGTCCATTTCAGAAGCCTCCTGCCTATACATATTTTGCTTAAAAAAGAGTAAGTATGTTATTACATAAATGAATATGAACAAACACTAGTTATGTAGATTTAAAATATTTAGATGTATTTACCACACGTTAGAGTAACAGGTACTCAAATACATAAACATACCTAAGATTCCCATAATTGCTCACATACAAATATACTTTTCCCACTCATCTTTCTCTTATTTCACATATGTGAAAACTAGTAATTAAAATTCCTTTTCTGGTCCTACTCTTCAGTAGGATAATTCAGCAGACCAAAGACTTCAATAAAGAGCATTTGATCAATGATTAATTGCACAAATTTTATAAGCTGCTCTTTCTCCATCATCTTTACACAGAACCTTAATCACATTATTTACATACTGAAAATATCAGTGCATGTTAAAGACATTCATATCCAAATTATTTAAACCAAAATGCTGGGAACTTTTTAACATGAGGCTTCTACAGCATCAGGAAAACAATTCCCAGAAATATCCAGCTTATGTGAATCAATGAAATCTTCATATGAACTGCTGAAGCATTTTTTAAAAGCCGTCTTTTACACAGCCCCGATTTTCAAAAAATATCTATGACTTAAAAGTATAATGAGAGCTAGTCCAAAGAAACACCAAACGCACACAATCGAGTGTATAGGCTATTGTAATTAAGATCAGTGATTCAATACCTATTGCTACTGGCCAGGTATCATAGCAACCTTGTGTCAGTGAATACTGCTGGAAAACTGTTCAGCACCAGCCAGACTATGCTTCAGGAAAATCTACAACGGCACTACAGATTGACAACATCTGTGGGGGTTGTTACAGGGAGAACAACAAAGAAATCTGCTTTAAAAAAAAAAAAAAAAAAAAAAAAACCTGCAGAGAAGATGGTCAGAGATGCTACAGGAGTACTACAAAATGAAAATAGAGAAACAAAAAATTAACAGGAAAGAAAGATCATTTTTGTCATTAGTCATATTGCTTATACATCTACATCCTAATATCCATCCATATAAGCCAGGGAGTTGAAATAACTGTGTTATTTCATTGCCAGTGTTTGTGTGCATCTCAAAAGTACTATTTTATTGTTTACGCATCATTTATAGACACGCATCGTTTATCATCTGTACTAATCTGAAAATAAAATAGAGCAACTTTTAAAATAATATTTAAATTTCATACATAAACTCCAGATAACATTGTATAATTCTGCAAAAAAAAGGAAAAAAACAGGTTACTATGAACAAGAACCCAATATTGATTTTTCTGTGGTGCAGTAAAGCATCTCCATTCTATTTGGCTGCTGTCAAAGCCACTCTTTAACAGCTGGAGTCAAATTGCACTATTTACAGCAAGAGCCCTTGTCAAGTGGACCATAAGTATTCTAACAATACACTATTCAAATGGCACTTTGCCACACAAATTGCTGACTTGATGAATACCCTATGTCAATGACTAAGGCCAATATAAAAGTTTCATTTTTATGAGAGGTTTTACATTCACATATTAAGCAAAGCTTTCTTGAAGAACTATTAAGCTATATATTTCAGGTCTTTCAGCATTGAAAATAATTAAAATCTGTTTAAATATATCAAGGGAATTTGACAACATTAATATGGATCTTGTGTTAACTGCATTTGTCACACTGGTCTGTTATTGGTACTCCCACTGGCACGTGCAGCACAATAAAAGAATTTAAATGGCCAAAACGCCATGAAATCAAAGCATTCTGCTTTTGTATCTGTGATTTACATCATGACAAATGTTTTGAAAGAAAACCTTTGAAGTTGGACTGTTGTGAGGATATTTTTCCTCCTTTTTTTCCTAAGTATAAAGAGACCATTACCTTTCAGGCATTGTTTTTCTTAAATATAGTTGTAATTAAATAAAGAATTAGTATTAACAATAATCACAATGATGAATCTCACTTGCCATCTTCATGTGGATTTGCACTCATTATACAAAGTAAGGATCATTTACAAGTATAAAACCCACAGGATAGAGTATCTACTCTTGACTTTTTCTATTATATAAACCTTTAAAAATTGAAAACAAATATTCTGTACTAAAATGTTAAGTCAGGATTTAAATCAAGAAAAAGACTGATATGAAATGCTTTAGAAAAAAAGTAAAAGTGTGCTGGTTATTTTTTAGGGAAGTAGAACTATTTTATACAATATAGTGTTTTGTTAATTTTCTGATACACAATTTTCCAAAGAAAAAATTCATAATGAAATATTGAATGTATACACACCAATAAACAAAAGTGTTTATATAAGTTCTGCATTAATTTCATCAGTGTTGCCACTATTCACAAAAACATAGCACGAAGTGTTGAATCTACCAAGTTCCATAGAACACCCACTAATTTCACACAACTGGATTTCTGGTGACTATCTCAAAATGTTTTAATACAATAAGCACATCCAGTAACCAGAAAGTGTCAATACAGTACTTGTCAAAAAGCTTCTGGAATAGCATTGTGAGGGGGACCTCCATCATTACAGCTTTGCTAGGTTCACCTACACATTGTACGTCCAGCCTCTGGCCTCTCCCATCCCAGCCTGCAAAGGAAGCTCTAACAGGGATGGAGGTGAGAAAAGACTGCCAGCTTGTGAAGGATGAAGCATTTTTAGATCAGAAGTGGCTTTCCAGGTGCAGATCTTTGTGTAGAAACACAAAAAATATTTATTAGGGTGTAAGTCTAAAATAAAGTGACTGTATTACTGCTGTGAATCCAACAATAAAAAAATAAAAAGAGAAGGTCAAATGACTATCAATTTTCTTTCAGAAAACAAAAACAAACAAAAAACACAAAACACGCCCCTTTGGAACAAGATAATTTTTAAACAAAATTTAAGTATTAAAACAGGTAACAATACAAAACAGAACAGCTGAGATGTCTCAGCAAGTAATGTCCTACAAAAGCTATTATGAGTCCCACTGCCACACTAGTGTGACATTGCTTCCAAATTAATATCATAGCAATCAAAGCAAAATCAAAGCTTCCCATTTCCAAAGCAAACAAAAAATAGTTCCCCATATTCCACAGGAAGCAAGTTCTCTTTGTTAAACTGATGCAATTTTCAATTTAAAATCTATTACCCAAACTATGTTCCAAAGACAACTTTTTCTGTTGTTCCTTTAAAACACAAGAATAATCTATTCCTTTAACAGTGCGATCAGATTCTGTGTCAATGGCCAACTTATGCACCATCTGCCCCACAAGATGCTCAGCAGGATTATGCGCTAATAAGACTTTTCAGCAAATGGCATGAAAGAACTTTAGAAATCGGACTAACGTTAGTCAAAGGTCAAAGACGGAGTTAAACAATCATCAGTTTGAACTCAGAAATACGTTTAAATTTGTAAATACAATAAAGACTAGAAAATTTCAAAATGGGACTTGGATTAAACTTCTATAAGACTGAATTTTGGAAAAGAGAGTTTTTCAGGCGCTAAAATTAATAAAGGCAAACAAACAAACTAAATGCCAGAAGCCATTTGAGGGCTTTTTCACACACTTGTCAACAAAAAATGTTCCTTTTGGCTCTATCACAATTGCAACCTTGATTTAGGATTGAAAATTACTGGATGACTTCCGCTGGTGCATTGCAGAGAACCGATTTCCCCAAATTCTTTAATCAAGAGTGATAAACACCAGCAGTCCCACTCTAAGTACTTTGCTATCAAAAACTCAGTATGCTCACTCCTCACAGGCAGACCAGGGACCTTCCAGCCTGAACAAAGGCTGAAAGAAAAGAATTTGAGTTTTATTAAAGCTGTGACACTTTTAATAGTTGGTTTTACATGGAATGAATGCAGATTTTCATATATCAACAAAACATGTATAGATATACTTAAGGTATAAACAAAATTAATACTGCATTTTCAAACTTGCCTCATTACCTAGTATCTCTGTGCCTGTTTTTTCAGCTCTGAAACACTAGTTTCAGTTTGGAATTTACTTAAAATTCCCCCCTCCCTCCCCTCAAATCATATCTTCTCCAGAGCTATTATTTGTCTTGATTATTTCTCGGGGGGGGGGGGGGGGGGGAGATAAAGCTAGCATTGTGCCTGGCTCCAGGTACCTCCTGAACACAGGGCTACCCGTGTATGGCACAGTGTCTTATCAAAAAGAGCACCATCCTCCTTTTAACCAATGAATTGTCAAATTTACTTGCACTAATATAAAGGGCAGACACTTGCACACTGCTCTATCATGATATCCAGAGCAAACAGAAACACCCAATAAAAACAAGCATTGAATTACAGAGAGCTGCACTTCTGCAGAAACACAGCAGAGGAAAGGCCAATGGCTTTGTACTGATAGATAGATGCCAAATCTCATGGCAGTCGTAGGCCAGCAGCATAAGGAAATGGGGGCTAACTGCAGTTACCAACTCTTTGAGAATTGTCTTCTGAAAGTCTCAAGTCATTCCTTATCTTTCCCATTTCAATTACTGAAACGGAGTTGAAACCATAGAAATTGGGCCAACAGGACGAAGGCCTTACAAATTAATAACACATTTCCACACCTTTTAGACAGGTTGCATATTAACAGAAGTGAAGGACTGAAGAATTTGGAGCAAAATTCATTGCTCTTAAACTCTCTACTCTTCATTCTTACCTTACCAGAAGTTTTCTCTGTATGAGTAAGATTGTGAGAGACCATGCCACGCTTGTAAGAGCTAGAGAACTTGGATGTGGTATCTTTATGCCTTCTTGAATCTTGAGATATAGGAAGCAGAGCACCTGCCATTAAATATTCTGATTCGTCAATGGAAGCAAGAATGGCTTTTGCTGTTTCACCTGTTTCATGTCGTTCTAGGGTACCTAGAGAAACAAACCAGAATGATTTTTTTTCAAGTAGCTACTCTACTTCATACTTATATAATAGTGTTAACACGATACACTTCACGTCAGCAAAGAAATCATGAATCTATGTTTACAGATGAGCAGCTCCTCACTCTAACCACTAAAAAAAGTATTTTAATGTAAACATCTATTCCACAGCATTACTACATTAAAAATATTAAAGTTCCATTTCTTATAAAGAAATTATAGTAGCAAATACGTGTGAATTGAAAAGTCAAAATATATTGTAGAAGAAACTAAGGAAAACACTCATTTCCCTCTATTCAAATCAAAGCATCACCTGTTTTTCTCACAAAGCCTTCAGACACATACATCTTTTTAATATAAATATATACACACACATATCATTAACCCTGAACAATAACACATTTATGTAATATTTTAGTGCTGTCCTCTAGTGTTCTGGATTATAAATAGCAAGGGAAAGATCAAAGTTTCCCTTCCATTCTCCAATTTTTTTTTGAAACTTTTTAAACACATGAAACTATTACACATAGGTTAACAGGCAAGAATATGAATGCAATGTAAAGGATTTTAACAGAATTAAATATCTGATATAATGATGTGAAATGTTTTTGCTTAAGTTTGAAATCTTTGTAGTTGCAAGTAATCCAACATGAATTTTCCACTTCTCTGCTACGAGAAAAAAGCATGCAGTGTTGAAAATATTGGACTGGGATCAAGGGAGCTCATCCAATGTATTTGTGTGCGTGTGTGTGTTTTAAATCTATCTTTTTTTTTTCCTTATGGAACTCATCCATCTCTTCATTTTAGCATTAACTCTATTTCAATAATAATCAGAAGTAACGCAGCTTGTTCTTTTTTGTCCTCCAAATATGCCATAGATTACTATAATATAGCACTGACATGTAATAATCAGGTACAGTAAAGACAATATTCATCTCCTATGGTCAGGATTTGCTACCAGCACTTAGTATTTGTAGTTTGGAGAGGACAAAGTTAACCCTTCTAGCATCTTACTAGGCAAGGAATGTACAAGGATTCACAGACACAGGAGTCAATTCTCTCCCCCCTCCACCCTTTAAAAAAGAGTAAATAAAAAAAAAAATAAGATAGAAGCATTAAATAAAATCAAAACTCCTTGGACAACTAGCCTGCATCTTCACTAATCAAACACTGCATCATACCATCAATTTCATAAATGCATTTTGCTCTCAAAACCACTTATTTGATAATAACAATTTCAAAATCCTCAGGACCATAAGTAGTATGTTCTAGAAGATGGTCCTCACCGTAAAAAAGTGTTCTTGCATCCAAATGCTAGTTATAGCTCTTTGTGAAGGTCCATGCAGAGTTGCAATGAAAGTGCAGAAAGTGCACATGGAACTGAGTGTGATAGCAGGAGGCGGCAGTGGTGAAGAAAATATTACAAAGTATTTATTTTACCTAGTGAACTTGATATGGAGATCAGAATCAAAGTATATAACTCAATCACACAGTCCATAGCAGAAAAAAAGTAAAGACAGACATGATTCTGACTCCTAAACATGTTGCAGGATGAGCATTTCTAAAGAAAGAGGTTTAGTGAAAGGACTGTTCGTTTGATGAATGCTTTCTGACCCTTACAAATTGAGAAAGGAATACCAGGGTGGGGTGATTATTGCTCCAGAAAAAGTCATCTTTTAAAAAGACAATGTATTCCTGAAACAAATAATACAGACAGACAAAGACTGTACATGGGATTAAGGAAGAGGACAGAAAGAGAAGCTCAGGTCTGCAGTGTTTTAAAAGCAAGTGAGCCCAAAGCTTTGGTTTGGGGAATGTACTAGCAATAGATCAATGGAAAAGAGGTATGGTTTTCCACAGAGCAGCAATACCACAACTATGACCCCCTACTACACATACAAAATAGAGGAAAAGAAAGTCTCCATCTCTCTAAAGGTGTGACCATGGCAACCAAGTCTCAAGAATTGACAAGGTTGGAGTATTTCACTCTCCTGGGCAGCTCTGGACCACCAGATGTGACTAGCTAGAGACTGCTACAACATCTTATTCCTCTCCTGGACCAAATACTACAAATTGAGTCCCCTGGTGTTCAAGCTGTCCATGCAGTTCTCTAGGTCTTACTGGAGGATGCATTTTTGCCAGGAGAGGTCACACCTATCAGCACGCCTCAGGACGAGGCAGCACACGACCTGTCGTATCACCAGGCTCCAGCTCTCCACTTGCTGCCACAGCTAACATATGGAAAAGACATCCTCAATATTGTAATGCTGCTGTAAACCTGGTAGCTCAGCTGAATCTGAGAATGTTAGAGTGATCTGTGCAAACAAAAATTTGCTTTGGAATTTTATTTAAAAAAGAGCATCTGGATAAGAACAAATCCTTTCTCCAGGTGTACTAGTAAGCAAAATAAACATCTGTCAGACAAAGGTTCAACCTTAATATTAACCATTTCCTGAAGACTTATTTTCTGTCAAAATCCTTCTTTCCACATATGCATATTTTATCTGAAGAGACAGACTTTCATCCACTTCTTTTCTATGCAGGTAGACTCAGATAAACAGAAATTTCATGCTTCACAATAAAGGAACTTGAATATTACAAGATTAAAATACTGATTCAAGAGAGTGTTTGAGCATTTTTCCTGAAAATATTAACTTAATTCTATCACTAAACCAAAAAGCACAAACCAGAACAAATATTACATTAAAATAAGCATATACCGTTCCATTCAATATCAAGACAAAAGTATAGGTTGTATTTAAATTTTTACCAAAACTTGCATATAAAAATCCACTTCTCTCTAAAAACCTCAGGATGTTTTACTTATAGAATAGATTAACCACTTACACCGATACCAGGACACAATATACTGTATCCAGAGCAGAAACTCACAAACGAAACAGATTTTGCAGACACTTTTGAGTGATTTTTCCATTTGGAAATTTTTGCAGGGAGCCCAGTCACTAAACATTACTACATCTTTTCCTGAAGAGGTTCTCTCAAAACATCATTAGCAAACTACTGTGAAAATAGCTGACTATTGCCTGCCTCAGGTAAAGTAAGCAATGAAGAACAATAAAAAGAAAGCTTCTGGACTATCCCATATAATGAAGTTATACACACACAGGTAGAAAGAGTAGTTTTTTAGGACTTGGCTCAATTTCTGCTACAGGCCAACATGAAAACAGTTACAGTTCCTCAGTTTTCTCTTACTCTAAGCTGTTTTAAAGGATATAATCCTGCAACAGGAACCCCTGAGATACAGTAAATATGCTCACTTGGGCTGAGCAGTGGCCAGTGCTGAATTCGGGAGGAGCTGCAGAGTTTGGCTCACACCATTTGAGAAAGAGAGAAAGGAAGAGAACATAGTCCATGCCCAGATTAACATACCTCCATCATAAACTCTTCTTTCTGACTTCACATACCATGCTCAATCAGGTCTCAATTTCATTATCTCTTTCTTTTTCCATATTTATATATAAATATATATATTGTATAAATTTATATATAAATATATCTTATACTATTAACAAGGCAAGAATAAAGTTTGACTTTACTTGTCCCTTAAGCATAGAGGCATAAAACAGCTAAACAATGTATATGCCATCTTGTATCTCAGGTATACATCAAAACATTCAGCTATTCTCTGCATAAAAACAGATATAGCTTCCCTTAGCTTCTGTAGTTTTGGTAAAAGCTGACTGTTTTCTGCTTCTAAGACTCAAGGATTCACTCAAGCTCTTCTTTCATTACGCATACCTAAGTGTTCAGTACACAATGGCTCAAACTTACACAGGAAAAAAGCTACGTGAACTATCACAAGCTAGACTGATCTGAGGCTTACAAGGGTAAAAGATGCCATGAAAAAGGCAAGAAATCAGGATTTAAGTAAAAGGCTGACAATTGCATGCAAGAAGCATATAAATTTCTATTTATGACATTTTCAATTATTCCTTTTAGAAAGGGATTTAGCTGGGAGAAACGGCAGTAAGAAGGCAGCTATCACACTGCATCACACAATGCATTTTATCATGTACATCTTACCATTTGCATTACATGTTATCTTTAATAGACCTTGAATTTCCACATACAACCACTTTCCTTGAAAAAGATTGTCTAAAGCAGAAAACTTGCTTAATGTAGCATTGCCTCTTCCTAGAGCTACAGTACTACTGGCTTAACATATCTCAGTGCAAAAGCGCACAACTGGTTTAACTCGCTCCCTGCAGGTTCTCCCTTTCTCCAAGGACACCTTAGTGCCTGTGCTAAGGCGCTAAGAGAGAGCAGGGGAGGAGAACCCTGGAGGGTCTCACTCAGCCCACGTGGTGTCTGCCCTGACTATTAATGCTGAAGGTCAGACTATGACCTAAGAACAAAACAGCTAAATTACTAGAGCCTTTTTCCAAATATGAAAAGCTCCCTTCAGGGGAGATAAACCTTTCAGTCTTCAATTATCTCCTCAGAGTAATGCAAAGGGGTACTTAATATTTGATCCATATTTTTTATAAGAGCTGTTCTTTACTTTCACATGGATGATAAAATTCTGCAAGGCAACTGTTTTAGGAAAATCACTATTAAGATCAAATGAGACAGATTCGGGCTATTATAAGGAAAAAAATCTATGAAGTATGAAAAAACACATTTTTGTGGCTTATTAGCAAGCATATATTTGAGCCCATATTCTAAGTGCATTCATGGACTTGTACCTGACTCAAAACAAATCTTAAAAAACACACTTGCAAAAATGAAGGAAGCAAAGATATTATGTGGCTGTGAATGTATGCATGGACTTTGTGACTGTATGGGCAAGACATGACTGAACGACAGGAGAAGGAAAATTAAGAAAAACATACACATTCTGAAGAACAGGGTGAATAGACAGAAGCATGATGGAAATGTTACTCAAACTTCAGAGTTTCTTGAAAAGAAAAAAAATCAGTTTGTCATATATTTCACTGAAAATCTGACATCTCTGAAAGCTTTCTACATCACTTTTGTCATTAACGTAAGTTAGCAATTTTATCACAAGTTTAATTTTATTATTAAAAAGTCTAAGAAGAGTTGCCTAAAACAACAGCACAGACACTTCTATCAAGTAACACCTATCATGGAATTTGGCTACTTGGCACTTCTGAAAATGTATGGTTTGTCACCAGTACAGACAAAGCTCATCACCTTGCTCACATGAACTGCAGGGAGATCGACCTGGTGCCCCCTTCCTAACAAAAACCATTTCACAGTTACTGCATCTTGCTCCAGCAAATACAGAAATGATGTGGATAACTGATAAGAGGCATGGGACCCTGGAGGCAAAGTTTGTTAGCCAGTAGAAAGTGAATGAATAGACTTCGCAACCTTGTATTAATTCACCCTTTTGTTCCCAAGCATGTGGTACGGTAGCATGTAAAAAAAGAATATATTTCTGTATTTGTATAGTATGCCTCAAGAGTTACAGAAATAGCAAAAAAACTAAAAACCACATTTTGCATGAGCCCAGATCTTTAGGCTATACAGACTGCATTTGAAAAACAGCAGTGACCACTATGACCTTGACCCTAGCTACATCACAGCCTGCAGCACACAAAAAACCACCACAGGATTTATCAGCTAGGCCGTGCTTGCCCACGCAAATCTAATCCAGACTGATGACCTGAAGAGAGAGAAAAAGAGAGAGAGACAGGGAAAACTAAAGATTCTAAAAGCTAAACCATTTCATTTTGCAAAAGCTCGTTTACCTTTTTTAAAGTTAATTTTTTTTATAATTGACAGCTAGTATACGCATTTTTTAATTTTTTCAGCAAAAATAGTTCAAATAGTGTTAAGACAAAGTATTCATAAAATCTCTGTAACTCAAAGCACAGAGTGAAACACTCCCATGAAGAAGGCTGCCTTTCCCACCACAAGAGGGGTTTCAAATTGAGCAGTTTCTTACATCCATTGCCCTAAGGCAAATCAAGGACAATCCCGTTACTTGGGCTTCATTCTATCAGGAAACAGGCTCACAGATAAATGCAGGCACGGGGTACTGTGCAATCTCTGCTCAAATATAACCCATAACACTGCCTCGGCAAAGATGCCGATGTCTCAGTAGAGGCCTCCTCTTAGGTCCGTGATGGTGGATACATTTTTACCACCTATCTGTGAGAGCCTGGACACTGCCCTGCCTGCTTGGCACTCAGCTATCCACAAAACTCTTGATCTAGGTCAGGCCAATTTCAAGGATCGATGCCCTGACCCCTCATTTTCTGCTATAGTACAGATAATTTACATTAACTATAGTATATCTAGTACAATTTTCTATGTATTCTCCCCACATAGCATCTTTCAAATACCAATGCAGAACATGAACAAGTCAAAAATTAAATTCCCTCTTGCTAACGCAGCAAATAACTGTAACCCGTATGTTCCAGCTACTCTTTAAAGCTGGAGATTGTAGCTGTCATTCCTGCTTCTTGACATTAGCAATTTAAAGAAACATTTCACACTATCTGCAGCCTTTTTGAATCTGTTATATAAATGGGCAGTAGAGCCTGTTTTATGTCCATCTCTTGAAACAGGCTTTTTTTGGCAAAAAGACAGATGAAGGTATACTGATTTTTTTTTTTTTTTTGTCTCTGAGGTACCATTACAATCCTATGCAATCCCCCTGCCTTACAAAGAATTCACTATACTTTACTGTGATGTTATCTAGCTGTACCAGAATAAAGGTTGATCTGAGATGTGATTCTGTCTCCTTTCCAATCCTCTTAACTTCTTCGGGTTGTCTTGACCATTATATGGCAATGGAAAGGATTAGGGCTTATATAACCAGTGCAGCAATCTGCATTTTGCCCAGGCTTCTCTACAGAACTCGTAAGGTTTGAAGTCATTTTCCCTGTAGCTAAGCATGCACATCAGCAGCGGTGTTGGATTCACTCTACAGTATTCGCTTTCCATGAACCTATGACACAAATGCCTGGGATTTGCTGTAGAAGCACCTTGCTACCGCACATTCCGCACGTGGAAGTATCACCATTACCAAGGGTGACTCCAAAGGCCCTACACTGTACAAGTGTCATCTGGCCCTGCAAGATCCTTTTCAAACAGTGCACAGAACCGGTCACCTCCACCAACATGCACAGAACTGCCATCATCTCCTCTCAGACGTAAGCAGAGAGAGTTCTAACTCAACAGACCAAAGTTTCAACACAAACACGAGAGTAAAGTACTCAGTACTTAACTACTTTGCATGACAAATTGGTAATATCTATGATCTGTCAACACTATTTCTGTAGAATTATTGCATGATATTCTTTAGATACTGCATGAAAGAGAAGTAAAATTACAGAAGGCTGAAAATGTACACATTTGTCAGCTAACCTGCACCTTTTTTTCTTGAACATGGGACACTAGAGATAATGAAGTCTTCAGAATTTTTGTATGTATACTTTTTAACAGATATTAAAAGAACATTAACAATACTGTTTATTTGAAGAGTGTGAAATAATTTACTGTGAAACATAGTAACAAATGCATAGTAAAACTGTTTACAAACACTAATCAATGCACACTCAACATCAGTGTGTTTGTGTTTGAGTTTCGGTGTCTCACCTGTTTCATTTTTAAAACCTAGTGTTAGTCTTACAAATAAGACCAGAATGGAAAGAACAGGAGGAGAAAATACAGAAAACATTCTGTGGTCCTCTGACACATTCAGATTGGGAGCTGGCTGAAAGACAGAGCTCTGGGCTGTGATCCATGCTGCAAGGTCTAGCTGGAGGTTTGTGGCTAGCAGTGTCCACGGGGGTCAGCACTGGCTCCAGGTTCGTGCAGCTTGGCCATCAGTGAGGGGACAGAGGCACCTCAACAAGTTTCCTGGCGATACGAAATAGGAGAGTGGCCGACACCCCAGTGGGCTGGGCTGCCATCCACAGGGACCTGGAGGGGTGGGCAGAGAGGAGCCTCATAAAGTTCAATAAAGAGAACTTTACTGAAACAAAATCCAATACCCTAGGATGGAAGCTCAGCTAAAAAAACTGCATTCAAAGTTCTTTATCATGCATCTGCATATGTGGCAGACAGCACAAGAAGACTCCCACATCTACCAGGAAATAGGTTTTAAGAACAGGCAAGGTAGGGCAGCAAGTCCAGATAATCCTAAAGTAATTCTGTAAACTAACTTCAACCTTGTATTTGCTTCTCCACAGTGCAATTATTGCTAAAATTTTAAGCAAAAATTTTATGTCTCATTCACAGCAAGATTGGCTAGCACCAGAAGCTGGTAATTTAAGTAGTACCCCCTTGCTAAACCCTTCATTAAAGACTATTCATCTGTACTTCAAAACTAGGAACTTCTTTATGAAATGTAAACTCAGCATAGACACTGACTGGCCAATCTGTTAAGAGTTTTGTAAAGCACTCTGATTTCAGCTCCACACAGGACATTTAGGAAGACTGTTTTCATGCAATATTAATATTCCATAGACTTAAATGGTTCTAGAGCCCCACAAGACACAGAGCTCTGGACTGAAGGGAAACTCTGTACTGCAATGTTGGTCCCATTTTGATTTCTAGTATTCTGTCTGTCAAAGCTCAAACAACTACATTTACTACCCATGTGAATCAGCATTACATTACCTATGTAAAGCAACTATGAGTCTACAATTTCAACTGAAATATTCTACTTTAGCTTTCCTGACTACGCAATTGTGAGCTTTGCAATTAATGGTCTTCCATTATTACTGATTATCAATTAACTCAAAAGGTTGCTGAGATTGTGATTGTGCTGAAGACTGCAGAACTTAATGCTATAATTTGAGATTGTTAGGACAGTAAATTTCTCTTGTTAATAATTAAAGGACATAAGTTATGTTTTTATTTATAACTTCCAGAAATATTCAACTCACTTCATTGCAATGTCGGCTAATCATCTGCTCATCAGGATCTGACTTAAGCTATTATATTTTATTAGTGACATACCTGGAATTACATGGAGGTTTTTATTTATATAAAATAAATATAATATTTTATTAACACATTAGTATTTCTGCCTTGGCCCTCTATAAATTGTGTTTATGTAACCCAGCCCAACAGAGAAACAAGAATTAAATGAATGAAAAATCCCATACAGTATTATTACCTGTTTCGATTTCCCAAATATAAACTGAGTCATCTTCACATCCAACAATTAGAAGATTCTCAACAGCATCCAATTTTATCATCTTCACAGGAAAGAGATGCTTTCTTGCATGCAGGAGACACACACCCTCCTGAAGATGTAGAACTGCTACTGAGTGATCCCTGCACACACAGCACACAACACTCTGATCTTTTAACTGCAAAAAGAGATTAGGAGCTTTAGTATCTGTCCTGCAAACACATTACATTCAGCCATATTGTAAATGAGCTTGGAAAATTTATCCAGATAATTTCTTTCCCAAAACATACTTATTTTTGGAAAGTGAGGCTTACTTCAGGTTACATCTCTAAACAGTTTTTAAAAGGTTGGTCATAAATTTAATCTCCAAACCAGGGCAGATACAGTCTCCTCTGCTTTTTCAAACGTTTTTAAAATAAACCATATTCACCCACAGTCAGAAATCGCCTATTAAAGGAGTAATTACACAATCAAGTATATGGTAACATTTGTCCCAGAAAAAGCAGTGAAAAGTTACCTTAATTAAAATGCTATTCAAAATGAAATTTACTTCACGCTGCAAGGAACAAAAGCCAAGTGCAATGTATTTTTAGTGAAAAAATGGCGGTGTTACATTTTAATTTCACAATATATGAATCTGACCCTGCAAAGCCTTTTATTTCTGCAAATAATTTTTGGTAACACAGAGGAATTCAGTCTAGGGAATAAAATCAGCCCTGTAAAGAAAGCTAGAATCCAGTCCAAACACGTAATAAATACTATTTAGATTACAGAAAAAGGGCTGAGAGCCTTTATAAGAAGCATTAAAAGCTATTCTTACCCCCTACAAAGCAGGTAATCATCCCAAATCAGAGAAGCAACAAAAGACTCTTTAGACCATTTAGTGTCTCCACTTAACCGAACTCTAAGTCAGTACTGAATATGTGTAAGTATCGAGTATGTCCTTGTAGTGTTTAAAAAGAAATGGTGAGAATCCTGCCCCATGGAAAGCACAGGCACCTGCATTTATCTAAGGACTTGTCATACAGGAAAGATTCATTCTACCAAACTCACAATTTTTACTTCAGAACTCAATTATTTGAAAACTCTAAATATCATGTGAAACATAAGCATCTGTCAAAGGACAACACAAACATGTTAGGAATCAGGACCAAGTATAAATATTTATAAATACATTAATACTACCTAATTTATGTAGCAGTAATGAATACTATTAGTTCAAATATTCTCTTGCAACATTTAAATCCCTTTACTTTTTTTAAAATATCAGAAACAAATTAGAATCAACATCTTTTAATGATATTCCATTTGCATTTTAATGCTGTCAATAAGGACTTGATATAGTCTTTTGTATCAGTTTTCATTCATTTCAGGATCACTGTAATACCCCCAACTAACAAGAAACTATCCCTCAAATTAATTCAAGTCACAATTAAGTGATTACTGAACGAAAAACAAAGGTAAGATACTACAGTATTGCCTTTTTTTTGTAATATATACACATATATTTATATGCAAGCATGTATCTTTTTATATATGTATTTAAACAACATTTTTCATGCTCTTACTTACTCTGTAATTTTCTGGAGGTTGCAACAGTTCTGTCACTGGACCAGAGTGAAGAGCAAACTGGTGTAAAATTTCTCCAGTAAATATATGCCAGCAGATCACAACAGAATCCTGGCCTCCTGATAACAACCAGCTTGGATCAAATCTTGCCAGTTTATCATGTGGATAAAGTAAACACGTTACTCTGCTACTATGACCATTCAGAACTTTGTAAGGTAGATTATCTGAAACAACAGGATGTTAAGTTATTTCTGTCCTTTAAAAAAGTTTCAGATTTTACTGTACATTTGCTAAAAGTCAGGCAACTCAGATGAAATACAGCTAAGCACTTCCATCCAGAGTGTCTTAAGACAAGACATCCCCTTACATGAGATCACAGAAATTGAGATATTTGTTTCAAAAATGGAGGACACTCCTGCATTCTACATTGTCTACTGACGTTCCTTTTTTTCTTCATTCTGTGAATGATCTTTGAGAGAAAAAATAGACTACTGCCCTCAGCATGACATCACATCACTTCAGGTATCTCTGCAGCTATTCTAGAGCAAGGATTCCTAGTTATACAAAAAAATTGGGAGCACTAAGCTGCTATTTGATAAATCAGCTGTAAAGAAAAATATCACAATCTTCCACTTTCCTTATTCAGTCCCTGATTACTATACCTTTTTAAAAATTATTTTGATTCAAAGGATTATGACAAGTATGCAGTCTTCTGTGCTTGATTCAGATGAAATTAGGTAGAAATATGTTAAAACTTACCTTTCGACACAGATGTGTTTTCTAAAAGTTTTGCTCTTAAAGTTTTTAAAGCTAGAGTTACAAAAATCTTCCCATTTTCACATCCACAAACCAGCTTATCAAGAGTGGGTATGTATATAGAGGAACTGATGACTGCATTTTCATTTCCATCTTCAAATGCACAGAGATAATCAATAATGCCCTCCGACATTGAATGGTGTTTATCAAAATTATCCTGTAAAGTCCAAGTTGCTGTAACTGGGATCTCTGGAAGGGAAACAAGAGTCAAGAATTACTGGTTTCAACTCAAAATAAAACTCAAACAAAATACACTTTCAGCTCTTTGCCATTTCCCCTATTTTACCCTTTCTGCAGCCTAAGAATTGGAACAGCAGCTGCTGACTTTACCTATTAGATCACATCTCAGCAAAATCCTTATTTTTATACCTCTTTATGAACAGCCATAAGCAGGACCAAAATTTCATGAGATTTAGTTGAGGTTTTTGTGGGCCAATGGAAAGGCAATAGCAACATTTACTCATGCAGTGCTGTAAAGAAACAATGCCTGTTTTATCTTTGTAATCATTATAACTGCACAGATGCATCCCTTTTTAGGGCAACAAACATTTTCATGTAAACTGACCTGTCAAAGACTTGACTTAAAAATGAAAAAAAAAAATAAAGTATCAAGTGTATGAATTGACAAACCTTTTGGTGAACCATCTAATGTTGAAACAGGGACATCAGGAACATGCCACAAGGTGATTCTTCCTGAAGCTTCACCAGAAAAGAGAACCTTATAGAAAGGTTCTTTCCTTTCATTCATAAAGCCCATAACAAAGGGGAAACTCTGCCAAAAATAACATTTAATCAGTATTTTAATACAGAAAAACTGACAAAGTTTTTTGACCTCAAAAGCTGTAGAAATTCTCAGCTGTGGCTAAGCTCTGCTCAGCCCAGGTCTACTCTGCAAATGCAAATCCCTCAAATATGAGCTGTGCAGCTTCGTTTAACCTACATACCAAATGCAAAATTCGTATGAGGGTGCTCCTGCGGTGTACTGCCTTTATTAGAAGAATTTATCTACCTAGTTTCAATCGTTCATTTCATTCAAGATGATATTCTAACATGATAATCTAAAATGACTTGTGAAGAAAATTGTTTAGTTGTTACATAAGCATCATTCCCAAATGCTGAGAAAAGGTGAGCTGCCTAAATAGAAACTTACTGGCAAAAAAGAGAGGAATACCCCCTCTTGGAAGTCAAGAAAATTACTAGTATTCAGGTAGGGTCTACATTAGCATGTTTTCTACCACATACCAGGAATGTACTGTGGAAGCGAATGCTGTGGTTCGCATTGTTAAACTGTCTTAGGAGCACAAAAAAAAAAAAAAAAAAAAAAAAAAAAAATCAGGAATCCTTTTGGATCAAATTAAATGGAAAACATCTCCAGGAACACATCTACTGCATTGCAAGCACAAGTGGGGATACAGACCAAAAATTAGCCTGAAGGGTTGGAGGAAATAAACAAAAAATAGCACCCACAATTTCCAACGACTTTGCATGGATGAAACATCAGCAAACTGATCTGCTCTATACAAATTTACTACCTGATAATGTAGGCGTTGCTTAAGTCTATTTGAAATTATAAGGCATTTTAATATTCTCCTGTTGGATTTATTTACAACACTGAAATTTGAAAGTGAATTACATAAAAAGAAACTGTAATGTGGCTTATGCAAAAATCTAAGAATTGAAATCAAAATAGGCACACACAGGCACTTTTGTTGAGCCACACTAAACGGCTATCAAAAATGAATCAGGCAAGAAGCTTGGTATTTGGGTGTAAATTGTGTCAAGCAACGTTACTAAAAAATACAGACATTTTGGGAAAAGAATTACCTATGAGGTTCCTACCAACAGCACAGCCCTACTCACTAAGCCATGCACTTTAGCAATTCTATTTTCCTTCATGATGTAATGACCTTTTGGCAACCTTCAGCAGTTATCCTATCTGAATTTAGATCACAATTGTTTAGGGGAGAAACTGAATGGCATTGTCCTTCCAGTGAAAACTAAAGTCTGTCTGGCTTAGGAATAATATGCAACAAAAATGCTTCCTAAAAGTCTACACTTGCCAACAAAAAGAGAAAAAAAAACATTAAAACAAAGAAATCCACACATTTGACAGTGCTCTAGTCAAACAAACAGGTTTATCTTCAGAAACTGTTTAATGACTTAAGTTCTCATGTAATACACGTACATAATAAGACTCAGCCTTAGTTCTAGTTCTAATTCTAGATAAAACTGTGATAAAATCTCAGATACACTTAATTTGTTGCAATCACATTTTTACCAAAGATCCCCTACTAGTTATTTTCTGCTTTCTAATTTTAATTCATTTTTAATCAGCTGTTTTTGCTCATCCACTTCTGTGGTCACACAAAACACTGGTCAAGATTAAAAAGTCATTCAGAAGCAGGCTTTTCAACACAGATGAGTCTGCTTGACCCACTTTTTGTCTAGTCAGCAACTAAATTTGAAATTTGTGTGACATGTCCAACTAAACATGAATTCTTAACCAGAAGAACTAAGTGCTTATCAACTACCCTTCCACATTTCTTTTCTTAAAAACAGAAGCTCTCCAGACACAGGCAAGAGTTTTGATAATTTTATGCACAGTGAACACTGCTAGTCTGCTCACAGCATGAGGAAGTATGTAATTATGCTTCTAATGCCTCACAATAGCTGTATTCTTGATAAAATGGTCAAAATTTAAAACCAACAGTTAGTATGAATACATTTTGTAAGTAAAAGATCTTTCAGATTCAAACATTTATGCACATGAGGAACTGAGCCTATTCATTCAAGTCTGAAGAAACAGGCACACATTTACCAATAGAATAAAGATTAAGTAACTTGCATAAATTTTGTGTTTTTACAGACTTGAAGGGCTTTAAAATTACTCTATACCATATTTAATTTAAAATAAGCTTTTTTCCCCGAACACTAGAAGGCAGAAAAAAATCACTGCAGCATAGCTGAACCATATTTTTCCTTTTTCCCAACCCCAACATTTAAGTAACTCCAGAATTTAAGACAAAATACATTAGGAAAAGGTCCAAGTAAAAGATCAAAAAAACTGAAGTGAAGGAATAAGTTTTATTAACCATATTAACAATTAAATCAATTCCAAATAGTTTTCATCCTGATAAATTACAAAATACAAAGTAGCTTTTGGAGTTTACTTTAAACCTTTCTGATGTTACCTTATTTTCTTTCACACCAGTAGAGCAGAGCAAGTGAGGAAAAACTGTTTCTTTCAGCACTTTTCCATCAGCAGGATATATGCCTTTAGAAAGCCCACTGCATAATTTTAAAAAATAAGCTTTAGAAATTCATCTTTTTAAAAAGCAGAGCAAGTAGCAACATTCACAAGTTCAGTTAAAAGTTACTGAGTAAGTAATTACAAGTGACTTTTTGAAATCACAGCACCAGCTGCCCAAGTTCTACATGGCTAATCTTATTCCTGTGTCCCCCGCTGTGTCAAACAAAGACTGAGAGCTGTCAAACTCTGGGTAAATCTTTGAGTGCCAAAGTGCTTTTGTTCTGCTTTTTGATCATTTGCGACATGCAGAGATTTTCCATAATAAACCTCCCAAAGTTCATCTTGTACCTGAACTTTTAATGTGAATTTCCCATCTGAGCCCACCTGTTCAGCAGCTGGTAGATGTAGCTGTGACCATCTTCTGTCCAGATGATAAGTCTGTAAGCTGCTAGTACTTCTCCACCAGCAAAGCACTGACCGCTTTTGCAGAGTTCGGTACACAGCAAAGAAAAGTCACAATAATCGTAGACCTAAGTTCAGAAAAATGGCAAAAAACCCACAAAACTAACATTTATTTTAATTCAAACTGTTTTAGGGCAAAGGAACAATAAACAGAACATTAGCTTCACTCTTGGCAGTTTGAAGACCTCTTTCTAAGTTAAAAAATGTACTGGTACCAGCAAACTCCTATAAACACAGAATCACACCATAAACTTATAAGATAAAGAAACTGCCAATAAGAGAAAAGCTGTATTAGAGGACTTTTCAATGAGAAAGAATTTACTTTGCATTCATTATTAACATCTACTGGATAAATTTTATTTCTTGTGTGGAGTTCAGTAATGAATTCACATTCTGACATTGAAGATTCCTCCATTTTAAATGCTCATATTCTTTAACTACTCTTTAAAAGATAACAAGGATGCAGCATGGTATCTATTAAAGCAGATTTTTCTGTTTGATCTCCGGATGGAAAGAACATTTTCTCACAAATCAAATGAATTAAAAGCAAACACAAGAATACTCAGCTCCATTTGATTGCAAGAATGCTTCTAGCTCTTTCACTTCTAGGGCCTTTAAAAATCATTGGAACTTTTTATTTAATGAGACTTTTTTATTTCATGCTCATGTCTAGAGCAGCTTAGTATATGATCTGCATATCCATATTGTTTGTGCTGTCGAGAAATGTTTCCTAACCATACATTGCATAATCTATTCCAATAATGTGAGAAAATATATTCCATAAAGAATTCCCTTTGGATTTTTCATACAAAACACAGAACTAGTTGGCTCTCTACCTTCCTTATATCAGTGGGTTAAGTATCTACTCTAAGCACACACTCCCCATATGGTACATCTCACATATCCTTAGGAGTAAAGCCAGAATAGAAAAGTTTTGCATACTCATTAAAACATAATTGTTAAAACTCCAGAGTAATTTATTCATCTATGCCACTACTTCAACCATTAAAATAGCTGCTTAAATGCATAATGGCGCATTACAAGAAATGGCATCTCTTGAGGAAATGCAGAAACTAATTAAAAACAGGTTACATATTTTTCCCAGAAAACCTATATGCATTCTGTACATGAATTGTGTCTATAAAAAAATCTGTATTAATGCATTTAAGTAGCATTAACAGGAGTGTCAAGGATAGCCTCCTAGGCATTACTCAAGGTTGATTTGGACCTATGCAAGTATTTCATTCAACAGCAGTGGTCTTTAGACCAGGTCCATCTGTTGCACTAATAGCTCAGGATTATCATAGTAGAATGACAAAGCACCAGGAAAAAGAAATGCAGAATTATTATAATGAAATTCAGGTTAAGAACTAAAAACACCACCCCCAATCCCAAACCTCTTTATAAACTGTAACAGTTTCAGCAGGTACGAGGCATTCATTTTCTTCTTACAGCTATGATAATGTCTGTGCAAGTGTGATAGCGTCTGTGCTCCTTGGCTTTGCTAGCTGCTATTAACAGAACAGAGGCTTCTGGCCTCAGCGGAACAAAGGCCCCTCATTACAGACAGCTCACTGACTGCCATCACCCCTGTCCTCCTTCCACAACTTTTGTCCATTAGTCTGCTTTTCCAATGCAATGCAGAGAGGACTATAAGGTCCTTTGTACTCTGAAAACATATTTCACTTTTCAACCAACATCATGTCAAATTCCTTTAAAGCATATTTATTGAGAAAAAAAATAAAACACTTGATCTCCGTCAGACAGTTACAGTAACTAGTAAAGACACACAGAACACTTATCTCTGATAATTACTGAAGTGCTGTTTCCTTTCATTTAGGGAGAAAAACACACACACATATATATATATATATATATGCAAGAATCAATCACATCAGTTTTTTCAAGTGTTATCAAATTAACGAAATTCAAGTAGTACAATGTTCAGTGATATACCTGCCAACACGTGGAAGACACAACTAGAAGAAGCCTCTCTGTGTAAATGCAAAAACGTATTGCTCGGCAGTTTACGCAGCCCAAAGATTTAGATTCCTTCTCGCACACACTCTGTCTCTCCTTTAAAATACAGAACACAAATCTCTGATTCATTCTAGATATGAGATCTTAGGAGAAAAACAAACTATTGAAAGTTATTTGATTAGCACACATTTTTCAAAATTCAAAGCAAGAGGTATTTTAGTAAGAGTGAGCCAGAAAGACAGCCAGGTCTGCAAACATAGACAGAAGACATTCAACATGCTTCTTGGTTCTTCATCTCACTTGAAGTGATAATGAATATGGAGAATTAGAGGAAGGTCATGGATAGCATCTACTACACACATCCAATAAATATTCTTCAGTCTTGAGAACTACCCCCTGTATCAAAATATCTCAAAGAACAGCTACATTGGTCACAGAACCTGGTTGCTAGGCTAAAAGCTTGAGCAGAAATTCCACGATATCTTCGCACTCCACCTCAAATTCAATTAATTCAGATTAAATCCAATAAAATTAAAATACTAGTCCCTAACCATATAAAGCAATTGGTTTATTACCAACCGCACAGTCCTCCCCTCAGAAAAGAATGCCCAGGAAACAAAGAAATGGAAGCACAATGCTCACACATGCTTCTGTGATGTCTGTTTATGATCAGCTTCTACAGTCCCCAGAATATCAATAGTGTAATAGTACATTTTTCCCTCCTAGGGATAAAGTCACCAGAACATGGCAAATCAGCAAAAAAATACATATGATCACACATATAGCATCAAACTTGGCAGCATCTCCTGTGAGGCTTGATCCTATCAATTAACAAATACTGTTGTGATGTGCTCTGCAGCTTGTTTTATAAGGCAGTTATGTATTACGGATGTTCCAGAGAAAAACACTGCTGCCATTTTGCCATTTCTGATAATTCATAGTGTTCAACTGTAATAGAAAAGTCCCTTTGTGGATCTTAAAGTCCAATTCAAGCACAAAACATTTTATTCCAATTCTAGCCCTTGTACACATCTACAGTTGGCCACTGAGAATACTAACACAAATTGCTCAGAATAAGTGGACTTGAAGACAGAAAAATGGCATACTTGGCAGAGTAAGGGGCACCTCTGAAAGAAGACAACATTGTGAAAGGCAGAGGGAGGCAAAGTCTAAAGGACTTTGAAGACAGAAGCAAGGATCAAGAGGGAATACAAAGGTGGACTTTTAAGGTGCCTTAATTATAAAGGAAGCAACTGAAGAAGTTCAGAGATCTGAGCGATACAGTCAGGTCCACAGAAAACCACTGTAACTTCAGCATCACAGAATATAGGAGTTAAGAAATTTGGATGAAACACATAGTAGCTGCCAAAGAAAGAGCTCTGCAATAGCCCAATACCCAGTTGGGTGCTATCGAGGTACATTTTCAGAGTTTTCTGGAAGCTTAGCAAGGATGCTAGTTTCTTCAGCAAGGACATACTAATTAGGTCTGTGTAATACATATTCAGAAGACTTATTCATATTCTGCTTCAGTACATCTTTTAGTTAATATCACTACGCTCTATACTTTACATTATTGTTCTAACTGCTGTTTCACATATCATGCACACTGACCTGTATGCTACTCAACGATGAGGACAAGTCCCATACTTTAAGATCTCCAGCTATGGACACTGCCACCAATGAGTCTTCTGTGAAAAGGTAACAACAGTCAATTTGAAACCAAGTTGGCACACCATGCCTCTATTGCCAAAGAAAATCTTCACACAGGCACTGCTGCTCTGTGCAGCACTAAAATAGACAAATTCTGCAAAGTTCTGTTCACATGAGAAGATCACACAGAATTTGTAGGCAGGAATTCAAAATGTCAACAAATTCTCATTAGCTGTATTTCATTCAATTGCCTACACTTGACTAAAATACTATAAAAATGGCTTTACACACAATTTCCCTGGCATTACAAGATTATTTTGTCATCACAGCCAAGTGAAACTTTAATAACATTAAAGATATTATAAACATGTTCAGGCAATTACACTGCAATATTTACATCCTGTATTCAACAGTTCTGTAGATCATGTATATTTCTAAGTCCAGTAGGATTGTACTATGTACATGGAGATATTTTGTCTTAAATGATTGGCCTATATAAATATATGCTCAATTTATACCTTGAATTCTTGTAGAGTGAACAATACACATACAACTGATCCAATCAGAATACTGAGAAGATGTTAAAGTGTGCAGAACACTCAAAGTCTTCGCATCAATAATAAGAACATCTTGATATTCTCCACAACAAAGCAGCCAGCCTTCACCTGTCATTCGGAATGAGCAATGGTAATACTGTACAAGTGGAAAGAAGATAGTTAGACAGAACTGCAAACATGTGCATGCATACTATTTTTCTCTTCATGGCATAATGCAATTCCAACTGTACTTAACATTAGTAACATTACTAAAACCTTTATAAATCTGCATATGTGAGAATGTTTGTGCATAATTTTGCTATTAACACATTCTACATATTTATAACAATTTAACACAGACATATACCTTAGAGTTGCTTCATACCAAAAGCATCATCTGCTCTTGCCAACTATTAGCCTTTTTGGAAGTGATCAAGGGGTTAGCTTTCATTTTAAATTGCTAAACAATCTGGGACTTATTTCTCTGAAAGACCTCTTCTCTCTCTAAACATGTGATTTTAAAACAGTTCCAAAGAAGAATGTGAAGGGGGGAGAGTTGCTGTATGGTAAAAATGAGCAGGACTCATAAGTTATCTTCCAGGAGGGAACTCCCTGAGCTATTTACTATGAAATCAAATGCCCTACAGATTTCCTGGTATTCAAAAGTTTTTCCTTCTCAACAACCGTATAAAGAAAGGAAACAGACACACAGCAAGGTACTTAAGAACAGAGATGCTCATTAAGTTTGGAGGGGGAAAAGATTTTGGTGTTTCAATGTATACATGCAAGAACATGTGGATTTTGTGCCATATTTGTCTGTAAAAGTACAATTAACCACTTTAAATTCAGAATCTGCTGCTTCAAGTAGCATTTACAAACAGCATCCTTTACAGAATTAACATAATCAAAAGAAAATATCACATGGCCATACAAAATTATGCCTCAATTATTGTAAACTCTCAATTTTAGTTAGACAATTGTTCTCAATCTATAAGTTAACTATTTCAAGTATGAAAATGAGAAGATGTGTACGAAACTGATCTGGGAAAAGGATATATATCCCCACAAATAGTGAATTATCAGGAACAGAAGTACTTAGATACAGCAGCCACTTGTAGTTACTGTTAAACTTGAACTGGAAGATTTGGACAGTCAGTCAATGTTCTAAGAGGAGGAGATCCAACATTTGCTAAATAACAAAAGATTAAGAGGCCTTTTGATCCTTGTGTTACACTTCATTTCAAATGGCAAGCATTCAACTTGCACATCTGCCATTTGTAGCTGATTCATATATGCTAAACTGAAGGAACCTACCAAACCAGATATGCAAAATGTTCATTAGAAACAAAGCAGTATTTTTTAAAATGGTTATACTAACAAAATCAGTTTGTGCTAAACCTCCAGGACAATAACCTTCTATAGAAAATACTTTCACAGATATTCTGCCAGAAGCAGCCCATTGCCCTTGATCAAAAATCCTTTATTACAAAAATCTATGCTTTAAGATAAGTTTCTTGTCCTAGTCACATCTATTGCTTTCGCTTAATTTTGCCTTTTTTATGGTAATATTTTCCTTTAGCCATCTTGTCAACACTACAAGTCAAGAACCATTATCTATCCAAAACCAGACTTAGTCTATTTCAACTCCTAATAAAGCAGGGGTTCTCTACATTTCATAGAAGAATTTGCTTCTCCTACTCAAAGAGTTAAAGAATTAAGACTCCACCTCTGATATCCACAAAATGCACAAAGATTCAGACAGTCTCCTAGGCCAGATCTGTTTCTGTTTGTCTGCAGAACTTCTTCAGAACTATAGAAATCTAAGTAAGAAATAAAGAGAACAACTCATACTGGGTCTCTAGGTATATTACTCTGCATTGTTAAGAATTCTTCTATAATTTTGTTTTAATTATAAATTATATTTAATAATTTAATATTTTCAATTATAATTTGAAAACTTAATTTTTTCTCTCCATCATTAACCATGATTGAATTAAAAATTAAAATAATATCATGGAAAAACTTATTATTTATGGAGGCTTTGAAATATTTGAATTCTCAATTTGTCCACAGTTTAAAAGTCACAAGAGAGTTCAAAGTAGTCTCAAATGTCCATCATTTGGAGGCTTAAATTCATCTAGGCTTCCTCACCCAAGAAAAACAACATTTTAATTAACCAAGTAGCCCAGAGCTGTTCTTTTGCAAATATATTCAGAAATAATCCACGTCTCTGAATAAGATCCATACATGCTGGGCTCCTAAATTACATACACACATTTCACACACCCTCACACTAAAATCTACATAAAGTGTATCCGTATAGAGTTCACAGCAGATATTTGAAAGTATCTGAAGAAAGATGTAAAGCAATTTGGTTTCCGAAAATAAGCCACTGAAAAGGGAATAGAGCAGTCTTCTAAAAGTTAGCAGTTAGGCAATCAAAATCTTTCAAGTATGTTTAAAAAAAAATCAACTATTTATTAAATTGCCTTCACAATTGCCTAGATTGGTTGCATATATATCCTTAAAAAGTCAACTTTAAACTTGACATTTCCATGTAATTTTAAAATAGGACAACAGTGAAGATAACAAGACAGTTTCAATTTCTACTACTACCTGATGCAAATGAAATGGTATTACATTCCAGACATTTGCGGCTTAAAAAGGATTAGTTTGACTTGATTAAGAAGTACAAATACAGAAGCTTTAGTTTCTTTCTTTGAAAGAATTGAAAAAAAGAAAAAAAGAGGTAAAATTACTTATATCACAACCAATTTTTCTCCCATGATGTTAGGAACTATACATTTCTGAATATACTACAGTATGAAAGCATGAACTGCATGAACCAAAATATTTCATGAAATCAGGTATACTTACACAGATTGCTGTATGCCTATAAGGAAGCTTTGCGTTCTCAACGGACTGTCCACTAGCCACATTCCAAACACACATCTCCCTGCCAAAGATAACTTCGTATTATTCTCTGTCATTTCCACTCAATTGGGTGGAATAATTTTGTGCCACCAAGTTTTTCTTTAGTGTCGTACTTAAGTGCAGTCTGATGGCTTATGTGGCCTTTTGGTAGAGATTACTGGGTAAAAAAAACGTTGTGGTCATTAGCAGGGGATGACATACAGTATCTGTTTCTTTTTGTTTTGGTAATTACACCCTGCTGCCTTGAAGCAAACCTGACTTCAAAGCCAACTCTGGTCTACAACAAATTGTAGGTATACTGCCATTATGGCTCGTCAATGTGTCGCTATAACTATCATTCACTGCAACTACATCCTCCGAAAGTGATTCATTTCACTGAACTTAAACCACACGTTCTGAAAGACATCATGCATCTTCTGCTGCAGCACACTAGTTCTTGATATGGACCATCAGCTTCTGTTAAGAAACAGTGCCACCATGAGGATCTTCCTCAAGTCTGTTACTGATACAGCACTTGTCTGTGTTAACAGGTATGTTTACACAACATTTTAGCTACACTTTATTCCCTTTAAGGTTAATACTTGAGAAAAACTTGTTAGCCAGCCTTCCTCATCTAAATATTCAACCTACAAGGTCAGAGTTTATTAGAAACACAGTCAAGTTAACTTACTCATGCAGTTGCATTTGACAGTTATCATAGCTCAGCAACTGAACATTACAAAAAACCTAAAAATAAAGTTTAAACTGGAACTACTTTCATAGCTGAAAAGATCGTTTTGTGATTTTCAGATATTATATTTTAAGGCATTTCTAGAAGAGAACTTAAACACTGGAGAAAAATGTTTTAATATGCCAGAAATGCTATTTAATGATTTACATTTTTATCTACTTTCATATTTTATAATAATCTAAAAAGATTACTTTGAATTTTTCAGGTTAGCAAAGTAATAAAATGCATACATCTGTAGTATACAGTTACATTTGTAGACCAAAAGCCTACAAAGTAAACTTTTGTGCTCTTTATTTAAAGCCACTGAATTTGTTTGTATCAGAATATATGACTGTCAACCCTACTGCTTTGTCTACATCGCCATGACATACAGGCAAATATATAGAAGTCAGATGAACATAAAGGGTTTCTGCATGCTGTACTGAAAATGTTGTATTGACTCTGCTCTGCACCAACAAGAAAAAAATGAAATACTGTTAAAGTTGCACATTGATAAACCCATCCTACAATACATGCTATATAAATGCACATAACATGCTAGTGGAAGCTCTTTAATTACTGTACATGAGCTTCAAGGTTTCCCTATAAAGTATAAAAATACTATCAAATATTCATCCTTCTGGAATAAATCAGTTATACAAAGACTCCAGAGGTTCTAAAGTAGGATGAGGGAGTAACTCATACACAATTTCCTCAACTCCAGATGCAAGATGATGGAAGCTTTAAAGTGGCAGAGAAGTAAATGATTCACAGGCCTTAAAAAACACCTTTCAACAAACCCTGCATTTCCTGAAGATGAAGCATCTTATTTCTAATTAGTTCATCTTCATGCTGTAACCTTCCAGGCACCAGTGATGGACACTTTGCCCTTCTGCAACACAGAAACTTACTAATCAGTTCAGTGGTAGAACTTTCAGAATGTGAACATCTGTATACTATCTAGAGCAAAAACCTCATTTTTAATGCTTTTTATCCTAACATTTTGAAAATACATTATCTTTTTCCCCATATAATGTAGAAACAGTACAGAACTTCAAAATTAAAACAATTTCAATTCCAATTCCATCGTCTTTTCCCATTCCTTTCTGCACATAACTATTTACCACTACCTCCTATAACCTCTTCAGGGGGGCAGCCAAACCTTTGGTTTTTAAGGAGCCTGGTCCGGTCTGTTTAGTTAACCCCTTGTTGCATAGCCATGATCAAATGAGAGACCAAGATAGAGATCTTAACAGCTGGAGCTGGTTGGAAAGGAGAATAAACAAACTTCTCAGGGGAGAAACCTTAAGGGCCTGGACGCTGTAGCTTGGAACTATTCCTGGCAACGGGCTTTTAACAGAGCTGTCCTGTTAATCGGAAAAGACGAACATAAGTGACAAGATAATACCATCAAGATGTAAAACAAAAGCATTTAGGAAAAGCTCTAAGGAACAAAGAAGCTATCCCTGATTGCTTTCAATGGCTGAATTCCTAAGCAATGTACAGGCAGCAAACCACAGCCAAAAGGGTTATCAAATACTCCAAAGTTCTTAGCACAAACCTACCAAGACTGCAAAACGAGTGCAATTGAAACCACAGACCCAGTCAACATAGCAGAGAAAGGCTGTAAGATTGGAAACTCCCAGAAGGAAATACTCTAAAACGGCAAGTCAGACTATAAAGATAGGTAGTGCGCACTTTTTATTTAAGAACAATCTCTTCTCTGCTTCCAGATCTGATCACTGAACAATAACAGATACATTAACCTCCTTTACTGATTCAGTTTTCCACACTGAGTTTAAGGAGGAACGGAAAAAGGCATCATAATGCTAAAATACTCCTAAACATGTTAAATCTGCCCTACAACCTGTCTGACTGCAACTCCATTTGAATGAGGCTAACCGACTCCAAACAACTCATTCTCCTCACAACTACATGGGTATCAATCCGCCAAATGATTCCGCAGTCCACAAGATGAACTCTTGGCTAGCTTATAGCATATGAGCAACAGTCATTATCCTAAGAAAACTGCTATCCTTTTCAGATCATGGAATAAGTGGATTAAAAATCTCCTATCAAGTGAAGAATTTGATCTGCACATGCCACACATTTCATAATTCAAGAAAGGAATAATCAAATATTCGGTTACCTACCCATTTTCAGCAGCACTTACTACATATGGCTGTTTTTCAAAGTCCCTTGCTTTTGCCAAACAAGTTACAGAAGCAGTATGGCCAAACAGAATTTCTTTAGATGAAACCTGGAAGAATAATAGTTTTACTTAAAAATAGCATTTGCTGTATAAATTGAGATCTAAAACCACAGAATACTACTTGTAGAAGTGATTATGAGTTCTCGAGCTGTCTGTATTATATTCTCATGTTCCTCAGCTACGTTTCTGCAATGTACAAAACTCTGCCTCTAGGATCTACACAGTTTGCACAAAGGCAGCAAAAAACAGACCTTGCAAGACTGGAGTCTTGACACTGTTCATTCTAAAGGATTTATGGGATTTCAAATGTTATAAAATGGAATATTTGTCTTTCACCTGTGTGCAAAAAGAGGCGAAGAGTGAAGTAATGAACAGACAGAAAAAAGCTCTTAAGCATGTTTAATCTTTTTGACTCTGGTGAGCTTCACTGTATGTACAGTGCATCTTTATGGGAAAACATAGCCTGATAAAGGTAGTTCCAAGCTATACCAGGATGCTAAATGGCACAGACATCCAAAAAGAACAGAAACAAAGCTCTAGGAACACAAAATAGGAAGTTTAGATTGCTTTAACTGTTCCATTTTTAAGAAAAACAAAATGAAATTGAGCCAAATACCAGTGGTATGCCAGAAGAGTCACAGATATATATCATATATATTTCATCTCATATCCAGCTTTCTATAAACATTCCTGTTAAACTGGTAGGGCACTCTGGTTTCCCAAAGGTTTATTTGAAAATGTCAAATGTGTCTGAAATTAAAGTTTTTTAAGATATTATTTTTAGGACAGGAATCATAATTACATATGTTTACTTGCTCTCACTCAGCAGACAAGCTATAACCTATAGTTCAATGATTACATATGAAACATCTGCAAATAACTAGTTCCCTACGCAGACATACCATTTTACGTTTTTGCTTCATGAGTTTCCCGTAACAAAAATCCCACGATATTTTTAATATTTAATACAAGTACAGTAGCCTAGATAATACCACTGTTAATAAGAGGAAAATCCAATCTACCTAGCAGACTGTAATACAGTAGACACAAACCTTTAATTCTGATGAAAGATCCCAGAGACATATTTGCCCTTCTTGACTTCCTGTAACAATTGTCTGCTGGTCATCTGTAATCATAATGGCTGTGATGCTGTGAGAGGGAGCTATTTTCCCCCACACTGCCACAGCCTGCATTGATACCTTCATAGTCAACACCTGCAAACAGAAACAAGTCAAGATGATTTTTAGTAGCATGAAACCATCCAGGAACATCTGAAAAGGCTGGTTACAAGATAGTTCTCCAAGGAGAAGTTGCGAACAGGTTTTGAAACCTTTTTTTCAGTTGAGGCTAGTATCTTACCAGGTCATTTATAGATATGTTATCATGCAAAATCAAAATGTACAGCAACTCTGTGACGGGCAACTATAATTCCCCCGTAATGCCACTGTAGTAAATGTATATACTATCAAAGAATACCAAAATTACTAAGCACCATCACCATTCCAATAGTGAAATACATATAGCTGCAACACAACCTGTTCTAGTTCTGCCAGGCCCATTTCATTTCAATTTCTGGTTGGTGGTAGAACATACTGTGTCTCACCTTCTCCTCCAAGCCAGCAGTACTACTCATTCTCAGCAGCAAATTGCTATAGCACTAGGAGTCAGTAAAAGCAAAACAAAAAGCAAATAATATTTTAACACTAGTGTCTTTACATGCCAGATTCTTACACTATGCTGTTGGTGCTTGGTGCCTGTATTAGATCAAAGGCAAACAATTGCCAAATATTTTGGAGACAGCTCTGGCTCAAAACTCCCACACTTATTTTACCTTTAGTATGCTACAACATTCTGCACTCCTTGTGCCCGTATCATGGCTCTTCTTTCTTTTTTTTAAGGACTGTACATAGGTGCTGGGAGATTATAAGTCACTCCTATCTCCCTTTCCTTTCAGCTTCCTACAGAAAATTCCACAAAATTTTTGCCTGCTCATAACTATTGCCATGGAGTAAGGATAAGGGGGCATAAAGTGACTTCTCTAAGCCTGAAACTGTCTTAAACTTTCCTAAGAGCTATTTTGTCTACTAGCTGCTCTGGAATGGGATCAAAAAGAGATTACTCATATTTTAAATCAAATGTTTATATGCACCTCAAGTAAAAGAAAACAAGTCCAAATAACAGTAGGTGTTGACTAATGATTTAATGATGACTAAGCAAAAAGAAACAAGGAGTTTAATCTCTTCAGATGCAGCGTTATGCAGGGTCACTTGAGTCTCAAATAATGCATCTTAATTGCTCTTTTCAAAATACTGTATGCCACCTATTTTTCAGCAAAGAGACAACAGTAGCACTCCAAAGCTTCAGAGCGGCCACTTAGCAAAATTTACCACTGGTAAGATATGCTCCCATGTGTCCTGGAGAAGGAGGGAAATAATACCCTAGCAATCAGAGATTTAAAATGAAACAGGAGCCAGTAACAAGTGTTACAGCAGTGGAGCTAAGAGCAAAAGCAGAAATCTCAGGAAAAAGGAGGGCCTGAAGAGTCACAGACAGCTAAGGAGTAACTTAGGAATGACCCAAGGCATGATCTGCAGCATCTGCTGATGGAGCCTTGGGAAGTGACATGAAGAAAGGCAGCTCCTGTATTCAGAACACAAACCAGGAACCATTTATAGAGGTTGCTTTTTATGTATAATCAATCTGGGAGACAAACCCAGTACTAACTCCCAAACAGTAGCAGCTTAGAGTCAGCAGGGATACAGACAAGAGATATACAGTCCTTACTATTTCTAAAAGCTTTAACTGACACAGAACTGGAGGGATGGTCTTAGTTCCTCACAAGGACCCAAGACAAAGGGCTCATTCACTGAGAAAAAGAGCTGGCAAGTCAAGGTAGAAAGACTTAGCACACGACCTTAGTCAACAGGTTCAAAGCAGAGAACTTAAAACTTGACTATCAATCGATTATGAGACTAAGTTTTCTAGGCTAAAAAGCATTAAATTTCAAGATCATTGTTTGTCAGCATACATGAGAATATTGAAAGACACTTAAGATTTTAACTTCAGAATTGGCTTTTCTAAAATTTATTTTTAAATTTCACATCACAGAGTATTATACCCAGTAGTAAAGAGCAAAGCCCTTGTCCCTTCTAGTTAGCACAAAATGAAAGTCATTTTAGCACAACTCTAAATACATTTACAGGTCCTTTAGAATGGTGACTGTCAAGTAAGTTTAATGTAAGGCAAGGAGTCTTGTTTTTTTGTTGCATATCAGTCATTTACACTTGTGGCATAGGAATGTTCTATTAGTGTTAAATACCATAAGGAGGTAGAATTGAGGTTTACACTGAATTCAATACAGAGTCATAAATTACATTTTCCTACAAAATTAAGGGCAGTATTTTCAGTAGAAGACCTACTGCTAAGTGATGAGTAACAACTACAATAGAAATACATCAAATGTGTACATCAAAAATAAATGAAGAACTGCAAGAAAGCCTTTGAAACTTGCTATTTGCAGACATCGTTACGGACTTCCATGTCACTAATTAGCATACAGCAACTATTGCAAATACATTACATATGTAGGAGAGTATATTTAGAATGTAATTTTGCAAGAACATTTTCAATTTGTCCCATTATACTGGCTGAACCGAGACACACAAAATATTGAATTACTTTTCAGTTAACTTTTCTTCTGGATTAAGGTATTTTGATGTACAAGATAAAAAAATATTTTGCATAAAAGTTTCTTCTCTAAGAGGTTTCCTAGAAATACTATATACTCATGTGTGCACACATTCACATTTTGTCTGACAGTATTTAGCTTTATCAAAGCTATTTTGTGATACTGATGGCACCCAGAGCAAAATTTCTTATATTTTATCAACAGATATTTATCAGACTATTCCTTGGAAAAGGTAAAATGTTTGCACAAAGTCGAATACTGCCCAAGGCATATCTGTGCTACATGCAGCTTATCAGCACATGTTAAACTTCTCCAGCTCTGCCTGCTCAAGCATGTCTGATTCACAGTATTAACCCATAATCCAACTTTAATAAATCAAGTTCCTCACTCCTGCTCCCCATTCCTCCCTGCTTAAAATCTTGTTTTCCCTGGTCCTGCTACAGACCCTCATGATTATACTACCATGAAATACTTCCTCAGAGCTGTCCAAAAAGCAGTGTTCTCAGTTAAAACTGTACCAGGTTATTCTGCTTCTAATTTGTCACACCTTGACTATCCTGTTCCTAGCTCTATGAATCTCCCTACCTACAGTACTAGCTACCTCTGCTAACCAGGCTTTGCTCTCCTGACAAAAAAGGCAGCTGGGCTCTCAGCAGGGGTCATCTCAGTTTCCAGTATCTACTACATAAGTGCAACTTAAACACAGACACACATCTGTCCTGCCTTTTCACAAAACAATCCTCCATAGGCAGGTGGTTGGAAACACAGATTAGAGCTTAAGTTTAACTAGAATGCAGGTGTGCATGCTCAGTGATTTGAAGTGAAAAATATGGGTTCTCTTTTGCCTCCATTTAAATCTATGGCTTACTTTTCTCATTGGCCTTCACATTTACACAGAATGCTCAAAGAAGAAACTTTCCTATATGAAATCCCCTGAAAATGTTAACTTATTAGCTAAAGTTAGAAGAATCCTATTTTTACATATAGAAAATACATAACAACTTTAAATGCAGTTTTCAGATTTCAGCAGTTCTCACTGGTGACACACACACACACACGTAAGGCCTTTAAAACTAGCACTCAGAAATATTCAAACATTCATGCAATAAAACACTGATGGGGAAATCTACTTCCCATAGCTATCTATCAATCCCTGACAAAAATTTCCAAACAGAATTTTGTATCTTATTTAGGCAATGTGGAGGCCAAGGGAAAAAAATATCTTTGCATGCAAAAAGATCTCTCTATAGGTAACAGTCTGTCAGAAACCCTCTTCTGGGTTGACATTTATATTTCATGCTTCCTACGATTCTCTATAATCCATGCAAGATCAAGTGTTTCAAAACCTAAACAAATAGCGTGTAAACCAGTGTAACCATAAAATAAAGCAGAAATTGTTGTCTGTGCTTAAAACACATAACTGGTTGCATTGGATTAAGGATTCAAACATTTGGGGAAAATAGGTTATATGGACCAAATCGATTAAAAACAACTTCTACATAATTTCACAGGAGCAGCATGTGCTGTCTCCATCTAGCAAAACCGTTTGCCTCTGTTCTACCTCTCAGCCAAATTTGTTTGAATCCTTAATTTCTATTTCTATCCTATTTTCATATTTCTGTCTATTCTTCAGTTTTATCTGACATTCTTTTACCTACTTTGGCAAGAAAACAAAAGCTCTAACAAGTTTTTTTTTATACTGTTAGTAAACTAAAGCTAATTGTTTTCCATAAAAGTGGTTTTTACCTCAAGCTTATGAGCCAGTGCACATTACTCTCACACCTTCTGCAAAATTTCAGTGTAACTGTTACAGTTTCTTTAAGGACAATAGGTAAATATAATTTTCAGAGCTGAGAAATTTTATTTATCCTCCCCCCACAATAAAAAACAAGTTCCTCCAAAAAGCGTAAGTAATATTTTATCCATAACTAAAATCTTCTAAAAATACGGAAGGGACACAGTGTTGTCTTTGACTGCAGGCATACTACATCAATGCTCATGATGCTGCTCACAGATTTTCCCCTTATATAAGTCGCTATTCAGAAGCTGTTTCTTATCTATGAATCCGAAAATACAGGTCAAAAATATTTTGCAATTTGTAAAACAGCAGGATACAAGTGCATTCATGTAGGTGTGAGCAATGGAATAAATTAGAAAATAGAAATGCCGTACTGAGAGGCTTAATGGAAATAGTGTGGAGGTACAGTGGCTACAGGGAAGAAGACAAGGAACATAATATAGGAAACAGAAAAATGATACAGGTGGCACGGTGAGAAGGGGATAATTATTCCAAGGATATTACAGACACTGAACACAAAGATTACAAAGACGAGGAAAAGGCATTTGAAGTCATTCACAGCAAAAAGTAAAACAAAGGTTTATCAAGAGATTTCTGAAGTTTTATTAACAATAGAGTAATATCACACAATAGAACTAATAACTGACTCCTTTAAGACAGGGAACATCAAAAATGTTTATCTGAAATATTTTTCTTCATTTTGTAATCAGATGGCAGGGAACCAGTAAATTACTCTAGTCATCAGTTATTTCTTCCCTATATCTTGGCTCCTCATGCTTTAATAACTTCTAGATGAACTCAGTATTCTAATTCTTCCTCTTATGCTTCAACAGCCTTCTCTTTTCCTCTCCCAGGGACTCTGCCTGCCACTGTACCTCCAGCTTAAAATCTAAAGGCACTTCCCTTGGGATCTGTCAGTGCTACTCCTTAATCAGCCGGAGGAGTCACTGTTGAGTGACACCCAGTCTCCCCAGGGGATGAACATTCTGCTTTTGCAGTCCGAGGGAGCAAGAGACTGGGACCAGGAATCAATACAACCCATTTTAACTAGCAAGAACCACCTAGTAATACCTTGTTTGTATTTCTCGAACAAGTGACACAAGAAACACTTATTTCATTCCACACAATAATTCACCACAATCAGAAAGAGCACAGTAAGGGCAACACCATCTCCCAGCTGCTGATTACATCAAAGGTTTGCAGCACAAATTCAATTTTATGATGTTAATCTCAGCCTGCCACTCAGAAATTTTCTCTGAGGGATATGATTTTTCTCTGGATTTCATTTTAAGAATGATTTTCTTCTTCTACAATCAATAAAGATATGTTTTCATCAAAAGACTCTATCTTGGCAGAATTCAATTGGCCATTTCAAAACCTTTTGGTGACACAATATTAATTAAAATAGTTTATGTTGCACCTAAACTGGAAAATGGGGCAGCAAAAATATCAGCAACTCAGAACACTTGTACTTTATACAGTATCATAGGGTACAGAGTAACCTCCACCTCCTTGAAGTTACCGTGTAACCCAATAAATTATTCTAAGCTTGCCAGAGAAGTGTCATTAGATGTTAGTCTGCTAGGTGGAAAAATTGAAAAGTGTGCAAACACTGTTTACATATTCTTGCACTTACTTTAAAGATTTCAACAAAAAATCAAAATAGCTGTATAAATATTTGGCTGACAATAACCAATGCGCATGAGCTAACAGAGCTAGTTTTAGATCACATTTAGCAAGATTCTATGCATATGCAAAGTTCATTTGAAAAAATACATAGCAAAAGTGTTCTTTCAGCCACAGAAAGTTGCTTAAGAAAAGTCAGGCCTTTTTGTTTTTACTGCTGCAAAATAATGTTTGAATGTTCTAACACTTAGAAGAACAGTTTGGAATCTAGAGAAATTACACACTGCTTAAGCACTGCAGAGTCTTAAATATAAGTGAATTACTTGCTTTTTTCAAAACCTTAAGCATACAAATACTATCACTTTAATAAACTTTGATGAAAATATTCAAACATTCACAACAAACTTGTCACCAAAAAGTGCAGTGAGAAGCCTTGCTGAGGTGGAGCTTTAATTAGACCTTTCGAAATTTTCTTACCAATTCTTTACTGAGAAGCACATGACGAAAGAGTGTTACCACTTGCTACTGAATGAAAGCTTTGATTTCTGCAAAATGGCCTCTTATTGACTTAAATAGAGACAGATTATTTTATATATTTTTATACACCTTGGGTAGTATTACTGAAAGATAATAGCTTCCCATACCAAAAAGTGTTGCTTTTCTGTGTCAGTAATGCTGCCTAGCTGACTTCAGCCAGGGAGACATTTATAGCCTTTAAAATAGTCAATGATTCCAACAGAACCTGATATGGAAGAAGAGGTCTACCAGGACAATTCTAATTGCAGATTTATGCCCTACGTAAACTGGAAAGAGTAGTCTACATCCAGACTTCATATAAATTTATGCAAAAGTCTTGTGAAATATACAACAGCATTTATATAATTATACAGAATATAAGGATTTTATAAAAAGGTAGCCATTAAAACCTACAGAATTCATTCTCATTTATCCTGGCTCAGAGCAACAAAAACAAAATTTGGTATAGAACTTGACATGTTAAACTTGAGAAACTTACCAAAAAAGTATCTTGAACTGAGAGTTATTAGATATGCATCAAAGCTTTAAACCCTTCAGGTTGCCTTCCGTACATGACCTTGAACTCATTTAATGAAAAAAAAAAAAAAAAAAAAAAGTCTGTTGATGAGAGAAAGATAAATGTTTTTGGTTTAGCCAAACTGTACTCGGAAGTGTTGAAACAATAAACAAAACTGAAATCAGATGCTAGGAATAAATCAACTAAGACATTTCACCAGACTTTGTTCTTTACATAGTGATGCAATTATTCCAAATTACAGGTGTAACCAAATGCTAATCAGTATCATTACCAAATTTTATGAACTTTTTTTTTTTTTTCCAAATAGTTTCATTTACCTATGCAGTCCTATCCTCTTGCAATAGGACATGCAACTGTTTAGTGTAAACAGTCCTCACTGATTTATTATATACATAGTCTAATCTTCTGAAGTGCAACAGGACTTTATTATAAAGCAGAATCAAAGTCCAAAACTGATTCAATGCATTGCAATGCAAGGATTACTGTCCTGTTTAGTGTAAACCTCTAGTTTTAACGCACAGAGAAAAAAAGAAAAAAACTGCTCTTATCCTGCAACACAATCCTACTAGCTAACACATTCTGAGGAAAGAGTTCACCATTGCAGCCATTTTTTTTGCAGTAAGCATTTTCATAAGACGCTTCTCTTTCAGTAGCCATTAGTGATGTGCTAAATTTAAGTAGAATTTTAAGAAAGCAGTTTTAGTGTTCCTAGCAATGATAAAACCATAAACACGGCAGAAACATGGACCCAGTGACACCATTAAGGTTTTAAAATGACTCCTCCCAACTGATTTCTTAACTAGGCAAGCTTCAATAAGCCCTAAGCAGGAACAAATTGGAAGAAAAAAAACGAGAAGTCATTCAATTCCTCTAAAAAGGTTCCCTCCTGCTGCCCAGCTGTGCATCTACTCAACGCGCACCACGAGACACACGGGAGCGCGGCCCCCTCCTCCACTGCCGCTCGCGACCGCGCGCCTTCACACGGCGGGGTAGGACACGGAAAAGAGCACATTCAAATGAGACACCTAATGCCAGGTGTTAAACTTTAATGAGACGTTATGTAGTTGAAGCTAAACAGGGGACCTAGGTGAGCTTTACGGGCAAAAAGTACTCCAAAAAACCTCCCAGAAACTTTGATGAAAACGGTTCGGGCGGGAGAGCTCGGCGGCGCCTCCGCGCAGGGCAGTTTCCTCACGAGGGAAGAGGCAGCCCGCGCCACGGCGCTCACAGCTGCGGCAGAGAGCGGCGGAGCCCCAGCTCCCCCCGGGCCCAGCCGCGCCGCTTCGCGGCGACACGCGGCCCCGGCGAAGCCCCGCGGCTCGCGGGGGAACAGCAAAGCTCTTACCTGCAGCGGCTCCCCGGGCACCGCGGGCGGCGGCAGCGCGAGCAGCGAGGCGCGGGGACAGGTCCTACCCCGCTCCGCGGCGGCTGCGCCCAGCCCGGCGCCCGCCCTCCCGCCCGCCCTGGCTACAGACCGGCTGCGACTGGCGGGAACCCGCTCTCCCTGCCGCGAGCCGCGTCCTCTCAGTGCCCTGCCAGCCGTTGCGGCGGGAAGGAAGAGAGGGGAGCGCGCAGCAGCTTTGAAAGACGGGGCCAAGTAACGGGAGGAAGGAGGGACACAGCAAAAAGCTGCGGGCGCCCCTGGGCTGAGGCGCCGCTCGCCTCCCCGCGCCTCGCCTCACGCCACGCGCTCCCCTCACGTTGCGCACGTGCCTCTGAGCCGGTCGCCACGCGGCGCGGCGCCCCGCCCAGGGCGGGTGCCACATGAGCAGCCGCCATCTTAGCGTCTCGATGCTTCTGCTGGGGGTTCGGCTGCGAGCGCCCTCGTTTAAATATCGAGCAAAGAGTATTTGTGCCTGGCGGAGCGCGGTGAGGGCTCAAGGAAGGGGAGAGTGGCTCTTCTGGGGGAAGGTCGCTGGTGTGCTAACCTCAGGTAGGCCCTAGTTAGGGGCTACTGGTTGGTTTATCCATTCTCTCCCCTTTTCTCTGGGAGGGTCTCAAACTGAATTGCAGGCGTGAGTGTTTGGGGCTAGTGAGTAAGGTATATCACAATGTAAGTGCTTTATGTTGTGAGGAATGTGTCTTGAACTTAGGCATTCTTTCATATCTAAGTTGAATTATGGAGTTGTGGGGATGTGAGGAGAGAGGGAGAAATGCAGTAGCATTCCTGATCTTTGAAGTGTTTACTGTACTTCATTTTGCTTATTCAGAATGTGGTCCTGAGAAGCAAGGAGTTGTAACAAGTCCTTATGTGGAGTACATCTAGAGAGTAGAGTATACATGTAAGTTCATTTTTATTGTTAAACTAGTCTATCAGAGCCCCCCAGAGATGTACTAACAAAGTTGTCACAGCCTTGTCAAAAAGTTTCTTTTGTAAGAATGCAGCTTCCTAAACCAGCTTGTCCATTTTTTTTTTCTTTTTTTATTCCTTTAAAACTTACCGGAAGATAAAGGAAATTTGGAAGACCTTGAGGGATTTAAGTGTATCTTTTGTGCTTATAGTGCTCCCATTTTGATATAATAACTAATATTATGGCTTAACCATGTACTATTTTTATTTTCATGTTATTGAGTTATTTCACATTTATGCAAGAATATAATACTTAAGAAGCCAATCTGAGAGGGAAAATATTCTGGAAGTGATTAATTTAGTTATAGTTTGAATCTGTAGACTGTGTATTTGAATTAACTGTCTAAAAGACATGAAAAATGTGTAGTGCCTGAAATCTTGAGTTATTTTTTTCCCTATTTTTTATTTTTGTTTTAACCGATTTTGTTGTTCACTTTTCAGTAAACTTAACTGCAATAAAGTGATCTTTTCAGCTGAGACTTGATATATTCACTTTATAAATAGCTTTATGTAGGCAAGTGATAAATTCTGAAAACAGAACTATAATATAAATGTTTAGATTACTTTTTTTTTTTTTCCACTACAGGTGAACCTTGTAATTAGTATTTTAGCTAAAGGCTTAAAGGAACCTTACTGGAGGAGTTCCTCTGGTAACTTTGGTGGTAGCCATATTGAAAGAAAAACTGAATGATCCAAGTCACCTTTAACATTTTTTTTTCAGAAAAGATGAGAAAGAGACTAAGCTATGGTTTTTGTAAGCAAAAGATGCTTATAAAGAAAATGAAATAATTATATATGACTGAGTAGCCTAAAGGATAGACCAGATTTTGCTAGTACTTTTTATCTTTTCTTAGGATCTGTGCATTTTGCTGTGAACCTAAAAAATGAGTTTGACAGCTGTTCCTTAATCATTGATAGGTGAAGGTTTCCGTAGGAAGAACTGTCACATACAGTTTAGCACAATTTGACACGAAAGGAAAGTTGCTCTTAAGTTCTTAATTGAATATTGCTCTCAGAAAGGATCAAGAAACTATGTGGCTTCTCTTTTGCTTTTCAATGCCCCATTAGTTATCTTGTGAAAATAAACCGTTTGACAAGTTTATCTATAAATAATATAACATTAATTTAGTATATCTGTATTTACTTAATAAAAATATTGATTACTGATAAAAATATTGATTATATCATGTACAGTATTTGTTTTCAAATATTAAAAATTATCCTAAATGAGTTTGTTACATTCCCAATCTCTGTAGTGTAAAGCATTGTATTTTAGAGTGGTTTGATTTGTGTATTTTTAATGATATAAAGTTTTAATATAATGTGGCTGTGGTAGCATCCCAAATTACTACTGTTTTTTTTTTTTTTTTAAATACTGAGGCTATCAGAAAAAAAAATCCCAGAAAACACAACTTTTGTCTTCTGTTTTCATATTTAATCCATTCATTTTTGAGTGCAAGTAAACAACTGAAAGAGTTAAAATAGACAACTCATTAAAACATCATTTGTACGATAGTGGCTTTACATGGACTGTATTATTCTGCAGTGGTGATGCTGGACCAGTTTCCCAGCATTGAGACAGTTCTCTTATATGTTTTAACCCTGATTAGTGATAATTTAGCTTTTATGAAATAGATACAAACCAAGGGTGGACATGCGTAAAATACTCACATACAAGTGTGCATCACTGGCACTGAATCAATTTTTTCCATTATTTCCTAAGTTAAACTGATGTAATTTCTGTTGAAAGTGTTCAGGACAAATTTCAAACTGCAATCTAGGCAAAAAAAAATTCCATGGAATTAACTAAAAATTGGATTCACAAATTCTATTTTTCTAAAAAAAAAAAAAAAAAACCTTTCAAAATAATCACATAATTTATTTTAGGATATCACAAGATGTTTACAATAACATATCTTGAAGTTTAGGATCTCTTGGATGTGTGTTTTTTCAAGCTTAAGTTTCATGTTTTCAACCATATCTTCAACATTATAAAACTTGGGTATTTGCTTGTTTTAAGAAGGGGAGATTTTTAAATGCTTCAAGAACAGAATCTAGAATTCTAAGAATAATGCCAAAATCCTGGACCTGTGTTAATTGTGGGAGTGAATTGGTATTGAAACCATTACAATAATTTTTACATATTTCTCAAACTGTTCATCTGATTATCAGATTTTTCTGTGAAATGTTCGCTTGGTGGTTTCCCTTTCTCCTTTAGCCTCCTGACTAAAGACCTAAGCCTTTAGTCATCTATGAAAAAGGGATGTTTCTAGTATGAAAAAAGATCCAGACAAAAAACAGACTTGTCAGCTTACCTTTCAAGATGTTCACTTAGTTTGCATCTAAAACAAGCTGTAAAACTCACCTTGTCTCAAAATGTAATTTTGAGTATTCCACCTGACACCTGGTAGAGAAAGGGAGAACATGCACAAAGAATGTTAATCAAAGCTGACCATGCCCTTGAGCTCAGTAGAGTTTGCTTCTTTGCTGTGGAAAAGGGGGATTCTTGCCTTGGCCTGCTGGACACTTGCAAGGGATGCAAGGACAGTTCACAAATGCAATGCTACACTAAGGAGAAGAGTGTAGAGAGTTAACAATGTAGGCAGAGGAAAGCTTTGTTTTGAAGGAATAAAGTTTTGTTTCTCCTTACCCCCAGAAAGTCTTTATGCCCCAAGACTAGAGTTTTCAGCTCCTAATTGCTGTAGTTCTTTTGGCATTATTTTCACATGCTGTTATTGAGGACGTGTTGGCTTTATAATTTCAGATTTGTTTGTGATTTTTTGCCTGGCATGCAAAACATTTGATTTCATTTTGTCTAAATATTATTTATAGCAGTCAGGGTAGATGTGAATTTTAAGGTATTTTGAGAATTTTTGGTGTTGAAGAAGACATATTTTGGCTGTATGATCTGTGTGCTGGTTGGAGATACTCTCTCCCATACACAAGCATGTTCCATTTTAGACTTTGGCAGTAGACTTGTCGGTCATTGTGTAGCTAACTTCTGTTGTCAGTGACTTGCTTTTTATCATCTTTTAACTTGATAAAAATATTGAATTCCATTGAACATGTCTTGAGATCTATTAATAAAAAGCACTTTGGAAGATCTTTTACTAATGTAAAAAATTGGGTCTTTTTGGATCCAGAATTTTGTCCCTGAATGATCCTGTTTTAAGGAGAAACAAGCTCAGCTGTTGAAGTTTCAGGCTGTTGAAGGATTTCAGTTTCATCATAATTGTTGCAACTAAATAATTACTTTCCACACTCTCTTCAACTCCCTTTAAGGGCTTTCCCCTCCATGTGAATAGGTGGCAGATTAACTTGAATAAAGTAAAATATTTATTTGCCCTCAATTAGGAATCAAGAGATGTCCTTGGGATGAAAAACAGCAATTAATGGTTAACAACATTGTTGAAAGGTGTCATGTGCTGAAACATGAAACAGCATTAGCTTAGATTACATAAAGCCAGAGTTGTCAAGGACTGAGAATTTATTGTGTTATATATAATGTGATGAAATATTGATGAAAAATGTCACTTTTCATGCTTTTCAGTGGAACTGTTGTTTTGCAAAGATAAACTATGGTTATCTTCTCTTCTGGATAGTTCAGGATTCTATTAATTAAAACACTGCTTTTATGAGAATAAATGTAATTTCACAAATTGCTGTGATGTGTGCAGGTGAGAAAAGGTCCTACTTACAGTTACATTCTGGAATTAAAGCAAGGAAGTACTTTCAAAAACAGAATTCAATCTCTTTTCATCTTTTACCAAATTTACAAACTATAGTTTATTGTGTTTTTTTTTTCCCAAAGAATAACAATGCTGTAGCTTCTCAGTAGGGTACAGCAGTACCTTACAGCAGTGGGCTATTTTGCAATATTATTAATTCAAATTATAAAAATATATGTTTGTCTATTTACTGTATTTCTTGAAAAGTATATGTAATTCTTACACTAAGACACTAGAGGGAGCAGAGGGAGCAAATTATCTTCTTCCGCAAAAGATATTTAATTTGATTTCTTAAGATACCTAATTGGAAGAAAAGATTGTTTTCATGAGATACGCAACATCTTTCATAATTTCAAAGAGGAATAAAATGTCTGTAGAAATAGTGAATTCACAGTGAGTAAGCTGATTATACTGAATAATTTTACTTTGTTCCTATGCTGACTTTATACCAGTTACAATGTTAGGGTGGTCTTGGGTATACTGGAGGATACCGCAGAAGGATTTCTGATAGCCCCCCGAAGTCAACATTCTGCCACTCTCCAGCTGATCGTTTTGCCTCCCTCCCCCTCCCCTCCCACCCCCCCCCGAGAAGTTTCTTAGGAAACAAGTTTTGGTGTATGTAACAATTAAAAAAGGCATGTTGTAAAAAGATTCCTATGCACTGCTGATACGAAAATGTCACTTGTGCAGCTTTTCTCTTGAAATCTTCACTCCAAAAAGTCGTTGGTGTCCTTCAGAGCAAATTAGAATCTAGCCTCGAAGTTTCTACATGTAAAGTGAAATTAGTCAGGAAGACTGTGTGCATTAGAGTGTAAGCAACACAAATACAAGAGACAGGAAAGCATCCTTTTCCAGGGAACTTTCAACATTCAATTCCTGATTTTATGTTTGATTGGGGCTCTAGTGACCTAAGCTTCATTTGAGAATTTTCAACTTCCCAGATGTGCTTACCCAAATATAAAAGGAATCAAAGCTTAACACCTTGTATTGCTCCTTAGTTATAGCTGTGAATGAGCACAGTTGAATTTGAGTGGCAGCAAGCAATTTTACACAAATCATACAGATAAGCAAAGCAGCTAACATGAAGGAAAAAAAGAACTTTATAAAATCACAGTTAGATTCTCAAAAGCAAAACAATTTTTACTTCGAAAGTATATCTTTCCATTTTTTTAAGTAGCTTCTGATCTACCGATTGATCATTTAATGTTGGTGGAAATGATGTTGGGGGAACCCAACTGCAAGACTTTTATGGGACGTGTGGCTGCAGTGGTCTGGGTAGTTACAAAATGGAGGAGGCAGAGCATGGGGTTGGCTGAGAACACTACCCAGCTCATGGGCTGTAATCAGAAGTACTGGACACATTCTGTGCCCAGAATGTATAGAGGTGTAGTGGCTGCTGGTTTGTACATAATCAGTTCCTCTTTATGCAAACTAGTAAAAATGCTTATCTCTTTTTGCAGTGTTCTTCATGAAAAGATTCCAAAACTAGATGGATATTAACTTGAACACTACCTTGGAGGGACAGGTAATTGATAGTTCTTCAGTTTTTATGAAATGGAACCAAGGAAGAGCAATCTGAAGTGATGTACAGAGTTCATACATAAAAGCTCTCAGTTCTAGCTTGACTCAATTAAGTTTCCTAAGCTTAAGACCTTAAACTTAAGAATCATAGTTTTGTCTAGATATTGATATTGAGTTATTCAGAACTCCAAGATTTGGGTCACTTCTATAACATATTTATAATTATAATTAAAATAACATTTTTCTCTAATAGAATAAGAGAAATACTGCCAGACAAAGCTAGTAACCTTCTAATTCCAGTAAATATAACATGTAAGATTGGTTGAATATGAGAATGTGACAAGTTACTTGTATCTGTGTGTGTTAAACTTTTTTTTTTTTTTTTTTTAACTATTCCTGTGGCTTATTTTTGTTGATTTCTAAATCTTAGTGGATAGATTTTTCATTAAAATTTATCTGTATATACTTGATAGCTAAAAAAAAGTATGTTAAAAGAATGACAATTCGTTTGCTTTTTGTTGAAAATAGGGTAAGCTGGGCACATCAAGCCCATTTGTCAGAATGATCCTTGTGAAACCCAGAACACATTAACTATTGTCCTTAGCCAAGTTGTGCTTCTCTTTTGGAGGCAAGGACTGAACTCATATAGTTTGAAGTTCCTATCCCCGGTATCACTTGCAGTTTCTCAATGTCAGAGATCAGCTGACTAATTTTCTGTGCCTTGTATTGCTTTGTCGAAGTATCTCTTGGTAGTGTATTTTGTTACTGAGTTCATTTGAATCTTTTATTACTTATGGAGTCTCCTAAAAATTACAGCATACATCTTAAGATGTTCAATCTGTATCTGTAAAAGGTGGAAGTAAACTAGCTAGCAAGAATGACTTCTCACGCTGGCTTCTGTTTTAAGGCAATGATTAACTTCAAAGGGAGAGCCAAAAACAGTTCATCTTTAGAGGTGCCTCACATGTTGCTTCATATGCTAGTTTGAGGTAACTATGAAGGTTTATCAGATGATACTACTTTTATTAATTTGCAAAAATCTAAGGAACTCTTTTCAAGAAGGCAACTTTAGGAGAAGATAGAATGCTGGGATTCCGAAAGAATAAGTTCTTTAGAAATAGAAATGTAGGGAAAGCGAGGAATTTGCTCTTGCACTAATATTAATTTAATATTATTACTATTTATTTAAAATTCTTTTATCTGCAAGGATTGTTTTCACTTTTTTCCTACAAATTTTAAAATGTCACTAGGCTAATTTGTGTTTTGCTGTGAGTTGAGAGGTCATCTTCCACCTGTTTTTGCAATCAGTATTAAAATGTGCCCTCTTCCTTATTTTCTATATTGTATTGAAATGGATGTGTTCATGACCATGTTTGTTGTATTGCACATATCCTGTAGAGAGAGAATTTCCTGAGAAGAACAATAGGAGTTTTCATGCCAAGTACATAAATCATTAGTCTCAAATCTCCTTGCTTTTCATGACATAACAGAATGATGTTGATAGGCTTCAATTTGCTAGTATGTGCTGTGGAAGTTCAAGTATAGGCGCAAATCCTCACTAGAAAAAAGCTGTATGTAGTTTCACAGAAACAGAAAAGATAAATGATACTTTTCTTTAACATTGGATGAGAATTTGGATCACAAAATTGCCTACACAGAATCACAGAGTGGTTGAGGTTGGAATCTGTTGGAAGCTAATCATTGCAGTGTGTCAGGTATCAGCTGACGTATCGTGATTGCTCTGTTGTTTTGAAATACAGTGACTTTGAAAGTGTGGATAGTTTTTGCTGTGGTTTAGAGAAATGCAAGGCAAGTGACACCTTTTTTCTTTTTCAATGCAAGACCTTGATTCTGAGTTTGTCTGCAAAGTAGGGATATTTTAATTCCAGTGAAGTTATAGGACTAATTGTAGTATCAGAAATTAGTCAAATGGTAAAAGCAGAAAGGAAGAGCGCTAAGGAGGACATGACCAAGCAGCAGGGTACTTACTTGAAAGTACCGAAACTTTTAGCTTGTGAGATGTACTTGCTATCTGGCAGCTTCTGCGTTCATGCCTTTTACTTAAACCAGACCTGGACACAGCTTGTTCTAGCTCACTACTTTCCGTTACTCTTTTGTTAAATATCATAAGCACTTTTATTTGGAAAAAGGAGCATTTACACATACCATATTCTCAACTGATGGAGTGACCTTCTGCCTCTGTTCTGTTCTCTGTATACTTCATACTTTCAAGATCACTGTACATACATATTGATATATTTATTTCATGCAAAAGTAAGTTTTTGGGGTTTTTGTTTTGTTTTAAGGGATCTTTTCTAAGAAAATAATACTTGCATGGAATATAACTTCGTTGCTGTTTTTGTAAATATCCTTTTTGTCTCTTTCTTCTGCTCATGTTTATAGACTGAATTATTCCTGTATCTAATGACTTAAGTCATAATTTCAGAATAGGTGCCTTTTGGATGACAGATGCAGTAATACTTGGCACCCCTTGAACAAGCATGTAGCTTTTGAGGGTGTTGCAGTCAGAGACCCCATCAGAGAGTAGGAGAATCTCAGGATTTCACATCAAGGGTCCTAGTATCTGCACTTCAGTGGTGCTTCAGTTCATAAAGCATATTAAAATTCAGCTACTGTTTCCTTGTGTTCAATATTTATTTATGATTTATTTTAGAAAAATAACCCTATGTTTAACTGTAACTGATACAGTAAAAGAAGGGTGTCCTGAATGTTTGGACCTGTGAATAAAAATTAAACCTTCCATATTCCACTTCAGATGCTTTGAATGTATTAAAATCAAAGTGTAAGAACTTAAGAGCATATGTCCTTAATGAAATAGTCCCTATGAGTGGGTGTTACTGCTGGCAGAAGTTACACTTAGAAATGTATTTAGCCTAGAGATAGTTGCATACAGTAGATAGCAGGTGAGGAAATAACTGTATTTTCTCTTCTCCGATCTCAGCAAATATACAGGAGGAGGAAGAATTTGTCATTGGTCTTCACCGTTCCATCAATTGGCTGGCTTTGGTCCATGTGGAGCATGGGCGGAGCATGCAGGAAAAGTGAAGCACACGCAGTGAGGAAACGGGGAAAAAAGGGAAAACTAATCCTCACCAAGCCAACTACTTTTCTTTATTTCTAAGAAAAATAGGATAATTTTGTTCTCTAAAAAAAATTTCTACTGGAATGGAGCTTCTCTGTATAAAAGGTAGGTTTTTCTTACTAAGCAAGCTTCTGCACAAATGTGATAAATGTTTAGTAGGCAACTATGGAAAGCTGTAAAGCCTAGTAAACTGCAGATGTCACCTGGTAGTTAAAAAGGGTGGTGGTATTTCTTGCAGTGCCTCTTTCAAGAGAAGCCAAGAGAGTGCATTCTGTAAACTGTGCAGAGCGGTTGAACTGCAGTGTTTGGAGTCTGCTAGTGGCTCAGTGAGAATGTTCAATGGCCTCTCCCCATTTGCCTTGAAAGTGAAAGTTTCTCAGAGTTTGAGCCACGCTAGAATCATTCAGGTTCTTAGATAAACATCCTGCAAATACAATACAATTCCATAGAATGCTTAGGAACGCTAAGCCAAAGATAAAAGCAGGAATAAGAAAAATAAGGTAGGTGATGGTAGGCAAGTGGAAAGGGAATCAGAAAGCAATGGTGAACTTAGGGGACCTGGCAGACCTGACCATTGCAGACTGAAAATTTTTCTTCTTTTTCCTTATTATTTGGTAATATCTGCATCCTAAATGTAACAGTTAAATGGTATGCATAAAGATATTCTTGGAGGAAGAATACCTTTTTAATTTACTCCAATTACCTTATTTGGCGCAATTGGAGCAATTAGCTTAATTGCAACAAATTACCTATACCTTAAATTTGCTCCAATTTAATTTCTGTAGGATGACAGAACTGTGCCATTCAATTCAACCCTCAAGTAGCTTGCATGCCTTGATAAGGTAGCAGAACTTAGAGATTATATTTTTTAAAAAAAATCTAATTTTGTGAAATGTAGTCATATACTTGATCCAAAATGATCATGAGTAGATTTTGGTTAAGTATTGTGACAGTGTGAATCACAGTACTGTTAGCTTTGGGGCACTTTTCATCAATGAAAGCGATACAGCATGGTGGAATTCAAATCTGTGAAAGTCAGAATTTGGAATGTTCCTTTTTTAGTTGGTAAAGTGCTTACTGTGACGTGTCCTTTAACAGTCGCATTAAATATGTAATAATGAACTCTTTATAGGATAGAAACAAGTTTAGACGATGAGCAATCGGTGAGCCTTCTGAGTGATTGCTCTGCAGTTCTATTGAGAAGAATTTTGAACTAGCTTACTGCGATGATGGATGGTATATTTTCCTCCCTGGTTACCTGCTTTATGTTTTGCCTTTTCTGTTGTATCCACCTAGTTAGTAAAATTTTGCAGTGTCTGTAGAACAGACAGTTCAGTATAAATTGAACATTAACCAGTTCGTAAAATATAAAAAATGATAGCATTACAAAGCTAGTGGATTCTGCAATACAGCTTTGGTTTTCCTGGGAATTAAAAGGTTTTAGACAGAAAATTGATTCCATGTATATGTTTTTTCTCTTTCTGCAGAGGTTTGTAACATTTAGAAAGCTATTTTTGTGAGCTTTGGGACCGTTAAGTAATTATTGTTGCTTATCAGCTAGAGTTCAGACAGTTTGCATCAACACTAGTGACTCTTGCGTTTATGTGAAACTACCTTAACTAAGGTGAATCTGGGCCTTAGAAGATGACAGTTTTCCTAAAGCATAAGGGGAGTACTCATACCCTACTGTTAATTCAGATGACCTTGCTCTCTCTTTTGAACTTCTATTAGAGGCCACAGCCTCTTCAAAGTAGCACAAATACAAAGAAAGAATATAAACAGCATGATTAAGAGAAGAGTACACCTGTCAAAGGCACAGCTGTTGAAATCCCAAGGCAACTAAGTTAAGAGCGACAGAGCCATTGTCCTCCAGAGTCATAGAGTTTTCAGGCACAACATGTTGACAGTGGTGGGCGCTGTCCTTTTGCAGTTTGAGTTTTAGCTGTGTGATCTACTAATAGAACTCTTAAGGAGTGAGAAATTTGCTGATTGCTGAGTAGTCTTGCTTTTCGGCTATGGTGACAGGAAACATTAAATGTTAATGGATTATTAAAGCTCTTGTTTTAGCTTCTTGTCTGGCTGGCACAAAACTGTTAAGCTTTCATGGTAAGTTTTCATGGTGTTCATCTCTTTTCAGCTTATAATCAAACATCTCAGGAAAATTGGCTTCTAGCTGTATTTCAAGGTCATACTAATTTTTATCTGCTCAGAATGACTAAATATTGATCCACTCATTTTAGAGTGGATCTACCTTTGTGCATATCATTTTAGCCCCGCAATGAATTGATACCTGGGAAACCCCATATAGACATAATTCTGAATGGTGCTTCAAGTCATGTACCATATTAATGTGGCATTTTATTCCTTACGTATTTGTTGTAATACCAGAGAACACAGATGTAATGATACTTACAGAGCAAGCATGATTTTCTGCAAATCATTTGTAAATGGTTCAAAATTATATACCATGACTGTTTTTATGCAGTCCCTCTTTATTACAGGAGTCATGTCTAATGTACCTAACGGGAATTAATGTTTATCACAGACAGTGTTGCCACTTACGAGGCACTAAATTTTATTTAGTTTTGATGACATCTTACCTCAGATCGATAGCCTTCCCAATACAATGTCTGGTCATAATATTGGAAGCACTGGCAGATGTGAAGTTGAATGGGTTATTTTGCATAAATGCATAGGCTGGATTTGGGAAATACGTTTGTTTTTTGGAACTGCTTTCAGTTTCGTTCTCTGCTTTTCTTGTGCCTGCGGGGTGTATATGGTGGGGGAATACACTGAAGGCCAGATCCAATGGAAGATTTTTGTGTTTGAAATGATACTTCTGTGTATTTGCCTCTTGGCCATAGAGGAATCTGAACTCCAGAGGTCTCAAAATGTTTATTTAACTTTTTTAGTGCGTGCCCAGAACTGAAGCATTTAGGGGCTGAGCAGCTCCTTGTCCTCATTCAGTCCTAGCCTGTTCAGAATTCAGTAGCTGAATAGTCTATCAAAGTACAGCAAAGAGCTCTGCCTGCTAGGTATCATCTTCTCTTTGTGTAATATCTTGCTATGGAGTTGGATTTTTTGTTTTGTTTTGTTTTTGTATTTAGCAATATTCTCTCCCAAGTATATTTCTGTTTCAAATTGTTCTCAGTCTTTTCTAAAATTTATGTAAACTGTTATCACCATACCACTTTCTTTGACAAGGAGTACCCCAAATAAGTTCAAGTAACTTATTAGAGGTTATTTAAATTTACATCTTCCACATGCCAGAAAAGATAGATGTTCCTGACAATTGTGTGCATATGTCTATTTTCTGGTGGAAAAGGATACATTTATACTATCATTCTGGTTTTGGTTTGCAAGTAGTTTTCTCCATTTCTACTCTATTTGTGTCACAACGCAGCTTCAGATGCACAAAAATCTAATTTCTTTCCAAGGAAAATCAGGTGCACTCCAGAAGTACGTCTAATCTACTCCAGCTATTATTGAACATGCAGTCTGAACATGCGGGATGACAGTAGACGAGTTTGAGGCATATATAGAATGAGTATTGGGTTCTGAACACTGCTTTCATTCTACCGATGCTCTCCAGTTGCACCACTTCAGTAACAAATGTTTCCAGTAACATTGGAGCACATCTTCCACTCCACACATTTGCTTCCTCATAAATCCACTAACAATTTGATGGATCATTATTTCTATTAGAGGCAAATGTTTGATAGGAGAAAATGTCAATGCAAACACTAAACATGGCGCACAGCAGTGCTTTTCATTTGTTGCTAGTGTTTTGTATAAATTACTGCTGTAGCAGTAATAATTGCAATACTAACAAGCATGGTTTATTGTGTATAATTATTATGAAAGATACTTGCATAAGTTGCATAGACTTCTCCAAACTTTTCCCTTAAGATTTCTAAGGAATCATATTATCTTAATAAAAATGTGAACCAAATTGTGATTAAAGAACTAATTTTCATTTATAATGATGGATTCTCAAAACTACTGAAATCCTTTTCTTTAATAAAATACATTGGCAAGAGTAATAAGTATTAATGGAATATAATCAATCACTTTTTCTTTATATAGTGAAAAAAGGAAGATTGAATGAAGCAGCTGGTAAGTCTGATTTCTCTTTAAATTTCTGTTTTATGGATATTCTGCTTTTTTATTGGAAAAGAATATATGTATCGTATTAAAGAAGCATTTAAATCTAGGACTGTTAACACCCTTTTCATCAAGACCTCATTGTAAAACAACAAAAGATGGAGAAAATTAACGATGAAAAACAGGTTGTGCACTCACGCTGTTACTTTCAGTTGCTGATTATTATTGCCTCACAGATTAGTGCTATTTAAATGATAGTAAAAAAAAAAATTCATTAAATTCAAATTTATTTCATTAAGAAGAAATTTTACCGGATCTGATGACCTAACTGCATATTAAGTTGAGAGAAATTGTTTTGAAAATAAACAGAATGCTGCATTTAGCATTTCCACAGTGAGGAGGAGATGGTGCCTGAGGTTCCCCTGTTAGGAAATACATAGGAAAGCCCAAACATAATTGACTAGTAACTATACAAATCAGGTATAGGCCCTGTACAACAAATATCAGTGAATCAAGCTGCTGAGGACTCTGTAATTCTGCCTCAAGGACCAACATTTAGTCAAAGAGTGGAGAACAAAGGTTTTACTTAGCCAGAAGTTTCTCACACATAGATGATAAACTTACAGACTTCAAAATCTATGCAAATCCATGTTTTCTAGCCACTATATTTAAATGAGCCCTGCAAATTGTTTAAAGTTATCCTCTGTGAAGTTATCTGAACCAGCACAGGGTAAGCCACTTTGGTGGGACAGGATACTGCTAGTTCTCTTCAAAGTGTGACCATTAGCAGCTACTGTGAAAGATAGACTGAATGTGTGTGTCATTATTTATCTCTTTTCCTCTCTGCCTCCTTTTTCGTTAAATTCCTACTGATATCTGAGATTCCACAGCCCTCAGTAAATGTTACATTTTGTTTATTCTCTAGAGGTGATGATTTATAAAAAACTACTTATCAAACAGAATGGTTTGTTCCAAAATGAGTAATTTTTAATAGACCTTTGAATGTTCTAGTTAGAGGACTTCAAAAAAACCTTTCTCCCTTGATACAACTCTTGAAATCTGAGTAAGAAGGTGAGTTAGTAGTAAAGTAGTGAAGGGAGACAACTAGATTCCGAGCGAGCTGCTTAAGGAGTAAAGAACTTCTGGAGAAGTAACCATTTAAAAAAGCAAATGACAGAACTTCAGGAAGGAGAAGACAGTGCAGCTGAGAAAAGACAGAAGGTGATCAGATTTGAAAGCGGGTGTGATACATTCTTGTGACATAGATCATGAAATTGTCAAATGTGAAAAATTACAGAGTTGAAAGTGAATGTAATAGAGATATTTTTCATGATAGTTTCATTTGTCTGTATTTGGCCAGTCATGGTTGCATTTAAAGGAGATGAGTTCTAATTTTGTGCACAAAGGTTGTTGTGATTTTTATTGAAAATATGATCTAGGTGGCAATGTTAAATGGCTGGAGTTAAATACAATAGGTTTCAGCCAAATGAAACTCAAAGCAAAAACAAATTCTGCAACTAGAAGACATTTTGAAAAGCTCACTTTTTATTTTCCCTCAGTTACACAGAATGAACGATGGGATAATATGTGAATTACATATTGTCGACACCATTTATCATAAATAAGTCATCAGACTTAAAAATCTATGTTGACTTTGTCAATAATTTGTTCAGTAAGAACAAAGGTATATTTGAGAACACTGGTACTCTGAGTTATAAAAAATAAACAGATAACATTGATCGTTTTTTATTTGAAACAAGTAGTTCCTATTACATATCATATTTTTAGTCTTTGTCAAATATTATCCTTAGTTGGAATCAGGAAGATGTACGTACAGGGTGTAAAGAGCTACCTCTTTCCCCTCATGTGTTTTAACTGCGATGTAATTTGATGCAATCTGTTCAAGAACTCATTGTAGGCAGGAACAGCTCTCCTCAGTCTGGATGCTTGACCTGTGGGGGATACAGATAGCTCAAAAAAGACTTGTGTACTTGGCCACACTTAATATATATAGTTGATAAAGAATTCTTCTAAAAAAGTCTCTTTTTTTAAATATCAGATTTGATCCAAGTGTAAGATGCTGGAGGCTAATGGAAGATGTGCTTCATGCAGGCAAGCTGAGAAGCTCTTCAGATCAGCCGTAGCCGTTAATACTATTGTGATAGTGCACCATCTTACACAGTGTATATATACTTTCTGTATGAGCCCTAGAGAGTGGTGCTTTCCCTTAGTTCCATCTTTTAAAGCCAAGGATATTTTAATGATATGCTTTCAAAAATCATTGGGTTTATTTGGGTGTGCTGATTTGTTCCAATTCTGTGACTAGTAAACTGTGCATGCGAAAGCCAGTTCTAACAAGGTTCACTAAGAAAGCTGTGAAAGAGCCTTATTACTACCAGTGTGGCTTCACCTTAATTGCGTGTAGGCTCTGATTAGCCAATCACCAATATTGTTGTATTGCTTGACAGCAAAAATAAATCTTAATTTGTATAAATGGAGTTTGTACTGATTTCATGCAGTATTTGTCAAGGAAGATTGATAAATGTAAAGACGCCCTATCTTATAGCTGATTCCCGAAATGCTTGCTCACATTTAGGGTGAGCAAAGTTCTTTCACACCTGTGACCTGTGATCAAAAGGGATTTTTCCTGTTATAATCCCATTAGATGTAGTAAGGATTTTTTTGTTAAGTGCACAGATTTGAGGCACCTTTGAATGTGTTGTATAGTTTCAAATTAAATCTGTACGGCTGTAGAGTTAAATATGTCTAGCTTCTAGATCAATAACAAACAAGGAATATAACTGAACGTCATGGTTGCTTCTTTTCAGGTACATTCCACACCTATGTTGTTTTAAAAGTCCAAAATTTAAAAAGCACTACAATAGACAGAAAAGGAAGTCAGCCTTGCTGGGAACAGGACTTTATGTTGTAAGTAGCAGGTATCAATAGCTTGTTTTGCGTCTTCACTCTATTTAGATGGTTTAGAACAATTAATAACGTCTGAGACCAAATACAGGCTGCAAAGACAAGAAGAAAGTATACAGTTCAGAAATATCATCAGACTAGTACCAAGGACCAAAAGAAAAGTCAGTTTTAAAGGCTGTTCAGCCATACTGCTAACCAAAGCCAGTAGCCAAGAAGAAGAGGAAAATATTTTGTGTCTGAATTCTTTATTTTGTTTTTATCTCGTGGGAATCAAGGAATGCTAGGAGAGAGCAGATCTCAAATTTATTCTCATGCAACTTCATTTTGTTTTAACTGATTTTTTAGGAAGTATGTTTTATCTGTCCATCTATTTGTCCATATTAACTTGTACTATTTCTTATCTCTGCTTGGAGATCTTTGTCCTCTTTTGATTCATCTCTCCATCTTGTTATCCATTCTTTGTTCTTTTTCTGTTCTCAAGAGCATTATGTACCCTCCGTGGCCAGATGGGTGCAGATATGTACATACTGACTAACATCCAGAGGAACCTTGCTTTCAACTGTCGATTTCAAAGCAATTTAAAAGAATTGAATATTTAATCACACAAGATGTAGCGATAAGGCACTGATCTCTACTTTTTTTTTTTTTTTTTTTTTTTTTTTTTTTTTTTTTTGCTTGGTCTCTCCCTCTGCCTTTTTTAACCCCTCCCTTCCATCTGTGCCTGGATTAGGAGCTTTTCAAATGTCATGCAGCTGATTTCTTGGAGTGCTGCAGTAGACTATTAGCTTGCTTAACTAAAGACACTGATTAACTGAAAAATAAATATTTTTTTTAAATAATTTGTATTAAGTTAACATTTATATCATCATTTTACTCCATTTTATGGCTAGATGTGAAAGAGCATCAGAGGTATTCAAAATCATCTAACATGAACTGAAGCTTAACTTAAGCTCTTTCTTCTCCACTTCCAGTCTTTGTGTGTGTCAAGCAGACTGTTTAGAGCCACTGCCTAAGTTAGCTGGAGCATCCTCTCTGAGAAGACTAAGGAACATTATTCTTGATATCAATAGGTAGCCTTTATACATGCCGTTCTCTCACTGCAACTGTGAATTGTGTCATGTTTTGTGTAGAAAAGTCATTGCTACCTAATATTGTAGTAACAATTTTCTAGCACGTTATTGATCTGAGTGTAGTTTTATAAGACATGAGGGGACTTTGGGGGACAATATAATAGTATATTATTCAGTAGATAATTAAATTTCATCATTTTCCTTTTTTCCTTTAGTGCGAGAGGCGTTCTAAAAATATCTCAAAATGTAACTTATCTGTCAGTTTTTCTAAGGTATTCATTAAAATACTTAATAGATTTGCATTTCTGCTGTAAGTGCTGTCCTTTTACTCATGCTACACATAAATGAGTTTTCTACAGCATCAGGGAAAATCAGCATTTTTTAAAGTTTATTTTCTGAGTTTGCAACGTAAAAGTTGCTGAGAAATATTGAAGTGCTCCTCTAGCATGGTCTGAAGTAAATAAATTTAGTTAAAAATTGGACAAATTATTTTGAGCTTGTTTTAGCTTCATCTACTGCTTACTCAACTATACAACAGTGCAGATTTTTTAAAAGACATTATAAACAGACTTTTACAAATACATTTATATAGACTTTTTACACATTTTAGTCCATTTTGAGGGGAAAAATGTTTCATTGAATACAAAGCATCAACTTTTGCAAAGACACATATTATTTAAGGTTTAATATAGTCTTAATTGTCCATTTACCAGTACAGCAGTATTAAAGTTGGAGTTGAACAACATCTGAAGCAAGAAGTTTCCAATGTGTCTCCCTCTATGTATTTGTAAAAGGAGAATAAAAGGGGTTGAATTAGATTTTGTTTTCATTATAGCTGTTTAACCACAAGTATAGGGGTGAGAAAAACTGGAGCCAGCCGGTACAACAGTGACAGTGCAGGTCACTTTAGGGCTGTCCCAAGGAGACTGGTGTCCTGTGTATGCAATAGAAACTCCATATGCAAGAGCTCAGGAGAATCTGAGTCACATGCACTTTCCTGGTCCTCTCTGTTATATCCAATAGGTACAACTCTTGTAGCAAGGTAAAGCTCCTGATAATTGGGAGGTCTGAGCCATGTATTTCCAGCAGAATTGTTGCTCTCATTAGTTTGCAGGAATCATCCTGAGGATTTGGTTCCTGAGATTTGGCCCATCATCATATTGTGTTCATATTGTGACAGTTATTTCACAATTTTTGAAAACTAAACCACTGTGTTGTAATTCATGGTATTATGAAATAGTAGTTGGGACTGCATTTCCATCTTAATGTTTTATATATTTTCAAATCTCAATGACATATTTTTATATTTGTTTTTAGTGAAATCAGTGCTGATGAAAAGGGATTCATTATAGAGCTGTGGAAGAAAGGCTTGCTCTGGGATAGCATTTTAGGCATTTTATGGATTCCCCTTGCAAATGTGGAGCATGCCACAGATGTAAGTTGACTTTCTGTGAGAATTTACAAGACTTGGAATGAAATCCAGTGAATTTAGTCTCTACAACTACTGTAATGACATGATTATTGTAAAATTTTCTCGCTTCATTCAGGCTGTGATATTAAAACCGAGTGCACAGGTGATTGTTAGTCATGTAACTGTATCAGTGTCAGCTGATAGGCATTAGTCAGATACCCTGGAGTAATGGCTTCCATTCTGAATGAGCTGTAATTCAGTAAGTGTCTTGAAGTTCATGGGCACTCAGTAATTACTAAAGGCAGAGGCAGTTTTGTTTATGTGATTAGAGCAAGGGAACTGCAAATTGAGGCTTCTGACCTGTATCTTTGTTGTGTGACCTTAGGTAAATCCTCACTAAAATGGGCATAATGATGTTCTGTTGCTCTGGGGAATTGCCACAGTTTTAAAGAGGAAAAGAGAAATTTGTTCCATTATAGCAAGGATGAAATTAATAGTAAAATGGGAGCAGGGAGAAGAATGCATGGAAAAAAATGGGTCAATCCCAAGGGGTATTTTGTGTCCCAACAGTCACAGTTGGGCGTGAAAATGCTTTGCTAAACAGGTGTGCTTTCAGGCTGTTTATACAAGAATGTCACGTATGTAAAGTGCTGGAAATACTGAGACTACTTGCCAGTGCTTTGAAATGGTATGAACTCAGGAAAATAAAGTAAGTGCTTTAATACTCCACAGTTATCCCATTCAGGAATCTTCTTTATCATCTTTACTTCACATTTTACATGCATTCCATTTTTTAAAAAGTAACTGATTTAGAGAAGATTTAATCTGGCACCTGAAACTCTTCCCCAGCACCGGGTGAACTGAGGTAAAAGTGGAAAAAAAAAAAAAAAAAAAACACGCAGGTGCAAAAAAAGGAAAGTGCAAGAAAGAAATATCAGTCTCAATAGCCTTTTCTTTGTAGGGACTGTTGATTATTCATATATACATTGATTTGATACTTCACATATACTTCAGATTTTATTGATTCTACTCAGAGAATGGAGGCAGGGGAAGAAGGTTATTCCTGTTTAAATTATGGGTAGCTATGTTCCACAGCTCCCGCAAGCTGTTTTAGACTCCTAAGCAGATTGCTTAGCTCTGCTCCCCAGCTGTTGTTGAGTTACAATTGTTGGCACTGAGGTTGTGGCTTAGAGTGACTAGAAATTTAAACAAACAGAACATGTAAGGCGGGGTTTCTTTTTAAAGCTCAGAAGGCCTGAAGGAATTTATTTATAATTAGTTCACTCTGGAACTTTTCTAGTTACTGAGTTTCTTCAAAAGCTGTATTTTGGATTGTTAGTATCATGCATTGGTCACATCAGCCTTGCTAGAATGTGCTTTTTTGTCAGCAAGTCAGAGGAACTTAAAGATCTCTATATCTCTAAACTTAAAGTTTATAAAAAGAGTAACTTTTGAGTATTCATTTTTTGCATCTTAATCATGGTAGTGTGAATTCGTCTATGAATTTGTTGCAGAGCAGATGTGTTTCAGATACCGTATCTGTGAGAACTTGAAGACCTAGCAACTGCTTACATAAATAAAAGTTGGAAGAATCAAGAAAGGATCCTAAGCTGTTCGTGTCATAAGGAGACTTCCATTGATTGAAGGGAATCTTGATGCCAGAAGTGGGTAATACTATAAATCCTACTCTATTAACTTTAAGCCTATTTTTCATAGGAAGGCCCAGGTGACTGGTGGACATTACATTCTGAAGTTGTGAAAACTGGAAGTGAGATCCATGGCACAAAAACACCAACTTCACATGAGATCCTACTAGATGTCTACTTTGCGTTACCATTTGGTGAGTTACAGATTGAGATAGAATTAAAAGGATCTGTAAATACACTTTACTCCAACCAGTCTGTTTAACTTCCTGAGGTAGTGTCTAGCAGTAATTCTATAGAATTTACTCATCAGAGCATTTGTATGCTTAATCCTGGTAAGTAATAGGATATTTACTGAGGGCCACTTCTAATGAACATCCATTTCACTAGTTAATGTTCATCCACATGTGGATTGTAGAGCTGGAAAGAAATCTACTTCTAAGGCTGTCTTACAATTCTGAAACACATCATCTTTGACTAGCTATTTCTATAATGTAGATTTAAAAAAATATCTAGGACTTATTTATTAGCAGTAGATATCTGCTGTTACAGTGTATATAAGGGTGGAAATTGGTTATATGTAGTATTTTTAGTCTAATCTATCAAGATCGTCCAAATAACTATAACAATGCAACAGGTCTAAACAAGTTCACAAAAATAAATTATTCGGTAGATATATCTAATGCAATTGCAGCCAAGAAAGCAGTGTGAGTGAAAGATAAATTAATCCCTATTCATATTTTGATTTGTAAGCTACAAATAATTTTTGGTGTTCTGAATAAGGGTTTGCATGGAGGAAGTATTTTCTTGCTGTTAACATTTCTCTTTGTCTGGATCATTCTGATTCTGTAAGCGTAATGTAAAGTACACATGTGAAATGGGATAAGTCCTTCAAAATTTTTTTTAAGGAATACAACAGAAAGGGTAGTAATTTGTAGGGTATGTAGCAGTATAACATTCATTACAAGAGGAGGAAATGAGATACAAATGGGATTTATTCTATACACAATAAATTATTGCGGGAATCTCTGTAGAATTAGGGAAATATTTTAAATGACTCCTTCCTCCTGATTTTCATATATCCAAGCTTGACACATGTTCATTAAGGAAATTTGCTCTCGTATTTTTACAAGTTGTAAATTTGGGGTTCTATTGATTTTTAGATTGCTACTCAGTGTGTCATTTTTTTTTATTGATGCTTTTACCCTGATTCCAAGTAAAATGCTAGAGAAGTTAGAAATAATCTGTAAAGACTCTCCTTGGAACTGTCTATAGTGCTTTGTAAACCTGCAGAGGTCACTCTTACACTACAGTTGTGTATACATGGGAAAATATAAAAAGCATTAGGTTTCCATCATTGAGAAAACCATGCATTTACCTTTACCGTCTACCTGCAGTCTCTTTGAAGTTACATATTATGTTGAATGGTTTTCAATTCAACCATAACGAGATGAGGATCTGTCTTTGGCTGCTGACATCAGCAGACCTCTTTGTTAGGACAGCTTACATCAGACAGGAAGAAGACTGTTTTATGAAAGATGCCCATTTGATAATACCAGAGACTTTAGCTTCATGAAGATGCAAGACATCTAGTATAAATCAGTATAAAACCAATATAACCCACCCCGTGTTGTTCTAACTATATATTTTTATTTTGTCTTAAAGCACGGAATGCATTACCAGGAAAAAATTTCAGCATCATTAACTTGTTTGTGGATACTGAAAGTATTAGCTAATTCTGGTTGTGGTTTTATTTCTGCAAAGTAATCATTTCACTTTTGCCATTTAGATTGAGCTCTGCTGAAAGGCTATCAAGTAATGAGGATCTCTTTTTAAATTCTGCTAGGAAATTAACAGCTATGTGCACAGATTTCTACAAGTCAGTTTTTAAAGGATAATTAGATTTCATGATTAAATATAATAATTGTTTCAGATGTTCTAGGTCGTTCATGTATTAGGAGAAGACAAGAAAATGTAAACATTTTGTATTTTTATTGCAACCAGTGTTAGAAGCCTATATCGTTAACATTCATTAAATAATAAAATTATATACATTGCATAAAACTCATTCACTAGGACATGTGCTGTTAGTAAACATAATATTAATCTCATAAAAAGGATGGAGATGTGTATAGTTGAAAATACAGTGATGCTGCCAGTTACGTGGAGCAATACGTCTGCCTGGACAGATCATGTAAACATTAAACTTGAGATTTAATGCTATTGATACCTCTTCAAGTTTGTTTTATAGGTTTATTATGATTTTCGAAATGATGATCATAGAATCATAGAATCATAGAATGCTTAGGGTTGGAAGGGACCTCTAGAGATCATCTAGTCCAACCCCCCTGCATACGCAGGGACACCTAGAGCACGTGGCACAGGACTGCGTCCAAACGGGTTTTGAAGATCTCCAGAGAAGGAGACTCCACAACCTCTCTGGGCAGCCTGTTCCAGTGCTCTGTCACCCTCACTGTTAAGAAATTTTTCCTTAAGTTCCTATGGAATTTTTGATGTTTCAGTTTCCGGCCATTTCCGGTCTCTTTTCAGTGACCATCCCCGTCCTCTGCACTCCCTCCCTTGAGGTATTTATATACACTGATTAGATCCCCTCTCAGCCTTCTCTTCTCCAGGCTGAACAGGCCCAGCTCCCTCAGCCTCTCCTCATAGGGCAGATGTTCCAGGCCCCTGATCATCCTTGTAGCCCTGCGCTGGACTCTCTCCAGCAGCTCCACATCCCTCTTGTACTGTGGAGCCCAGAACTGGACACAATACTCCAGATGCGGCCTCACCAGGGCTGAGTAGAGGGGCAGGATCACCTCCCTCGACCTGCTGGAGATGCTCTTCTTAATGCAGCCCAGGATCCCATTGGCCTTCTTGGCCACGAGGGCACGCTGCTGCCTCATGGTCAACTTGTCATCCACCATGACACCCAGGTCTTTCTCTGCAGAGCTGCTCTCCACAAGGTCGGTCCCCAGCCTGTACTGGTGTCTGGGGTTATTCCTCCCCAGGTGCAGGACCTTGCACTTGGCCTTGTTGAATTGCATGAGGTTTTTCACCGCCCAGTTGTCCAGTCTGTCCAAGTCCCTCTGGATGGCAGCACAGCCCTCTGGGGTATCGGCTACTCCTCCCAGTTTGGTATCATCAGCAAACTTGCTGAGGGAGCACTCTGTGCCTTCATCCAGGTCATTGATGAATAAATTGAACAGGACTGGACCAAGGACTGACCCCTGGGGGACCCCACTAGCCACAGGCCTCCAACTAGACTCTGCACCGCTGATCACCACTCTCTGGGCCCTGCCATCCAGCCAGTTCCTAATCCATCTCACTGTCCACTCATCTATCCCACACTTCCGGAGCTTGCCCAGGAGGATGTTGTGAGGGACGGTGTCAAAAGCCTTGGTGAAGTCGAGATAGACGACATCCACCGCTCTCCCCTCGTCTATCCAGCCGGTCATTTCATCATAGAAGGCTATCAGGTTAGTCAGGCAAGATTTCCCCTTGGTGAATCCATGCTGACTACTCTTGAGCACCTTCTTGTCCTCCATGTGCCTGGAGACAACGGCCAGTGTGAGCCGTTCCATCACTTTTCCGGGGACGGAGGTGAGGCTGACTGGCCTGTAGTTGCCTGGGTCCTCCTTCTTGCCTTTTTTGAAGACTGGTGTGACATTGGCCTTCTTCCAGTCTTCCGGCACCTCCCCCGTTCTCCAGGATCTTTCAAAGATGATGGAGAGCGGCTTAGCTATGGCATCTGCCAGCTCCCGCAGCACTCTGGGGTGCATCCCATCAGGGTCCATGGATTTGTGGGTATTGAGGTTTCTTAGGTGCTCTCTGACCCAATCTTCCTCTACCCAGGGCAAGTCTTTCTCTCCACCAGCTTCTTCTCTTGTCTCTAGGTCTCTTGTCTCTATGATGTTATAAGGGCTTCAGATTTCTTGGTGCCGAAGCAGAGAGGATAAGTATCTTTTACAGGTGTGTGAATTTTATTACACTGATGAAGTTGAATAACATCAAAAGGATGCAATAAGCAGAGGTAATAGTGAAAAATCTCAAGAATTTATTGCCTAAATAGAAAAAATCTTATGCATGCCTTGGTGACTTGTGTCTAACATCATTAAATCCAGAAAGATCATTTTCACACATATATAAACATCAGTTTTACAACTCCAGCAAATGAGGGAGCTTTCAAATGGGTGTAAAGTGCATGCCATCAAAGATTCTTTATACTTGCCGAGTTTTGTAAGAGAAATTGCATTTGTAAGACTCTGATGCAGAACTGCCTTTGAGGAGAGTTTTGTTCTGCTGCTACTTTTATGTGGCTGTAAAATCTCTTAAAATTCTTTTCTTTTTCCATTTCTTTTTTTGAGACAGGTTCTATCTAATACTGTTAATCATTCAAGTGCAGTGAAGCTTTATAGGTCAAAAATAAGGGGATATTCTTTCAGCTCTTCGGGGAAGTTCTTGAACTGCTGAACAATCAATACTTAGCTTTTGTCTGAGAAGCAGCAAAAGAGAACGTGGTTGTTTTCCTAACATCTTGTCTGTACATTTTCCACAGGGTAATGTTTCTGTTCGGGCTGTTACTTTACCTTCAGATTTGTCCTTGCAGATGTAAATTGCAGAACTCTGATCACAGCTCATACCACAAGGAATTCTTTAAATCCACAACCAGTTACATAGGTTGTGAATCTATCCAAAATATACTGCAGCTCCCTTTGTCACAACACTCTCTTGTGTGTGGGATTACACATGCACAGATCTCGCCCCAATATGAAGCAGTAACATACATAAAATTATAGTTTCCCATAGTGTACGTAAATATAGTTTTAAGATTTATAGTTGTAGAATAGGAATAACCATTGGCTTGCAAAGAACTTTATCTTTCTTGTCACAAAAATAGAACAAACTTAAAATGATAAGGTAAGAATAGATGATCCAATTAACTCCATAGTAAAGAGATAAAGTGCTGATTGCCAAGTGCACCAAGTGTTTCTGTTCTAGTGTTATGCAAAGACAAACAGTTTGCTGTTTTATCAGCAGTAGAAAAGATAAGTGAAAAAACCTTCACTTGATTTTTCTTTGAGATCACCTGGGACTTTTCAGTCAATAGGACTGTGGGCTCAGTCAAAAGCATAAGCCTTGTAGAAGTTATTCCCCAATACTAATCCAGTGATACACAGAAGAAACAGCAAATGGAGGGAAGGGGTGGAGGAAGAACTTCCCATAGAATTTTGATCAGCATAAAACAAGGGCCTGAAAAAAATCTTAGCAGAGTTATTAGGAAACTTCATGCATCAACCTGTAAAATTCTAAGTGCAGACTATCTTAGTTTGTGTTATAACACACATACAGCTGAACAGCTTTAAAGTTACCATTACTTATTAAGTAGAGAATTAACTTAATATGTAAATAGAGCTTAACTTAAGCGTAAGATTCATTTTTTTTTCCAAAACGCTATCTTCCTTTTATCTTTATTTCACAGCAGTGTTGCTTTTATTCTGGTTAAAAGCTAGGACATAAATTTAACTTTTTTGACAGCTACTCAGTATGGCACTTTGTCTAGGTGCTTTATTTAGCTGGTAAAGAAAAAACAACAAAATGTACCTGTTAGTATGTGAGCAAAGCATCAGAAGGATGATCAGAAGTAAGAAGAGATGTGCATCCCAACTCTTCAAGTAAACATGGAAAAGTAATGTTTCATTGCTCAGGTCCAGATTATGACTTACATAATGTAAAATGTTCTTCAGACGAGGCTTTTCAGGTTTCTCTAAAGAGATGAGAACTCAAAGAGGTCAGTTTTAGAGTGATAGCAAGTGGAGTTAAAATAATAAATGTGATTCTTTACCAGAATTTTTTTTGAATGCTGTGCACAGAAATAAATATATTTTCAGTTAAGAATTATAATTGACCTGAAAAATGAAAAGATAGGGTTTCTTTCCAATCCAGTAATAGTCTGTTCTTCAGTAGTGAAGTGAATTTTTCCCATGTTTGTGTGAGGAAAAAGGAAGTAGCCTAAGGTTTTAGAAAATTAAAAGTCAATCTTGTAACTCTGTTCCGGATGTTCTTGTAGGAAGTGGTTTAATTATAAAAATATTCTGGAATCAAATTGATTAAGTTGATTAAGATAATTATTCATGAATATAATGTTTACTTTCTCTTTCAGAAGTTCTTCCTGTAAAATAACCTGAGAAGTCCTAAGTAGCTTTCCTTTCTCTATAGATATCCATGAAGATTTAGATTGTAGAGGCCATCATAGAAGGACTCCTCTCCTAGGCACAAGTCATTCACGTCAAGATACACTGGATAGTCTGTCTTCTGTGGACAGTGGTCTCCACATGAAAGAAGACACACTAAGGTATTTTAATTTGTCCTATCGAACAGGTAAAAACTCTTTTTTATTATTATTTTTGAGTTATATTCAGTGATACATATGTAAGCATTTTAAATAAGGTGAGGCCAGTAGGAAGAACAAATACCATTTCTAAGAGTGTGCAGTGGGACAACAAAGTTGATGGGTCAGTGGGCTATGAGATTCCTCTTTACTATCTCTCAGAATACGTTGATTTCTATGTGCTTAAGCATTGAAAATACTTAGGTAGTCAGAGCTGTCATAAAAAAAAGTCACCTCAGTGAAAATAAGAGTAGCAGCTCATTGGGAGCCTTGCTTTTCTCTGATTGTTAGCCTTCAACCTGATGAAAAACAGGTGAAGCATGAAGGCTCCTTCTCTGCCCAGATCATGTGCCATGTAAACAGTAAAACAGTTCATACCTAGTAATAAAAAAGGCTTTGCAAAATGTGAAGCAGAACTACTTAAAACCAAAATAAGCTAGAAAAGGACCCTGTCATAAACTGGAAATTATATGCCATGACATCAAAGGATTATGCCTAATAGGAGTGGAGAGGTATGAAAATGTTTGTTGTATACTATAGGTTCTGCAAACACTGTAGTGTATGTAACAGCAGTTTATATTACGAGTACTAATGATACTAAATTACAGTGGCTAGACAGCATAAAATTGAAAAGCAGTAATGGAACAGTGATGAATGTTTATTCCTACATGTTTCTTTAGGTAATAAAAATCATACTTGACTTAAGTGTAGCAAAAAACAGCAGAAGCACACAAATCCTTTTCTAACTTTTGAACTGCAGATGATCCTGAGCATGTGTGTGATGAAATTATGCTTGATACTTAGACTTGTAAATTTTTTAGATTCACACTTGTGCTGCCACCAGAAAGGGGAATCTTCCCAACCTCCTGCCAACCAACTGCTTGGGGCAGTCACTAACAATCAACCTGCTGTTTAGTGATTTTGAAGTTTAAGTTTGTCAGGTCAACTGGCTAATAATATCTCTGCATCTTGCTTTTAAAATAGTTCAGATCATGGTGAAGGGAAAAGCAGGACCATCCTTTTGCATTAGTAAGATAGGAGCATGATGGACTAAAGATGGCAATCCTTTTCTTTCCCACCTCTTTTCTGTTGACTACATTGAGAATCCATGGAGGTTAATCTAGGAAGATTAAAATTAGCCTTTGTCAATGCTGCCTTCTAGCTTTATAAGGCTTTTACCCATGATAAAGGAGTACAAATTAGCATTTAATGGAGTTAATCTTTACCTACTATCTTTTGTCAAGCAACGGTTGGTGAGGGGGAAAAGAGATGAAGATAATTACTGTCACTTTTTTTACCTGGATTATTGGAGATGATACTGCATAATGGATACAAGGGAGCAGGAATGGAGTGGCAGCAGTCGTATTACTTTACTGACATTCCCTTCTGCAGAGCGGAATTGAACACTGGAGATTGCCCAGTTAGCCTGGACGAGTGTTACTCAGTAGTAGTTTCTGAGCAGAAAAAGGAGCTTTGTCCATGTTTGTGTATTGTCTTACGACATTTTTTTTCCTCTCCACTTGCAAAGGCAAACTGGAAAGAAAAGTAACTCGTAATTGGTAATTTTGGCTTCCCTGCCAGCTGTTCCTGTTTTCATTCATAGTTCTATCAGTATAAATTAACACATGAAAGATACAACCTGTGGGCAGTGAATACTCAAAAGATGTGCAGTCCTCAAGCAGGATGGAGCATGTTCTCAGGAAATGCACCAAGATTATATGCATGGCTCATGCTTAAGCCAAGTGTCTGACAGCAGTGATATTAGAAAAATAGCTCAAACACAAGGGAAAAGGTGATGAGTGCTTTCACAGTATTTAGTTACATACTTGAGAAGATAACCTGTTGCATAAGCACATACATGACATTTTCAAGTACAATTAAAAAGCAGAGTCATGGTGCGTGTAGTTAGTCACAGAATTACTAGCAAAAGAGTCTATAAAAAGATAATTGATTCATAGATGCTGTAAGGCAATAGAATGTCTATAAAAGATGCTACAACATCTTTCTGACTATTGTGATTTTGGCCCATTCACATATTTTAGCATATTCATGCAAGATATTTACAGAGAAGTAAAAGCACTTCTTAAAGGTGAGAGCTGTCAGTAATGGGATCATTCAAGAGTTACCTCACTATTTTTTTTAAGCATGTCTGGTTATTAGCAAGTCACTTGGGCTGACATCTCTCTTGCAGCAGGGGTCTGGGCCTCTCTATAAATTAGGATAAAACAGAAGAATTTAGCTTTCTGACCTAATTACGGAGTTCCTTTGCCTTTTCTGTTCCAGATAATTTATTGAATTTGAATGAATTTTTGGATTAGTAACTAAAGATGAACATCTAAATTAGCTAGTGCTAATTTAGCTAATGCCACCATTAAATGAAAGGGCAGTGTTTTCAATTTGGAAGTTTTTTTTAGTCTAATAATATTCTCAAAGATTACAGGCAGAAAATTTACAATGATTTTAAAGACAGAAATGAATATTTATTCAAAATAACTGCATTTGTACTCTGAAAATATGCAAGTAATGAAAAATTCGAGAAGATTAAACAAATGATTAAATGATCTGTTGTGAATAACCATGTTAAAGTATCCTATAAAAACTTAACTATTAGTGTGTATTAAACTCATTTCTTGATTAATCTGTTCTTTACATTGGTATAGATTTGTCGATTTATTGGTCAAATATATAGGTTTCTCTACGGCATTTGATATTTATGGTGAACTACCTGACATGTAGACTGATAACTAATTAAGTATAGCTAATTAACTCTTGCTACAAATCATGAAACAACTAACATGTAGAAAAAAGAATCTGGGAGATGTGGCAAGTGGTTAATAGACTCCTTATGAGACCAATTTATTTTCTCATAGTTTCCTAAAAGAAAAAGAATGAAGTGAAAAATAGTTTTTAAAAATTCTGAGTTCAGCTTCAATGAGTCTAATGACTATTTTTTTAAAAATAAAGCGTTTATTTAATTGTTCCGCATGCTTAATGTTTATCTGTTTTTTTATAAGTTTTATAATTTTTTTCTTCCTCAGGTAAGAAAAGACAGCATCTTAAGAATAATATTGGTTAACTAAAATTTAGTAATTGAATATCTTAAAAGAATATGGGTGAAAAAACTAATACGTAAAATAAAGATAAATTAGCAACAGCAGTCTGAAGAGAAAATATTGCAGTCAACAGAAACTAATAGGACATTGAGAAAGTAGACAATAATTCTGTCAGAATAACCAATGAAGTATATATAGAACTGCTAAGAGTAGGAGTAGGGAATAAAATAAATTTCTTTTGGCAAGGCAAATTGCAGTTTAGAACAAATGATGGGGATTTAAGTGGTCGTGTTCCTTAACATTTTCTCTTTTCTAGAGTTCCACCAAACAGATTTTGTTAGTTCGGCTTTTATTTTTGAAAGTTACATGATTTAATTCCACACCGTGGACATTGCTGTAGGATCTCTTTAGAAGTTTTTATATAAAATAATATAGTTTACAGCTACAAATTTCATCTTTATAGTACTTTTTAAAGCAAAACTCTTCATCATTCTTGAGTAAGATTTCTCAAATACAGAATGTAGAATTAAGATTTAGGTAACTGAATCAGGACAATATGGCCCTGAGCTTCAGCAAAGATTATTGCAAGTAAAATATTTTGGTAGTTACAAGCGTTGTTTTTAAGTAGCTAATCTCTGAGACCTGCCTTAGGCAGGGCATTCAGGTCAGCAGAGCTATGGCCATGCACAGGCAGGGCTCCAGACCCGTGCTCCTACAGCGCAGCCCCAGCCTGCACTCCTGGCCCTGGCTGAGCTGAAATGGGGCTCCTTGGCAGGGTTGCAGGTGGAGACTAAAGGTAAGGCTGGTCTAGTAGAGCTTGTTGGCAGACAGAAGCACCAAATAGAGAATTATTGCTGATGAATTTCTAAATTAGGGAATGATAAATGAAGTAGTAAACTGAATTTTTATTTTGTTAATGCTGTTGTGCAAACTTTCTCACAAAAGAATAGTAAAGCTTTACTTACCTGGATTATATCTCTCTAAGGACTAACATTCTTTGTAAAGAAATAAGGTGACAAGTTAGAGTGAACTGAAGAAGTCTCTGGAGATGAGGGTTTTTTTGGATAATAGGCTTAATGCAGCCCAAGCTTTAAAAACATAGACTTTCAGATCATTTCTTGTTTTTTGAGGATGACTTTATAGTCTAATATAATGAGATATATAGGAGTTTAGGGAGGAATAAGATAATTGCGGAGAGGCTCCCAAGAGGAGAGAGGATATACTGTCTAGGTCACACACACAAGATTGCAGCTAAATTAGACACCTTGAGGTATTCATAAAATAACCTATAAAACTTAATTATAAAATAAGTTATGTAATTATAAATTGCAAGTGTCTCTGTCACATGGAAAAAGTTACTGGGAGCTGCTTTGAAAATTTGTGCCTATTTATCCATATTATTTTGCTCCTTCTAGTAATCAGTTTATATAAGTTTGTTTTAATTCTTCCCAAGTGTCTACAATGCCTGTGGTTATTAGAAGCATTCTGATGATTGAGTTTTAGTTGACTTCGTTATTAATATTCATGGTTTCATGCTGTGTTTATGGTGACACCTTTTCATTATACAAGATAAATCACTCTGACTTCCCCTGAGAATCACTGTAATAACATTTTTTCATGATGTATTCTTTAAGTGTCAATGTAAATGGAATACAAAAATCATTAAGAGTTTAATTTTGGACTAAGATTAATTATAGTCTATGTCCTTATTAGGTGTTCCTGTTTGCATGCAACTTTGTTAGTGCTTTTCAATTATACGTCTATGTCATCTTTCATTCCTAAGATGTTTATGTGCTATAAAGGTTAGGGTACTTTGTTTAGGCCTTACAGAAATTATAATTCATTTATAATAATTAAAGTAGATAATAATATACATAGTACTTTCATAGATAGCTTTGTCAGCAGAGAATGATCTTATCTAATTACAGCTGACAGCTGTTTACAAAAGATGTACAGTCAATCTCTGTGTAAGTATTCCCCTGAAACAAGTAGAAAAGCTGTACGTTTATAGAATGCAGGTATCAGTTCTTGTTCAGGCACATTCACCTAGTCAATATTACTTGATCTCAAAAACCACTCAGCTGTTTCAGGTGGAGCAGAGTAAGAATTCTGCAGACAGAGGAGAGGGAACTTTGCTAGGACAAGGTTTAATTAGACCTTTAGTGTTATGTCACAGTCTCAGCTTTAAGCTGCTTTCTTGAAAAATTCCAAAATGTTCACATGCAGGGTAAACATCACTGAAAATAATTTATAATATTTGCATAGTAATTGTTTGGTTAAAAACTCATAGCTTGTATTTTGACCGATATACAATCAGAGGAATACACTAGTTTGTTTATAAATTTAATTACTGTTGTTTTCTTTATCCTCTGCTCAAATGATTTTGTATTGGTAATGCATTTCTTGATCAGAATTTCTAGTACTGATACAGATTATCAGAAAACATTTTTCTAGTGCATTGTCTTATCAACTGGCATTCATTGCTATCGGACTGAACAAACTGATCCACCAAATTTTCCTGATGAACTTAGACATAAAAAAGCAGTAGATTCAAATATAGTCCAACCATCAAAATCATCTCCTTTAAAGACTCATTTCTTTCTGTCCTTGGATATCAAGGTTCAAACTGTGTGGACTTGTGGTGTGAGGAGATGGTTGCTTTTCTGCTTCATGCTACAGCAGATGCTGAAGGACAGGGAAAATCTGATCCCATCTTGTGCAGGCAATACAGGTACAAAAACAAGCTTTGATTAAAAGGCAGCCATGTACTAATGTGTAAGAGTCCGCTCAAATTATTACTACATTTGAGCAGATTGGGACTGCCTTACAACACAGATAAGTTATGAATGCCTTCATAATATCTCTGCAGTGCTTTAAATTTGTGTACAGTATTGGGATTTCCTCTGTCATTCCCATTCCTCCTTTCAGATAGGAGGGAAAGGAAGAACAGGGATAGCATGATCCTAAAGCAAACTAGATATGCGTATATCCCTTTTAGAAATGAGACATATTTTCTATTACTTGTTTATATGAATAAATTTGAAAATTTCAGGTATATAGCATTCAAAATAAGAATCAGCAATATAATATTCAAAATAAGAATCAGCAGAAGATAAGCAAACTGCTGAAGAATTTCTTCTTAATGTCCTTCTCTGTGTTGACCCCAAAAAAAATAAAAGTAAAGATGTTTCAGGAAATGTTGTGTAGTAATGAAGCAGTTACTCGACAACTGGATATTGTTGACATGAATTATCTTGACCAAAACAGTAAAGGTTGTTCTGAGAGAGCTCATTGCACTGCACAGTTCACATTGTTCAAGACTGAATGTACACTCCATGAAAAAAAAAGTAAGAGTTTTGGCCATCTTAATATATGGAGATTTTATTGTAACATGTATAACATCCTTAATCCTCTTATTTAGATGTGTAGCTGTGTTGCTTGGAGGAATCTATCTGAGCAGCTAAAATATTTATGGATAGGATTGGATAGTTTAAAATGATATAAAATGAAACATTATTTCATGTAGTCTTTATTTACAGTTAAATAAAAATAATAAACGATCTATTATGCCAGTGTGGTTTTGCTTAAAACTTGAAAGACAGCATTAGAGCAAATCGTTAGTGTTAGTTAAAATTGTAGAACAGATTTTTTTCTATGACAAAATGCTCATTTAGTAAAATGCAGGAATTTTATGGATTTGGTGACAAATATTTTGTTTGGATTTATTATATTTAAAAATGTTTTTTTCATTGTACTCAAACAGGATGACCTCAATATAAGATATATATTTTCAGGATTAAGAATGAATTTTAACAGCGAAAATGGTCCATCACTTCAGCGTGTGAAATAATTTGGTGTAAAGGAAGGCTGGGATATTTTCATGGAGGAGGAAGGCAAGGACATTTTATGAGTTTTACCATTTGAGAGTTCCTGAAGAATAGATTCTTCTAAATACTGGTCATATTTTTTAATTTTTAGTATATTATATCCTTTCACTAACTAAAAGAATAAAAGAGCAATCTTACAGCTAGTCAACATGATGGAATTGCTAGATAAGTAGTTCAAAATTTGTGCAGGTACCTTGGTTTAGAAGTGGAGACAGATTAAATCCATATAAAAATCTATTTGAATTGGATATGAGATTGGTTTAGATAGTTTCATGTTTGAGGCCAAATCCAGACAATAGATAATATAGCTTCTGTGAAACTTTTCTTTCAAAGAGTCAAAGTTTCATTTTTATCCTAAAATTGATTTAGAAATTGGGATCAGGGAGCTTGTGAGAACTGGAAGTTTGATGCAGCTCCTCTAAATAGTTGCATCATGGCAAACCGAGGAAAAATCTAGAGCAAATCATAAAATTTCTTGAAGTATCAGTTTGACACTGTTTTCTAAGAACACTCTTTACTGAGAAAACTCCAAAAGGACAGTTTCTGACAGATTCAAGATTGATCACAAGCTGGCACTATACTGGACAGCAAACAATGTCTGTATAGTGTCTTATTAGCACCAACTTGTGTTTCTTTGTGTCATCTGTCTTCTCTGATAGCATTTGATTTTGCCAGAATCAAAGGCTATCACATTATTTGCATCATCTTTTGCAGAGGAGATGAAAGTAGATTATTTATATCTTTTATTCAGGTATATATCTTTCACTTGGAAGACAGTGAATGTGTTGCAGCATTGAAGAGCGTGTGTCTTGAAGATTGCTCATGTTACAAGACTGATTTTCTTGTATCACTGCATCTGTCTGAAAAGCTTGGAGGTTACTTTGTAGTATGTTGTTCTAAAGTCTGTGACACACTTTGGGAAATAGAAATCTATCTTCAATACTACTGTTCTAAAACAATATAGAGAAAAATACAAATTGTTATTTAATGGCATTATACTAAGATTAAAATAATGAACGATAATTTCCAAACTACATGAATGACAGCTTTCAGCCTAGTTCAGAGCTTTGAGTACCAAAAGTTGGAGTTTAACTGTTTCAGATGGAAATTACAATACATGTAACTGAATGCCAGTATTTTCATGCACTTAAGTACTATGTTTTGCAACATAATCAAAATAAGATGCCATCCAGTCTTGCGAACCAAACAAGCACCATATGAGAAAGCTGCTTATTGATGTTTTAGAAAAGTGGTTTATCACATAACAAACAAGTTAGGTGACTTTTAAGTCACCTAAACTTCTCCAGTTACTCCTGTAACTTGCATATCATCTAGAAGCTTTATTTAGTAATGAGTTGCTGTCTTCTTCCAGGTAAGTAGATGATTTTAATAAATCTGAATAGTCACTTTAAGTGATTTAAAAGGAGGAAGAATCTTTATGTTTGATAGGTATATTCCTAACAAATTTTATCATTGATTCAGAACCGTGTTAAATGTTTCATATGTTTAGCGGTCACTGAAAACCTCGTTTAGGTGTTCTCAAGTGTGAATTTGAGTCTGGATTTCAGCAGTAGCTGTAAGCTCCTGTACAAAAAAACACTGCTTTTTTGTATTAGTTTCCTTCCTGATAAGATTCTAACTCTTGAAGTTTAAAGAACAAAAAAATCTTTCAGCACTTTGAGAGTGAAACAGAATAGCCCTGTCATACTGCAGAGTTGTGCCCTGGAGAGTGTTTAGTTTGTCACAACATGTAAATGGTAATATAAATGCAGTTATTTCACAGCAGGTCTAACAAGAACTCTTGAATGACAACTTGCATTATGACTCTACTTATTTTTGCATTAGCAAAAGAGCTCACCCAAATATGACAAAACAAACTTCAGGAATCAGGCTTTTATTAGTTATCCCTCAGTTCTAGAACATTGTTCTAACTTTTCTGTTCCCTCTTCATCAATGCAAAGGTTCAGGACTGCCTATTGAAAACAAATAAGCATTCAGAGGATGTCATTATTTTTCCCTATGTGGCCAGACTGTAACTTCAATATAGTTAACTGCTTTTTACAGCATTCTGTAGCGACATTTAATTTACAAGAACTGCAAAATGGAAGTTGTCACTGAAATACTTTGCCTATTTTAATGTTTGGGCAATACAACTGAGAAGAAAAATATCTGTTAGATATAAGCATCGGTGTCACTGCCACTGTTGTTGTTGTATAAACAGCTTTTGATAAACATGATTGTGAACGGCCCTTATGTTTATCTAGCACATTACCAGGCGCTGGTGTCTTTTGTTGTTAAACAGACTCCAAGGAGACTGCCTATTTCAGTCCTTAGGGCAGCTTAATTAAGCTTGCACATTGTCTCAAATAGATGACGCAGGGTACTACCTCAATTTACTGAATCTGCTCCTTTTCATATTCTTCCTTCTCATAATTCTGTGAGCTACAGCAGGCTGTCCGATAACTTTTCAAAGACTGCAGGTGGGCAGTATCATGTAGAAACAGATGAATTAGTATGAATTTCAGGCCTCTTGCTGACATTCATCCTGTTTGTACTCAGTTGGTTATTGGCTTTGGTTATTATAAGGTGATTTTGTGACTCAGAATTCCTGTAACTTGAGTATCATCTAGAAGCTTTATCTAGTAATGAGGTGCTGTCTTCTTCCAGGCAGCTAGGAGGTTTTAATGAATCTGAATAGAAATTTTAACAGTCATTTGTTATCTAGACTGAACTGATTGCTGTTGGCATGAAGTGCATAGGTAAAAGGCCACTTCTATCTCTGTATCTATTTTGAGTTTTTGTATGAATATGTAGTAGGTCCCATTCCTGCACTGAAATAATAAGGATTTTATTGCACCACCCACAAGCTTAAGGAGAATCCTTACTTCTGCACTACTCAATAGTGCTGCTTACTTGAGAAAACACAAACATACTTATTCCTTTCACAGATAGGAAAGGATCACCAAACAGTCTAAAAGTAATCCAAGACAGCTGAAGCTTTTGTCTGCCCCTCTTGCCCATGTATTTTTCCTCTGAAAATGTGAATACACTCATGACTGTACTCGCTTTCATTTAAGCTGGAGAAAGCTCTTTTTATCTGTTCGTTCTAAACCCATGTTGACATCTAATGCTATCTGTCCTTGGGGTTAATTACCCTAACAATTATTGAGGTTAATTATTCATTAATAACTCCAGTGTAATAAAAAGCACCTGGGATGGAGTAGACTGGATGTGGAACACTGAACACTTAGCTAGTTTACTCTGTGTATGTGCATGTGTTATGTATATTTAAAAAAAAAAAAAAAAGAGTTGTGGATAGGCTGAAGCTGGAAACATGCAGCCACAAGGATGGGGCAGGGAAAGACAGGGCTCTTCATGTTTCATTTGCATCATGTTCACTCACCCATGCATATTAGAGAGAGCATTTTTCTCTTCAAATAAAAGAGCATTATACTAGAAGGCCAAGATTAAGTAGGAATGTGTGGGCCTAGGGATAGCATTAAAGTGTAATATAAATTATTTGCAACCTTATTTATCTAAGTTCAGTCTATGGAGGGTAGTAGAACTTTAGCATATAGAATTTTGCTGTATACTTTTATTTTGATGCTTTCTATTATATTACAAGGCAGTTGATAAGAAAAAATGTGAAAATGGTGCGAGAGGAACCTGTTCCTCTTTTCTTCAATTGTTTAAAAAAAAAAAAGCCTTGAAATGTTTATTATCAAAAAAATAATGATTTTAGAGTATTCTGTTCTAACTATAACATGCTACTGAAAAAAGTTGTTCAGAATAGGAGTATTAGGTTTTCTTAATTTTAGATTTATTCATTTTATTTGCCCTTTGGAAGTAAGCAGGCTAGAATTGCAAATAATGTTTGAAGTATAAATAATGGGAAAAAGTAATTACTAAATTATTGTTTAACCTGGTTATCCAATGTAACAAATATTGATCTAGCTCATGATATCTTGTCAGTTTAGCAGATATGAATGAAATAAATCTTCTGTATTGAGAGCTAAGTAGTTCATCATCAAGTATTCTCTCTCTCTCCCTTTTTTTTTTTTTTTTGGTAATTTGTTTGGATTTAATATTGACAAAGTAAGGCCAGTTGTGAATCCATTCACTGAATGAGTACTTGTTGAAGCATATCATATTACTGAGCAGGAAAATGATACTGTGTGACTTCAAATCACCTCTTTCCCTGCTAAGTGTAAAATTATCCTAATTACCAGGATAAATTTGCATATAAAGAATAATATAAATAGAGTTAATGTTTTGTAGAGTATTGTGAAAATGTTGCTGCAGTACTTGTGTGTAGAGTGAACTCATGGATTTTGCTTTTGCAAGGTCTCATCAGTCTATGAATAAATTTATCAGAGCTATTTTAAATTATTTTTGCTCATACTTGGCTGTTCTGAGTGCTTTTTCTTTCTTTTTTTTTTTCTAATCTTTTGGGGTTTTTTGTTTTGTTTTGTATTTCCTTAGGAGAAATAAAGATCAAGCTGACAGAAGTAATTTTGCAAAAGCAAGATGGGCCAGGGCTATTCAGAAGGTAGGATCTTTGTTGCTACTGTTTATGTGCTACTGAAACTATTTTTTTTCTCGGAGGGAGAATTCAGTAGAAAGTTGTAGTTTATGTAAACTAGTCGTTTACAGCAGGCTCTGGGGAAATGACTGCTGACTTTCTGGGAATTCAGAGGTCATCAGTTTTGCCAGCATTCCTCAGTATTCCTATTAGTCATCTCAGCCGTGTGGCACTTCTGCATAAAGGAGAGGGAATAATAAACCAGTTCTTCAAATTGTTTGCATTAATCAACTTAACTACTTAACTGACTTTAGGGAAGCAGTTACAGTAAACTGAATTTCAGCATCATATGTTCTTACACTTATTATATAACTTAAATATGGTCTGTTTCTTTAACTACATAATATTTTTACCTGTATTTAAACTAAGTTGGTCGTGTAAAATAGAAACAAGGAGGCAATTACTTGAATCTTTGAATATTTGATGTTTGTGTTCTAGATCTGAACATTTTTCAAAAGATGAGAATGAGATAGCTTCTTTACAGCTGTTCATGCTGTATTGTTTATGTAGTGTTTCCCAGAGCATTAAATACAAATGTTTAAATTGTGTGAGTTCCACTACAGTGTTGTATAGAACAATTATGTAGTTATGAAAATGAGGTTTTGCTGTGAATTGGAATGAAAAACCAAAGGGCTCCCGTTTTCCAAAATTAAATAACCACGTTGAATCTGTCAGACTTTATGCTCTGTGCTAATCCATTTGTCTGGACAGAGAGAAGAGTTTGGGCTGTGAGGATAGCTGCCTGAGAATTGCTTGTGGTGTGCTGAGCCAAGCAGGAATTACAGGGTGATGCACTTCTGAGTTCCAGATTTCAGTGAAATAAATAGTTGTGAGATCAGTCTTACTAGCCTTTGCCAAATAAGTACAGTATTTTTAAGAAGGGACAAGGTTTCGTCTTTGAAGAAACCACTGATACTTTCCAAAAGGAAGGGGAAATTACCACAGTCTGTCAGATTTTCATAAATGCGAATTCATAAATATATTCTTGGGTATTCATTCATCTCATGTTTGGTAGTGGTCACTTAGACTTATTTTCTTAGCAAGGTATAATTTCTTTATTTCCTTAATTGAATTCCTTTTAGTTTCTTCTAGCACTTACAGAAAACTCTCTGCTTTGCCATGTATATTACATTACACAGATTTATACATAACACTGTTTATATTCATCTAGGCTTAAATATTTCCATTGGCCTATGCACACCTTGCGTGGTCTTAAAGCAAAATGCCTGGTTTGACCACTTGTCATATTTACTTGCAATTAGTTCATTGTAACAAATATGGTATCTTTCCCTCTTTTGTTTTTCCTCCTAAGTGTGATAGATTTGGGAGACCAGAACTGCAGTGTGTTGTAGGAAGTAGGAGTGTGAGAAATGAGATATGCAATGAAAATGTCATTCATTTCTTAGGCTCACAGCTACTACAGCCTCATGGCAGTAACTTGCTGCAGGGAGGTTTCCCCCTTTGTTGGGTGTTATAATTTGAATTTTGGCAAATAATACCTTCTAAATATCCTGTTTTAGCAAGTGGAAGTGATTTTTTTTTTTCCTGTAGTTTACCTCTGAAATTTTGTTAGCAGAAGATGGAAGGGTGTATTTTTTATTTATTTATTTATTTTAGTGAGGCTAAGTGAGTTCTTTTTCAAGTGAGGCCACTAAGGAATGTTATATGGACCAGTATTTCTCTAGGAAGTTGGTGGGCGATTGCTATTCTTGAGGATCTCACGGGACTCCTTTTTGATGGCTGACATTAACATATCTGCAGAAAGTTAGGGAATCATTTCCTAGGAGAAGGTTCAATCGTCTTTTCCTATTTGTAGTAGATATTTCTTTATGTCTCTGAGTGTTAGTTTCTTTCTTAGATATTAAATGCATTTCTTTCCAGAAGGTTTGAAAAGAAAATCCCACACTTTCAAGGGAAATTCTTTCAGGTTGACCAATGGAACTTATCCAGGTCAACTCCTCCATTTTAAAAGGCAACATCAGGGGAAAACTGCTTCATGTATGGTGTCATGTCCAGCATTGGGGTCTGAGGACTGCTGAGGAAATGTCCAGTGGTTACAGAAGGAAAGAGCCTTGACAGAGAGTGCGTATGACGTACTCTTCATTAATTTGACAAACATTTCTGGAAGATAGACTTTAAATCAAAAATCTTTTAAGTGCATATAAAATTTTATTTACACACACACAAACACAGACACCTGTTTTTTTGAGTTTTGGGATGACATATTTCATTAGGCTAAAAACAAAGCAAAAAATAAGAATTCCCTAAAGGAGATGACTTAGCTTGTGGTAAATCTTCACAGAAACTAATGTCTGTATGTGGGAATTACATTGATAGACTGTGCTCCCTGTCCTTAAGGATTTGAAGAAAGAAGGAAAGAATGACCTTTAGTTACCACAAGGAAGGCTAGTTAGGCTCTGGAGCAGGCTGTAGTGTATCCATCACTGGTTTCCTTTAGAAGAATAAAAATATTGATCAATCTTATGATTACTGTTAATGGAATTTCAAGGAAGGAGGTTTAATTTGGAAAGAGGAATGGAGGGGTATTCCGAGTGAGTGACCTTTAAAATAGGCAACTGAAAGTACCTGTAGGCCCTTAAAGGAGAAGGATGATGCTACTGCTTCAGGTATTTCTTCTCAGAAGTGACATGAATTCTTATTGCATTAAAAATATATGGATAGTTTATTAACAAGTCTGTGAAAAGAAATGTCTTGTTTGAGGAGCTATTCCAGTAGGAATGTTTGGGATGTAATCTTTGGACAGCTGGCCAAGGGAAATAAGGTGCCGTGTTAGGCAGTTCTGATGAAATAGGAGATGACAATCTGAGAGTGACCTGCGGCAGTGTAGCTAATGAATATTTACTCCAGGGAGGGGAGAGGAGGTGTAGGCATTTGAAGAAAGCTACATATTAGGAAGTAGAAATAAAAGAACGAAGATAGTTTAGTTGCAGTTGTGCTTGTTGATTTTAAAAAGAGAAATCCAGAACAGAATTCCTTAAGCCCAATGTGATCCTAATACCTGTTTTTCACTGTAGTTGGGGACAGTCAGTCCCCAGTTTTTTTTTTTTTTTTTTTTCTCCTTAATGCTGTCAGATTTGAGAAGAATGTTATTATGTACTGGCAGTAATTATGAGAAGGTGCATTTAGGGTTTTTTTTTTCTTTCTTTCTTTCTTTTAGATCACTGTTATTCAAGAGTAGAATCAGGTGGCTTCTCCTCCCCTGCCCTGCCAGCCCTGATGGTTGTGTGTGTCATTTTGATTATAACTTCAGCTGCTAACCCTGTGTTTACTGGAGGCTGTCTGTTGTTTAAATATGGTCATTTGAATAAATAACTGTCACTTTCCTGAGGTGGATATATTTGTTATAAAGTGCATATCATGGTAATTGATTCTGAATTGAAAGAATATATAACTGGCTTAACCCTTGCATTATTTCACAACTGTACAGTCCATGAGTCCTGGAGATGGATAGAGGATAATAATGGTGCTGTACGGACTGGTCTTACAACCTGGAGAGCAGTGATAGTGATGCAGACGTGTCCAGACAAATGCTGGGGTTTTTTGTTGTTGTTATTCTAGGTTAACTATGATGGTGCAGTAACTGTCAGTAACTATCAGTAACTTAGTTTTGGCAGCAGATACCGATTTACTGTCTCACTGAGAAATAAAATTTGGTAAACACAAAAATGTACATTAGTGACAGCAGAGAGAATTTAAGAATATGTGAACAAAGACAAAATTCCTCTGTTTGGAATTGGGAGCTATGAAATTAATGCAAGAGGAAGGAAATTACTAAAAGAAAATAACTTTGAGAAATATCTCCCAGATAGCAGAGTGATTTCCTAGCCTAAGAAATATCCTGTTAGAAGCATATATCCAAAAAGTATAGTTTTGAAACATACGTTATGGTCAGGCAGTTCGTAAATTGTCCCCCATCCTTCTTGTTCTGAGGAGTTTCCATTTCAGAAACTATTTCATTAGCTATAATGATAGTAGATGCCATTTTAGCTGTATAATCTGAAGTTTACAGAAAATAGGCTAGTTGGTCTATTCAGCAAGGAGAGCAGAAGAGGGGCAGAAGATTACATGTCCTTCTGAAACTCAAGCCAGTTTTTGTCTTAAGTTGCAGCCTGATGGTGGCTGTTACCATGGTTTTAAACTGTTTCCTTTTTCCGTCTTGTTTTTTTTAAGTTACGTGAAGAAAAAGTAGTTTCACAAGTTCGAAGTTACATAGTTTTGTAAATCTAGGACTCCTTAAGAAAACTGTTTTTACTGGGGACCCAGGAGGGTTTCCGGGATGGCCGGCAGGGGGCGCGCAGGGAGCGGGCTGGCGGCGCGGCAGGGCGGGGCCCTCGCTGCTCCTCCCGGCTCCCCTTGCGCGCCAGAGAGACAGCTGGTTGCGTTGCACTACGGGCTAGGGGGTAGCCACAAATGCAAGTATTTTCGTTTGAAGGACAATTATTCCTAAGCAGTATATACAAAAACATTCAATAGCTGCTTTCTTACGTTTTGTACATACATTTTTGAGTGTTTTCAGATGTGTGTAAAATCAAACTGCGTAGGGCAAATACCCTCTTTTCAGTCTGCAGTGGAGTTCCAGCCACAAAACCCCTTACTTTGTATTACACTGCCTTGTGAGTTTGTTCTGCACATAGACAAGTGATTTGTTGCAAGCTTGATAACCTGTAATGTATTCGATGTCCTTAAATGGTGCGCTTCAGGCATGTTATTTTTAAGATAATATTTATTCTTCATATCACTGCCATATCACTGCACCTAACCAGAGATACTCAAACACCATTTACAGTATGAGGTGGCATAATGGTTACTTTTCTGCTTGTAATTTTTAACCTTGTGGCCAGATGATTGAAGAGGGTTCCCTATTCCAACATATTAAGTGTTTCTCTTATGTGAGAGTGGAAAAGCGATTCCATAAATAAAGTTTAGAGAGCAGGAGCTGACTTGTTTCTGTACAGCTGGTGACTTCTTCAAGTTGTGAAATTGCATCTTGCACATACAGTGAATATTATGAATTGCTGCTTTTAAGGCTTCCAAGTGTATATGTGTCTGAAGCTCTGTTGTATTTTGTCTATTTTTTAAGATGCTGGTTCAGTAGCACCACTTGTGTTGTATCAACAGCACTTGACCAATGACTACTTCAGACAATTATCACTGGAAGATGTGGTCTTGTAATATGGAAATGGGAAGACAAATTACCTATTCTTTTCATGCAGACCTTTAATTTCACACTGATTTCTTTGTATATGAGTTGGCTTGCTGGGCAGGCTAGGCTAAATGAGTTGCTGACTCTGTTAGGATGTTAAGTTTCGTCCAGAATTGCATAACAGAAGTTTTACCATTTATATACACAGTCTATATTTGTCTTATTAATTGTGTGATAGTTTAACATCACATCTGTAATGCCTTAGTAAAGCACAGTATCAGCCCTTAAAGGTTGTTCTTTGATGAAGTTATACCTTTAATGTATGAAGTTAATAGCAGGTAACGACAAAAACCCAACTGACTCGCATATGCGAACAGTTCCTTTGTATTGTTTCATTGAGGGCTGACACAGGTACTTTACGTTGTTTCAGTACATTGCCAATATTTACGCATTTTACTCTTTGTCATCTCAACACCTGTTTTGATTACAGTCTTGTCCAAAATCACATTTATTTCTGTTGCAAGTGTATGTCTAGAGTAGGTGGACATGCTCAGGATTAGGCCATTACTGCCTACTTTTCCACATCTTTATATGCATAGGGCTGCTAATTTAAGAGGAGCATTACTGTAACAGTTTATGTAATTAAGATGATGCCACTGAGCCTAATACAATTAAATATTTCCTATTGGGCTCTTACATATAGATTGCTGTATTTCGTTTTGTTAGCACATAGTACGTCAGACTTGAAGCAGTATTCTATACTGATCTATATGAAATATTAAATAACTGTCATAAGATAATAACTAGAAAAAGATTTGGATAATAAAGCATTCATTTTTCTAGTTCTTAACGGTGCTATGTAACTTACACATTTATAGCTAGAACTCATTCAACATGACATCGTAACTATGAAGTTCCATAATTGCTTTTTGATGTACAAGGAACATCTGAAATGTTATTTTTTTCCTGGCATACGTAGGTTTATTCTAGAACTGTTGCGCTTGTAAATTATACTTTAAAAAAGCATTATATTCTAAGATCCTATTGCTGATGATGTTAATGCAACTAGTGTTAATGCAATAGTGTCAACTGCAGAAAGTAAAAGCTACAACCAGCAAAGCTTCAAATAAGTATTAGTAGAAACTGTATTAAATACCTACTGATGTCTTTTATTCTGATATCCTTAGTGTATTTGAGCAATAAGTAACTGAATTGCTAGTTTCTTCATTACAAATATGTCAAATATACCAGAAATTATGAACTTTTGTTTATTGTTTATTCTAGCTGAAAATAGTGTATTATTAAAGCACTTTTCAGTGCTTTAATTTCCCGAAATCGGTGTGGTAATGAGTGTATGTATGTATATGCATATACATAGTGTATTGTGCACAACTTTCACACTATTTAGATAATAGACATATTTTTCACATATAGAATGATTTTATATAAGATAATTCTGATTACTTTTCTGGAACTCTTCATGTGGCAGAGAGTTTTAAATATATCTTTAAGATCTTCTGTGACCTTATGTACACTATTCAGTCAGTTAACACTTGAGAAAACATCCATTGTTCTCAAGTACACAATTGTACTTGAACATTGTTGCCATTGTACAGGGTTATCATTTACTCACTGCACACAAAATAATAATCTGTTTTGTTATATGGACAAACCAGTAAACAGTGATTGAGCCTTCCCGTCTGGGTGTCGAATGAGAGCATGCCGAATACTCTGCACGCAAAGTGATGTGTTTGTTATTATCTGGAACATCCTTACGTAAACATAAAATATTGAGAACTATGAATGTATTTAGCAGATTCATTGCCAAAAACGACCAGCTGTTGATGAAAGCCGCACTGAAAGAAAATGCTATAGAATTCTCTCTCTAGGTCATATTGCGTTGGTAAGTGAAAGGTTAGATGAAACGTGTCCCTACCAAGATTTCCTGATCAAGAAAGAGGTACTGTCTCACTCTGCTGTCCCTGTGGCCGGTGATGTGCCTACTGGCTCTCACAAAGCATTGCATGTGTTGTTCTGTGAGCACAGCTCTCTCGAAACCTCTTTCACTCCATCTGGGAAGCAGAGGAGCTGCCTGCCACACAGGAGAGCTGTGGCTATTGCACTGAATACTGCATTCAGAAGCAGTGGCAGGAGAAAACAGCAATGGGTGAAGTTACCCGCACATAAAACAGCAGGATGATTATTGTGCTCTCGTGTTGATGTTGTATTTGAGCGGGAGTAGGACACTGCCTCCCATTTTGCTGTTACAGAGGAGAAATAAAGCTGAGATGCCGAAGGAATTAGTGGCTAAGAACACAAGCAGTCTTAGCTGTTAGCACAAGTTGTAGGAGGGGGGAAAAAAAATACGTTTAATGCTGCCTAGGGAATACGATGGAATTTAGAACAGATATCGTTGCGGACTAACGGCGTGCCTGATTGCACTTGAATCACTGAGAAGCAGCTTCATGTTGTATTGTACCGTTTTTAAGCCTGAAGAAAGAATGGGAAAATAGGAATGGAGTTGTATACGGTACCTCTGCATAAAAGGAAAATACAATAAAGATGGTGGTATGTAATTTGTATTTTATTTTTTAAGAAGAATTTATTCCAGGTATGTACCTTCTTCCTATTTTTGTACCTAGTCTACATACATTTACTGTGTTTCCTTTGTTTCCCTTCCTTATTTTCATTCTGAATGTACCTCCCACTGTTCTAGCTAATGTAATGCATTGAATTGTAACTGATTTGCCTTCAAATGCCACAGTGTTGATGAAACTCTGTGGGGCTTGTGGACTTAAGAATCCACACTTCATTAAAATGTTGTTGTTTACTTTCATTTTTTAATGGTGATAAGTCCACAGTGTGTGTATAATAAAATAGTATAATATTTGATTTTGCATGAGTCAGAACATTTTAAATTATATGAAAAGCTAAATTAAACAGTTCTGAGGTAAGAATATGTGATGATGATGTAGTATGTTTTGGTTCCCCTGCCCTATACTTTTTTTTCTAGTTCACGGTGGGATTAGTAATAAATTGAGCTTAACTGATGCTTTTGCATTTGTGGATCTTGATTAATCTGAAGATGAACATGCCGCAGCTTTGCTTGGAAGAGACAGCTTGTTCAGAATACATACTTGATCTGTTCCACAACTAAACCTATAAGAATACTCTCTAATATATTCCTCTCAAATCCACAGCCTGGGAGACTGCATAACCATTTACTTTTGTTGTGTGTTATTCTGCATTCAAGAAAATAATAATAGTATACAGTCTTCTGCAATTCAGAGAGCAAATAATAGTGCCTGAAACTATTTTCTTACTATGAAAATATAGTTCTTCCTCTTAACACAAAATAAATTGTCACAAATCTAAAAATCTGATAGCGTTTGTTAACCTAACTTTCTTTGAAGCAACCGAGATTCTATTTTATTTTTGTAGTGCATTAATTATTATTTTCAAATCACAACTAATTGTGAGTAGTAAAAGTAAAATTAAGTGAAGGGTGATGTGTCCTCAAACTAAGGACACTAGTACTCTTAGCGTTTTGGTCTGGTTCCATGTATTATAAATCTTTAAGACATAATGCTTATTTGATTGTTTTTTCCTGAAGTCTATTCACATATTCCATTCTGTTTATAATTGGGCTACAGGCCAATTTTAAGTAATATTCCTTTAAAATACACTGGTGCAAAAAGGGTTAATATTCACTTCCAGCATCCTAATACTGATGTTAACCCTTCCGTGACAAGATGTCTTGCGTGTAGAAAGATTGCGCTGTTACACTATTTAGTTATGAAATGTGGAAATAAACCCTCTGATCATAAAGACTTAGTCATTTTCCATAGTGAAGGTAGTATGAATGCTTGTATTCTGAATGAAGCTGTCAGTGATTATATAAAGTTGTCATTTTTATTTTGTGTTATACACAGAACTGTAATTTAGCAGTTGATAGGAAACCTAAATAAGGAAATGAAAATCAAATGTAACTTGACATATTAGTGTTCTAAAATATCATGCTGATTCTTACTATGTAAACAATCAATATTCGGATAAAAGAGTTGAGAGATCGTGTTGTTTCTTCTGAAAGATGTAAGCAGAGTCAAAAGAATTTAAATGTTTTGTACATCGTAAGTTACTTACGTGATAGAAGGTATGGTTTGCTGTCATTTCAAAGGTATTTATATTGAAGCAGGTCTTAATGCAATCTACATGAATTTTTTCCTCTGGAAGTCATGCTAAATGAAGAGATATGTAAACATTTTCTCTCTATATACCATTTGCTTGACTCTGCAGTGATGTTGGCACAACATTATGCTAATACCTGTGTATTTCTGTGGAAATACTTAGAAAGTCCTAGGTGAATTATTGGGACATATTATTAAGGAGGAGACCACTGATGGTTTGATTAACTTTCCCAATTCATAAAAGTATCAAGAAGGATGGAAAATTCCAAAGTTTCCTTAAACTGTAGTGTTTTTAATATCTAGTAAGATAGTTTTGTTTAAATCAAGTAGTGTACTCGATTCTGCCTCATGAGGACGTTACAGTAGAGCAGAATCCATGAAGCGTAAAAATTCTTTGGCACCTAAGAAGGCTTTTACTCAGGTCTTCTCATCTTATCTGTGTCATTCAATTACATTGAAGCAGGAATTTTTTCTTTCGGGTGGAAATGTAAATATTGCTTCATAACTGTCAATGCCATTTTTGGCAATGAATGTCAAGGCAGGTGTGAGCAAGCATGGCTCGTGTGCATGCATGTGCCTACTCATTCCTGTGTGTCAGGCTGTTGGCATTAGTTGCAGGTTGTGTTTGTGGCATTTTTTTCTCCAATTTAAAAACCACAGATGACTGCTTGACCTTGTGTCAAATGAAAGGATATTTTTTCAAAACTCCGTTTTGTTCAAAAGATTTGATAGAAACATAAAGTTATGTTCTAGAAAATATTTAAAACCTTTTTGGGAGGCACAGTGGAAGCCATAAGGTTTTCAAGTTGTTAGTTCTACTTATTTCAAGCTGGTTATTTATTGAAACATTTAGGCTATTTTTCTAAGTAGATTCAAAAGCAAACAAAACAACCTCTACTCACTGTCCAAAGCAATCTCTGTTGCATAGATTTTTGTAGTGCAAACACAGCCTCTGTCTAGAAGAGGGATAATCCAGGGCAGAATATAGCCCATCACAGGTTTCAGGTCAGTGTAAGTAGAAAATTCGAATTCTATACCTAGACGAAGAGGGAAGAGTGCGTAATTTTAATTTTTTGAGGTCATAATTACGGAAGTTGTTTAAAGTTGCATAACAGTTAAATATGCTGGAGTAAATTCTGGCGTAACTGAACAGTGTTCAGAGCAAATACTGTGTGCGGGTTTGAATGTTTACTTACCATAGTATACTGTAGATATCTTTTCTGTATGTGCATTATTTTTGGAGTAAATCCTATCACTTGGGCTTTCTGGATATAATGCTGCAGTAATTCTGAGTAGAGTCACAATTACAGTAACATGACTTTTTCAGTGAGAAATGCAAATATTAATTTGCACATAAAGGTTTGAAGGATAGTATAATTAAACAAGTAAAAAATATTGAAAAAAAATATTTTTCTACAACTGCTGTCTTCAACAGTAATTGAGCAAAAAAGTCTTTAAAACTGCAGGGAAAAAATGTCTTTTCCAGTGGTAATTACAGTAGCTTGTTAAGCAGGAAGTGACTTTTCACTCCAAAGAAATTACGCATCCCAGCTAGTTGGGAATTTCTACTTTCTTCTGATGTCTTGAAGACAACGTGCTACTCTATATTGTAGAGTACTTTACGTGTAAACAGCTTTCAGATCACTTGAGTAAATCCAGTAAAATGCAAAATTCTGTATGGCTTCTCTTCCAGACACTGTTTTAAAACACAGTAAGCCAAAGAAATTTTTAAAATGTGCTACTTGTCTTTACTTGTTACCTACTCTTTCATCACACTAGTTTGATCAAAGTTAAGTCAAATCACAGCTATAACCAGTGCCTTGCGCTACAGGTGTTAAAACATTTAGATTAGATTCCACAGTGATAAGCATACATACAAGCTATTCAGGAAAGTGGAAGACTTGGTTAAAAATTATAGCCTGAATAATCTTTGGACATGATTTTGAAGCAGCGCTTTGGTGGTTGGTTCATGCTTCGTAGCATATCGTGCTTCATAAATAAAGCATTGATAGATTGATAACAAGCTTCATAAAGAAAGACCTTTGAGCAAATAAGTACATGTATTGAACTTCCAAAATGATTTTCAAGGGCAATAGAAATAGCTTGTTAGCCAAATGGAGACAGATCCATCCTTGGCCACTAATGGCATTGGACATGAAAAAGCAGATTTTCTGGATAACAAATACTGTTTATAGAAGGATGCTGTGATGCTTTCCAAGTCAAGGTGTCATACGGCATAAGTGATGACGTAATTTCTTTCAGTCCGCTGGCTACTCTCTCTCCTACTCTGTTAAGGTTGATGTTGCCATTAAAATTGATATTCCTTGTTCAAACTTCTCTTTTATAACAATACTAAAAAGATAAGTAAATCTGCAGCCAGCCAAGTCACAGAGCTTAGTGTGCTGATAGCTCTCCATGACTCGTATAAATGTTTATTTAAAAAAAAAAAATGGGAAAAAGTGCCAAGATAGAAACAACAGAAGTTCTGTTGTTTGAGCTGAGGAGTTCTGTGGGCAGGTAATAAATAACCTGAAGGAGAAAGCAGAGCTCCTCTCTTGCTGTTGTGCCTACCTTTGTAAAGGTTTGCAGACAGGGCAGCTATGCGGCCTATGCAGTATTAACATGAATAACGTTTTATGTAACCACCTTTAGAGATTCATCTATCAGTGTATAACACAGCTCAGAAGTATCAGTATTTAAGAGTATAGCAAAGCAGCAATTTTCTTTTTTCAAATCAAGTTCTTCTGAATTAATAGTCATCTGTGGTAGGAGATTTTGTCAGTATGAAGCTACCTTTGTAGTAAGCTGAAGAAGCAATTTGGAGGGTAGGATTTATGCTTGTGTGAAAACGATAGTAAAGTCTTTAACCAATAGACATAAATACACTGATGTAAATACAGTTATGTCAGGATCATCATATTCCAAGATGATAATAAGGCTGGTAAAAGACTATATGCGAAAAATGTGTATATTTGGATTCCCATTATTGATTCCTAATGCACTTAACAGCAAGAGAAGCTCTTGCTGAAGAAGAATTTCCACAGCTGCAAAGTGGGATTATTTATGTTTGTTATGTATATGATTGACTCAGTTATGTGAAGCATTTTGTATATCTCAAATGTACAAAATATGTATGTTTAGTATATCTATTGGTGAACTTTCAAACGTATTACTAAAATGGAATGGAAATCACATGAGTACCTAATTTGGTTCCATTTATCATGTTCCATGTGTGCAGATTTAGCATTGCAACTTTTAATTTGCTACAGTGTTGTCAAAAACTGTATCTTTGATAAAGGGCATATGTTAATGGATAAAATTTAATATTTTACTGGTTCCAAAAAGAAGATTATTCCACAAAGGACTTAGTAAATCTTACTTAAAAGGGATGAAGATGTTCCAGGTTACAGTGGTAGTTTTACTGATGTTTTGTCACTTCTGCCGCTAAGTAAGCCTTCCAGTTAGTTTATGTGCTGTTGGTTTTAAGTGTTGACATATGTGAGCAGATGACAGTGTTTTATGTACTGCTGTGCTGCTTGCAGATAAGTTGGGTGATTCATTCCCAACAAGAGGGAGAAACCCTCTTGTGTCACCACAGGAGAAGTTCTAACCATTCATATATTTCCTGTCTTAATAAGCTTCTTACGCTGCCAAAGAATTTTTAGCTAGTTTAGAAACTGAAGTGGTCATTTTAAGGTATGCTACTTCGTTGTTTTTTTTTCTGAGCTGTCTTGCTAATTATTCTGTAGCACTGGGGTTAAGTTAAATGATATGCTGTACAAAGTATACCTGCTTATATGTCTATTTAAAATGGATTGACTGTTTTTCTTGGGTTATGGACTAGATGCTTCTAGGAATATCCTGGATTCTCTTCTTACCCTTTCCGATTTTTGGATCAAATCACCTTCCTGTTGTAGCAACATCTCCTTTTGTCTTTTTGTCCTTAAACTTGGAAATCACTTCCCTCCACTTTCCATTTCCATTTCATCTATTTTGTTTAGATCCGTTTTTTTGTGTGTATGTGCGTGTGTGTGACAAAATGTGAAACTTAGTAACTTGAATGAGAATGTTCTATCAGTTTTCACTGAGATTATCTGCCATTTTCAAATCTCTTTCTCACTCTTCATGAAGAAAAGCTTAGAAGCTATGCACGCATTAAGTCCTGGCTTACCATATGTAACATACGTTAAAGACTGCAAGATAGAATGTCTGTTTCTGAAACCACAGTCATTCGCATAATTAAATCTGAAAATACAACTGTGCTTCATAGATACAATGCCAGTTTGTTGCACAGAATCCTACCTTGCTCTTGAAAGTGAACAAAGAGAGACCTTACTGTTGTACTAGTGAGGAAGAACTTGTTCAGTTCATGGTTCTTACCATTGCTATACGTCATAAAGCAATGATTATCAAATCATAAATTGAAGGGGTAATATTACTGAAAGAAAGTACCCAGCATTAATAGGAATTATCTCAAAGTCTGAGAATCAAACTGGGCAAAGAAGTCTGTAAATAAATTTAGCTTATTCTTTTGTTTTTTAAATACTCACACAGGACTGCTTGCAGCTTCAGTTGTTTGTGAAAAGCTGTATTCAGACTGCTGTTTAAGGAAAATATAAATAGATATTTAATAACTCTGTTTCCTTTATACCCAACTAAAATAGTATCAGTACTGTAAGAATAGATTTGTTTGGCAGCCATAGTAACATCATTCCCTCCTTTTTAGACACTTCAAGAAACCATGTGCAGCAGTGTGAGATTTTACAACACATAGAGAAAACACCTTCAGGATTTGGTGTCTAACAAGCAGATGTGTGATTTTACCCCCTTTCTTTTGCTGTCTTGTGATGCCAGAGCATCAGTAGTTTACATGTCTTTACGTGCTATTGATGAAATATGTGCTGATGATCCTGCTGGAGATACAAATATTTGTCTGGATCAAAAATTACGTTTTATGGAAACAAGTTAATATAAATTACACTTGATGGTTTCTGCGCTTATAAAGAGCCTGATCTCATCTTACATATATAAGATTTGCAAAGGAATGTTTACAAAGAAACTGGGAAATAGTACAAAAAAGAGAGAGAGTTGTCAGAGCAAAAAGGAACAAGATTTATCCCAGGTTGGACAAGCAAAAAATCCAAAATTTTCAAATACTTTGAAAAGCACCGTTAAAAAGATCGCCAAGTGTCCATCTGCTCGCAACTTATCAGCTGAAGAAGAAGAAAATAATAGGGAATTTTCACTTTCTCCAACATTCAGTTATAGAGTTGCCATTGCCAATGGACTACAAAAGCCTATTTTTGTAACAAACAATAATAACGAAGATATAGTTCAAGATCTGTCTTCAAATGATAGCTCATATTCTGAATCATTAAGTGAAGTAAAAAGTAACGGCAAGAGAAAGGAATATTTGTCACACACAATGCCTGTGCGACGCAACAGAAAGAGTTTAAGCAGCCTTGCACCATCTGATGGAAGCTCTGATGGAGAACGTACTTTACACACACTAAAGTTGGGAGCTTTACGGAAATTAAGGAAATGGAAGAAGAGTCAAGAATGTGTCTCCTCAGACTCAGAGCTGAGTACCTGGAGAAAAACGTGGGGCTTAAGAAGTAAATCTTTAGACAGAACTGGCCGCCACCAGAAATCAAATACTCTTGAACCTGGTTTTAGTTCAACAGGTTGCATTAGTCAAACACATGATGTTATGGAAATGATCTTTAAAGAGCTTCAGGGAATCAGTCAAATTGAGACAGAACTTTCTGAATTAAGAGGGCATGTAAATGCTCTGAAACAATCAATTGATGAAATTTCTAGTAGTGTAGAAGTTGTACAAAGTGAAATTGAACAATTACGAACTGGATTTGTACAGTCCAGAAGGGAAACTAGAGACATACATGACTACATTAAGCAAATAGGCTATCCAGGAGACAAAGCAAGTCTTAGGTTTCTGAATGTGCCTGAAGAGAGATTTGAAAAAACTGAAAATATAGTTTACAAAATATTAATAGATAAAATGGGTTTCTTGGAGGCACAAAGCACTATTAAGATTGAATTTGCTCAAAGACTGGGGCAACAAAGAGACTGTCCGAACGCAAAGCCAAGACCAATCCTTGTTTATTTTGAGTCATCACAGCATAGAGATCTGATTTTAAAAAAGTCTTACAAACTTAAGGGAACTGGCATTGGAATTTCTACAGATATTTTTTCTCATGATGTTAAAGAGAAAAGAGAAAGAGGACTGCCCTCCTCTCAGACGTATGAGAGCATGGATATGAAGCTGTTAACTGTGGAGATGAAAACTAAAAAGCATGATTGGGAGTCACCTGACAGTGATAAAGAGATGGAATCAGATATAAATAAGAACAGTTATGCAAAAATATCAAAATCAGCACTTCAAATAAAAACAAGCACTACCAAGGGCAGTATCCAGTCACCAAATACTACAGAACTTAATAGAATTGCTGACAGTAGCACTTCTTCAAACAGAACTAAATACCGTGATCAGTCACCAGAATATGACAATATGGAAAACCACTCAAAGGCCTACTACTCAGACATGACCCCCGTATGGCATTTGCAGAATGACTTTGCAACACCTAAACTTAGCCGTTCAGACTCAGATTTCTCAAAATTGTGTCAGTCTTATTCTGATGATTTTTCAGAAAACCAGTATTTTAGCAGAACAAATGGCAGTTCACTGTTGTCTTCCTCGGATCGAGAACTTTGGCAAAGAAGGCAAGATGATTCTACTAACTGGTATGGTAGTTCCCAGGAGCAGACTTTTGCCCAGGATGTGCAACAGTATCCAGCACAGAATGAAGTAGAGAATACAGAAACAGTTGACAGTGGAGTAAGCAATGGAATAGTATGTGTACCTGGAGACAGAAGCCGCTATAGCGGTTCTCAGCTTTCTTTGCATGATGATCTTTCACCATGGAAAGAATGGAATCAGTTGGAACAAGGGGCGGATTTGGGTTTAGATTCGTCTACCCAAGAAGTTTTTGCATACGATATGAGCAGCCCTTCAGATCAACAGATGGATTTTGGGAAGTGCCAAAGTTCTGATCTGCAGTATGACACTGAGAGTTATGATTATACCCTCGATGGTACTTCTCCATCATGTGCAGGTCTTGACAGTGAGTCACAAAGTCAGTGGACTGGTCAGTATGATGATTATCAGGAAACAAATTCTAACTCCTTTCATCAGCATCAGAACAGATTGCCTATGAGGTACCGAAGTCAGAGTGAACTACCAAGCGATGACTCGGAAGAAGCACCTCCTAAATCTTGGCACAGCCGATTAAGCATAGATCTTTCTGATAAAACTTTCAGCTTTCCTAAATTTGGATCTACACTTCAACGTGCTAAGTCAGCATTGGAAGTAGTCTGGAATAAAAGCACACAAAGTTTAAGTGGGTATGAAGACAGCGGATCTTCTTTCATGGGAAGGTTTAGGACTTTATCTCAGTCTACTGCAAATGAATCAAGCACAACACTCGATTCTGATGTTTACACTGAGCCTTATTACTATAAAGCAGAGGATGATGGAGACTTAATTGAACCAGCTGGTGGGAATGAAACAGATTATGTAGAAGTAATGGAACAAGTCCTTGCTAAACTAGAAAATAGAACTAATACTAGTGAATCAAGTGAGCAGATCCAAGAGTATGACCTGGAGCAGCCTTCATATGAAACCCCTTATGCAACACTGCAAGAGGAGGAATATGACACACAGTTTGACAGTGAGGTCAGTGAAGCAATATTGGAAGTAGAATGTGACATGTCAGCAGATGTAGAAGTAAAAGAAGATGAAAATCAGAATGTCCCAGAGCTGCCTATTGAAACTCCAAAAAAAAAAAGAATACGGCCATCATTTAAAGAAGCTGCTTTAAAAGCGTACAAAAAGCAGATGAGTGAGTTGGAAGAGAAGATCCTTGCTGGAGGTAATTATGTTTTAATGTTCCCTTTTAAACAAAATACTGTTCTTATTCAAGTTAGTCATTAGTTTCTGTGCGGTATGCAGTTCTGCTTAGATTAAATTTGGTGATTTTTGGATTTACTGTCGTGGTTAAATTGTCCCATGTCTTAATATGCTAGATAAATGTATATAAGCAATTGTATTGCTTTGAATTGAAGATACTTTAAGTCTTTCGTACCATAATTTTTAAACTCTCATTAAAAGAACTAGACAGGCTATTGTTAAGAATTGTCATGTAGCTTTATAAATGCAATCACAGGAGCAGTCCAGAGGGGTCAGCTGATACACTGTTTTCTTGAACAGTGGGTGGATGTGTGGCTAGTGCCGTATTCATGTTGATGAGCAGTGGTCTCCAACCTGTAATTTGCTGTGTAATTGCCATGAGAGTGCAAGTCTAAACTGATGTGAATTCTGGGTGTCTTGTGCTCCTAAGCTCTCAGATAAGTAGATGGCTTCAGAAAAGAAAAAAATAAGAAAATACTAGGTGCGAAGTCTAGCATCCCTGTATAAGGGGGCAGGGTTAACTCAGAGCTTTTCAGAGAGCTTTTATTTTCCCATCATCTCTCTGTTCTGAGCTGAGACCCCAAAGCAGACAATTCTTAAATATATAGAATTTTAATACCTCTTGTAATAAGCAAAAGTTGTGGTTTTCAAGGCTAACCTACATATGAAATATTGATGTTACTGTGCTGCAAGTGTGTTTAATTCGTAGCTCATAATTAGCCCAAATAGCCAGATGGTAATTGTCATCTTGACTGAATCTTTGCTTTGTCTGCCTTGCAAAAATAATAGACATTTATTTTAAAGATGAAATGTTGTGCCGTCAGCCAAGGAGTGGATTTGGTAGTAATTAGTATCTCAGGTTTTGGATGCTGTGTTTTCTTCATATCAAGTAATTATTTCTGTAATAAACATTCAGTCAAATTAGAAGTGTTTCATAAACAAATATTGCTGATCTGAAAAACTATTTTAAATTGATGATACAAAACTATAAATTTGCATTTTGCAGTTAGCTTTCTATAGTGCTGTGTTAGACACAATGTGGTGAATGTACTAGGAATCAACTAGCAATATTTTTGTTACTTTTGCATTGTTAAACACTGAGGTATGTGTTTGAGGGGACCCTGCTCATTGTATTTAGTCGTCGTTCCAGAGTAGGAGTGTAAGAGGTGTGGAGAGGTAGTTTAAGAAGGTCTACATTTATGATTCAAGACAATGAAATCGTATTGCTGCCAATATGTTGTCTGTGTCTTAGTGTGTGTTATTAGATAGCATGGATTGTTAGAAAATGAGAAGTTGCTTATGCTATTGGGTCTCATGTGATCAGCCATATGAATTGTAAAAAGTATTTTTGTTTGTCCTTTAATCCAGCAGGTGAAGAAAATAACTAATTCAGTCTTAAAGCCTACTTAAGTCCTCTTTGTATTACTGAAATACTACTTGGAGTAGATTTGCAGAGAAACCAACTGGCCCAAAAAGCCGATGTATAAAAAAGTGTAATTGAACGAAGACTATAGGTTGTAAATTGTCTGCCTAATTATTAAGTGTCATACTAAGACCTCCATTTTCTTTTCCACTGAAATAAAGAGACAAGGGAATACGGTAAGAGGTTAAAGGGAGTTTACAGACCAGCAGCTAAAGCAGTGGTACTTCTCAGATTACCCTTAGCCTGAAAAGAAAATGGACTGATACTTGAGTAGTAGTTCCATTTTCTCTCTACACCTTCTGTTTTCCGCAGCTATGGGGAGGAGATCTGCTTCCCTCAGTGATTCTGCCTCAGCAGTAAGTGGTTTGTTAAAAGTGTATATGGGATATCTGGCGATATTCACTGGCAGGACTGTGCTTTGTGCTTTATGTCTAATGAATGAATGTGATACTTTACTTTTGGCATTTGCAGAACCCATTTGCAGAGTTTAAAGCTTTCAAAATATATTTGATAGCTGGAGTGTCCTACCAAAAGAATACATTACCTGAACGCTTGTGCTGAGTGACATGTTGTTCCAGTCATTTTTTTTTTGAATTAACTTTCAGTTAGGAGGGTGACTGTGATATTAGAATTTGTTCACTGATGTATTTTTAAAATGCTTTGTGTGCGGCCTTTTAAGAAAGATATCTTTTTAATGTCACCTTTTTCTCAAAGAGAAAACATTCACTTCCATATATCATTTGAATTGCACATCAATTTTGATTTCTTTTATAATAAGTATAGGAAAAGTATGTTGCAAATCAGTCCTTAAGTTCTACAAAAAGTACCGACTGTACAGTTTGTAACCCTCCCTCTCCTCTTTCCGTTCCTTTCCGGGGCTTCAGGCTTGTCTGGAGAATACTTAAATGAATCATTTAAGCAAATAATAGTTTGAGGTATAATGCTTTGCAGGAGTAGTTATACTTTTAAAGAAAAATGACTAATTGCTAATTTAGTGTTTATGTTACTTTTATGGATGGTTTTCTGACTCTTACCTCTGTAATTAATTCATAGTCAACTTTGTTTTTTTATTTGAGCATGGAAAAGTGCTACTTGCAGATTAAGTTCATGGAATTAATCTTCATTATATAACCACAGCATAACTCATTGTTTAATGAATTGTTTCCTCTGCCCATGTAGGCAGGGATTGGTAGTCAACAATCTCGCCAATGTACCTAAATAGTAAAATAGAAGTATTTCCTCACCATAGGACTAAAGAAAAGCTTAGATTAATGTTTTTTTTTTTTTATTCTGGTAACACATGAGGTAATGTCATTGCAACTTTGATACATAAATAATTTATCAGTGTACAACAGTCCCTTGGATAGTCCTTTCTCTAGCTAGAGAGAGAAAAATACACTATGGACTGATTGCTTATGTATTATTTAGTGCTGGAATAGAATATAGACTGGAATGGAAGCAACAGGATATGTGGAAGAGAGGAGATGGAAGTAATACATAAGTTATCCTGTAAGGACATAGAGATACCGTGATGCTGCCATAAAATTCTGAGGCATGTTTATTAATTAAAGGATTGATGAGTTTTTGGAAAGGCACAGGGAATTGTTGCCTGGTATTTTGTGTTTTTGTGAACTTTCTTTCTCTCTCTCCCCTCTCTCTCCCCTCTCTCTCCCCTCTCTCTCCCCTCTCTCTCCCCTCTCTCTCCCCTCTCTCTCCCCTCTCTCTCCCCTCTCTCTCCCCTCTCTCTCCCCTCTCTCTCCCCTCTCTCTCCCCTCTCTCTCCCCTCTCTCTCCCCTCTCTCTCCCCTCTCTCTCCCCTCTCTCTCCCCTCTCTCTCCCCTCTCTCTCCCCTCTCTCTCCCCTCTCTCTCCCCTCTCTCTCCCCTCTCTCTCCCCTCTCTCTCCCCTCTCTCTCCCCTCTCTCTCCCCTCTCTCTCCCCTCTCTCTCCCCTCTCTCTCCCCTCTCTCTCCCCTCTCTCTCCCCTCTCTCTCCCCTCTCTCTCCCCTCTCTCTCCCCTCTCTCTCCCCTCTCTCTCCCCTCTCTCTCCCCTCTCTCTCCCCTCTCTCTCCCCTCTCTCTCCCCTCTCTCTCCCCTCTCTCTCCCCTCTCTCTCCCCTCTCTCTCCCCTCCGGCCACACTGCTTTACTTTTTCTTTATTTTCCCCCTAGTAGCTTCTTCTATTCCCTCCCTATCTTGCTCTCCTTATCTTTTACACCTGCCTTAGAATAAACATCATTCTCTCTCATGATGAAGCCATCACTGTGGATAAGCTCTGAGAGTTGCATGAGCTCTTGAGCCACTTTTAATAGTAATGTAAACTGCTATTCACATGGGGAACTGGTGAAGATTTTGCTGATCATTTGGTGGCCAGCTAAACACTGAAAATACACAACAAACACATGTCCTTGGTCTGGAGTTTGTGGTGTAGAATAAGCTGTATGTTGTTTATGGAGTCAAGATGGGTGAACTTGTCTTTTGCTATGTCTGTGTGCAGCATATACACTGTAAATATGCTCGGTGACAAGTTACATTATAGGGCCCAGGGATCAGAACTGCCTCTTTAAAGTGGATAGCAGTTACTCTACTCCATTGTTTTATAGGAGAGATTTGTCATTACATTTAGTAGTGTCTGGAGAACAGAATGTGGAGAGATTAGTATCCCATACGGCCCTATTTTATGTGTGTGAAGGAGAAAATATGATGCTGACATTAGAAACCGGTAAGTACAGCAGTAATGCATTGCTGTGCTTCTGTTTCTGTGTGGTTATGTGGTTCTGGCTTAAGAAAACTTGACATGAGAAGTGCATTACGCATGCAATATTACATCAATTTTAAAACACTACCTATTTAAACTAATTTATGCCATTTTCAAGACAAGTATATATTTCTTTGGTAGCTTTTCTAGTTTTTTGTTGGCTCAAACCACATCATTTGTTGGATCTATATAACTTGGACATATTTTGCAAAATAGCCTAGGTTTGTAAAAAAATAAAGCCTTGTCTAACAGCACTCAGGTTTCTGTTTCTATTATAAAGCGATTTCAGGATAAAAGGAATCCTGTTAAACCAACTGGCTGAGTGAAGACCCAAACATATGTCTTGGAAAAAAGTAGCAACTTGGAAAATATGCATTCGTAAACATGCTCAAATCTTCCTCTAGTCTATTGGGGAAGCACAGTATCACAATAATGTGCTAAGATGAAGAGATTATTTTGCCACCCAAGCGTAGTTGTCTATTTTCATGGGACAGGTGCCAGATTTTCTCTTCATGCACATTTTCCAGGTGATCAACGGAGCATCTATACCATTATGTTTCCCTGGATGCTTAAGTTGAAGTTGTAACTGTGAGGTCTCCATTTCCTAATGATGCAAAAGCACTGTTGAAGTCATGTCAGCCATGTGGTTTGCCTCCCTCAGCTGTAGAGAATATAATGATAACTTGTGTGATCAGCTTTGGTAAAGATAAAACAGATATGTAAAAAAAGGTAGCAATAAGCACAGATACAAATTTACAGACATTTGCATTTTTATATAGTCTAATACATAGTATTTTATGAGAGTTCCTTTTTTCTGTGCTTGCTTATATTTGATTTTACTGCTTTTCAGATTAAAAACCTATATAAAGAGGATTTTATGGATAGTCTGTACCTTCTAATTGTTTTGCTCATAGAGCTGTTTGTAAATGTCACTAATACTCTAATAAGGTGTATGGTACATGATAAAATACAGGTTAACTAGAAAACAGAGATAAAAACACTGAAAGCAAAAGGGACCATCATCTGTTTGCTCCAGCAAATAGCTGCTGACTGATCTGCTAGTAGTTTCTCTGGAGTTGGCCATTAAAACAAGTTAAAGTTTTTTAAGGAACATGGGGATCTCAGAGATATGATGGCAGAACTTCTTTCATCTCTTGACATTTTTATTCCCTTTGAGAATTGATGTTTGTTAATTGCAGAGGCCGAGCAGCAGCATGTGATTTTGCTGGTTGTAATCACAGGTCCACAAGCTGTGTGTAGCTCCAGGTGCCACTCGTGTAATTGCTGCTTCGCAGAGGGAAATCTTGTCCATCAGCTGCACATCAACCAAGAATGAAGAAGGAGAGATAGATGATCATGCTTTTGTGCCCTTGCTCTTCTACCTTCTTTTTCCTAGAGAAAAAATGATCATAACTTAATGTTAAGTTTTTACACACAACAAGTCATAACGCTGTTTCCTATTCTACAGTTCGGCATCTCTACCTTTTTCTCAAGTTATTTTCTTTTGTTTTTTTGCAGCTACACAACAGGTTGTTAGAATACAGAGGAAAGGGAGATCTCGGAATGAAAGGATTATTTGTAAAGTGATCCAGTAATAACAACCCACTTGAAACCCATCCTGTAGTTGATGGAAAATATCTTCTTCTACATCTTGAACTTAGTAGTTAAAACAGGAATGAAATATATACAGGAAATAGATGAGTAAAAGCCAAAGCAATGTTTTTTCCTTAACTCACTGGTCTCAGTGTCCAATTAGCACAAATAGGGTAAAACTGACGCTTCTCTATATCATAAGACAGGAGAGATAACTGTCAAGATAAGCAAGAGTGCAGTTTCAGAGCTTTCAGGAGCTAGAGGAGGTGGGAAGGTGGCTGTCTTTTTAATTTGTTTGTCTGTTTTCCTTTCCTCTGTCAAGGAAGCTTTGAAGCTGGGTGAAAGGTAATATTTGTATATATTTGATTCTTAAAAATGAAGAAATGTTTTTAATATAGCGATCATGAAAATCAGTGGGATTAGTCCGTGACCTCCTAGGTAGAAAAAGATTATGCCAGCATTCTACTGGGCCACTTCTTGGCTTTTCATATCAGTCCATATCTTCAATAATTCTACTCACTTGTTCCAACTTACTTTCAAGCAGAGCTCAGACAAACAGCAGGTAATTTGATTTGATGTGTGTCTGTGGTACAGAAGCTAACAATAACAGGAAGAGTGGGGGAGATTTGTTAAGTCCTAAGCAGAATCATCTTGCTGAGCCTTTTTCTAAAATCGCTTTAGTTTTTTAAAAAAAAAAAAAAAAAAAAAAAGGCGTGCTTTTTGCATTAGTGATACTTATTCTTTTATTTGTGAGTATATGTTCTTATATTTTTGTAGTATCTAACATGTGGAAAAAATGATAGTTATTTAAAAGAAGTATCATTTTCTTATCAAAGACTGCAGTATTGGACAGTCCTTGACTTTACATTGACAGATTCTGAGAAGCACAGTGCAGGTAAAAACATATATATTAAAAATAATATCAAATCCTTAGCTTATTTTGTGGTTGTAGTATAGTAATAAGTTTTATGTGCCAGACAAATGCCACTTAGTGCTTGAGGCAGGAACTTTTATAGCTGCCTGTCTCGCCCTTTATAAAGGATTGGAGAAGTGGTTCTTAAATATTCAAGGTTACTGTGTGGAGCTGTCTGCTTCTGTGGGTAACTTTCAGTTCTCATTAGCAGCTTCCTACTGTTGTATTTGAAGTGGTGACTGTATTCAGCTGAAGCGTTTCACTGTCCAAGTCATGTTAGCTAAGTCAGTTACTTATCTCTTCCTGTGGGACTTTATTTTGCTTGGCTATAACTATAGATATATTTGTCATGCAGTTTTCCAAAATGTGTCAAAACATCTTCTAATGAAAACTGTAATAATATTTGCAATATTGGTTCATTTCCTCTGTGACCGTTGTTTTCTTCCTTGTTCAGTAGTCAGGCGGTTTTATTACAAGATTTAATTATGACAAATTATTTTTCAGAAAAAATCATTCTAGATAAAAACTTTTCAATAAATACTTACTATTTTCCATGCAAGCATTTTTCCCTACTTAGGTTTTTATTTTCTTAAATGCCAAATACTGTAGAAAACAAAACTTCCTGCATTTTTTTCCTAATAAAAATATCAAGTGAGAAATTTTCATAAGAAAATAATTTCCCTACTTCTAAGCGATTACACATTTTGTAAGCAATTCTAAAAACAATTAAAATAGCATAGCTATTTGTGGTTTTATTCTGTGATCTCTTTCCTGTTTATCATGAAGTTAGTGTTAGATGCTCTAATGCTAGACAGGTCTTCAGCTGTTTTTCAAGTATTTTTTTGCCTGTTTCTTTTAACTTTTATATAGTTCAGTGATTAAAGCATCTTTTAAAGCTTTTATTTTAGCATTAAGTGATGATATGACATGATGCTAACACCAAAGTATCAATAAAAATGAATGCTCTTTAGCTCTGAACAGAAATGTTTTTATTGAACTGCTGCAAATGTTTTCAATTTGCAGTGAATGTGCATGCTCATTACTACAATCTCCCACATCAGAGCGTTGTTAATAGAACTTTTGACCTCATTTATCAACCAGGAACTTCCATGTAGGACAGCAGAACTGCAAGGTTATACTAGGAGCCAGTGTTTTCCTTTACAGTCTGTTATCTTAGTGAGCACAGTTTGTTTCCATGTTCTAAGCAGAAAGAAATACAAATACTCTTTTTGCCTCTAAGATGAGTGAACGGTAGATAGAATCTTAAGAAAACAAACTTGGTTCTCTCAAGTATCTGTAGTATAAAATCTGAAATCCTATCAGTTTAGAAACATGTATGCAATTATACTTTCTACTACCTAATCCTAATAGTTTCTGCTTTCTCAGTCTCTGATGTTTAATACCGATTATATTAAGTATTTTCACTGAGTGAAAATACACTTGAGAAAGTTTCAAAGATTCATGTAAAAACTACTTTATTTTTTTACTACATGTAAAGTCTGCTTTAGCATTACATACAGCCTGTTCCCTATGTTCCACATACAAGCCAGTGAATACCACTTCAGTGTTCACAACAGCAGTTAAACACATGCAGAAGGCAGGGAGAGTGTGCCTTGTCATAGCTTTGTGGCTTCAAAATGATTTCCTCTGGCACCAAGTAAAAACAACAGGAAGAAGTTGTGCTATTAGTAATTAATGTAACTCCATTCCTCAGGCAAACCTCCTGGCAGATTGAAGTGACCCTGGGCAATGCCCTGAGACTGCCATATTAGACTCCCTTGAGCATCTCTGAGAGAAATAGAGACTAGAGAAGAAGACGAATCTTAAGGGATTTAAAAGTCTCTATCTAGGTGCAAAAAAAAAAAAAAGTATGCCTTCAGCATCTCGTGTTGCAATATTACAGGAATAGCTTCTGCTAGAATGCGCGATTCTCAGAATTGTACTGTGGTTGATTTCCAGGTATGATCGTTTAAAGGAGCTTTCCTTTTGCCTCTAATCGCTTTGAATTGCTGCCGCCCTCAGCAGTCACTGCTTCTACAACTTGGAGCAGCGGGAAGCTGGTTGGTGGTTTTGGCACTTACCAGAGAAGCAGTAATAAGCAACAGAGAGGGCAATAAGAATCAAATATACAGTACATTGGTTCACAGTGGTGTCACTGAAAGTTGCCTATTCAAGACTTGAATCCTTATTAGTTTACATGTAGTCTTAATGCGGGCCTGAGTTCCATCATAAAAGTAAATTTTGATTACTGTATTCAGACCTGATTTTCTGATTAATTGATAAGCAGGTTTGCAGTCCTTGAGGTCCCTGTGTTTACCTGTAACACTTGCTTATCTTCCATTAATCTGCTATTTAAATTAATCTGAGAAATGTATTTCAGTCATATAAAATAACCTTTTTGTGATTAGCTTGTGGATTTTTGGGAGGAGTTTGGGAACTTTTTTGTAGGTTTGCTTTAATCTAATGCAGACTGCGTACTCTGCATGTAGACCAGCTTTTCAATGCAAGTTTTAGTTCCTCTGTGCATAAGGAAGGAAGGGAAAGCAGACACAGTTCAAGCCACATTCTGGTACCCTTTGCTTGGGCATCTTCTGGTTGCTCACTTGAAGGCTGTAGAAGGAGCTGGAAAGTGAACAAAATGGAAGACAGTGGGAGTGATTCCAAAGCAGTTTGGGTGCTCCTGGCTGCATTTTGATAATCAATACAGCAACCGACGGAAAAGCATTAAAGACTTGATGGTGTACTAGCTTTTTTTCTTTAGGCAAAAGACACTTACTTGAGAAAATATAGCAGCTCAGCTCAGAACTGGAAAATTGAGAGATTGGTGGGACATTTGCAGATGATCCTGGAATTCCACAGAAGAAAATCATGCTTACCTAAGCTTTAAAAACAAGCACAAGCAGAGCAGATCACTGCATGTTTTATAACATGATTACGCATGTTCTCACCTACAGGAAAGGAAATTCAAGACCATCTGTTTTAAGAATCAGATTACTGCTGGTAAGGGAATTTTCGTGGTAGTATAATCTTAGGGTAGTATCTATGAGGACAGTGATGCTTTCAGGGGTGGCAGTGACTTGGTTAAGCAGATCTTTTTTTCTTCTGTGAAAATGGTGGACAGCCTTTCTGTATTGAATTCTACTGATAAGTGAGAGCAGTGTCACCATTAAAAGACTTTTTTTTGGTCATTAACTTCACAGATCTTCATATGATCAATCTCCCTGATGGTTAACTGCTCAAAATTTAGTCTGTCTTCTCCCACTTTACTGCAAAGCAGTTAGAGGTTTAGAGGTAATTTTAAGTTAAGCAGTTGACCAAGGTTGTGGAGTAAATCTTTTATTGGTCATCTTTATTAGCATTTTAACCCTTCAGTGAACAGTATAACCATTTAGTTAACATATATATATATATGCTTATGTTATACTTAAGAACTTATATAATGTTATTTATGTGTAGAGAGGCACCCGAAGAAAAATTGTCTAAGAGTCAGATAAGTTTTACATAAACAAGCTTGGTATTTAGAATGATACGTAAATTTTAAAAGATGATTAAACCTTTTAAGCACCAAGAAAGATAAATCAGCTATATCTATCCAGTTATTAGTACAGCCTATTGGTTCACCAAATACTCATATTGAGTTCAAATATGTAGTGACCTACAGGATCAGTGGGGTAATTGTTAGGTAGTGCCAGTATTGCAGGTAATGCATTACTTCTCAGGTGTTCTGATTTGCTTTGATCTTGAGCACTGGGATATCTCTATGACTTAAGTGTTTGTCACCGGTAGTATTTTGCTTTGGATCAGGAATACACTTTGAAGCAAATCTCCTAGTCTTACCAGTTCACTAGATTTAGTTCTATCACTTAGGAGTCTCAGAGTGCGTGGTGCAGATTTCTTTCAGATGAAACTAAACCAAGAGATGCTCTCTGAGCTTACAGCTCATGTTCAGTAGCTAATGGCTGTCAGCCACAGGACCAGGTTATAGCTAGTGTGAAGTAAGTGTAAGTACTGCTGACACACTTGCATTGTGGACACTGGATCTTCAGCAGCAACTGCTCTGATCTGCAGATCTGTACCTGTAGCACTGCACTGCTCGTTATTGCAGACGTGGTCCTTGCTGGCTAAGGTGGTTGACAGCTTAGGCCTATGTTCTGAGCAGCCATTTTGAGTTCCTCTCCGGTTGTCACCTCTGTTTCTACTGGTACCTCAAACCAAACTGTGTATTACAGTAAAGTCCTTGTCTATGCTGTTACTTCTTATAAATTTTATGTGATTTCCTTATTATTTTCATTAAGAGTCTTGAGGAACTACTCTCACAGCAGGTGTCAAAGCAAATGTCTGTTTTTTTGGATTTCTTTAGAAGAAACATAAAGGGACCTGAGCTTGCAAGTAAGACTAATGACACAGTGATTGAAGTCAAATATCATGTGGGGATGCTTGCTGTGTTCTGTAGAAAGATGTGGAAGAGGCCATAACCCATTAATTGGTTTGCTTTCCTGGACTTTAATTAGTTTTTTGTTGAATTTAATGTTTGTCACTATATTGAAACAGATAAAATATTTATCCTTGATGGATAACGTATGCTTCACCATTTCACTCTATTATGGGATCTGAACAGAGCACTTTGTATTTTACCCTCTCATTCTGAGATGACAAGAGGAGACACTCAGGAAAACCCAGTCTTCAAGGGGACTGAGACTATCAGAAATTGAGAAGCACTATTATCACATTCAGTGATGAAGTACTGTTTTTGGAAGACAGTCTTTTATCCTTTTAGAGGCAAATTTCAGAATTGGTTAGGAGTATTTAGTAACTGTTCAAAGGCGATAGTAAACAACCCATTAAAAGTCAAATGGGACTCGAGCTATAAGCAGCAGAGATGATTTTTACAGCATACCTTTTTTGTTTTTATCTAGATTTACAGACCAATTACGATTAAGACAGAAATGGCTGTTCATCTTCACCAAGCTGATCTCCTAGTTTGGCTCTTAGTGTATCCACTAGTGATTTTTTCTACATCATTGCTAGTAAACTGCTAGCAGCAATTCTTCCCTTTCTGCTGTCAACCAACGTTTATTCAAGTTTGACCTTCTCTGTATCAGACAAGCATCACTCATGTCTTCTGATGTACTAGCTTTAATAATATCTTTTAAGCATTATACAGCATATCTTCCTAGAGTGTGCTTCTGCAACAGAACACCCTCTAGGTTGAGCTGCTGCAATATTTGGTTGTGTAGTGATAATTTTAGCTTCTGGGCACAGCACTTATTATTTCAGCGTAGCTTATTTTGTGTTTTTGGTTTTTTGTTTTTTTTGGGACACACAATCTACTTTAATTTGCTGCTTTTATTTGTATTCACTTTTCGTCTTTTATTTCCTTTTCTTAGCAATTATGTATTGATCTCGGAATTGTCTGAAATTAATTGTTTCAGAATTCAGAGGAGGTTGGCTTATTGTTCTTTCTCCTGTTCTCTGATTGTATAAAATGAATACAGTTGCTATAAGCAGGCAGTGAGACAGGTTTGTATGTCCAACACTGGTTGGATTGAAATGAGTATTTACACTCGCTTGTGGAAACAAATAATGCCATTTATTTACTAAATACATCAGATGTCAAAATCTTGTATAGAAATAATTACCTCCTTAGTTCTTACGGGGTTGCATCAGGATTCAATTTCCATACAGTAAGAAGTAAGGCTTCAGTTTCCATAGAGTAAAAATAAAAAGACTTAATGGAAATAAAATAAGAATCATCCCTCAGGGTTAACGAAGTGAATGTTGCACTGTTCTTCGTGCATGCATAAACTTTTTTGTTTATCTAAACTTTAGTCGTTTGCTAAAATGCGTGCTCATTTAAGTCGATCATTACCATCTACAGATGTATCTGAAATGTCTAGCCTTGTATTCCATAGATCAAAGTAGTCAGGGGTCTTGTGCTTTATCACAATTTGTCTCCTGTCTACATCAAAGAACACTGCTCTCGATTCTTGTAGTCTTGCCTGCTAAAGTGACATGCTTGTTGTTTCTGCCTACTTCCCTGTTTGTTTCTAAACTAACAAAACTCCTTCACAGTTGAAATTATTTTACCCATGCTGAATTCAGAAGAGTTAAGTGCTAAGCAGTGTAGAAACAAGCTTTGTCTCTGAAGACATGGCCATTTCTTCGAGAAACTAGGAATGTTCAAAAACTTTCTGGGAAATTTGCATTCAGTTGCATGCTGTATATATACAGTATGTATTGAGAAAGGAGTCCATTAGACTGGTGCATTTCTTTTCAAGTACTAACTGCAAAGGAAAATGATGTAATAAATATGAAAGAAGGATGATTGGGGCCTAGAACATCTGTGCTGTGAGGAAAGGCTGAGAGAGCTGAGCCTGTTCAGCCTGAAGAAGAGAAGACTGAGAGGGGATCTAATCAGTGTCTATAAAATACCTCAAGGGAGTCAGTGAGGAGGATGGTGCCGGCTTCTTTTCAGTGGTGGCCACTGACAGAACTAGAGGAAACAGCCAGAAACTGAAACACCAAAAGTTCCACAGGAACTTAAGGAAAAATTTCTTCACAGTGAGGGTGACAGAGCACTGGAACAGGCTGCCCAGAGAGGTTGTGGAGTCTCCTTCTCTGGAGATCTTCAAAACCCGTTGGACGCAGTCCTGTGCCACGTGCTCTAGGTGACCCTGCGTGTGCAGGGGGGTTGGACTAGATGATCTCTAGAGGTCCCTTCCAACCTTAATGATTCTATGAAAAGCTAACACATGGTCAAGCTAGTTTGGCTAATTTTTTGCACTCCCAAAGGAGGAGAGACTGTTGCAAAACTGAATTTTCTGTGGATTGAAGTTTGGACTTAGCACATTGCTAATACCTAGTAGTTCAACCCTGTTTTACTTTCTTGAGTAATACAAAACCACATATAGTCAGGCCAATGCAACATTTTTTGAGCAGCTTAGCAGCTGCGGGTTCTGTTGTGGCTGCTCTTGTGCACATGCTCCATACTGATCACATAAGTAGCCTCTAAAATTGGTGGTACAACAACAGAGCCTCTGTTTTTCCTGGGTGATGAGTACTACAGTGTATTCACCTTAACGCTTGGCAAGATATTTTTTCTACATGTAGTTGTGATATGCTAGGTAAAACTGTTTAAAAATGTCATTAAAAATGTCATAAAGCACTGTGTGTGTCTGTGGTATAGATGGTCATTTTTTAAGGTGGTGTGAGGTATCTCCAAACATCTGAAAAATATTGAGGCTATTTAAGGCGTAGGTAGAAAATATGTTTTGCTTTGGGGAAGGGGAAAAAAAAAAAGATCAGTGAGGTGACAGTTGAAGCAATGCAGGGCCATGTGTGCAGTCTATGATATGAAGTGTCCAAACTAAGCAGAAACTTGCTAATGAAATAGTATATAAAAATATTTTGAAACTACGGGTATTTTAAAATTGACAGGATGTGAAATTGGAGGTAGCTTTTCTTGTCATCCCATAGCTTCTGTATTTGCATTAAGCAATTTTTAATTATATATATTTTAAATTCATACAACCATCATTTTTATATGGTAGTTATGACCTGGGGTGAAGATCATTTGTGTAGCTGTCATTTCATTTTTCTTGTAAATGAGAATTAATTTGAACACTTGTACTGTATTAAATATATGCATTTCTTTTAAGAATTATCTGAAAACCTGGCAATTACATTGAAATGGGATGTATAAACTATATAATGTCCAACCAGACGTACATAAGTGAAAGGGGTTGCTATTTGTGGAAACGATTTTTCTTTCTTGTCAAAATATATTGATAGTGATCTTGCTGCAGTAGAAAAACTGACTATACTCAGGTTCTGCTTCTCTTTTTGTTCCTGCATTAACAAATGAAAATAGTAAGCTTTTCATAGCATAAGTGATATTTTTAGAAACCATTTTGTCTAACCTATATTCCTGTTCTTCCCAATTCTCTTTCAGATAGCAGTTCTGTGGATGAAAAGGTTTATAATCATGTATTTATTATAGGGATCATGTAATTTGTTGATGTTTGTGACCTATTTGATCTGGTTCCTTCATTTTAGTTGTGAAAATTGCATGTTTTTCCCAGCTTTCCATTCTTTTGTTCTCCTTTGAGTGTATTGCAAATGTGTTGCATAAACACATTATAAACAGAATAAACCTCACTGTTGTGCTTATCATAATTTCCAGCACAGGGGTCTGCTACTGTCAAACATGATATCTGAGATTTTAGCCTCTAATTACTATCTATAATGCATAGTCTTTCAGACTTAGAGCAACAGTATGTGGGAAGCAGTGTCTAATACCTTCCCATGGTTTCTACCAGTGTTGTTTTACTAAATGCTGAATGCTACTGTAATGTGTTCCAAAGCAATAGTTAGTTAATGTAGCTTTGGCCTGGAGCTGACCCTGCTTAACATTTTTCATATTAGGTGTTTTATGTTTTAAAATTTGTCCCAAACTTATAAAGAACACCTGAGTGACTGTACATCATTTTGGTTTGTTTGTTCGTTCTTAAAGGCTCGGATAGTAAGTGGAAGTTCCTTGGATACATCCAAGCTTTATGCAGTCCAGGCATTTGCTGGGTAAGTACAAATATGGCTGTGAATTCTTGGTTTAGCTGCAAGTTATACTGTAGTAATTTTTTTAAGGTTTGCTTTTGTTTCCAAATCTTCTACAAAAATAGAACTGTTTCAAAATCAAGGTAATCAATGTCATAGTCTGGAAGTGTTTTCTTTCTTTCCTTCTTTTTTTCTTCCGTTTTTATCTTCTTTTTTTGTTTTTTTACTTCTCAAAATAAACTTGTATAGCAGTTCAGCTGTACAGGTCAACTGGAGGGCAAAATTTTTGTACCTCTGTACAGTGAGTTGTTTTCTGTGTCTGCATTTTAATAAATGTGTAGTAATATAACAGTACCATTCTAATATTTGAAATCTAATAAGGCAAAATAGATTTATTTCAGTTGCTGAAAGAGAATGAACATGGCAGAAGCTTGGATATCTTGTTTGGTTATCTCTGGATAGTTACCCTGAATTTGTCTCTAGAATTTCTTTTGCGGAAAATCTTTCCTTTCTCTTTTGAATTCCTTTTCTACTTCCAAACTGAATAATAAAAGAGAGTAAAAGCCATGGGATAAATTTACCATTTCTTAATCTTAAATATCTAAAAAGGATATTACCTCCTTGGTGGCAGACTATGTAAGCACAGTTTCCCGCGGTGATGCTTTGTGTTAGAGTTAAGGAGATGAGATCAAATTATCTAATTTATATTAAATCTTCTAATTTGGATGTCTTAAGAGTAGACAACAGAATCTGGATTGTACTAAGCTTTTCTGTGACCTCTTTTTTTTTTAGCTAGCTGATACTAATTGCACTAATCTACTCGATATAATTCCTTGCTGTAGAAGGTTTAATTATGGCAACATTTGTGCTTGTCATCAAACAACTTGATACAAGTTCAGGTCTACATTCAGCTTTACAGTGGCTTAGCTAGTTTCTGTGTTGTTCGTTCCACCCCCTAGGGTTTTCGTTACCCAGCTGGAAAAGCTGCTGCTAGCTGGTGCGATAAAAACTAGTAGACCATCAGTTACATTGTACAGGACTTGTTGCTGTGAAAGTGTGAAACACTTAAATGTTGTAAAAGATAATTGTTTAATTTTGTTAGTAACTTGTTCTTTAACACTAGACTAAAATGATAGTGTACTTCTTTTTCCTTGCTCCCAAATGACACCTGGTTTGCTTTTACTTTGCTTCTTTGCAGTTTTCACATAAAGTCAGGAAAGGGAATTCTCTCATGACCTAAGTTCCAAAACTTTTGCCATATTTTGAGCAGTAAATACTAATTCTTGTTCTCCCAAAACTACTTCTCTCTCTTTGAATGGGCCTTCTGTGTACTTCACTAACCTGCTTCCTCCTATCTCTTTAAATTTTAAAAACAGATCAGTGTAAGTGCTGAGATTTTTTCGTATTTATTTGTGAATGCAAAAGTCATTTGATATATTTTGTTCATTAGCATTTTGTTCACTTTGTTCGTTAACGTGAGACTAGCATCATCTGAAGCAGTTTCATTTCCCTTGATAGATAATTGATTTAAAGGCCTATTCAGTAATATATTAGCCACAAAAACATCAGCTCATTATGTCTCTGTTCACGTGACTCTTGTGATGGAATTACCCATTGATTTCGTCAGAAGGCCACACTGACAGCAAATCATGGCTCTCACGCATAGACTTTCAGTTTGATGTATGATAACTTGGATTTGTTGGCTTCTTTGCTGAAAAATTAATCTACATTAGAAGCAGACACATCAGTGTCTGTTACTCAGTACATCAACTTTTTTTAGGCATATTCACAAAGGAAGGTAGACTCTCCTTTTCTCTCTTGCGCTGTGCAACGTCAACTCGTTTTTACTACTAGACTTTGATGCCCTTAGTTTGGAATAATTTATGACATGAGGTACTACAAATAATAGTATATTTCTCCACTGAGAAGCAGGAATCTGACATCTTGACAACTGCACTATAAGCTCTCATCAATTGAAATTAAGTATTGTCATTCTCAGAAGCATTAGTGTATGGGACTAGCAAAAAAAAGATAGTTCTTAAAACTGTTGTTGTTTATTCCTTTCAGCAGGTATTCTTAAGAATTTAAAAACTAAGTTTATACGAAAGAGAGAGAGCTAAACTATACAGTAAGTAGATGTTAAGGGTCACATTCTGTGAGCAGTTTGTATGTGAAAGCACTGAAACAAAGTATTGAGCCCTATACCTGCAAGAAGCTGTAAGACAGTACAGTATTTCTGTATGCATTGCCTGGGTAGGTGTAAAACTTGGAACCACAGAGTACAAGAGTGTAGACATTTGTTCGTTAGTTGGTTAGTAAAAGCAGATTAAAGACCAAAAATCAGTCTCGGAATTAAGGAGACCTTTTGATATCGACAGAGACCCCATAGGCCGAAGTTACTTTTGTTTATGCTCTCCCTTCCAATCATGGGTTAAAGGATTCCAGTACTGAATCCACTGAGGAAAAGGTGTGTTAATCCTTTGTAAAGGCATCCAGTAGCCAGGACGTATGTACGGGCAGCCAGTGCATAAAACCACTTCAGATGCAATGGCTGTTTCTCTTATCCTTTTATTCATGCCTGTATCTACAGATTGCCAGTCAAAATCTTAAATAAGTGATCAGATTATTTATTGGACTGAGTCCTCCTTTTGCGTAGTACCTGCCTTCATACTTTTCCTCTGTCTTCCCACCAAACCCAATGCATGAATACACAGGCACTCATACAGAAGTGAAAATGTAAAGTCTTAGTAAAACTGAAGAGCAGCTGGAACATAGGTTCTATTTGCGTGGTTTGGAGGTTTTTTGCTAGAGTGGCTAAGTCTTCAGACATCTAGTATTAGGTTTTACCCTTGAATGCCTTTTGTTGGTCACACACAAAGCTTAGATGAAAAGGAACTTTCATTTTACACCCTTCTAAAGTTCCCTCTGCATGCTCTAGATATGTCTACTAAAAGGAAAAAATATTCATGTATATACGTAGCCTTTTCTCCTATTCCCATTTTTAAACCACATAAGTTTGACAAAGCCATAGTTTCTAAAAATACAAGACACTGAAGAGAAAAAATACCATTAGCAGAAGAGTTATTTTTATATTTGAAAAGATTCAAGACTGTTAACAGTTACCCAGAGATATAAAACAGTCAGGATGCTGACCTAGGTCTGGCCCAGTTGCCTTTCTCCTCTGTGCACCTTCTGTGCTTTTCTTGAGTTTCATGCTTAGACCTTTTCCTGCCACTTTCCCCTTGGGGTTTTTGTTGTAGAGCTCAAAAACAACCTAGATTTCTACGCAGCCTTCCTCATTCACCCTCCGCTGTCACAGTAACAGTCTTAATGTTGTTCTCATGTGAACATTTATTTGACAGCCTTACACCTTTCTTTCCAGCTGACTTTTCTTCCTGTAACTTTACAGAAACTAGATCCTGTGGCTGTGAGAATACCTTTTTATTTGTGTGTTCCTCATACCTGAAACTCACACACCCGTGGGCCTGAAATTAATACTTACGCATTTTACACTGCAAACACAGCCTAGCTCAAATTCTGAGTAGATAAACTGCCTTTGTAAAGCCTAGTCTAGCATTAAACTTTCTGATAACTTCTTCAGTTGACCAGGATAAAGATTTTTTTTTTCCCCCTACAGAGGGATTTGGTTCATTTTTTCATTTCTTAGTATGGTATTTTTAGCTCCTTTAATCCAACTTTCATTTGCAGAGAAATGCTGGTATTTTTTTGGTGCCATTTTAGTACACTGAGGACCAAGAAAAGCTCTAAATCTAGTCCTGTAACCTCTTCTATAATGTTGATATTTTCTGCCAGTGGTCATGTCTCCAGCAGGTCAAGGGAGGGGATCCTGCCACTCTACTCAGCCCCGGTGAGGCCACATCTGGAGTTTTGTGTCCAGTTCTGGGCTCCACAGTACAAGAGGGATGTGGAGCTGCTGGAGAGAGTCCAGCGCAGGGCTACGAGGATGATCAGGGGCCTGGAACATCTGCCCTATGAGGAGAGGCTGAGGGAGCTGGGCCTGTTCAGCCTGGAGAAGAGAAGGCTGAGAGGAGACCTGATCAGTGTCTATAAGCACCTCAAGGGAGGTAGTGAGGAGGATGGTGCCGGCTTCTTTCCAGTGGCGGCCACTGACAGAACTAGAGGAAACAGCCAGAAACTGAAACACCAAAAGTTCCACAGGAACTTAAGGAAAAATTTTTTAACAGGGTGCCAGAGCCCTGGAACAGGCTGCCCAGAGAGGTTGTGGAGTCTCCTTCTCTGGAGATCTTCAAAACCCGCTTGGATGCAGTCCTGTGCCACGTGCTCTAGGTGACCCTGCGTGTGCAGGGGGTTGGACTAGATCTCTAGAGGTCCCTTCCAACCTTAAGCATTCTGTGATTCTATCTACAATTTTACAACTCCAGTATGAACTTTGCACCTACAGCAAAAATTATTTTTCAGTACCCAAGTATGGATTTGTGAGCCTTCAGATATTTTAAGGAGTGTGACTACATTACCATTATTAATTTTATTAATCTTTATGGTTCCATTCTTATAGTTCTTTTTATGAAAACTCCTGGCTACATTTTCTCTTTATCATATACCATTGTTGATGCATTTCAACATCTCTTTTCCTTACCTGCCCATGATGACATCTTCACAAAAATTCTGCAACTTGGCTGTTGGCTGGCAGTCAGCAAAAGTTTAAAAAAAAAAAAAAGAGTCGGTGAAACAAAATCAAGTTCATTACTAGTTACTAAAGCTACCTGGGACTTCTAGATGCATGGTTTTCAGCTTCATAGGTTTGAGTACTCTATAAAACAGTACTCACCTAATTTGAAATACTGTATAGAGTACAGTCTCTGAGAGAGTCCTGACCTTTTTGTGTTTTCATCATTATTTTGAAATGGAAATGAGTTAAACTTCACTTTTGCACCTAGTTAGAAGACTGGTTGTCATATCAGTCTTCCAAATTTTTTATGCCTACTTCTGTTTACTACTTCAGGTCCATTTAGCCATATATATGTACAGGGAAACAGGAATTATTTTTGAAGTGATCTATACCCTAGTATAAAACTAATATTTATTTAAACTACGGGCTTAATTAGAGGCTGTGGACATCTTTTCACTAACTTTCTAAATCTTTACTTAAGACTTGTATGTTTAAGAACTGTGGAAAATAATCTCAATAAAGTTTAATTATGAAGAGTATTTTCAATATAAAATCAAAAGTCTTTTGGTTCTTCTCTTACTAGGAAATACTGTTTTACCCCCCTTTTCATCATGTGATTGTTTGGTGCCATATGTTTAAAAAAAAAAGAGAAGATGACTAAGTTACTAATATTCAGAGATTAAAGATCTTTCCTAGAAGCCAAAATGGTCAATAGTATTGGGAGAGCCGGGTATGGTGCTTTTAGAGTTTAACCTCAGTCCTTTTAAAAATTCTTGGAAAAAGATTCTTATCGACTCCCTTGAGTCCGCAGGCTTTGAGTTAAACCTATAGATCTTTGGTAGTGAAGCCAGCACACATCTTGTGAATATGGATATCATTATTGATATCTTCATAGATATGTTGAACTGCAAGGATTAAATGAATGTGTGATGATCCTATCTTAGATCCAGTCTTTTAAAATCCGTATGAGAAGCAGTGTTCAGTGTCTTTGTTTATTACAGGATACAAGAGCTATTTTTTTTACTTTATGGGATTTTTCCATGTCTCAAAAGCTACAAATGTATAACATCTAGCTTTTGATCCTTAATATTTGGCAGCTGTGATGAGTAGCATTTTCATCGGAGCAACATTATCTACAGGATTGGAGTGTGCATCAGTATTTTCTGACTCATTACTTTTTGGTACTAGCTTTAATGGTAATGCTTCCCTTGACAGCAATTGGTGTCTCACATCTGAAGCACAAATTTCAGTGTTCTCTCTGCCATACTACGTATTGGTTTTGCCCCAGCTGTTCATACTTTGGTTTTATAAATCTATTTCTAATTGCCATTTTGTGTTTTTGTCCCCTGTTATCTACAACTATTTAAGAAAAGCATTCTTTGAACTTAAGGATAGCTTCTCAATTACTTTTTGCACTTTTTCTAATTGTATGGCTGTCCCTTAGTTTGTTAGGCGAGATTTGCTTTCATTGCTTCATCACTCTTTTAAGGTGTTATACTTGTGTCCAAAAAATCTTAAAAACAGGACTTTGGGCAAGAAGACACCCCATTTCATTACATTTCTGTCTCCCTTCTAGTGTCCTCCAAAGTGGGAAGAATTAATAACTTCGACAGCTGCGAAAAATACCAGCATGTGGGCTGAGTAGAGCTGTTTTGGCTCCATAGTCCCAGTTCCCTGAGAAGTTGCATAGACATACTCACCCGTGTTCGCTTTCCCTTTCTCAGTTGTTGTGATTTAAGAGTGTATTGTAGAAGTGACTAACTGGAATACTCCCCATAACACAGATAGCGTGATCTCATGTCATTGTCCCTCTCAGTCTTTCTCCCCCAGGCTAAGCTTTACCTGAGCTGAACTCTTCAAAGGCCCCTTGTTTGGGACGCTGCAAGAAAGCCAAGTTGCTGCTTTGTCTCTATTGAGAATTAAGAAAGAAATAAATATAAATAAATATATTGCTGTTTCTTTCATAAACCTGTAGGAATAGTAAAGATAGAACATACTTTATTGTGACAAAAATGATTGTAGGTTTTGGGCTTTTGAAAATGATAGGAGCAGCAATATAAGGACTGACCAAATGTCCATCTAACCCAGAATCTTTTGAAATGCACAGTTGAACAATTTGAGGAGGATAATACAAGTATGCTAGTTGCTATTCTTCTGAAGTGTCTGGGAGAATAAAGCATATCATTACAGGAGCATTTTGTATTCTTCAAGGTCCTATTGTTGCACCAGTCTTGTGTTCCATGATGTATCTCCAAGTTTCCTTTCTTGTTCCTTCAAAGTTGCAGGTGAAATCTAAAATTGGGAATTAAACGTGTGTTTAATAAAACAACTTAATCGGAGGCAAGAGAAAACAGTAATATCCAGTACGCCACGAGTTAAAAATTGTAGCCAGAATTATTTTAATACATAATAAAGTCTGTTTTCCTCATTCATATGAAATCATATGAAAAGTTCTGTGTATTTAATCAGAGTTTTTTACTTCATTTGTATCAAATTTACAAGTCCTTTTGATGGAAAACCCCTGCCAAGCCTTTTAAAATACATGATAACGTGCTTTAGGAATTATAAAGTGACATTTGAGCTATGCCGTGAGAAAAGTCAGCCATGCCAGAACACATTCCTTATTTTTTGTAAAAATGAAAAAAGATCATCTTTAGCTGACAACTGTTTTTTGGTTTTTTGGGGATTTTTTTTAAACTATACACATGGATATTATAACCAGTTCTTCTCAAGGATGCAAACTCCAGATCTTACTTTTCTTTTTTTCTGTCCACAGAGCTGGCCGTGGGCTATATGGAATTGATAGCATGCCAGACCTGCGTAGAAAGAAATCTTTTCCCATTGTTCGAGATGTGGTAAGTGATCTCTGATGCCATGAAACTGTTTATTCATTTGCTTGTTCTCTAAATCTTTATCTCAATTGCTATTGTATACATAATTGACAGTTTGTCTGCACTTCTTATAAGAAAAAAGTAACCTGAGAAAATATTTATGTATTTTTTATAAATTAAGCTTATTTACGTGCTGTGTGGAATAATAAACTGTTCATTCTAATATTGAGTTAGCTTATGAAAATAGCTGTACTTTAGTGCTTGGGATTTTTTTTAAATGAAATTGAAATGGGAAAAAATTTGTTCTCCACCTCCACCCTAAAACCGTTTTTGATATGAAGTGTTATAAGATTCTTCTATTACTTCCTATTACGTGATGGGATCTGCTTTATCACTATCCTTAATGGCAAAAATAGTCTAGGCAAATAAATTTTAGCAAAGAGAAAACAATTAAAGTTCCTTTGTGGTTTATTCTGAATTTCATTCTAGACAAGGTTAAGTAGAATCTATCTGCTCTGGGGAATTTGAAGTGCTGTTAACCTTTCTCACTTTCCTTTTGAAAAGTACAGAATTCAGTGAAATACATATTCTGTGTCTGGTGGTGGCACACTCCAAAACCAGTTTCTCATTTCTAGACAACTGGAGGGGAGGCAGCCAAAATAAATGGTTATTGTCTTCAAAAGATAAGCTTTTGTCAAATAATAGTTCAATGTTTTCTTAACAAATCTGCCTATTTTCCTAAACTGTGACATGGTATGTTATCTTAAATGCAACAAGAGACTATACTGCAGCAGTTTTATAGCAGAATTACTTCCAAAATCAATTAAAAATTCTCTTTGCCATTCATGACACAGTAGAGATGCAGTGGTTGGAAGTTGCCCTTTTTTTTATCAGTAGCCGCTCCATTATCAGTTAAAATGCAGGTGTGATTTACAGCCGTTGTACACATATATTAAAACACATTTTGCTTTAGTCTTAATTGTTTATAGTCAGATACATCGTAAATGATCCTTTTGTGTTTACTTATATGATTGTTTCAGAAGTGTAGAAATACTGTTCGAATCTACTGGATTATTAATATTCTTTATAATTTCTTTCCTCTCTTGACTGGATTTTTCAGGCTATGGTAAGTGCTTTCATACTGATAAATGTTGCAAAACATCATCATAAATCTTACCGATTCCACAAATGGCGTGTTTTATGATGACCTTTTATTGCAGATTAGAAAAAACTATTTATGAGAAGGAATTTTACTGCAAGTGAAGTTACGGTTTATGAGAGTGTCTGACCTCCACATCGTATATTTTTGAATTATTTTGAATGACAAGGTTTATGTAAAAGCAAGAGATGGCCCCAAACAAGCAAAGAGAAATACTTTGTTATTAAGGACAGCCTTGGAAAACTGATAGCAAATTCATATCATAAAATCATGGTAAATTGCTGGGAATTTAAAAGAAAAGTATTTTACATCAATATATTAACTGTAATAGGACAGTGATGAAACATTTTTTTTTTATCCTAAGAATGACTTCTTACTCTATCATTAGTTTTCCAAGATGAATAATTTGTGTCTGTCTGCAGGTTCAATTATTATCAAGGGAAACTTTATGAAAATTGGACTGATATGCTCTCAGGATAAAGTAAACATTCAAAAGGAAAATGAACAAGTCTTAAACTCTTGAAATAAAAAAATCTATTTAAGTTACGTCAATGTTTAAAATTATAAAATGGGAAGAAATTGGTCATGACACTAGCCATAGACAGTATTCTCTGCTGATGTAAGCCTAAATAGTTTTTGACCCAATATGTATTTCCTAAAACTAAGAGTGTAATATGGAAAATATAATTGAAGTTTTGTTATGATTGCTGTGTAATGTACAGAGACCCAGTTCATGCTGCATCCTTGCAACAAAGCCAGTAGACTTGATGGTTGGTGAGTGATGTAATTGATCATCCTTACGCTGCTGCACTGTAAGTGCAGCGATGCACGACAAAGCAAATGCTGGATTAGGGAGAAGAGAGGTAAAGAATAAGACAGACATACTTGGAGTGATTTAGGGTGGATGAGGGGAGGATGCAGCAGCCCAATTTTGCAAATAAGAATGCAGTAATGCAGCAGTGTTATTAATATTTTGTATAGCAAAACAAATATCACCTGTTTCTGTCAGACCAAGAGGGCTCATGATAGCACAAGTCATGTTCAGTGTTGGAACAGTATTTGGGATACACACAAATCTAATTTCCCCATGTGCTTTTTCCTTCTGATCATTATATCCTCTAATCTTCAAGGATCCATTTAAATTACAGAGAGATTTAAATTACAGGAAGATTAAGGAAGATATAATTTCTTTCTTTCTTGTATATTAAAAATAATTTGTTTGGAATGCTTTTCTTTGTGCTGTGCTAGAGCAAATGGGATAACTGCAAAACCAAGGACTAGACAGGTGTTTGTGTATGATCATGCAGGCAAAATAGAAGAGTTGGAGTAATCATTGAATGGCTTTTTCTTCCCTTAAGAACCATAGAATTTGCCGATATAGTGACCTAAGAACGTTGGATGAATACTGCGTGTCTTTGACAAAAAATATGTTCTTTTTTGTCTGTAATAAGGTTTCTTAAACTCATTTTTGGGCAAATAGTATTTTACATACATACATACACACACCTCTGAAAATGCTCAGTGATTTACAAAAAAATTATCCAGACCAACAAATTGAACTATAAGACTGTTACAAAATGATCTCCCATGTTTCTGCAGCCAAAACAGATTCCCAGTTAGGGTAGGCTGCCTATCTGTGTACCACATTAATTCAGTTGACAATGCAGAAAACAGGGCCAACCTGTGGTTTAAAAAAAAATGAATCATAAACCCTGAATTAACTGTATAAGAAGTGGCATCTTAGATGAGAAAGGTGGTAATGATGATGGAAAAAGTGTTTCCATTATATACCAAAGCCTTAGAAGTTGTGCTCTGTAATAAACTAAACTAAAAGATATTCATAACTCCCCACGGTTTTGTTTAAACCCCACTAGGGAGCCATTAGTTTCAACAACTAAAGTTCTGGTATAATTTTTAATAACATTTCATTTGCTTTAAACAGACACTTGCTGCCCGAAAATCTGGTATTTCCATGACAATGCTCATTCGGACCTCAGTAAACAATGAAGAAATGGTAAGTGTTTGCAGTGGCAGATTGAATTAATTTAAATAATGGAGTGTTTTTTCTTTTTTTCTCCAAAGGTTTTCAGAAATAATTTAATCCTTAAATACTCGCAGTCGAATAAAACTGAGTTGATAAGCATTTATGGTATAGGAACTTTCAGGGGTCTTAAGCACAATGTTTGTTTCTTATAGAAAACCAAGCCGTTCAGTATGTTCATACTTACTTCCTCTTCAAGCATCACCTTGTCTTCTATACTTAGCAACGCAGTAGCTGTGGTGATAGAGTTCATGTCGATAAATTGCACAGCTTCCAAAATATTGCTTCCCAGTTGACTACAGCAAACCTTGTGTCTTCACGGACTGCAATGATGACCGGAAGGACAAATTTTCAGAAAAATTCTGTTTGCCTCAGGATGTCTCTTTTCATATGTTTTCATATGTTTCCTTTCTTTCTAAAAAAAGAATCAAGTTTACTTTCTAAAAGAATCAGTTTATTTCTTTAGAAGTGGACAAGTCCAGAATTTCTCATGAAATCATATCAGTGTGTGGTGCTGAATGATGCCTACAGGCTGCTTGAACTTGCTTTATTCCCATTAAATGAACAGGACTTGGAAGAATTTGGGTACATGGAAATAAAGCAGACTAAGCAAAGCAGACCACTGTGGGGGATGGATAAGCCTATGTTTTCTATTCATAATTTAAGGGGCTGTTTATCAGACTTCACCTCATTAAGCACCAAGGGGCTGAGGCTCAGGTTTTTTGCAGTGCTAATCAGTGACTAGCCAATGATTTTTTCTCCTGCTAGAATTACTCAGGAGTCCCTAAGCTAAACTAGTCCAAATAGGGATATTTGTTTTTGAGAGTATAGACCATTCTTGTTTATGAGTAAAAAGGTATTTTGGCTCTTAAGAGAGAAGCAATGAGCGTGCTACTTTCAGAATAGGAGGATAAAATTCATCTAATTTCATTTCTGGAGGAGATTGTACAGATAGTAGTATTAAAGCACTATACATAAGTAGGTACCTACTGTGCAGTGTGTGTATGCATTTAAATATGCAGTAGTAAGCTACTGTGTAATTACTTAAAATGCATCTGTGAATGTAGTGCTAATGAATTTGAGATTCATACATCAAAATACACACACACCCATATGGAACTCTGTTGATTCTATAATTGACTGAACTGAATACATCTTAACTCTCCCATTTCTGTAATCAGTCAAAAACTCCAACCTTCCTTTCCAAATTACAGGACAAAACGACTAATTTGAAAGATAAATTCATACTTCAATACATATATTGATATTTTTTTATATTGTAAGTCTAATGAAGTATGCTTTAACTCCAGTTCACTTTATGAAACATTTAAACCAAAATCTTGATTTTTTTTCCCTTACTTAACAGAAAATACATGTTTTCAAGAAGACTTTGCAGGCTTTGATCTATCCAATGTCATCAACTACACCTCATAACTTTGAAGTCTGGACAGCTACGACTCCTACATACTGTTACGAGTGTGAAGGTCTGCTTTGGGGTATAGCGAGGCAAGGCATGAGATGCACTGAATGTGGTGTCAAATGTCATGAGAAGTGCCAAGACCTCCTAAATGCTGATTGTTTGCAGAGTGAGTATTTCCTGAGGGCTGACATTTCACAGTGCTTCACACCTTTTGCAATGGTGTGCATCATCCGAAGTTTTCCTGAAGTGAAGGGCCATATCGTTTGATTAAACAGTGGGATCATGTTGCTGTTCAGTGGTCTGAAAAAGTAGCCAGAAATTTGGTGAAATATACTGTTAATTTTGCTTTTGCCCTTAGAATTCGCTGAGTGTTGCTGGTCAATTACAAAATAATGTTTTGTAACATGAGCATGTTATCTGCTCTCCCGTGCATATGACAGCATCCATACTGATTTATGCTATGTGAAGTAAGCACTCTTTGTTTTGACTTAGAACAGAGCAAAGATTAAAAAACTAAAAAGTGCTGATACATGTTATAGTTATATGAGCAATTCATCAGCAGTCATTTAGCAGTCCTAACACCTCGTTAAAATTCTCCCTAGAAAGCCGAATGTTTCACATTATCTGTAATAAATAAAAATAATGCACTAGCAATAAAAATGATGGAATTTTCCAGCTGCGAAATCTGCTATCTGAAGTAGTTGTAACAAAGGAGCCTTAGTGAATATAAGTGTCCAGATAGAATAAAATATTATAGATCAGTTAGATGGATTTTCTTTCAGATTTACCTTAAAGATTTTAGAGTGCAAGTAGCTATATATTCCTTTTTTCAGAAGAGTTTATATCACTGGAGCAGTATCTAGAGGAAAACAGGAATAGGTAAAAGTCTAAAGCAGTAAACAGGATCTTATCTCTTAAAAATAGCAAATCATGTATCTATGAGGGAAGAAATATTAGTCAGAAAGATAATATATAACAGATAAACATGGAATAAGAAAGTAAATAACTTCTGTGACTTTTTGTTCTATTTGTCTGCAATGTGGTACTTACCATTCCCAGTAATAGTGATGAAGATGATTATGCCCACTGCCATGAACCCTGGAGAAGCTCATTATGGCAGAACCTTAATTTTAAAGACTAGAAAAACTGATCGTAGATGGTCGCTTGCAAAGCTTCATTTTCCTTGTTCTGCTGAACAAAGCTGATTTATCAGCTGAGGGTGTTTCTACAAACTCTTGACTGAGGAACGAAAGTAGTTTTTGATGAGTATATCGATTTCTCACAGAAAGATGCAAGATGCATTACTCTGTCTTTTTAGTGAAGTATTTTGGACTTAATCCTTCTGGTACAGAGCAGAAAATGAGAATATCTTCTCAGCTAGATAGAGGCAATACTGCTCTATTCTTAAGTGACTCTCTTGACTTTGGTCTAAATGAGTAGTGAGAACTGAAAACAGGAAAAGTTTCTCATGCAAAGTTGCACTGATGTTTTATTAGTAGTGATGTTTTACTATTTAATAAGTATTTCAAAGTATAACAGGAAACTGAAGATGATTGTTAATATGGCATATTAAGCTAAATCAGTGGGTAATTTCAGATGTCATCAAGAATAAACATAAGAGGCTTTGCATAATCCAGATGAAATGCACATCTCTTGAGTACTGCATTACTCAGGGTTGGCTGGAGGCTCCAATGTTTTAGTGAATGTATTTACCTTTTCCTTCCACTTTAGGAGCTGCTGAGAAAAGCTCCAAACATGGTGCAGAAGATAAAACACAGAATATTATTAGTGCTATGAAAGAAAGAATGAAGATTAGAGAGAAAAATAGACCAGAGGTATTTGAGGTGATCCAGGAAATGTTTAATATTTCCAAAGAAGATTTTGTACTATACACAAAAGCAGCAAAGCAAAGTGTTTTAGATGGAACATCCAAATGGTCAGCAAAAATAACCATCACAGGTAAATGCTATATAGTGTTTTCTTTAAGACCTCTTTCCTTCCCAGTCTGGTGGTTCTGAACTAAGACTTAGTACAATTTGAGCTGGAGTTTTGTGTTAAACTGTAATTTGGTGCATCTGTAAATGATAGATCTTGTAACATACTAACTGGAAATATTGTGTGTTACAATTGTTGTAAAAACTACTTTGGATTATACAACTCCGGGAAGTAAATGGTCATCTCGGGTTTGGTTTATGTCCTACCAGTTCTTCCTGTGCCATTTTTTTTTGTCACGGTTGATCAATTTCCACAGTTAAGTTGATGATCTCCTTTATGAGATCTTAACGATTGAAATGGTGAGACAAGCACATCTTATAATTCTACATGCCATCTATTTGAGTGTCCCCATCCGCTCTTGTTGCTTGGCTAAGGGGGTGTTCTAGTTCAGTGATGCTGAGTCGCAGGAACATGGGCACCCACTTCATGCTCAGAGATTTTCTAAGTTGGCACATAGCTTTTCTGCATAAATACGAGAGGGGTACTCATTTTTCTTCTAAACATTTATTTTGGTTTAGAATGAGAAGGACAAAAGACGTTCTAGTTCGTTCCCAAGAGTTTTAACAGGAATGAGATGTGCAAAAACCCCAGAAACTTGTATCGTTCAAGTCAGCTGATGTGACTAAATTCACACAGGGAGCAGATCTGCTGAATACAATGCCTTTTTTTTTTTTTTTTTTTTTTTTGAAGTTACTTTTCTGAGCACAACATGAGTGAGTTTCAGTATCCAAAATGATTGACACTAGTGAATGTTAACTAAATGCTGCCACTGAGATGTTTTAAGTAATATGCACAAATAATAAAAAGATCACTGCTGATGTTAGCAGTTACGACAACTGTTTTAGCTGTAACTTGTTTTGGGTTTGGTAGGCCTGAATCTGACAGTCTTGCATTCTCCTAAGATCTCCAGTGTTCCACATTACAATTGAAAATCAAATTACATGTATGTATATTTCCACAAAATGCATATACATTAACTATAATCATGTTATTAATTGCCATAAATGTTAACAAATATATATACATCTAGTTAATAACAACTGTTTTAAACTGTTGACCTGTCTAGAATAGTGTTCTGAAAATGCTCGTAACTTGTGTCTCAAATGAAGAAGAATCAGCAGCGTCTATAACCTGCCAGGATATTCATGGTTATTTCTGTTATCTGCACTGTGGATTTTGGATTTTTTACCTGCTTTTTAGGAAATTGAAAGACTTGGGCTGAATTCTTCTACACCATTTTATTGCTTGCTATGCTGATTAAAACAAAGTTTGAGTATCTGAATTATCCATGTCAAGGAAAATGTGTGCTTTGTGCTTTTTAGGGTATCTTTAAATTATTACTCTATTAAACCTTATATAGGCAGTGCAGAAAGAAAGCCTTTTCTATCTCTAAAGTAACAGTCTGGAAAAATTGACCTAGAAAAGCTTGTTTGAGGAGTTCTAAGTTTGAGGGCTTCATTTCCTGTTGCTTTTTGCTCTCTTTCATTTGTTTCTTGGCAGTGAATGAGAGCCACAAGGGCTAAAACACATTTCTCTGCTTTTGTTGCAGTGCTTTGTGCTCAGGGCTTGCAAGCTAAAGACAAAACTGGCTCAAGTGACCCATATGTTACTGTGCAAGTTGGCAAAAACAAGCGGAGAACAAAGACTATTTTTGGAAACTTGAATCCGGTCTGGGATGAAAAATTTTATTTGTGAGTATAGAAGATGTTATTTTATACTGTTTTTAACTTATTTTTAGGTAACATAATGCTGCCGAGTGAAATAATTACTTCCTTGAAAATATGTATTGTCTCTTCCTTCAAAATATCTGTTGTCCAATCTTACGAAGATTCATAGCATATTAATTAGCAAGCTTTGATTGGAGAGAATATGGAAGTTTTGTTATAACTGTCGCATAGCAGTGTGACAGCTTATAGTTAGATTTATTGGGGAATCTCTTGTTTGAATCTTTTTATTGCTATTTTATAGAGAGCTTCAGTAGCAGATGTTTATACTTTGATCTTAGATGCCAAAAGTAGGCAATGCGAATGGCTTCCTGTGGCTCAGAAATCAACCGTGCAGTTTGAACATGGTTTTAATCAACCCTGTCACACTCCTCGGTGAAACTGGGGAATAGTGCCTGGTAAGCATTGGGCTCTTGGATGGGCTGTGTGTATTGACTGCTCAGCAGACCTTCCCAGGACTGAGTGTTGTCTGGAGATAAGAATAGATTCTTCCTGTCTCCTTTCCCTTGGTCACAGCCCCTGAACTGAAAATAGTAGTTTGTTGTCAGCATGTCACAGAAGTTCAGCCTTGACTGCAAAGTAGGCGTTGCAGGCTGTAATACGTTGACTCAGATTTTGAATATGATTTTATGCCAGTTGTAGTTTGGGAAGTACAGATAAGGGGCATTTTGCAAACAGATGACTGATTCTGTTCATGAGAACACTTGAACCTTACCTGCTTAATAAGGTCTGTATCTTGATTCTGGCAGCGCTCCCAGAGCTTCTTTCAGAAGGAGGTATTATAGAATAGGAAATCCAAATTCACATATACTGTCCTTTTCCTGGAAATACTGTTTTAGGATACAACACATTCCTCACTGTGAATGGCACCAGTTTGACGACAGTGCCAATTAGTGCAGTGTAGGCTTCAGTGTAGCTGAAGTTTTCAGTGATATCTAAACACAGTCCTGTGAGAATTGTTGAAACAGATAGTGCAAGCAGAAGTATCTAACCAAGAATTATTTTACCAAAATTTGGATTCTCTTGGATAATAGAAACTTGCAAATTATTTTACTGGATTTATCCATGCTAAAAAATCTTCAGTAAGCGGCCAAGCAGATAAGTCCCTGAGAGACATTTTGCTAATGAAGATAACTATATCCCATGGCTTCAGCCCAAAACATGTAGCAGAACACCTTTAGCAACCAATTAAAATGATAAATTGCTTGTTCAGCAATAATAATTTTCAATACACAGTACAGCATATTTGGTCTGAGTCTTCTTTCAAACTGGTATGAGTTCAGGTTAATTTTTATGCAACATATTCCCTGATTAGAGAATGAACTAATGCAAGTAGTATTGGACTTAATCTAATCCTAATTTTTCCTAAGGGAAATAATTAAAATAAATACTTTTTTAATGTTTGTATCAACCAGTTTTCATTGAAGGATTCTTTGTAGTCTTTTTTCTCTCTCTCTCTTTTTTTTTTTTTTTTAGCAGCCCTCAGTGATAAAATCTGGAGTAATTTGCAATTGAAAATGCATATACAATCATTCTTGATTACTGCTATAAAATTATTTCGGTCTTGCTGTTCTCTAAATTCCTATACACAACATGGTAAACAGCTAGAATGCCTTTTCACTTTCATATCTTGATTCATTTTGTCGTTCTTCTTTTACACTTTATGGTTATTTCAAGGGAATATCATGTCTACTAATACTGCTTTTTACCCGATTTCTCAAATTTTGCTCTTGTCAGCATGACCCATTTTTTGAGTATCTTCTATAACTAGATGTTATCCAGAACTGATACCATATTGCTTGCACAAATGAAATTCCAGAAAGGTAATGACCCCCCAAAATTGATCTTCAAACATGATTTTGAATCACAGCACAGTAAGATGGCAAACCAATTAAATTAAATATAAAAATAAAATAGTCCCGTAAATTCTGCAAATTCACGTGGTGAATAGAATGTCAGTGCTGATTTCAGTGTTTGTGGAGAGCGTATCCCATTGGAAATAGGCAAGTATGGACTTGCAACAGGTGACAGTAAAAATCATGAGATGCCAAATTACTTTCTGTCTTTAAATCTTTGTCACGGTAATGATATTCTTTTCTTTCTGATCTTTTGGATTAAACGAAAACTGTTGCACGGTTAGATTTCAACTATATTTTTGCTTTATTTTATCCTTATTTTACTTTGCCTGCAAATATTTTTATATGAAAGTGAACTAAGACTCAGATTCCTTTTAAATAGGGAGAGATTATAGAAGCAAATTTTAAGGTCCAGGTCCTGCTACAAAAATTGCAGTGGCTTCAGCTGTGAACTTTTGTCTCTCTATGAGAAGGCAGAGGGGAAAACTATTCCACATTGATTTGCAGATTACCTATTTAAATAGATACTTTGAAACAAGAATGAGACAAAAACAGAACTGTTGGAGAGTGCTGGTTACTGTTTGTAACTCTGGAGTGCTTCCTATGTAACAGTGCTCATATTGGTAAGAAATTAATTATATTAAATAGTTTGTATTTTTATCTGTTTTTCTTGTGTATGCATAAATATAAGTGAATCTCGGATAAATTATGTGCTAACCTGTTGCCAGTATATAATAATATTGTACCCTTAGGCTTTTTAAAATAACAACTTCCAAGTAAGTGACTTGATGCAGGGTGTAGAAGCAACTGATGCTAGTTAGAGGAAAGAATTGTGAAAGAGCAGTCTAATAAGTGAAACCTTTTTTGAAATAATCTCCACTGATTTTTTTTTTTTTAAAGACCAGCAGTAAACTTATTTCCACTGCATGCTATATTTTTTTAAATAATTGATAATAAAAATATAAAAGCATACTGCCCAGATATTCATCACAGTGACTAAAGCAAATGTGCAGCTCATTATGTAGCGCTCTTTATGAGAGGCTGGGTAGGTAAGTAGTTATGTAGAGACAGCTCTGTAACCCTAATTGTTAATCTTCCTGCAGTCTCACTGCATCAAAACATCCCTGTAGAAATCAATGCTTGTCCACATTGCACTTCCTGCCACAAGTCTGTACAAGCTGAGTCTTGCATGGAGGCATTACAAATGTGCAGAAGCAGAGCTCACTCAAAGGTTTTAGACATGATGATGAACAAGTTGGTAAACCTGTGGATAGAGATGGGTATCAACATGTCTCACTGACTTGAGATTAAAGGAGAAAAAGACACGTGAGGAACAAAGGAGGATATTGAGGAAAGCAGTGGTCCTGACTGTCTGAACAACTATTTCTTAATCAGCTAAGTGTATGTCAGAAGGAAATGCATGTTGTCTCAGAAGAATCAGATACATGCAGCATCTCCCCAAGAAGCAAAGCAGGCGCAAGATTTTTTCAAGTACCACAGGTATAGGGATGAGGGTCACATAAAGGCCTCACCAGTGATGGATCTCCTTATACAACTGTAGAACTTCTGTTTAATATTTCTATTGACTGCATGGCTAAATGCAATCCAGGGCTCTGGCAATGTATAGTAATTTAGGGCTGCACATCAAGAAAACAAATTTTCTGAGCTTAGCTTAGCTTCTTAAGGCTTGAGGAGGTGTTTGCTTGATCCGTCTCTCTCTGTATATGTCTATCTTCTATATATCCTTGCAAGTAACTTCTGAATTTCATGGTCTGCTAGAGAAATTTCACAGAGTGCTTAGTACTGTATCTACCATATTCTATGAAAATCGATGGTCAAATATGAGAACTTTGTAGTGCCTCAGTGTGAGTTCACCTGGTGTAAACACCAAGGAGTCCATATGAAGAGCTAGTGTATAAAAATCCCAGTTACAAGAGAAGATTTATTCTGTGATTACTTTTTGTTAGATATCAGGGAAGCCAGCCGTAAGACAGAAAGAAATCAGACTTCATTAGTTTTGCTAATAAAAGAACAATGTGTCTTTTAATCAGAGAGCTATTTGCAATGTTAAAAACTTGGAATATGATCAAGCGCAAGCATTTCTGTATTATTGAGTGGTGTCACAGTGAGTCAGAATAAAAGATGTGTGTGCCGTTTTTCGTGGCTGATTGGCCTTGTCAGTAATAATAACATGTAAAGCACTTTATACTTGCAAAGCCCATTACCACCACTAATTAATTCTTAGAACCCCTGAGGGGTGCTTGGGAGATAAGTAATAGTATTACCATTTTAACGCCGGAAACACCAAGGCAGATCACTGAACAGTGATAGTACTTGGAATAGAATTCAGGTCAAAACTGATCTAGTCTAGGACCATGCTGAAGATGAAACACTGCTGCTACGGTAAGGAAACATATTTAAAGGATAGCCCAAAATCTGTAACATTCAAAAATGTTTTTGTAATATTACTGAATGGAAATAAAAAGTAGCAGTGCAGATCCAATAGCATTAGTGCATCAATGCAGGCATGTACCACCCTTTACAGAATCACAGAATGGTTAAGGTTTGAAGGGACCTCTAGAGATCATCTAGTCTAACCCCCCTGCTCAAGCAGGGACTCCTAGAGCACATGGCACAGGGTCACATCCATTAAATATTACTGGAAAAAATCTTACTACTACAGAGTTCTGTAGTTAGTGTTATGGTGCACTAATGGTATAATGAAAAGTTAACACCAAAAGTTAACACCAAAAGTTAACACCAACAGTAGATTTTTTTGATAGTGCCTTTAGGAATAAAAAATAGCAATGAATTTCATTGTCATTTCTTTCAAAATTATACAGGAAGGACCTGGGGGCAGAAAGTTTTCCCCACTGTGAACTCAGGAGACAGAAGTCACCTCCCTGTCTTACAAGTCCAGTCATTCTTCATAGAATCATAGAATGCTTAGGGTTGGAAGGGACCTCTAGAGGTCATCTAGTCCAACCCCCCTGCACACCAGGGTCACCTAGAGCACGTGGCACAGGGTGGCATCCAAGCAGGTTTGGAAGATCTCCAGAGAAGGAGACTCCACAACCTCTCTGGGCAGCCTGTTCCAGTGCTCTGTCACCCTCACTGTTAAGATTTTTTTCCTTAAGTTCCTGTGGAACTTTTGGTGCTTCAGTTTCCGGCCATTTCCTCTAGTCTTATCAGTGGCCACCACTGAAAAGAGACCAGCACCATCCTCCTCACTCCCTCCCTTGAGGTACTTATATACACTGATTAGATCCCACTCAATTTAAGGAGTCATTGAAATTTGCAAGGAATTTTTTAATACTCAGCAGCCTGTTATTGCTCGTTCTCACCAAAGAAAAGGAGAGATCTTTTAAAGAAGTTGCTTATTTCCCTCATTTTCTCTGATTGCCAACCTTGCCTTACTGTGAGCTTCATTCATGCTTGTAAGGTTTGGTCATTGCCCATTCAAAGCTTCCTGCCACGTAGTGGGAGTATATCTTAAATCTTATGTTTTAACAATTTTTATGGGTTACTATTTTCATTTTGTCTACTATGTGTACTGTATAACACATAGCATAAGGAAGTGCATGTTGTAAATTAATTTATGCTTTCAGTGTTAAATTCATGATACTCCGAAATACTATCCATATGTGCATAGATAATTCAATCGTGTTAATTTCTGTACTTTCTCCTGTATTATGTATAGTTACTCTTATTCCTGTTGACATGGTATTGCCTTGTATTCCACTGAGTGTTGCAAGTGTTGGTATTCCAACAGCTGAAGCAGTTAAGCAAGGGGACTGTAATCATGGAGCATGAATTAAGCAGCAGTACAATTGTACCTAGTTAATGCATGACTCATAGTTTGTATTTTATTATTATCATTACAGTGAATGCCATAATTCTACAGATAGAATAAAAGTGAGAGTCTGGGATGAAGATGATGATATTAAATCCAGAGTAAAACAACATTTCAAAAAGGAATCAGATGATTTTCTTGGGCAAACAATCATTGAAGTAAGAACACTAAGTGGAGAAATGGACGTGTGGTATAATTTAGGTATGATTCATGGTAGTATTTTTTGTTTAAACAAATTTAGATAAAATCTCAACATCTATAGAATGAGGATTTCAAAATAGGTAGCTCTCATGCCAATATAATGTATAGGGTAAACCAGTTTATTTTTAGATGTTGTATGTCACAAGTTGAGTAGAAAATAAAAGGTATTTATTTACGTGCTTTTGATCCAAATGTATTACAATTACAAAGTAGACAAGTTACAATAGTGTCAAAGACAAGTATTTGATTTTACTTCAAAAATTACGTAAGAAACCCCTATGCTTCAGACTAGTTGATTTGCACTAGCATTCTATCGGACATAGACCTTCAGGGATACCTAGAGGAATCTAGCAAATACTTTGCTTTATTATACACGTTCATTTGTCACCATTTTTAAATTACTTAGAGATAATTCTAGGCCTCCTTCTCTCTATTTTACACTGCTTTTACATTTCTTGATCTTCGTGAAATTTGTGAGAGTGTGTTTTCTGTTCTGTACACTGGTTAAATTCATTTAGGTGTATAGCAAAAATTGAATGCAGTCGGGTGAAGCTCAAAATACTCTTGTCCTTAATGACTGGGATTTTCTGTCTGATCAGTTCTTAAGGAGCTTTTTTTTTTTTTTTTTTTTTTTGAATCGAAACTAACTCAATAACAGTATGTTGTACAATGTATGCTTTTTTTATCTTAACCTAAGCCTATAACTTCTAAAAACCTGTTCATGTGCACTCAATGTTCTGGACTAGTCCTTTGAAAGTCAGTGTTCTATATTTAGTAATAAAAATTCGATATCAACATTTTTATCTAGCTTGTGTGCTGTATAAAGCATTTCAGGTGTATTATGTAATACAGTTCTCTGAAATTAGAAAGCATTTATTTCCTGAGCAACAAGTCTTAGTTTCTCTGTCTAGTCTTCACTGGCCATTATACCACATAGATGTGTTAGGCAAATATTGAATTCCTATTAAAATACAAAAGAAATGTTTATCTCCTACTCATAATGAGGGTTTTTAGAAATGAAATTCACAATGATAATGACCAAGTTACCTTAGTCTTTTAAAACATTTCAGTCAAAGTGACATAAATACTGACATAAATTATGCAATGGATTTGTTTTTAAATGTTGGTGAGCTGATTTGGTTGGAAGCAGTGTATTGCTAATTTAATCATATTAAACATAGAAGATTCATAAGATTTATAAGAGCAAGTTTGTATGCTCTACAAATGAAAAAAAAGATCTAGAATGAAAACTTTTCAACCTCCATCTAAAAATTAAACATTGACAGGTAGCTCATGTTAATTTTATGCTTTAAAAATAATGGTGTGTGTTATTCTGATGCATACACATGTTTACCCAAATACAAAATGTTAAATCACATGGAGGAAAGAGGAGTAAAATACTCAGAAAGTCATTTTACTCTGTAAAATGATAATACAAATGATAAATTATACTAATTCACTTGTTCATTCATCATTCACATCACAGCACTGTATGAAGGAATTAAAAAAAAATACATATGTTCATTCAGATTATCGTGCTTGAATGGAAAGGAAAAAAAAAGTTGAAGAATATCAGTAACCTCCACAAGGAATGAAGCAACTAAACAGGCTCAGCTCTAGAGTCAAGTTCTGCTAAAAACATTCTGAGTTTCTCTCCATCATTGTGATTAAAACTGTTGCTAATGTTTTCATAACTAAAAGAAGCCAATAATGAAAATGATGATTAGTTTAGATATCAAATTCAAGGAAGTATGGTTTATTATAAGGGAAATGTTGCATAAAGCTATGCGTGACCTGTTTTGAATTTGGGGTATGTGAGGGAGAAGCATTATTTACTTCATAGCTAAATATTCTGCTTCACGGCCATGTGAGTTATTTAAAAAATTCTCTTATACTCAGCCTCTGGACTTCGGTTTTAAAAACAGTCTTACTGATCTAAAATGATTATGGAAGCTTTTCACATGACATAAATGTAAGCTTGGTCGTTACTAATATGTTATTTTTCTGCTCTTCAGAAAAGCGGACAGATAAATCAGCTGTCTCTGGTGCCATTAGATTGAAAATCAATGTTGAAATAAAAGGAGAGGAGAAAGTTGCTCCCTACCATGTGCAGTACACGTGTTTACATGAGGTATGTTGGAGAAGTGAAGGTGTGCTATATATAAATTACTATTCAGTTGTTTATAGATGAACACAAAAGACTAGAAAAAAGTAAAACGGTAATACAAATAGCTCTACTGTGGCATATTTTTTTCAAGGCAAATTTATTTTAGATTTCCTACTTCCTGTCTCTGATACCATACCAGTGCTCAGGGTCAAAGAAAGAGGGAATGGTCATTAGACCAATATAGACCAATTTTTGTCCTCCCTGTCAAAAGGAGTCAGAAAAAGAAAGAGAAGCTGTAGTGAGCTTTGCAAGTCCTCTGCCTATAGTTTTTGTTTCAGCATCGCAATGCTCCTGATGCTTCCTACATGCTTGCTCATGTTAAGAAGGTATTACTATTACTGTGTTTTAACTGAAGATGAGCTCTTTCCTTATGCACTAATTCATACATTGAAGAGAAAAATGCAAAGCGCAGATGCGTAAACATTAGATCATCTGTTTTGCTGTTGTCTACAATTAAAAAAACATGAGTAATAAAACTGAATGTGTCTCTCAAAAGATTTTCTTCGTATTTAATTCCTCTTCCCTCAGACATCGTACACATTGAAGTTTTATTCCAAATATGCAAATACTTTTGGAAAACTGGTAGATATGACCTATTTTGCTGAAAGTTTAGTACTAGAACATCTTCACAAAATTGTGCTCTGTGGTCAAACTTTGTAAAATTGAATGTTCAGGACATTTGGGTTAAAATATGGTATTTGATCTGGTACTATAGTGGCTGTGATCAGGCACTCAAAGTAAATAGTAAATCCTATTGCTTCAGGATCATCCAGTCTATATTTCCAGGACTAATTAGCCCATTTAAATTATTTGCTAGATTGCCTTTATTACTGAAAAAGTTAGAAATCAAATTCTTTACCCAGGTTTTAAATATATACAGGCTAGTTAATCCAGGAGGCTTTCTATGCCCTTACTTCGAAATTAAACACTAGACTTGGTTTAAAGACTCCTAAACATAAATTTATAGTATGTCTTTCTTTATTTGAGACCCTACTGCAATATTTTTAATAGTTTTCCTGTAACTTATAGCTTTTTAATCATAAATTTAAAATCTATTAGAGATCCAATTCAAGTTGAAGGACTATTCAGTGAGCATTATAAATCATGAATTCATTTATTAGCAAGGGCATATAAGAGAGAAGAGAAAGTTTTTGTGTTACTTTATTTTGCAGTTTGTCTGTGCTGGTTAGCTGGGGTACCTTGATGATAAGGAGATAGATAAAGTACTGAATCAGAAAACTCACTAGCAGAGTGAGTCCATTACAAAAACATATCTTTAAAAGCCTTGGGTTTCAGTTCTAGTCTACAGAAAAATAAATTTTTAAATTAATGAACATACTGAAGACTATATATAGAATATATTTTCAGAATATATATAAAATATACTTTCAGAATGCCACTTAAGAGTTTCAATTTCCTGTTCGAAAAATTTCTTACATCTAGAATCTCTTCCATTACTTGACGGAAGTTAAATCTAATGGTGTTGTAAAGATCCCTGAAGTGAGAGGTGATGAAGCCTGGAAGGTGTACTTTGACGATGCTGCGCAAGAAATTGTAGATGAATTTGCAATGCGCTATGGAATTGAATACATTTATCAAGCTATGACGTAAGTATTATCATGTCTATTTTTATATTCTACTATCAAGAATATGGTTGAGGGAAGTGATGAGTTCCAAGCTTTCCTGCTTTTATTCTCCATTTCTCTCCCATTCCTGATTTAAAAATCTTTTTCACTTTTATGTCTCTGATATTCTTAGCTGTGATGGCATTAAGTATCTGTTGTAAGCTTTTTTTTGTAAGCTGTTGTTGGTATTAACACAAACGCATTTCTTAATCCTTATGATAGTGATAGGTGCAAAGACTGGAAAAGACTTCGTGTGTTCTAGGACCAATATGAGGTTGAGATCATACACTAGACCACAAGCAGAAATAATTATAGAATAATTACAGGATACTAAGAAAGGCTAAAGTAACCTTCCATAGTACACGTTAAACAATTAATCATACAGGAACCTGTTATTTCATTGTCAGTATTAAAGTATCTGTATGAAAAATTTGGAACATAATACTGCAGCCTTAAGGGGCCTGGGGATACAAAAGGAGGGTCGGATACTCTTAATCTGACCAGTGAGCTTTGCCCATGAGGGAGAATATATTCTGCTCCTATTGTACCCTTAGCAAAGCAAAGGAATCCATCTGAGTTCATTGTCACTATAGAAAGCTGATGTTACGAAATTTTTAATCATAGTATATCTTTTTTTCTCTACTTCCCCCCCCCCTTTTTTTTCCCAAGACGTCCTAAAAAACAAATTTTCTCATATAGCGTGAAGGCAGATGAACACTGAAGTGTTTTTTTTTTATTGCGGGTTATAATGACACCATCTGTTATTATTATGCAGCTCATTGTGAATTATTGTGTTATGTATCTTCCAGAAAGGTAGAAGTGTATATTTGTGCTCTATTATATTTAGTGGTCTTCTCTGAGGACTTTTAAGTAACATTGCAGAGAATTAATTAAGTTTGACAGTTCCCTTATGTTATTGTATAACCATTCTACATACGGAGAAACTTCACAGGGATAATTGCAATTGGAAAATGTGTGAATTTTATTGATTTTCATCTTTTAGTGTGAAAAAACTTATTTTGAAAATTTCAGAGTACTGGATATTTTTAGAGAATGTTTAAAGCTGGTTTCTTTTTAATCTGAGTGTAGCAAAAGTCTACATTGTGAATATAGTAATGTAATTGAGAATCAACTATTTAAAAGCTTTTTCATTCAATATAGTTAGAAATGGACAAGTTACTTTTTCCCGTAAAGATGACTCTTTCATTTTGGTAAATAGCATACATATTTTCACAAAAAGAAAATAAATTTAGTCTGAACATCTCACATGTTACTTGCTAAATATTTCAAATCATTTTCCAGGAATCAACTCAATTCTTCTTTTTATTTTAATTTTACTAATTTAATTTTAAACAAAATGATTTGTCCTGTTTTTGTTCATGATTTCTTCTTTAGCTTTTACTTCAAATTCCCATGCTATTAATGACTACAAATTGAAATCAAGTGTAGTAAGAAAATGAATTTGATACTGGTAGTCACAAGTAATAGTCACAAGTACAGAGGAAACAAAGGCTAAGATTTCATTGGCCCCATACTCATATCCATTTGTATTTTAAAATTTTGGTAACAAACAATCCCAATGTAAAGGGTAAGCCATGTATTTTTTGTTCACATTATCTGGAAATAAATATCAATAGTAAATGTGATCTTAAATTTGTGTAAGAAAGGAATTGTTTGGTATATATTTTTTTGCTGATTCAACTGCAGACATGTCTCGAAGTGTATTCAGACTGTAGGGAGAGGAGTAGTGAACACAGTATAGATCTGTCATGGGGAGTTTTCTTTCAGACTCTTATCAGTTGTTTTTGTTTATGAAATCAAGTCTTTTTCCTGGAATACCTTTAAGAGTTAGGAGAAAGTTTACAGCTTTTTGATCTGGAAAATTGAATGATTAGATCCCATACAGTAATGATGTCTTCCTATGAAAAACAATTTTCTAATAGAACAGAGAGAGATTTTGAATGTAATTACTTGGCCCAGAGGAACACTCTTGTAAGCAAATAGCTAGATTCAGAACATTCCTATTCCATGTCTCATGGTAACATTGTAAATTAAAATGTCCCTTCATAGGCAATTGCCTAGATCCCAGGGAGCATCCACATGCTTCTTGTGCACTGTCTTAAAGTTGTGTGAGTTCTAGAGTTTTGTTAATGAGCTGTTCTTTTTCTCTGATTGCAAAACTCACATCTGTTTGTGGTTTTCAGACGCCTATTGTATAATAATTCATATAGAGAATATGATATTGCATGATATTGTATGTTAGCCTAATAATATTCATATAATTTGATTATTTTTATAATAATTTACTGGTAGATAGGCTAGCCCTGTATTCGTATAGGTAGGTAGCATATGCTGGAGTAGGGGCCTATGCCATTCTGCATTTCTAAGTACAAAATAAAACTAAATGAGCCTTCCTAAAGCATTACTGTCCAGAACAACTGGGTGTTCTGTTCTGCTGTGATAATGAATAATTTTATTCATCTATCATTTCAAGGTTGTGCTGGTGGCCTTGTTATCTATGATTCTTCTGGTAAAACCTGACGATTAGATCTCTCAAATTAGTATTTATTTATTTATTTATATCCATTCTTTCGGAGCGTAGAAAGTATGTTTTCAAAAGGATAATCCTGTTCTATGAAGAAAAAGATGAGTTCTAGTGTTATATCCTGACCCAGATGGAAAGCTTCAGCCATTTACAAGGCTCTGGTTAACATTAGAATGCTCTTCGCAAAATGTACTGTTACAATTTTAAACCGGCTTATGCTTCAGAATGACAGAAAACAAAAAGAATGGTTCACATTGCACTTGGTTAGTAATCTCTATCCCAAGTGTAAGTCATCGTAGCTTTTTGTTGGTGATGCTTTTGGTTGATTGGGGTTTTTTTACAACGCTGGATCTTAATTTTAGTATCTGTTTACTCTGATCTCTCAAGTAGCTCAACTGTCAAGAGCAATGACAGAACAGATATTCTAAAATACAGCTCAAAAGGATAAACTTTAGTGTCTGGATTTGAAAACAAGTCTTTGAGAATTTGCTCAGCAGCTTCAGAATTGTTTCATAATAATCTTGCAGCTCTGGAGGAGCCTGCACAAAACAAGGAATAGAGACGACAAATGCTAGAAAGAATGTAAGCATTCTTGTCAGTTAAAATCAAGAGTGTCCTGTGATCTTGTTAAAATTCACCCTATGATTGATCACACTTTATGTAAAGGGGAAGATTTGGCGGGGTTATTCCTTTTCCTATAACTTTCTCCAAGTTGGGTTTGTGTTCAACTCAGGAGCACAGCCCAGCCCTTGGGTAGCTCCACGTGAGTAAAGAACCAGCAGAAGACATCTCAGTGAACTTAAAACATAGCCCCAAACTCTCTTTTTCCAGTGTCTGTCAGTTTTTGTTGAGGGCAACTAATCCTGCCTCAGCAGCTCCTGACAAAGCAACTGCAGCTAAAGCCTGTTTTGTCTGCCTCTTCTTCCCTCAGCAAAGCACATGTTGAAAATACAACTCTAATCAACATGGGGTTATCGGTTTCTACTTATTTCCAGCTGAACATTCCCTCTACAATAAAGATCCTCAGACCTATTTGAATATTTTGGGGAATAATTCTAGGTCAACCATAAAATGATATGTTAAATACCTTGGATATCAATATTTTTCAGAATAATTCTGTCATCTTCAGATACATTCCTCAACATGCACGTGAAGAATCAGCTGAGATTTCTGTTAGCTTTGAAGATTAACTGAAACTGGTGAAAATCACCGACATCATTATCTTATTTTATAGACAAGAACTGAATAGTTTTTCCAGGTCATAGGAAGTATATGTGACATATGCTGAAGCAACTTCCTAACAAGTATGTAGCTGTCTGATATTTATGTCAGATTTGTTCTGTGGTGCTTCAAAGCATGCTTGAAAAATACTGGCAATGAATGAAGGTTCTGCAGTGTTATCCTATAAGCACATAGCAAGAATGCTGAGCTCTGGTCCTTGCTGAAGTGATTGATTTGGTGTATAGACTTGAGCAGTTTCCTTCAATTTTGTAAAATGGAGATAATAGCACTTAATTATCTACCTTCCAGGAGTGCTGAGAAACATTTGCAAAGCACTTTGAGCTCAAGAGACATAATACAAGCTTTAAGCATCAATATATATCATCACCACATCAGAACAAGCCTTAGTGGTGTGTAAGCCCAGCATGAAAATACTTGAAAGAGAATCTAATGTTAGAGAGCCTAGGAACTGGGTGTTCAAGGCTCACCTCCTTTTAATCCTCCTTCTCCTATTGCTACTGACAGCCTCAGTCCTCAGAAGCTGTTCCAGTAGCCTACCCCACTGCATAAATGCATGCCTTCCCCTGTTTCTATGCTGTGTGCATGCAGCACTCTATAGGTAAAGCGTGGCTTTAACCCCCCGCCCCTTTCAGTTCAGTCCCATGGTGCAGGAGTGTCGGTGCCATAGCTTCTTTCCAGGACTGTTGCAGATAGTTAGGGAACGGCGGCCGGAAGATATCGTGCTGTACGGAAAGATAGGGCCCCTAATAGCCAATAGTGTTTAGTCTATGGTGTAAGCAGACGGATGTGACGTTGTAAACCTAGCTATATAACACCTTGTTACCCATCAATAAACGCCATTTGCCGTCCACCACATTGGTGTCAACTAGCTGATAGCCCGAGTGGTTTGGGGGTGGTCGCAGTGCCGTCCCTGAACCAGGTCGCTGCAGCCGTTTGAACTGCAACACAGGACCCAGATGTTCTAGATACAGAGAGCTGGACAGAGGCTATAGGCTTGTGGGGGAACATAAATCTGTTCGTACTCAGTAGGAAGTGGAAGGTAAAACCATTCTTCTCTTAAAGCCCCAAACCTGTTCAGTAGTAGATGTCCTTTTCTTTATAAGTAACATTTCCAATGTTACTTTAGAGTTCAGAGTTTATTTCAGAGTTTAACAGACTTAACCTGAACCACAGTGGAATACCTTCAGCCATGGCCAAAGTCAGACCAAGGTAAAACCAAAGGTGACTTGATGTCTCTGGTTTGGTAACAAAGTAACCTAAAATACAAGCTACAGCAAGTTCTGATTTGAGTCTTTTGACATTATAGATGAAATGCTTCTCTACCAGAGTACAGCTCTCTTGTGGCCTATTATGGTGACATCCTCATGTTTGAATTTAAGTTTATGTTTAATAATTAATGTTTAATAACAAGATATTCAAATCATATTTTTATATTCAGAATTAGCTGAATAAAAGGAAATGTCAGTTTGGTATGTTCAACTGAAAAACATCTCTAGCAATTATGTCAAATATGTCTGGACTCTTGTCATGTATGTTTGAACAATTGTCTATGAGATGCTTGACATGTACACCACTGGAGTTGAAAAGAAACTGTCGTGAGAGAATGTGCAGAATCTTTCCTACCTTTAATAACTGTTAATTTGTTTGAATTGTAGGCACTTTTCTTGTTTGTCTTCTAAATATATGTGCCCTGGTGTGCCAGCAGTTATGAGTACATTGTTGGCCAACATAAATGCGTTCTATGCCCACACTACAGCCACAACCAATGTATCTGCCTCAGATCGGTTTGCTGCTACTAATTTTGGGGTAAGTAGATTTGCTTTTCAATAGAATACTAGTCTTACTCTTTCTTTTCTAATATATTATGCAATATTAAATTCAAAATTCAATTTTAAAATAGGTAATTTTAAAGAATGAGTTGCTATTGAATGAATATTGCTAGCTTTTGAAAATTTACTCCCTGAGTCTTTTCAATCAAGCAGTGTAAAGACTAAACAAGACTTTACTAACTTTTTAAACTTTTTTTTTTTTTTTAGTGGTATGTAGGGTATATGTGGTAGAAGGCACTAGCATGCATAATAATATGCCAGCTTTTTTTTTTTTTTTTATTGTAATGGGGCTTGCAGACTACTAACTGCACTGTACTACCTGAGGGTTGCATTTGTTTTCTTAGGTTGTGTGGGCTTACAAAGGTGTCATCAGTAAACTCACATTAATTTAATAGGTCTATCTGTAAATATTTGAAGACAATAACTTGTATATAACAATGGCCTTTTTTTTTTGCTGAGATAACAGATGCTTTGTCCCAGTCCAGCATTTATATGTCAGAAATGCTGAGGAAAAGGCCAGCATGTTATAGTCCTTATTTTTTGTCTGCTTCCCATCTGTGGACATGCGCACCTTCCACTATTCAGCAACAAGCCTGTTGAGAGCTCGCCTCAGAAAGAAGAGGTGGGCCCCTTGTGTACTCCAACTGCCTTTGACTGATAAAGGCCTGTAGAAAATCTACAGAAAAATAGAGGTGATGCTTATGTGACAGTCTCTGAATTACCCACTTGCCCCGCAGTTCCTCTGCTTGCAAGGCTTCCCATTATCCTTGCACAGATTACGAAGTGTGAGGTCTTCCTTTCCTCTCCCAGACTGGCCTTGAGCTCATCCTCTGTTGACCCAGTGACTGTGGAACTGATCGTGTTACTGGGAGAATTGTAAAGATGGCCCTCAGGCACCTTGCATGATCTCTGGGTAGCAAAGGGTAGCACAAGTGGCAGCGAAGTTGCACCAGTGACGGGAAGAGAGTCCCTGATATAACTGAGTGTCTCACGTCATCTCTTCCTCTCTACTTTTTTAGCTTTCTCTATCCTTACCACTCATTGATCACCTCTTTTTTTTTTTTTTTTGCAACAGGATTCACAGGAAATATTAGTTCGTATTTCATCCACAACCATCTTTGAGATAAATCTGCTTTCTGTAATAGTAATACCTTGTGTAGTAATAATACAATAATACCAAAGTTTTTTTTTTTCATTATTGTCAAATCCTGAGTGTTCTTATGGTGTGATGCAGTGCTTACCACTATAAAGAATTCTGAATGCTCTTAACATGGTTCTAACACAAATATATTTTCAAATTTAAGGGATATCATAACTTTGCAAAATGTTTTCCATTTTATGTCATGAATTTTAGGTCCATTCGGATTTTTTTTAGAAAAATATTTAGTTTAAATGTCTATATATTTTTCTTCTGCTAGAAGCACTTCATGAAAAAGTGACCAGACCTAGGTTTTAGTTTGGAGAAAGCATGTTTTTGAATTGGGACCACTGCTGCTAGAGTTTTCCTTCAAAATAGAAATAGTAATGCTGCCTCCTTACTATAAAGCAGGAAGGTTTTATAGATGAAAAGCGCAATTAGACTAGTTATGATTTAATTACAGTATTACCATGATAGTGGAATATTGCTCAGAATTTACTGAGGTTCAATTTTGCGAGCTAATTCATGGTTTATTATGAAATAGCTCTGTATCTTTGCTGAAGTGAGTCTACTCTTAACATTGAGGTCCTAGTAGACATTTGGGTTTGATCCAGCTTTTGAAATTCAGAATGTTTTTACTGGATTTTCTATTCTTTATTTCCATTTTGATAACGATCAGAATTATTTTCCTTTATCCTCAGATTGGAGGGAGATTATGTCCTCTCTCTGATGTTAATGCCAGTTTTCTTCTGACGCAAATTCCAATCCAATTCATAGCTCAACAGATGGATAAAAAGACAGTAGTAAGCATCACTAGTAGAGATTTGGGGCTTGTTTTCTTCCCCTCCTCCTCTTCCCCAAACAATTGACTTACAAGCAAAATACTAGATTTTTTCTCTTTTGAGTCCAAAGACATTTATTAGTGGATAGAAACCACCATTCATCAAAAAGAACATCCGAATTTCAAGTCCTCCTGTTGCAGCTAGAACAGAGTATTTGGGTGACTGAGTGTTTCGGTATGGATTTATTACATGACCACAAGTTCTTAAGGGAACTGTGCCAAACTTAGGGTGTAGGTTGGTGTTGCACAGTGGATAACAGCCAGTGCAGAAAGTACTCTTATTTCATTTTAATTCATACCTTATTTCAGAAATGATATGGATAAAATCACACATACTGAGAGCTCAGATCTTGTTACTTCTGACAGTCTTCTCCATGCACATAGGCTGGCAAGGATTTCTGCACATTTTGTGCAGTGAACTACAGAGTACGTTTAAAGATGAAGATTGGTATTTAGAAACATTAATTAGTCTTGGGAATGGCCTAACTCACCTGGGTGTCTCACAGCGAAATATTCTCATCAAGATAACAAGTTCATCTCCACATTTGAAAGGGAAAGATACAATTATATAGTATTATTTAGCTCATTTTCCCAAAGCCATTTTTTCTAGTTTTGTTTTGAATCACATGCTTCTGTGTCAAATTGTACTCCCAAAGAACAATGTTTCTTAAATCTTAAAGACAGGAGAAGGTGTTTTTTTTTCTAAGCATAGGCGATTAGAAGTCAAATATAAAAATCTAGCTAGTTTTTTTAATAAGTCATGGTAACATAGCTTAACATGCTGGACTTTAAACTTAATTGATGCCATTGTTACATTTTTGGTCAGAACCTTCAGGCAGTGTTTTTCAGCTATTAAGAAAGGAAAATCCTATATAGGAGAGTTTCTTTCACCTCACTGATGTGGTACACAGCTACACGATGTTGACTGCATGCCAAATAAATCACAATATAGAACAGAAAGCAAAAGTGAAGTGCTAAACAAATATATTTCCCAGCTTTGAAACACAGATATTTCATACCAGTACTTTTATAAAGGAGCATTAGAAAATAATATATCTTTTATGTTGTTTAAGAGCAGAAAGCAGGACATTACATGCTTTCTAAATATATATATATATAAAACATATATATATATATATACATATATATATATGAGCTATGGTTATACTCTCAGTTACAGAAACTTCGCAATTTTTATGCAACATTCTTGTTTTCTTTTTACAGAGGGAAAAATTTATAAAACTGCTGGATCAGTTGCACAATTCTTTGAGGATTGACTTGTCTAAATACAGGGTATGTCCAAAATATTCTACCTAGATCTCGATCTTTGTTTGTTTGCGTGTGTGTGTGTTTATAAACATCCATGTGTTTTTATCTTTTTAACAGAATTTGAAAGATTAATCCCTCTTGTGGTATAGAAGCTGAAAATATTGGGCTGTGTTGACAGGAGATCCCGAATCCTTGGGAACGAAAGATTTAGGATCTAAGCATTTTAGTAGCAATAATTTTCCATTTTGGACCAATCAGCCTTTTCTTTCCAAAGGCTAACAGCTAAAAACAAGCAAAAGGATGGCCAGACAGTCAAGAAAAGGAATAGAAGGACTTCGATTTAATTAATCCAAAGTTTGATTAATTCGTGTGGGAATTACCTTCACTGATTTATATACTGCAAATCACAGTTCCTGCTGCATTTAGAGAGGATGGCACCTTTGCTGAGGCCTCCATGCTGTGATCCTAGAAATTTTGAGAGAGTTTTTTCAGTGTTCAGTTCTAGGAATTTTAGTTTCATTTCTGTCTTACAGAGGTTCTTTTCACTCAGATATGCTCCAAAACCAGCTTTTCTGGGAAGAAGCGTGCACTGAATACCTGTCAGTTGCCTGTCAGTATCATTTTTGCTTGGCTCTTCGTATGAAAATTCCGTATGATCTGCAGGGGTATTCATAAGTCGAGGCTCCAGTAGTTAGGGTCCTCTTTCAGCTTCTAGGCTTGGCAGCCTCCAGTACAGGGATTTATCTATTCACCTGACATGCTGTCTAAAGCTGAAAGAGGGAAGGAATGTTTAAAAGAACCCAAAGGCCTCTAAGGTAGTAAAAAGGACACTTTTTCAGACCAAAAGTGCACTTTTAAGACCAAAGTCTTCATGTTTCTAGATTCTTCAAATTTTAAAGGATGTTATCCAGCTTTTTTGGAGCGTGATGATATTTGGCTGCCTTTTTTTTTTTTTTTTTTTTTTTTTTTTTGAACCATCACTTCCTATCAGTCTTCTTGCTGACCTAGAAAAAATAGCAAAAAAATTTGTATATGAACTCTTTGCTAAGCTTACTACTGAATCTGTGCCTACAAGCGATTTATGTGCTATGGGGAATCCACAGATGATTTCCTTTTGCATCATTTCTGCGGGATTTTTGCAGTATTTTTATTCCATTACACAGTATTTAAATCATTCATATTGCAATCAGAGAGTAGGTGCTTAGAAGTGCTCTCATTCATGTCAAAGGGACACTTACTGCTAACTTGTAAGCAGAGTTGAGGCAGCAGTTGATCATTTTAATGCTTCCAAGCAGCATCTCTGTTTTCCTGAAGGTTTTTTTCCCTAGCTGTTCAAGGATCTTTATCTCCCCTTTCACATGATTCCTTTCTTTTTCATTCACTAGGATAATTTTCCTGCCAGCAATTCTGAAAGACTTCAAGATCTGAAATCAACTGTAGATCTGTTAACTAGCATCACCTTTTTTCGAATGAAGGTATTGTACTTCATTTGCACAGTCTTTTAAAAAAAACGCTGCTGCTTATTTTCCAGTAAATTCATACCCAGTTTCACATTCTTACTTGTTGCTAGCAAAAGTTGGAGATTAAGGAATGCCTTTACTAATTTAGTTTCTAAATGCAGTTCACCTGATTTAGTTTTAAATTCTATCTTTCAGTTTGTTAAAAGTTGTTTTTGAGAAATAAGTAAATGTCTTCTCCTTTTTTTGGTTTTTCCACTTCTGAATGCAACAAGAAAGTTGTCTATTTAATTAATTTAACTTCAAGACATAAAAAGCGAAAATGATTGGATCACTTTGGTTGGAACATGTATCATATAGAATGTTTTTGTAGTAATCTCATGCTATTATGTGACAAACAGCAAAATACAACATTAGGGCTACTAAAATACATTGGGTACTGCACTTGCTTTAGTCATGTGGATAGAACACGATAGATGTTATGCTTTAGAAATGACGATATCAAGGTGGTCAAGATTTGAAGTATTTTTAGAGTGTATGGTTAGTACAAATTAATATTATTGGATTGGAATAAAGAAATGTGAATGAGGTTTGCCACCGTCATTTGTGATTGCAGTGTTTTATGCACTGTATAATGAGAATAAAAATGTTTTATTAAGGTGATATGTATCATATACTGGAGTAAAAAGCTGAAGTTGTTGCTTTGAAAAATGAGGAAGGAAAGCATGCAATTGTATGGTTTAATCATTCACTAAAGAGGAAAACCTAAAGGTGCATGTGTGTCTCCTTCGTCATATTAACAATTTAATACCAGTAAAATTCAGTGATACAAGTTCTTTCTTTAACTTTAGCATATGTTCTGATCACCTTTAAACTAAGACAGCTTTAAGTCAACATAATAGTTTTATCGTTATTATATTTCATCACTTTTCATCTTACGTTGGAGAACTGTATTCATTATAATACCTGCATTTATTTGTGTTCCATCTAATTCTGAGATTCTAACATTTTGTGCTTTTGTGAAATATATTATTAGGTTCTTGAGTTGCAGAGCCCACCTCGAGCTAGTACTGTGGTGAAAGATTGTGTAAGAGCCTGTTTAGACTCAACTTACAAATACATTTTTGACAATTGCTACGACCTCTACTCCCAGCTAATGGATCAGGTAAGGTTAATGTGCAATTTGCTCATTGCTTAGTCATGAGCAAGCTGTTCCTCATTCATTATTGTTAGTTTACAGTAAGTAAATACAAACTATCCTGGTGTTCCTTTATACTAAAGCACTCCAATTATTTTTGCTTTATGTAAAAATAAGCAACATATAGTAAATAAATTCACAGATGGCTACAAAAACTGAAATTATGAATTTCAGCATGAAATTCCAGCAGTAGATTGCTGTCCTATTTGTATTCTACGTGTAATACCTGTGAGAACAAATACGGTAACTAAGAAAGAAGTTGGAACCTGAGGAGTTTTCAAGAATGACAGAAAGACAAAAATATCAATATAACACATCAGATTAGTCACTGAGTGGTCAGATAATAGTTCTGTCTTGTAAAACAAAAAAGTTTCAACGCTTGTTTTTATTTCTCATCAGAGCAAAAGGGAGGCCAAGAGTTTGCTCAGACATTTGGATTGGAGTAAGGAGTTTCATGTGCAGCACTATATAGATGGTGTGTGAAAGTCAGAACACAGAAACTCAGAAGCTGGGGATTCTGTTTTGTTCTTCAGAAATATCATATGCAGGAGGGGAAGATCATTGGCAGTATTTCAGTGGTCTCTTCCTTTTCCTGCAACCACGTTCTTCAAACTCTTGTGCAAAATCAGACACTAGTAATGTGACAAAGGGATAAGTTTCACTGCAGATGAAACTGCATTTTCTATGATTCAGGATGAGTTTGGAAATCAATGGAGTGGTGAGAATTAACAGGTACACCACACCATATACAGGGAGATATTTTTATATGTATCTAGCACTTCATCTCTGCTAATTTCTGTATTTGTTACTCTTAATCTCCTTAATCTCCTTTTTCATGATTCTTTAGGTTGATGAATAATCTGCAGAAACAGGTGTTAACCCCAGAATTACTTGGACCTGGACCCCAGAATTACTTGTACTGAGATACCTTATATTTATTTTATTTTCTTCAGAAGAAAAAAGAACAAGAGTTAGGAGGAGAGTGAGTGGGTTGTGTAAAGAAAGACTAGGAATGGTAGGTGAGGGTATTTTGACACTTTTGAAACAACCTGAACTAGGTACAGGTAACAAAGCATAAGTTATTAGCTTTGACTGAGAGGGTGGATGGATGTGTAGAGCTACCCACATCCCCACATACATTTTACTTGCTCATTATGCTTCTCAAATCTCATCTTGCTTTTCTCTCTTTTCTGAGGTGCCATTTCCTCTTCTTTTATGTTAATAGATTTGTAGTTTTAAAATTATTATTTTTGAAGTAGGGTTGGCCAGGAAGACTGTCCTTTGGTTGTTGTCCTTGCTTGAGAATATGTTGAGTTTGGGAGCATTAGGCTGTTAAATCTGAGTAGAGGGAGAGGTGATTAGTTGTTTAATTTTATCCAGTGCTCTTTTACTCACATCACTGCAGGTAACACAGTGCTCACTTCCCCGGCTAGCTTTCGCCCTAAACTAAACAAGAAGTGCTTTGAGTGCCTCATATACTTGCTCATGCTCTCCAGTAGGTTATTTTGCAAACTACACAGCAGTATGAATTTGTAGAAAGAGCAACTTGAGTGTTGCGTACAATATTTGCTGTCACAAGCAGTCCTGTTTTCTTCCTAACATATACTTTGCAATAATTTGACCTTTTCTGTTAGATAATACAAACTCCTGCTAGACTGGATACCGTCTAAGTCTGCAGAGTTTAACGGCAGATGCTAGCATTTTAATATGAATCAAAGCTCATTCTGGTAATCTGACTTAGGCATAGCATTATGGTACCTGTGCAGGCTTACTTGTATTTTAACACTTATTCTTTCTCTATATTGGAAAAATAGATTAGCCTCTTTATTTTGATAGATGGATTAAAATGAAGGGATATTATAGTCTTTCTGTTCTGGGAGAGAGTGTAAACAAGTTTAAAATGACATCTGTATCCAAAATAGAGTTTTGGACCAGAAGGATGGGCAAGATGTCATTACATTATTTATCTATTACACAGCTGTGTTCAAGTCCTTTTACTTATGGTAGAACAGTGTGAAATCTCAAAATAAAAAGTTCCATGAGTATTCACTCAGCTGGAAAATTGAAATAACTGCAGCTTCACTGTATTACTCATCTCTTCTTTCAGCAAGGATTCCAGCAGATAAGTTTCTATGCAGGAATCTTAACCAAGCAAATGTTTACAAATTATGGATTTACGAGCACGAGCAAATTAAAAAAAAAAAAAAAAGAGAGAGAGAGAGAAAACTTTCAGAAAGCAAACTCTAAAATTAGCATAAAGAGACCATAATCAAAATAACTCATTGTTAAACATATTCAAGTAATAATCAGTTATAATCCTTATAACCGATAGGGAAAATTTCTGTTTCACAGCTGGTGGGAGGCAGTTCTCAGGAATCTAATTTAATGACTCTAATTTGAAGAGAGATATGAGTAAGATCATTCAAATTACTACCTAGATTCTACAATTTTACATGAGCTCTAGGGTTGCACAGAAGCTGTCTTCTGTGTTCTCTCTCTCTCTCTTTTTTTTTTTTTAAGAGTCTACTACCAGTGTATTTGCACTTGCCTTTGCCTTTGCCATAATGGTCTGTTGGTATCTATAGCTCCGGAAGTTTTCCATTGAATCCAGGCTTGCTGCAGACTGGTTTATGTGATATCACAGTTATAATGATGAAGCAGTAACCAATACTGTTGTCAACATCTTTTATGCCTGTCCATCATAAAGACAGTCACAGTTAGAAAGCAAATACCTTGCCACAACATATCACCCCAAATGGATGACATTAATTCTTGGGGTGAAGTATGGTAAATGGCAGCATTCTGCAGCAACATCATAGCTTTTGAAGCAATAAGCTTGGCAGGTGATTGTTTTTCTCTGAAATACTATTATAACACAGCACATTAAAAAAATATGAAACAAGGAATAAAGTTGTGCAGTAGTGACAGATGTCTATCTCAGGGAGTCCTATTTTTCAGGCCAAGTAATATTTGTTATGAGGAACTCTACTGTATTTCCATGTTGCTTTAGATTCACTGAAAAGCTTCTTAACTTTTCTTTAGAGCTAGCACATGAGAAGGGAACTTCCAGACCTCTCCTTAGGTTATAGAAGTGGGTATGATGGGCAGTGTGTTAGCCAGAGTAATAAAAAAAAGTCTTTCATAAACGTATTAGAACAGTATGGTACTTTTTTTTTTCTGTGATTTTTAGAACCCAGTTCTGAGACTCCTCTGCCATAAAAGACTAATTCTTATAGATAAAATTGCTTGTCAGAAACCAGAATGACAAGTCCAGTGAATCTAGTGGCAGCAGAGATCGGAGAAAGGAGTAACAGAAGTTGTACAACTCCAACCTTGCAGTTAGGAAGGGCATAAGAAGTCAACAAATAGTCTTGTTTTGTTATCCAAAGCCTTACAAGGATGAGCATTAGAACAGCCATACCAAATCAATCAAAATATTCATCTGCTCCCATATCCTGTCTCGATTTTGACCAAAAGTAGATGCATTGAGAAACCGAGTGCAGCAGCTGGTGGAAATGGCTCATTTTGTCATATTAAGGTCATAGCTTAATATTTTATTCTAATTCCGCTCCAGTGTACTTAAGAGAAATGCTACTAATTTCAAAATGGAGTTCATTGTGTTTGATTTAGACCCATCTGGAGATGTCTGTATTCCCACTGATTTTAGTCTATGAATATTCTTTTCTAAAGCAACAGAACTACTGGTAGGTTTGGGGGATGGAAAGGGTATTATTACTTAGCCTTTAACAGGAAGGGTGTTTGTGAACTAAACAATAGTTTTCTCTCTGTTGTAACCTCATTAATCCCTATTTTCTGCTGGTACAGAGAAATGATACATGATATTTTGTTTCTCTTTCAAATATGAAAACAATTCAGGATACTAAGCAGTAGCACTGTTCACAAATAAAAGGAGATAGTGGCTCAGCAAAATTCCTCACACGCTTTGGATGCGTTTTGAGTGATTGCAAATAGCTTGTAAATAGATGGTAGAAGACGCCATTTCTATTCTTTATATGTGCTTACATACATACTTAGACACATATGTGTATGTATGTGTATATGCGTATGTGTGTAGGTATGTTTGTGTAAGTGTGTGTATATATATAAATAGGGATGTGTGTGTATATGTGTATATATATATGCAAATGTCATATTAATGTGTAAAGGTCTAAATGCTGTACATACAGTGCATATCATATATACCCCAATCATTCTCCCAAATAAATTATTGACTATAGATTTAAAACAGACGCACCACTAAAAGTAGCATTTCATTGGCTGTGGCTTTTGTGTATATAATACTACTCTGTAGCCTTGCAGTAATCAGGGCCTGGCTTCCAGTCACCTTCCATTCCACCATTCTTTATATAGAAAACACGATTTTCTGAATTTTAGTGGAAAATCTGCACATTTTCCTTTCACTGATGTTTGGTCACTCCTGTGGTGGAACTACTCGCACAAATGACTTCTGAAAGCCCTCCAATTTCTGATCTGCCCTTTTACTTTTTTAAAGCCTCCTGTCTAGCTAGAGGCTTTTTTGTAAAGGTTGTACAAAATCTCTCCGACTGTTCGGATTTTAAATTGAAAGACTAATTTTAACACCTCTTTTTAAAAAAAAAAAAAAAAAAAGTGTTCACTGAAACTGGCCAAAGCTTGAGCTTTACCTCAGACGTGGTCTCCATGCAGACTATTGACAATGGGGTTGTCTTTACCAAAGTTGCACTCAGCATCGGGTATTGATGTCAAAATATAAAGAAATAAAAATGCAGGAAAATTCAGCTCATGGAAGAGGTTTTAGACTGCACTTACTAAATGTAAACTGACTCTATTTTCTACAACTGCGTTTCAGTTAGGTTGGATGAATCATGCACTAGCTGGTGAGGAAAAATATGATGTTAGGAATAAATTTTCTTTGTTATAGAAACAAAGTATTTTGATAATGCACACCACGGAATGCTCTTGCGAGTGATGTTAATGCTCAAATATCCATTTCTGTTTTGAAAAGCTCTCTTGTTTGCATGGTGATTGTAAATTGCCTGTGATATTAGTCACACCATTTGTTACACTTCTTCTGAGCCTAACCTTTATTTCACTCACTTTAGACATTGAAGCTGTAGCTTTCGTAGTTCAGCTAGGCTATGCAACAGAGTGATTAATGATAGTTTTCTAAAATATTCTGCAGTGACCACAAAACAATTTAAATTAAGTGTTGCTGAGTTTCCCTTTCTGCTTTTCTAAATTCTGTTAATATATTAAAGTTAATTGAGGTTAAAATGACATGTAATTAATTCACTTACGAGAATAACAAAGGACTTCCAAAAGATCCAGCCTTGTTCAAGTGGTCATATTTGGACTTAAAAATAAGAAGTTCATGGTATATATGTTTAACCTTTCAGGATAATAGGGTATGCTTATTTTCTCTGAGTTGAGTCAGCTACCAATCTAGGGAAAAAACTCTGTCCATTGTGCAGGGGAGACCTAGCATGTGCAGACATACATGAGCATGACGTAAATTGTGTGTGTGTGTGTCCATACAGACATACATATACCTAGTTTTGGACAAAATCCCATTTCCCTGAACACAAAAGGAATCAGATAAAAATTGCGGTATTGTTCACAGTTGCCCTTGCAAGGCAATACCTTCCTCAGCCTCCCTTTTTGCCCCTTTTTTCTCTATGGGCATTTTTTATTTATTATTATTAATTTTTTTTTTTTAGCTTCAAAACAAATTATATTCCAAACTTCTTTTCAATCTCAAAACAACAAATAATTTAAGTGCATATATAATTTAAGCGTGGATATGGACTAAAAGTCAAATATATTCTTTGCTGACCTCACTGTCTTTGTACTATGTTTTTGATATTCTCCAAAGTGGACTGTCATACATTCACTCTGAGTTGGATTGACTTGAGACAGTTTTTGTGCAAAATTTCTGAAAACTCTTAAGGCCTTACTCTTTCCAACTAGTTAATAATCCATAGATGGAAGTGACATAATGAAAATATTTTCTATGGTTTATTTAACCTAAAATATATTATATTATTTTTTAACAGGGTAAGAAACAAGAAGTTCCTCGAGAAGAACAGGGACCGACAACGAAGAATTTGGATTTTTGGGCACAGCTTATTACTCTAATGGTCACCATCATTGATGAAGAAAAAACAGCGTATACACCTGTCTTGAATCAGTAAGTAATTACTTAAAAAAAAAAAAAAAAAAAAAAAAGAATTGCGGATTTGTTAAAGCAAGGATAAAAAATACACCAGAGACAGTAATTTTGCTTTAAATGTACTCTATTTTTTTAAATACAGACTGCAGAAGTGCCATCGTGTGATAAGGACATAGAGCTCTAATCATGGAGCATGTTGGTTTGGAACAGTAAAGATACATGTTATATGGCTGTCCCAGAAGGTTGCCTAGCAAGGTATTACGCAAGAGAAATAAATGTATAGAGAGATGGGAAGGCAGAGAAAAACATTATGGTATTAATGTATAGTATTAATATGCCCAACAGGTAGTGCACACATACAGCAGAATTTACAGAGCAGGAGCAAGCCCTCTGTAGCCCCCGGGCCGAGCCTGAGCAGCCCCCAAGGGGCACAGGAGCCAGTCTGCGAACGGGCGCGCGGTGTTCGGGGTGCTGAGACGCTCCAAACACTCTGTGTGCGTGTTCGACAGCCCAGCTGCAAAGAAACTTCGTTAATTGCTGGGATAGGAACGTCTTCCTTTGCCTAGGGCTGGACCAGAGATGTGCAGTACAATTTAGAATAAGTGCTTTTTTCTTATTTACGTTCTGCTTCATATATTGATTCTTCTTGCTTTCTTCTGAGCTGGTTCAATTTCGTTCTATTGATCAGTATATTTATACATAGTTCTTTGTTAGCGTTAGGTGGTGTAAACAGTTTCATTACATTCCTGCTTGATTAAAATCAATAGAGGAAAGAAATTTGTAAGTGGTCCCCTTTTATATGCAATTTTCCTGTTTGTGGAGATGCAGAGATGATCATGTACCAGAAGCAGAAGAGTTAATTTCCTATGAAAACCCATTCGTATTCTTTTTATTAAGAAGTTCTACCAAATAGCATTGTATGGTTGACTTGCAAGTTGAGGATTAGACACTGTCATGCAAGTGAAAACGATGATTTTGACAGTAGTGTTTTGGATAAGCTCAGATTTTACAGTATTGCTCTAAGAGTGACAGAGAAATTGGGAAAATTATGTCCTGTGAGACAGAAGTAATTGTAACAAGAGGAAACAAAATGACTCACAGAGTGCTCTCCTGGTTGTCCTCTTGCTTCTCTGAAAAACGTCAAAATGTCTGGCTTTCATAAGGATTAGAATAAACCTCATATGAAGCATGTTGCATTGACGTGTTGTTTCTTAGGGATCAACTTTTGAAATTCTTTGTCGAATCAATTACTTAGCAGGTGATAAAGTACAAATAATATAGAAATCCACTTCCCTTTAACAAGGTGACTACTGTTGTTGTTATCCTTTATATTCAGCATATGTTTTTTTATTTTTCTGTTGTGTGGTAAGCCTTTTTAGATGCTCATAGGTAACAACACTGCAACAATAGTAATAATACCACTTGCGTAATATCCACAAATCTCTGATTGCTGTAGATAAGGAATCCAATATGAATTTTGGAAAGGAACTTCAGAAACGTCTTAGAAATAGGTGTTCAGTGCTCCATAAACACTACATTAAAGTGTACAAATGATGGAAAAACATTTTACTAACTGCTTAGGCACAGGGAAAGAGAGAAGATTGACTCTACAATTACAGAAAGCCCAAATGTTAGTGTGCGTTCCTGTACCTTGAAGAAAAAGAATTTTTCTGCTATGCATAGTTCTTAGATCCCAGAATTAACAATGTGCACAAGGATCACATGTGAGCCCAAGATAATTGCACTTAGTTACCGTGGTGATCTGGGTTTAGCTAGGTTTTATAATGACTGTTAGATTTGGAATTTCATAATACAGGAGACTGTAAGGTGGCTACCTCTGCTCTTTGCTGCTTAAATAACTCCCAGAATTACAGCTCCTCTACTTAGGAGAGCAGATCTTGGCTACCATCATCTTTTTAGAGCAGATTGCCTCAAACCAGAGCTGGCCTCTGTAAGGACTATAAAGTAGTCCTTATTTGAATGGTGCCAACTGCTCTTTCTCCAGCTTGATTAAGAAATTCTAGTATGCATGCTGCCTTCCTGATAAACATGGCTCTTGTGTTCATTCTGATATATCTTCTCCCACTACGTAGAGAATAAAAGATTAGTTATCTTAAGTGCTGTCTTTGGTTTTCTTTCAAAGAGATGGTTTGAGAGAGGAGTTGGGATTTATTCTAGTAATTGCATTCCTGGAATACAAATAAGATAGAGCCTAGGCAAAAGAAGTGGAGTTTTTCTTTCTATTTTCTAGAACTAAAATCCAGGGGAATGGATAGAATAAGAAAAACATGATATGGCTCAGCATTCATTTATTTACATAAGCATGTACATAGATGTTTGATTCCTTACGGCAGAAACAGACCTCTTGTTCAGAACAACCAGATCAGCCATAGCACTGAGCTGTGACAGCCAGTAAACTCTCTCTTCCATTCCCATGACAGTCCTTCTTATAAATCCGTCAGGCTTTTCAGTGTCCAGCTCATGTAAGTTGGAAATATCTCTATCTTGGTTTTTCCACCAACAAATCTTAGACTATTCATCTTAGCTCTGATTAAGTATTTGACAAGTACCTTGTGCAATCCAACTCTTTTTTTTTTTTCAATAAAAAGAGACTTGATCTTTTTCTTGAGTTTGCTGAAGTGTTTAATCCAAGCCCTAGGTTTAACAGTTATTATTGTCCTGTGTATAGCAGAAAATCATCCTAAGGAATTTTGAGCTGTCTGCTACTTGCTTTTGGAATTGAAAAATAATTTTATTCCTTCAGTGATGATTTCTTGTTGCACTCATTCATCTTTTGGTGAAACTACTCTATCATCAGGCTAAGAAAAGGTGAATCAGCTCAGCAGAATGTATCGTCGGTTGCTCTGTATTTGATTGGAGAGCCAGACAACTTCTCCACAAGTTTGACCACATGGGTCTAAGGAATTTGACTGTAAATTTTCAAAACATTGTGGGGTTTAGGAGTTTGGGGGCTTTTCTTCATTAGTTTTTTACATTTTGACTAATTTTTGTGTTGTATACGTATTTCTTATATGTCAGAATTGGTTTTCAGTTGTGGCACCAAATGCAGGTAAGTCAGTAGTAACTATTGTGAACCTTTGTCATGTGAACATAAGATTCTCTTCAGTAGTCTCTGAATATGCCTGTTTTATATGCAGGTCACTTTCATTAGTTTTAAAAAAAGATAAATTGCAGTTGAAAAGAACAGTACTGCTGCTCTTGATACTTAGGAGCAAATTTGATTCATTAAAAATATTACATGTACATATTATTAGAAGAAATATTTTCCGAGCAGAATAGTGCTGAAGAGTAACAGATGTGTTAAAATCTCAGTCATGTTCATTTGTGTAGTCTGCTGTATTACTGCTTATTGTACAAATTCATGGCCTGAGTGTCTTTCCTAATGCAGTAGTTCAGTTTGATGAAATACTGAAGTATGGTTCAGGAAATACTGAATATTTCCCTCTAATAAAGTGAAAACTAGGAACAAGGGAAGGACAAGCTGTTTGTGAATAATAGGGGTATATATCAAATGAATGCTAATTGATTAGCTGCAATCTTATAGTCTTGCTTATTTCTGATTGTCATTGAATATTCATGTAATAGTGTGCATGTAAATGTATATTTTTATATATATAAAAAAGAGTGTGTTGATATGCACGCACACACACATATGTAAGATACCGTGTTCATATGCACACACACAAACACACATATTATGCACATTAAAAGTAGAAGCGCCATTCTTGTAGGTGAAGAGGGGGCTGAAAATGAATCTGGGGCTGACTGTGGTAGGACCTTGGGCTGCTCACTTCTTCTTTGTCCCCTTCCCCATTCCCTGTCCTGTCTTTTTAGACTGTCGGTTTTGAAGGTCAGTCATTGTTTCTTACTACATATTTTAAAGTTTCAATGTAGTAGTGTAGTAATTTTTCTAACCTGAATGTTTTTAACCTATCCAAAGTCTCTAAGTGCTACTGTAATGCAAGTAATAAATTATATATTAGTATTACATGAGTAAGCTTAGAAACTTGATGAACCATATTAAAGTAAATGGAACTACTCATGCATAAGCTATCTGTGAGGATAAATCTTGGTTAGGGGTAGGGAATAGTGTGCTATTCACACTTCACCTTGTTATTCAAAGCGTTGTACTGTGCAAAACACAGGTACTGTTTTAGCAATTAAGGACCTTAAGAAGATAGGAGATCATAATGCCTTTATAAATTAAGGTACTAGTGCAGTGAGCTGTATTTAACATAATGACATACTGAGTTACCTTGGAAAGATCATAGTCTGCTGATTGAAGGAAATTCTAGCTCCCTTCTGATAATGAACCTCTGAGACTGCACTGGCAGTGATGATACCAATTTGGGTTCCCCAGTTTTAGATGAACATCGTCAGAGTCGAAACCTGCAGTGGAGAAGGAGCCACCACCAAGGTGATGAGGGGCCTGGGGCACATGATGTACTAGGACAGGTTGAGATAGCAGGGTCTGTTAGCTGGAGGGAAGGACTACTAAGGGCAGTGCTGATTCCAGTCTTCAAACTCCTAATGCAT